>NC_081412.1:496473742-497673742 GCF_030272615.1 Cryptomeria japonica | reverse complement strand
TTGTAGATGTATAATATAGTCCATCCATATGAGATTGTATGGTCATATAGAATTTGTATGGTTGTATGGATCCATATGCTTATTTATGTTGACCTCTTCCCCAAAAACGTAAAATGAAATTTTGTAAGAAAACCATGGTAAGTTATATATCCAAAGCTATGTATTGGCCTCTTCAAATGTAGTTGTACCATTATTTTTTAAACAAAAATGCTCTTATGAAAACATGACCACAAAAACCACTAAGAAAAAGAGCAATAATCTTTTAAAATAATATTAACCAAAAAATATATAAGCAAAATGGATAATGATGGAACAAAGGGATAGTCCATAATATAGTCACCAAAATTTGCACCTTGAAAATGAGTTGAAACCAAGTGGATTTGTAATACAATATAGTCCAATATTCAAATAAAAGATGTGGACTATTCTTAGAGAAACCTAACAAAGTAACTGACAGAAATTCAATCTAAGTAAAAATGACATTTATACCTTCATCATTAGTTTTTAGGTGAGCTCCAATATAGAGATGTGGATGCTTCTTGTAATCATGTCACTAGGTTGACAACATAAAGGTCTGACTAAATTTATAGCTCATAAAAATTCTTGTATAAAATTAGCATGAAAGTCAGTTGTCAAATGAGAGAGACCTCTCATAAAATAGATTTAGAAGTTAAAGATGAAAAAGTTGAATGGAATACTAAGATAAAGTCACATAGAATGAAGTCCTAGCATATTCACATGGATGCTTCTTGTAATCATGTCACTAGGTTGACAACATAAAGGTCTGACTAAATTTATAGCTCATAAAAAATTTTGTATAAAATTAGCATGAAAATGAGTTGTCAAATGAGAGAGACCTCTCATAAAATAGATTTAGAAGTTAAAGATGAAAAAGTTGAATGGAATACTAAGATAAAGTCACATAGATTGAAGTCCTAGCATATTCACAAGTATTAAAAGGGAGAGGAAGATCCAAGAAGAAAGGATGTGATTTAATCAAAGTGAACGATAAAATGAGAAGAGGACAAGTGGCATGCTAGGTTGAAGGCCAAGTAACATTTTGTTTAATTATTATATTTATTTACTATTTCTTAGTGAGCATGTATTTTTTTTCAAACATAAAGATCTATTTTTCACTTTGATGGAAAAATAGAAAAAAAAATTAAAAATGTCCTTATTTAAAGAATAGACTATACATTTAATTAATCATATGTTTCAATTACAAACTGAAATCCTTTAAAAATAATCTCCGTAAAACAATTTTAAGAATAGAAATGATAGAATATTTATAACACTCATCCTTGAGATGACATACACCATGGCAGCGTGGCTTGTCCACGAACTGCATAATACTTCCCTTTCTGGAACATACACATCTAATAACACGAAGTGAAATAGAAATGATAGAACATTTTAAAACCAGAAATGAGAGAATATTTATAACATTCATCATGGAGAGGATTTACACCATGGCATTGCAGCTTGCCACGAAATGCATAATACTTCGCTCTCATGGAACACACACATCGAATAACAGAGTGAAATGACGACCTAAGTACTACTTCCCTAATAGGAAGGGACAACAAAGAGAGGCTTCTACATCTATTGACACACCCAGATCCTACTCTCTAATTCACGCCTGGTAAACAACAGCTAATAAAACTATACAAGATGTGGATCAATTGCTGAGCCGCTCCTTTCTTCCATGACTATGTTGCCTCTGAGCAATGCCATGCTGATTTTGCTTGCCTTTCCTGTAGTATAAAGTGCTTTGGCAATCTTTCTTTCATCACCTTCTAAGGCCCATTTCTTGCAATTGAGCAAGACGAGATTCTGAAATTGCTCCAGGCATTCGTTTATTATATCTGCCAAGCAGCTCTCTAATTCCTTCAGTAGATCGTTCACATCAGTTTCTTCATTATACTCAATGCTGTTACATAACTTGTACACGGCACTGCCCCATGCTTCTGCCTTCCAGTTTATGGAGTCAGCGCCCTTCCATCCCTTTGGAAATCCTTCTGTTGGTGTTTTCTCCTTACTTTTGAACCCAAATGCCTTGTACAGGGCACTACCCCATGCAGCTGCCTTCCAGTGTGTGGAATCGTCCCCCGTCAATCTGTTTGGACAGCCTTGTGTTTTCTCCTTGCTTTTTAACCCAAATGCCTTTACAGGTCCCGGCATCTCTGTTTTGCTTTTGCATTCCTTTTTAAGCTCAGCCAATGCTGCAGTCACATTGTGAGGATGTGTTGCTTCCCCGGTATTGTTAACCTGAAACAACCCTTTCGTTCGCAACGTAGAAAAGTACTTATCGGCTGCTTCGCTCGTGAATTCGTCGGCTGCTTCGCTGTTGATTTCTGTATCCGCCTTGTCAACAAAATCTATGATTTCCCATGCTTCAGAATATGCATTCAAACAATCTTCAACGACCTTTGGAGGGAAAAAGCGAGAAGTGGAAGGGTGCTCCCTCTCAGTCTCAGCACATATTGGAGAGAGCTGAACAATGATACTCAACAGGGACACTGCTGTCATTTTCCATGGTTTTCTACTCGTGTCTGTGAACTTCTCTTCTTCAGTCCCCTCGATAGGGCTTTTCTTGCACAGATACTTCAATCCTGTCTGAGGCTTATACGGATCTAAACAGCTCAACCCTAGACCGCAGCCCGTTCTCTTGGTAGCCACAAAATTAACCAGATGTCGACACTTACGTTCACCGACTTCTTCGCCTCGACAAATGAGGGCCACGGCCTTGCGAATGGAGTTGCGGTTAGAGAACCACAGGCTTTCTGTAGTCTCCCCTAACATCTCCACACCCTTCAATTTTCCTTTGTAATCTGCAAAACCGGAGCTGAGCTTGGGTAAAGTTAAGTACAGCAATTTACCCGTCAATTTGTTGTGGAAAAGTATCCGAGACCCAAGCCAACAGGCTTTGCTGAAGGAAACAGTGAACCACTGGACCCCAATCACTGCATACAATATACATCTATGTAGCGTGATCTTTGTCGACTGATTGACAACCAGGTTTTCGATTTTAGCGTGAAGCAATTGTGACTGCGGCAATTGGTTCTTCTTCGCCTCTTGCAACTCTCTCAGGTGTCTTGTCCAGAAATCCTCTACCCTAAAACAGCTACTCCAATTTCCATTTCTGCAATAGGCCATTGATGTAACCCACCTCCACAGAATCATCGACCAGCCTATCAAAATGAATAAACATTGCATCATAGTTATAATAAACCTCAACTTATCAAGTGGAGTGCATATCAGCAGTTGCGGACTATTGCGAACCCCTGCCAGGAGAGTAATTGCAATTTGAATTGTTACAATGGTTGCAGCCGAGGAGGCCAAGGCCGACCTGGCAATGACATAGTCAAGAGAGTAAGCGCGAACAATAATCCACGCTCTTAGCACTGCATCTTCTAATTCCTGCCAGCATTGTTGATCCTCATCTTTTCTCCACACCCCATCATCAGAGTGGTGGTGATGACGGCGATGATCCTCCTTCACTTGCCCCTTTAGAATAAGACGAATCTTTTTGGCTACGATGCGCTCAATGCCTCTTCCTGCAATGTTAGCGCAACCAAGAAGCAGGAGGAGCAAAACAAAGGAGGAGAATATTATGGCCGCGAAAATATAGTAGAGGCGAATGCTAGTACCTCGCTGTCTGGGCCATAGGCGCTTTAATATATCATTTGTAGACTTGGGATTTATGAAATACAACTCGGATAATACATGAAGAAAGACAGTTAATGCCAAAGATATAATCTTACCCCAAAAATCCTCAGCGCCGGGATTGGCCATTGCAGGGATCAAATAAGCTATAACAATACACAACATTATTCGACTGGTATGGATCATCCAAAACTCGACCAATAAAATGTTTCTCTGCTCCCAGTTCAATGGCTGTCCCTGAGTACTAATCAAGTTTAGCAACTGGATTGTCAAAGCGCTGAGCACAAGAAAATCACCAGGAATCCAATGTGCTTTAATCTTCAAACCCTTCACTCCATCCCTCAATATGAGAAAAATAAATAAAATCACTGATGACACCAATAAGACTGTAGTCAAAACTTGAACGGACTCAACAAAACTCTCCGATGACATGCTCTGAGTACAGTTTTCCAGTGCCATGATTCAAATCACTCAGTCTTTAACCTTCTAAGCTAAAATATAAAACAGTGGCAGGTGACTGAAATTGAACGCAATGCTTCACTCTCCCCTATTTTAAAATGAAATTGAATGCAGTGCTTCACTTTCCCCTCTTTACATTTTAAACGTTGTGCAGAGCATTATTTGGGTGGTTCGAACCCTGCTTGTTGACCAAGGGTTAGATGACAAATTTGTTACCATGGTTACTTAGTCAAAGTTGTTCTCTAAGTGATAGGGGAATAGCACCAATAGATAACATAGTTCTAATAACCGTCACCTTATTGTCATGTTGACCCCCCAATAGCCGTCTGCATAATGAAAACTCCATTAATAAATTTGTTTTGTACCAATAGCCGATCATTTTTTGTAATTAATTGGGCCATTTGTGCACAACTATTGGAACATTTGTCCCATTTGTGTACAACTATTGGAACATTTGTGCACCACTATTGGGACATTTGTCAACAAGTACTAGTGATTTTGAGTTGGCAGTTATTGGAAAATCTTTAGTGAGGTATCATGCGACACTTTGAAATGTGTACTTTTTGACCTTTATGCGCATAACTGATTCCACAATGTGCATTGTTACTACCCAGAAGCCATATCAATAGCTATAAGTAGTTAAGTCGCATACGAAGACAACTAAAAAAAAAATTTTAAATCCGATGTACCATTTAAGATCTATGGGTACGCGAAGTTAGCTATGACTACTATTGGTGCTCTTCCCCTAGTTATTTATGTATTGTAAAAAAAATGAATTCAAAATTAATTTAAATACGTGCAATATGAATTTTGCCATTATCTAATGTCCTTTAACCTCTAAATAATAGTTCATACCATGCTCAAAGAAAGAAGTATCCTAGATTAAATATAATCTTCAATTATTATTCAGAATTTGTAAAAACAAACTTTTACTTGATATGTTTATTCTATCTTATGTTTCAGAAAACTTTAAATACACCTATATACAACCAACAAACTTTAAGTAAACGAACTCGCAATATTACATTTTAAAGCTATTTGAGCTCCAAAGTACACATATTTCGTCTTTTCAGTACTGTTCTGTTGGTAAATTTATGACCATTATATCATAAAATTAATTTGTTTAGAAAATTATGGAAAGAAAAGTTAATCCATTTTGTTAACGTTCTTTGAATTATTATTATTTTATTAAAAAGGTATTTTAATTTTTTATATGAACATCGTATCCATTTTAGTGATTGCATATTGAAAAACAACACGCAATGCATCAAGTTCCTGCCTAATAGTGATTAGTTTAGAGTAGAAAACATTGAAATGTCTAGAGATAAAAAGGGAGAGAGGAATATAGAGGGAGAGCAGGAGAGAGATAGAGTGAGGTAGACTGAGAAATGAGGATAGAGAGAGAAAGGGAGATAGAGAGTGATGTAGAGATATATAGGACAAGGGAGGAGAGATAGAGAGAGATATATAGATTGTGGGGTGGAGTGATAGAGATGTAGGGGAAAGGACCCAGTAGTTGAGCGCGTTCCAATTCTTGTGATAGAAGTTGTTGATTTAATACCCCATACTTGTTGATTTAATGTCCAACTTTTGTACAACATTGCACCAATAGTTGTATGATAAATACCAATAATTGAATGAAATATAGTATTTGTTGTGAAAAGTAACCAATCATGTGATGCCACATTAGCTGCACAAGTATTGGGGCCCTTTTGCACACCTATTGGTCTCACTTTTTGGGGGGGTTATTTTGGACACCTTGGCAAAAAGCATGTTGATGTGGCCCTGAAACCTTAGTTATAAGTAGGGGACTTGCCAAGTAAGCTACTATAAAAAAATGAAGTGATTTGAAACTTCCATGTAGGATTTTAAGAAGCGCGAAGTTAGGGTGCACAACTATTGGGCCCTTTCCCCTAAGAGATTTAGATTGTGGGGAAAAGGTTGAGAGATAGAGAAGTAGATATAAACTAATAGAGAGGAGGGAGGGAGAGATGCCCATAGTGTGGTTAATTTAGAGTAGAACAAAAATAATAATTAATATATAAATGTACATAATAAATAATAATTATTGTATTATATATTGTAAATATAAAATAGATACAATTGAAAAATAAATTTATATAAATATTAAATATATAATATTATTATATTATACTTTAAAATATTTAAATGAGACATTTGTATTATATAATTTAATTTTATAATGTTATATTTAAATAATTAACGAAACTATATTTTCTAATATAAATTAGTTTAAATATTATATATTATACTTAAAATTACATATAATAATGCTTTAAAATGAAAGAAAAAAGTGGACAAAGGAAAAATTATTCAAAGAGAACTAGAAATTTAGAAAGGAAAAACTATGAAATAAAAGTATAAAGATAGTTTAATTATGAAATGTTCTCATGTTAATAAATATTAATATTATACATGATTTTTGTAAAGAATATAATTGAATATAATTTACATAATGCTATACAATAAAATATAAGGTAAAAACACTTCAAAAATAAAATATAATAATATTATTAAAAATAACTTAATTAATTCACACAGTTAATATAAAAAATAACTAAATAAAGTTTTACAATCAATCAACTAATACAATGAATCCATATTTAAAATAGATCTTACATTAAATAAATATCAATATATAACTTTTTCCTAATTTAATAGAATGAATTATCATAGCATATGGTAGTCCTTGCAAAATACCAAAAACTTTTATCTTCTATATAACCGTATCTTGCCAAGAAATATGCAAATTATATAAATACTATTTATTTTTTTTATTGGAAAGCCAAATCTTATAACCTAATACGTATTAGAGCTAACACCTATTGAATGCTAATACCTATTTGCAATGTTTTTTGTTATGTAATTCACTTTTATTTTTGAAGTGATCGACATACTCTCTTTTATTTATTTAGTGATGTTTATATTTAATTAATTAAGTAGATGGGAATATAATGTCATTGAAAAGCATAATAACTGCAGCATGCAATAGACTACCTATAAGCTTTAGCTTTGTGGAAATCCGTGTGAATGGATGGGTAGGCACATGGCGGTATAATATATTAATAGGACGAGTGACATTAAATGATAATAGTGGGAAAACTTAATATGGTTTAATATTTTGTCAGTCATTGTTTTAATTGTGATTGCGACAGCTATTTAAAAAAATTGTATTTTTTGTTATTAAAAATTAAATTTTATGCCCACAAAAATTAGTATTGACCAATCACGTGATGAATAAATTAGGTTTTAAATAAGTTTTGTTAAAAAATTTGCATGTTAGCTTTTTGTAAAGATAAAATTATTTTAGTTTGATTTTTTTTTTTAAATTGATGGTTTCACAGGGTAATCATTAATAACTATTTAACCTATTCAAGGACATAATGAATGCATAAGTATCCTGCCATGACGAGGAACTAAAAATAAGATCCAATGAAATAACAAGTTTAATGTTATCACATATCATTCATCTCCTTTAACTAGTTAGTATTTGTTAGCATTCAATGCATGTTTACTTCCAATTTGTGTAAAAATGAGATATAATAAAATACAATATGAATATCCATCAAAATTTAATGAAATGAGAAAATTCATCAAATATTTTAGTTGCATTTGTGTTATTTAACATGAATACAAAATGGAGAAACATGTTGAAGCAATGAAAGGGTATTGATTGTCGATCTTTACAGACCATATAAGGTACCATACAAAACCTTATGAAATATACGTTTGCTTGTTTTTTCTACTCCCAACCTTTGCTAAAATGGGGCCTTTTGAACATGATATAGGCAACATCAAATAATTAAAGGTAGATGATTTTACTTTTCCAATATATTAGTTGGCATGAGTGCAAAATTTAGAAGCATGAATGAGTATTGATTGTCATCTTTTAGAAACTATAGATATAAAACCTTACAAGGTGACCATTTAATGGGGTTTTTTTTCATATTGGGGGAAGCCTAGTTTTGATGTTCATATTGTCGAATGTCGTAATGGTGGAAGTTGTTCTTTCTTTGGAGCTACATTTGGAGGTTAGGGGAAGTGTATCAGTAGTCGTCATAGTTAACTTCACAAATCCATAGATTCTAAATAGTATATCAAATTTTAATGACTATTTTTGTTGTCTTTGCATGCAACTAAACTACTTATAGCTATTGTTTTGGCTTAAGGGTAGTAATGATGCATGTTGTGGGATTTTCTATAAGCACAAGGGTCAAAAAAGTGTCATCTGAAACCTTCTTAAAGCTACCCCAATGACTTTGCACTTAAAATCACCAATACTTATGCACAAATGCCTCAATAGTCGTACATTATAGGTACCAATAAAGGTGCACAAATGGGCCAATTATGGTCCACAAATACTTGCTACATTAAATTTATTAATGAGCTTTTAGTTATTTGATTTTTTGTTTTTTTTAAAAATAGTAACTGGGGGGGTTGGGTGTGCAAGGATTGGATGGTTATTAAAACATTAATTATAACTGGTGCTCTTCCTCTACCTATACTAGGTTTCAGAAGAAATTGCTATATTTTTACATGTTTTGTTTATACAACTTCTAATGATATATTAGTTTATTATTTATAATAAATATTTTTTTAAATAAACACTTATTTGATTTCTTGGATGTTTTCCTTGTTTGGAGAATAAGTTTACGGATTTCTAAGGTAGAGTTTTAACACAAAGCATGGATATCTCACAAAGAATAAGGGATATAGGAAATTATATGTAATGTTGTGGTTGTGGTTAGCCTTTTGGTCATGTACATAAAACTTGTAAGCAAGAAAAAACATTTGATCTATTTAATAAAATGCCCTAAGGAAGTGTAGTCTCATGCAATGCAATGAATGTAAGAAATATTTTGAAATTTTATTTTACATTTAGTTTTTCACATTTTTTGGATACTTTGATATTAAGATAATTTGGATTTAATTATATTTGATGTTATTAAATGTTGGGAATTTTGATATGATTAACATCATTAATATTTAAATTATCATATATTTGAATCAGCTCATGCTAAAATTAATGTCTTGATAGATTTAATGAGTATATGAAGTATAATTAAAAAGAATAAGGCCAAACAAAATTGAATTGGTGAATAATGACAATGTGATGTATTTAATACATAATTTTGTTATACCCCACATACCCACACCATATTTTGTCCAAGTTAAAATTGCGGGGAAAGTGTACTTTCACATAAGTATGAAAATTACTACCAATGCACATTTTTCTTAGTTATCGAGTCAATAGGGGATGCTAATTTAGTTCTTATTCATTAAAAAAAAAGGTGAGATGTGTATTTTTTATATATTTATAAATCAAATTAAAATACAAAAAATATTAACCTACTCTCATGTTTAGATAAATTATTCTTGATATTTAATTACTTATGGTAAATAGCTTTCTAATAATATTAAATTCTTGAAATCTAGTGGAGCTATTTCATATTAGAGTAAACAAGTAGATAATATTTATCTATAATTGAGTCAAGTTTATAGACATATCTAATGTACAATGACATTTTTTTATGGTTGATTAAATTATTTTCATATCAATTTCTATATGAGAAAACTTTTTACCCTTCTCCCTTTCCTACTTTCACTTTTTCTAATTGAGTTAAATACACTTGTTATTTGTACTTATTTCAATTATGTGATAGAAAGCACACAGTATATATATCATTAATATGAATTATATATTCTAATGAAGCGCTTATGTTGAGTTGAAGATACAAAAAAAATCTAAGGATAACTACAAGAATCATAATATCTGATAACTTCTCAAAGGACATTTTTAAATTATACCATCCCTACTCATTAGAATATATCACGAACTCTATCGAATCAAATTTTAGAAGTCTATTACTTTCTAGATCATTTTTTTTACAAAAAAATGAATCTCTCTTTCTATGGGTGAACTTGAGCCGTTCATGATTGAGCTGGAAAATATTATCTTTTTATGACTCTAGGATAAAAAACACATCTCTTACATTATTATATAAACTATGATAAATTAATTTTATACATCATCAATCTTCAAAATCTATTATTGATATGAGAAATAAATACTCTAACATATGAAATTTTAATTTATGAAATAGTTTATAAAACTAGCTCTATAATTAAACATATTAGTGTAAAAATTTTCCCAAGAAATTTTATTCTCTTATAACATCAAACAATCTAAAAATATATAAGTTTAATAGTGGTAAAAATCTATATTTAGAAAATGGAAATTATAGGATGCATCTAAATTACATAATGCTCCCCTTAGTTTAAAACGCATTACACTCAACAATCAACACTTAGGAAATTGTATACCTACTGATTTCCCCACTCTCTCCTCTAAACAAAGAAGAAATAGGAATTAGTACATTTATCCTTACTTAATTATATGATACTTTCCACTTATAACCATGCCTAAGAAATATAAGCTATTGCATTTATTTTAAAAGAATTCAAACCATCTACTATATTGAAACTATTGCTAAATCATTTTCTCTTCCACAATTGCATTCCCTCTCGTACCTAACTTATCCATGATTATGTTGGATTTTCATGTTGTATACAGTGCTTTCCCCATTCTTTTCTCATCATTGTTTTTGTCCCATTTTTCAGAGTTCAATGAGAGGAGGCATTGCATTTTCTATAGGAATTCATCAATTATATCTTATAAGAAACCTTCTAATTCTTTCAGTAGCTCATTCAAATTCATTCCATCATCACACTTATGTTGTTATATAACTTATACAAGGCATAGTTGTATGAGATTGCTTTCCAATCTAAGGAGTCATTGCCTCCAACTCTTATCCATCATTTTGATTGGTCGCCTACTTTCTTTTTTTCTTCTCTTGAAGCTAACATGAGGTTGTGACTTAATTTGTGACGCAGATATAAAAGAAGTGTTTATTTGATCATTTTGGTGTGTGTTGATGATGTGAGTGATGGGTATGAATGATTGTGCACAATTTCACGTGCACGTGTTAGATTTGTGCTTTGGATTATAAAAAAATATCAGATCAGAGAAGAGTTACAGAGCAGTGCAAGGATATGCTATATGTGCTTAACCTGAACTATATCTAGGCATTTGATGATGCTACTTCATAGTTCAAACCTCATTGTAATCTCTTACAAATACTTGTAAGGTAGTGATTCATCCAGGTTGTATCCCTTATTGTAAACATTAAGTGGTGAGCACTAGGCAATGTGGTTAAATGCATGTGCATTCCCCTTATGTAATAAAAAAAATTCTTTTAGTAGAGTATATTAATATGTGGGTTAGAATCCCACTGTGGATTCTCCCTTAAGTAGGTTTCCACGTAAAAATCCTAGTGTTATGGTGTTGGTGAATTTTCTTTATGTTTTGCATCTATCTTTCATTCAATTGCTTCAAGTGGATTAAAAATCAGTTAATAAAGTAAAACACTGATTCACCATCCCTCTCAGTGTTCATTGATTCCAACAAAAAAAAAAAAAAAACTCTACCAAGTAAGCAAAAGAGGATCCATAAAATTGATAGTACAACATAGATAGATCATAAATATTATATACATAATCTTCACACACATGAGGAATGCAAAGAATTTTTTCACTCAAATATTAAAAACTCTCTCCTGCATGAATATTGTTTCTTGCATATTGAAACTTCCACTACACCAATCTTTCAGAAAGACCTCAATATCTCCACCAATCCATATAGAAATATCTAAACACTCACTTTCGAACTATCTAGAACACATAGTGATATCAATGACAAATAAAGATATGTTGACATAAATGACAACACAACACAAAAATTCAAGTTTCCAACTTTCTCCCCCTTTGTCATTAATGGAAATACCACTAGTAACAACAACAAAGAATACTAAACATACAACTAATCTCTCTCCCAATATGTATCTCTCTCCCCCTTTGACATCAAGGAAAAAGGAAACTTTTCTAAACTCTCTCTCCCCCTTATTGATGGGACCCTGATAACTACAACACTCACTACTCCCCCTGAGAGCAGTCACCACATCAATCCAGAAGAAAAAAATGAACTTTAGAACTCCCCTAGATAGATACACTATGTTTTGTCAGAGATACTCAAAGGTATTCTTTGGCAATACTTTAGTAAAGAAATTTTCAATCTATTCTTTTTTTAGGTACATACTTCAATTTGACTTCCTTCTATGCAACCTTCTTACTTAAGAAAAAAAAAGAATTACAATATGCTTAATATTTGAATGCATTACTCAATTCTTTGAAATGTTGATAATATTGGCAATTTACACTCATCTGATGCATTTAGATGCTTGATTATTGGTTTAAGGGTTGTAATTATTGGAAAATCATCATGGAATTCTATCTAGTAGTTATAGATCTTGATAATTGGAAGTGGATGTGAACCGGTAATCAGTTAACCAGTATTTCAAGTTGAGCAGAGTAGTTTTGCTCGAGAATCCTTTTGGTGATTTCGGTGTTATGAATCATGCATGGGATGATAGGGCCAACATAGAGATATTATTTTATCATCTTTTTGGTGATCCTCTTTTGTTCTTAGTGACATGGTCAAGCCAACTCAAATCTACATGTTACATTAACAGGCCAACTTGACAATTGTCTGTTTTGTGATTGCAAATATATAAGACCGGTGCAAAAGACCAATTTGATGCATGGCATAAAGTGATATGATTGAGTCGTGATCGAGAATCCATTTTGACGCAGTTTCACATGCACATTCTTGATCTGGTAGCTGACTAAGATAAATAACAGAATAGACTAACAAAAGTGGTGCAGTTAGAGTTTTGGCACTTAATTGGAACTCATCTAGGCATTGTTAGTTGCTATTTTGGAGTTTTTTCATTGTAATTCGTTACTATAGATGATTTTTAAGGTAGTGCGCCTTTTGGGGTTATAGCGCTTATTGTAATTGAGTTGTAATCTCTAGAAAGTGTTCCTGAATGCATTTGCATTCCCTATTTTGTAATATTGTTTTGCTACTGGCCATTGTGGAATAATATTGTGGGTTCAAATCCCACCGTGGCTTTTCCCATTTGGGTTTCCACGTAAAAATCCTAGTGTATGATTTTTTGGTTGATTGTTTTGTGTTTCTGCATCTTAGTTTCATGCTTGTGCTTCAAGTGGTTTAAGGAAGGATAAGTCGGAAAATTTAATAATCGATAGAACACTAATTCAACACCCCTCTTACTGTTCTTGTTGGAATTAGGGATCACTGAGAGGGATGGGTGAATCAATGATCTATGGGTTATGGAATTTTCAGACTTAACTTTAAACCATCGAAAGTATAAACATGAAACTGAAATGTAGGAACATAAAACAATCAACCACAAAATCATAACACTAGATTTTTACATGGAAACCCAAATGGGAAAAATCAGGGTGGGGTTTCAACCCACAATATTATTCCACTATGTCCAGTAGAAAAAGAATATTATAATATGGGGAATGCACAAGCATTTAGGAACACTTCTTAGAGCTCACTACTTAAATAAAATAAGGGATACAACCCCAAAAGGAACACTACATTATTGATTAATTACATTGATAAAATATAATGAAAGAACTCTAGATTAGCATCTATAATGCTTGGATGAGTTGCGGTTGAGTGCCAAATATACTAACTGAATCACCTCTGCTGATCTACTCTATTCTGCATTGTTCACTATCTCAGTTAGCTACCGGATCAAGAATGCACACATGAAACTGTGCCAAAATGGATTCTTGATCACCACTCGCTCGCATACAATACTATCATCCATCAAAACCATTATCTACACCGGTCTTATATATCCACAATCATAAAATAGATCATTTATCATGTCGGCTTGCTAATGTAATATGTAGTCATATGTAATCTTGACTAGATCACCAAAACAATGATAAGATGATGTCTCTATGTCAGCTCAATCAACCCATACATGATTTATAGCTCCACAAGAACCATAAATATTATGAACTAAAATTGCTATGTTCATCCTGAAATATCGGTTAACTGACTATGGGTTAACATCCTCTTCCATAAATCAACATTTGTGATTACCGAATGGGAATCTCATAAAGAGTTGTAATTAATGACAACCCTAAACTAATAATCAATCATCATAAGTCACTAGATGAGTGTCAATTGCCAAAAATCTCCCCCTTTGGCATTGGTGGCAATGCTTGTGAAAAATGGCTAACTGTTGAAAACAGTACTCCGGATAAAAATAATAATTTCTAAGGCTCCCCATTAGATAAAGAATTCTAAAACCTATAATTACACTCTTCTATATTATACAAATTTTCACCTTTTCTCTCTCCCTTTGAGAGAAATGCCAAAGATGGAGTGGTGTCCAAAATTTATATACAAAGATACCTTTTGGAGACTTTACAAATACTTGAAGATGGTGGCAAAAATAGTCTTCAAAGATCCTAGGCGAGTGTCCCTAATGATATGATGAATCAATAAGGATCTGGACAACTACTGAGAGGGTGGGTGAATCAGTAGATGAAAAACAAACTCAACTTTCACCAAACTCAAACCCAACTCATAAATCAATCACTAAACTAACTGGTTTAAACACTAAAAACTAAAGTGCAACTGCAATGTCAGGTTTACTAGTTGACTGGAATACCAATATAATAGTGTAATAGATCTAAAACTCTCAAACCATTTAATCAAAACATCAAAATACTTTACTACCATAAGTAATAGCATATTTCATATCACTTCCGGTCATCTTAACACATCTAAGTGGCTTTACCAATTAAAATAGATTAACCATATCAAAACATAACCACAAAAACCATTCACCACTTGACACAATGATTTTTGATGTGGAAACCCAAATGGGAAAATTAATGGTGGGATGAATACCCACAAGTATTTTGAACTCTTCTAAAGTTCGCCCTATCAGGAGCTAAGCCTTGCTAAAAGCTTTATAAAAATGTCATGTTAGAAACAGATCTAGTTAAGGACCACCCAATTAAGGGATTGAATACAATACCCCGTTAAAGGAAATACCTTGTTAGGAGTAACCTCGATAAAGGATTTCAAATCCAAGCTAATGGATCACCTAGTTAGAGGATTAAGAAAACACCTAGCTAGTTAAATCTTACCTGGCTAAGAGATTTAACTATTGTAATTGTTAGAGAATAACAGGGTCTTGATGATCTGGTAATAGAACTACTCTACTTGCTCAGATCTTATTCATGCTCCTATCTACCTTCACACATTCTGCAGATACTCCTTCTGGTTTGGCAATCAATCACGTTGACACTTATAAGAAAAACAATAGGTCAGTAACACATCACAAAACCTAAGATCTCATAGAGATTACAAACAAATCAGTTCAAACATGACCGTTAGATTACATAGCAATCATCTACACATTGTTCTAGACAACCTCGAACGCTCCTCGATCACCGCTCATCAAATCCTATAACTCGTCATGTGGTTTCCACTTCATGCAATGTACACTCTCATTCCCAAGATAAAACAATTATCTCTATGCACCAAAACCACTTTGAAACTCATCACGTGCATCAGGCATACGTGGCATAATCATCTCCAATCACCATTTGATCATAGATCAACATAGTTGATTCACTGAGCTCCATCGGTTAGGGTTTGGCACATCAGTAGGTTAGGGTTACTAGTTGATCTCTTTGCTTCAATGGTATTATCGATTTCCTTCATTTCTCAACTACTAGTTGCATTGTTGCACTATTACCAGCTGCAATACCACACTATTACTGGTTATAATTGATATCAATGACAACACTTATACTTCATTAATACAATCTACATGCAATGCCAAGAGTCCCACCTACTCTTCAAGTTATCCAAAACTGTAATGAATGTACTAAATACAGTTGTATTTTTCTCTACTTCCTTCATATTATATGGCATAGGTTGATCTATTTCCTTCAGACAATCTACCTTATTTCTTAACATGGTGTCCAAATGGGGAGCAATCAAGTTCCAGAGTTCACCAACTCTCCTCAAAATTTTATCCTTCTTCGCATTGAGTCTTGAGATGTGATCATTTAGAGCCAATATTTATCCTTCAACACTATTGGTCAAAGCTACATTGAGATCAAAGGACTATGAAATAGTAGCAAGTTTTCCCTAGCAAACACTTATTTGTGTTTCTATATCTACAGTGAATTTGTGCAAAATTAAACAAGACTTATATAATTTACCACCTTCTGTCAATGCATCTGAAACAACCTGCAGACCTTTATTCGGTCTAACACTATCATCTTCAATCATATTTTGAAATGTATGCATTCTTACTTCCTTAAACGAATATAATACTTGCTTAGTAGTGAACTTCTCTAAGGAATAAATTGTTGTATACACTATTAAGCAATTGTAATAATTTATCGGAGGAGCCAGCATCAAGATCTAACTGTACACCCAAAGCCACCTTCTGTAAAACATCAAAATGATCTTTTTATCTTCTAGCTCTGATACCAATTATTGGAATCAAGGATCACTGAGAGGTGGGGTGAATCAATGATCTACTGATTATCGAATTTTTAGAGAGTCGCTTACTGAAGCATCAAATCTTCTCTAAAACTTCTAGATAACATCTTCATATATGATTCAAGCCTTCTGCAACCTTCCAAAATTGAATGCATGTCACCAAAGAGGGTGTTATTCGAATTTTCATGAAAAGTTCCCTCGAAGGAAAAAATTCCTAGTTACCGGATGAAGATCCTGCACCAAATTCGGGTGCAGATTTGTTGTCTACTTTAGATTCATCTTTTCTGACCCACATCTTCTAATGCTTGTCTATTATCTATTCTACCTATTACTTCCCTTTCTCATCATATTTTTTCTTGTCTACCAGAGTACTATTCTTGGTTCTGGAGTATTTTGCAATGTGATCGGTTTTATTGCATGCACGAGAAACAACATTTCTCTTCATAGGCCTAAAGTTCATCTGATTTGGTCTCATCCTGCACTGGTTAGAGATATATCCAAACATCCTACAAGCATAGCACCTCTTGTTTTGGAAGTTATTCATTACTGCTCTACACATATTTGACTTGTGACCAAAATTATTGCATATGAAACACTGACCAGTAAAGGTAGGAACATTAATCATATTGTTCATTCCATTATTCATCCTACTTCTATATTGATTCGCCATATGACCAAATTTATTTCATTTAAAGCATCTACTATTAAATTTATGGGCATTAGGTTGTCTTACCAAAGGATTCTTGCTTGTCTTTTGATTAGGTTTTACATTGATTTATCCAAATTTGGAGGATTCTCCCTTCTCAAATCCAAGTCCTCGCATGTCCTTTACATGTCTTTGACTTTCTAGCATCTCATAAAGCCTTTCTGAGATAGCTTTGAATTTTTCTTTTTAATCATTAGCAGTAGCAAGTTCATCTCTTAAGGCATCAACCTGTCTTTCAAGTTCTTCACCATTATTCCTTTATTATGTAAACTCAACCTTCAACTAATCATTCTCATAGGTAATCCTAAAGAATTCATCAACTCTTTCCTTCAATGATTTTGCCAGATTCTCTTCATTTTTCTTCTGGTACTCAATCTCCTTAGTCAGCTTCATAACAATGGATTGTATCTCATTCTTTAATGCAACATTCTCTCTCTCAAGCTTGTCCATTTCCTCACCTTTCCCTAATTTTCTATGATTTGATCTTCTTTCTTCTTCAACTTGTCCATCATTTCTTTCCCCTTGTCTCCTGAAGTGTTCACTTGATCCTTAAACTTGTTAATAAAATCATCAATAGCATTCAAGTTTCTTTTCAAGGAACTAATCTCATTTGTTCTTGCATCAAAATCCTCAAGTACCACACTAAGTTGTCTCTGAAAACCGAAATCCATCATTTCAATCTCACGGACCTTCCTCAAGCGGTTAAGCTTCCTCAGAGAAAATAGGCTCTAATACCAATTGTTGGACTCGGGAATCACTAAGAGGGGGGTTGAATTAGTGATCTACCAATTACCAAGTTTTTAGACTTAATTGTTGTCACAAAAGTTTAAACCCTTGATGACCCAAGAAACCTAGATCATGAACCTTTTGAAACATGGAAACAACCTCTCAAGTATGGGACCTTGCTAAATATGAGTTTAAGTCTTCGAAGAAGGTCAGCTTCCTATTCAATCTAATGCAAAGTGTTGGGATAACCTAACACATGAAAATCTAATCTATAATCTAATAGGGAAAAGGGAGAGAGAGAAGGGTTGCATGAAAGAAGGGAAATAGGATTTGCACCCAGACTGAAATTATGATCTTCCTACCTATAGCTCCACAAAACATCAATGAAAACTACCCAAAGATGCACACAATTCTATTATACTCATCCGTCTAAGTGTGAGTAAAGGTTGGGAATCAACACAGTCACTTACACTACAGAAAACCAAAAGAGAATGCATTCAAACAAAGAGGTAAACACTTACACAAATTGCAAGAATTGAATAGAAAAAAGAAGGATAATTTTATTGATAAAAGGGAAAAGAGAATTTACAGATGTAGAGAGACATAAGAAAAGGAAGGAGAGATCCAAAGAAAATTATAAAATTGCTTTTATGGTTTAAGCATAACTTAGATGGTTACATTTGAGAAAACCCTAACCATACCTGGGTTAGGTTACAAAAATCGGAGAGGAGGAAAAGAGATCAGATTAACAGATCTGATGGCATGCTATAGCTAGCTCTAAGAGTTTCCTCTGCCTCTGAAAGAAAAAAGATCTCTGCAAATCAAGGAAAACCCTGCATCTGGATGCGTCTCTATGTACTGGATGGTTTTTTTAGACACACAAAGTCTTCAAACTATGTTGAAGAGGCATGGGTTGCATCTGGAATTGGCAGCATGCATCATGTCTTGAGTAATTACAAAAAGATTCGGCGGCTTGAGTGAGAGAAGGTTCAATTTGTGGTGCTGACTGAACAAAATGAGGATATTGACCATCAGGTCTATAACCATCCCACTGCAGAGCAATCAAAACCCAATAACCACTAAGAAAATTTAATTTCAGCACTTGATCAATAGATCTCCCACGTAGATGGATGCATGAGATGTTGCCATGTAAGTGTGCTCAAAATCCTAATACAAGATTGAAACATTGTCGTTGGATTGGGCTTTATGAAGATCTAATGGCCGTAGATGGCTGACGTGGCACCCTAGGTCCATTCTTCCTTAATTGTGTTTGACCAACGAGCGGCCTTGTATTCTTACCCCACAACATCATATTGTGTCTATCTTTACCCTGAGGATAAGGCTTCTCTTTTTTCTACCTCGCTCTACTTATCCCTAGGCCCCCCTCTTGTCTCCTTTTATCCTCGTGGGACAAGGGTTTTAAGCTTTGGTCCTCCTTGTTTCTTATCCCATGACATTACATTGTGTTCATTTCAACTCTGCATGATAAGGAAAAAATATTTTTCTTTATGTTTTTTTATCCTGCAGCACCTGCTTGTCTTTGTTTTCCTTCATAAGATAAGGGGAAAACCTACCTTTCTTTGAGGAGTTTTATCCTGTGGCACTTTCTTGTTGCCTTTCTAAGCCCATGGGATACGAAAAATATTTATCATCATTTCTTGATGGTCTTATCCCACCGCATCATGTTGTGCTCTTCATTACCATGTAGGATAAGCAAAATACTTTTTTCCCTTTGACCTCCTTATCCTACGAAACTTGTGCACTATTCTTTTTAGCTCATGGGATAACAGGGAAACCCCTTTAGCTTTATGGTATCTTATCCCACATAGTGTTATCCCGCAAGAGCAGCTTTGTATTCTTTGTTGTTCTTTGATGTCGACTAGGGCCAACCTCGGTGTCAAATAACATGCTGCAAACTGAGGCATTTAATAACATGACCCCATTAATAATACGACATGTTATTGACATGCGCTGTTGATATAGCATATTAGGCACAGGGTCAATAACACTCATGTTATTGATACATTATGTAACCCTTATTTTATATGACTGCAAAAATATGAAGAAGCAACTAACTCTACTAAGACCGATAACATGACGTGTTATCGATATTGACTAACACGAAATCTTAGTTACACTGAATTCCTAGAACTGATCCCTAAAAGGGTTGGCACAAAAATTGCTAGCATTTCTTATGACTTGGAGGGGGTGACAAGCCTACTTGGCACATTGATAAATAGCCTTATGAAATACATTAGGTGCATACTAAAAACCTGAAGAAAAAGGATAATCTTTGCCCCTACAAAATGTCAAAACCTCACCATTTTGAAGAATATCCTATGCACATGCACTTCTTGGAAAGCTGAAAAATTGAAAAGAACCTAAACTAATTATGTACGTTGCCTCAAAATGAGAGGGATAAACAACACCATTCACTGGTTTGTCAAAGTAGCTTCCTTTCCTAACCAACATCTAATACTTGTCATGCCTATGGAAAACCAACCAAGAAAAGAAAATTGAAAAGAATCCAACAGAGTGTTGGAATGCCTCCCAAAACCTGAAAGCAAAAAAACTCACCCATGTCTGAATTTTATCCTTCTGAGGTGGATGGGTGAAAATAACTTGCCCCTCTTCATGATTTTCAACTTCATGCTCAAGAATAAGCATAACAAGGGGTGAATTGTAGGTCTGAGCTAAATGTTTGATATGTAATACCCTTGAAAGAGATAGACTTAGGCCATTACCACTGACCTGCCCTCTGCTTTGCTGATTTGGTGACAAAACAGGCACCTCTGAGATATGCCTTTGTTCAAAATTTATTGCCTATGTTGGCAATGCACTATCCTCCTCTTTCTCCTCTTGATTCAACTGACTCGAAGCTATCAGCTCGATGTCAGAACTTGAGCAAAAGCCCTTCACATTATCCCAAAAAGAAACATCCTAAGACTGCTCAATCCTAGGCTTGGTCTCATGCTGCTACTTAGATGTAGGAACAACCTTCTCCTCAAAGAAGGAAGGGATATCATCCATGTCTGAGAAAAAAGACTCCTCCTCACTGATATATCATTTTTTAGCCACACGAACGTTGTATGATTGGCCAACACTATGAAAATATGCCACCTACTAATTTGTATAAACAAAATCTCTTTGTACCCTCATTCCTACAAGTAGCCCGATCAACATGATTGGAATGCACAAGACTAATTGCTCCTGGCGAGCTTGCAATTGCAGTATTTAGGCTATCCAAACTCCTAGGGCACATTCATTGGTTTAAACTGTTCTTTTTGTGATAGATCTGTTTGTAGAGTGAGTTCTACAAATATGTGATGCCACTCTTATCTCTGCTGCTCATAGCCTTGACTTTGTTGTTGATAAGGCCTGCTACCTTTGGATTTTTGAATCTCCATAGTTGATGGAGGAGCAACAGGTGTGAGCAATCAGCCTATAGATGTCAATGGTATAGGCACCAAAGTAGGTTATTGAGTAATAACCTTTGGGAACATGAGCATTGAAACCTTTGGGGCTAACTTTCTAGCCTGTATTAAGCATCTTTCTGCCTTGATGACAATGTCATAGGATTTTGGAAGGTTACCTCCTCCCAATGATTATATCATCCCAACTATGTCACTATCTAGGACCCTAAGGAAGTATAAAAAGGCACAATATGTAGATGGCGTGACCAAAGTAGGGATCCTATCCTAAGTCTTCTAGAACCTATAGTTGAAGTCTGCCATAAAGTTATATGGGGCTCTCTTGATGGTTATTAGTTGTTCAATCAGTGGCAAGGGGTCACTTTTGTCCTCAAAACTCTTTCACAATCCTTCACCTAATTCATCCTAGCTATGGATTGAATCAAAGGGCAGACCCCTAAACCACTATAGGACTTTACCCTTTAATGAAGAGGCGAGAAGCCTCACTACTATATTATCTTTTATGATGTAAAAAATAAAGAAGATACCTGCTAAATATTAAATGTGCACAGTTGGGGTGACAAAGGTCTCCCCGATAAAAAATGGTACAACCTTAAATGTTGCAACCAGGATGTTTCTCTTTTGGGTAAGAGATAAGGGGATGCAACCATTAAAGGTGACAAAAAAATGCATTCTAAAGATAGCCATAATTTTTTTCTACTACATCTAGTTGTAGAATCTAAAAGTTCATACTATTGAACGAAAATACCTGTAGAAGGTGCTCCTATTCAACTACTTGATGTGAAATGGTTGTTGGTCCTGAACAAAAGCCTAAATTTGATCCTTAAAGCCATCAAGTTTTAAACGTGACTACCTCTAAAAGATGGATACTAAAGAGCACACCAAGTATTCATCTAATTAGAGTGTTGAACTGCTTTACCAATATATGTCTCCTTTGTAGAGTCACCAAATGCTTTGATTGATTGCCTCTAAAGGTTGGATTGCTAAGAGAAGCACTGAAATCTTAGGCAAAATATGACCAGTGACTAAGAGTTTGTACCCCAGATGGCTATCTATGAACCAAAAGTTCAACAGTCCACCAGGTGTGCAAAAACTGTTGTCATAAAAGTTTTGCACTCTTCATGACCCAAGAAACCTTGACCATCAACCTTGTGAAATATGGAAATAACCCCTCAAGTGTGAGACCTTTCTAAATGTGAGATTGAGTCTCCGTAGATGCAAAGTGTTGGGCCAACCCAACACTTGAAAATTTAATCTATGATCTGATATGGAAATGGAGAGAGAGAAGGGTTGCATGAAAGAAGGGAAATAGGGTTTTCACCCAAACTAAACTTGTGATCTTCCTGCCTATAGCTGCACAAAACATCAATTAAAACTACCCCAAGGATGCACATAATTTTATTCTACTCAATCATCTAAGTGTGAGTAAAGGTTGGAAATCAACACAGTCACTTACACTACAAAAAACCAAAAGAGAATTTATTCAAACAAAGAGTTAAACACTTACACAAATTGAAAAAATTTAATAGAGGCAAGAAGGATAATTTTATTGATGAAATGGTAAGGAAAATTTATAGATGTAGAGACATAATAATTCTACATAAGAAAAAGGAGGAGCTATCCAAGGAAAATTACAAAATTGCTTTTACAGTTTGAGCATAACTCATATGGTTACAATTGAGAAAACCCTAACCCTACCCAGGTTAGGTTACAAAAAACAAAGGGGAGGAGAAGAGATCAGATCGACAGATCTAATAGCATGTTGCAGCTAGCTCTAAGAGTGTCCTCTGCCTCTGTAGGAGAAAATATCCTTGCAAATTAGGGAAAACCCTACAATGTGGATGGGTCTCTATGTACTGGATGGGTCTCTATGTACTAGATGGCATGTGTAGGTACAAAAAGTCATCAAAGTGCATTGAAGAGGCATGGGTTGCATCTAGAATCAATAGTTGGCATCATGTCTGGAGTAATGGCTGAAAAATCTGGTGGCTAGAGTGAGATCAAGTTTGATTTGTGGCACTGACTGAGCAAAATGAGGACTTTGACCATTGGGTCGACAACCACCCTGTTGCACAACAATCAAAACCCAATGACCACTGAGAAAATTGATTTTTTATCGTTGATCAAGAGATATCGTACATAGATGGATACACGAGATCTCGACATGTAAGCATGCTCAAAATCTTAATGCAAGATTAAAATATCATTGTTCGATCGGGGTTTGTGATCCAACGATCGTGGATGGCTGACGTGGTACCCTGGATCCACGGTTTCTTTATTATTTTTTATGAGTGGGTGGCCTTGCATTCTTACCCCACAACATCAAATTGTGTCTATCTTTACCCCATGGGATAAGGTTTCTCTTTGTTCTACCTCGCTTTGCTTATCCTGTGACCCCCCTCTTGTCTCATTTTATCCCCGCGGGATAAGGGTTCTAAGCTTTGGTCCTCCATTTTTTTTATCCTATGGCATTACATTATGTTCCTTTTAACTCCACGGGATAAGGAAAAAACATCTACCTTTATGTTTCTTATCCCGCGATACTTTCTTGTCATTGTTTTTCTTCGTGGGATAAGGGGAAAACCTCTCTACCTTTGAGGAGTCTTATCCTGTGATACTTTCTTATTGCCTTTCTAATCTCGTGGGATAAGCAAAATGTTTATCATCCTTGCTTGATGCTCTTATCCCACGACATCATTCTGTGTTCTTCATCACTGCACGAGATAAGCAAAATGTTTTTTTCCCTTGGATCTCCTTATCATGTGACACTTATTCACTGTTCTTTTTAGCTCGTGGGATAATGGGAAACCCCATTAGCTTTGTGGTTTCTTATACCGCACAACTTTATCCCCTTTAGCTTTGTATTCTTTGTTATACTTTGATGTCGATTGGAGCCCACCTTGGTGCCTAATAACACACTACAAACTGAGGTGGTCAATAACATTACCCAATCAATAACATGACATATTATTGACATGAGTTGTTTATATAGTATATTAGGCACAAAGTCAATAACACTCATATCATATATCCCTTGTGTTAGATGACTCTACAAAACCATGAAGAAGCAGTTAACTCTGCTGAGACCGATAACACGACATATTATCAGTATTGACTAACACAAAATGTTAGATACACAAAATTGCCAGAACTGATTCCTACAAAGGTTGGCACAAAAAATGCCAATATTACCTTTAAACCACTGGAAGCATAAACATGAAACTAAAATGCGGGAATATAAAAAAATCAACCACAAAATCATAACACCATATTTTTACGTGGAAACTCAAATAGGAAAACCAGAGTGAAATTTCAACCCACAATATTATTCTGCTATAGCTAGTAGCAAAACAATATTACAATATGGGGAATGCACAACCATTCAAGCACACTACCTAGAGCTCACTACTCAAATACAATAAGGGCTACAACCCCAAAAGACACACTACCTTACTGATCAATTAGAATGATGAAATATGAAAGAACTCTAGATTAGCATCTATAATGCCATGATGAGTTCCAGTTGAATGTCAAATATAATGAATAAATGACCTCTATTGATCTTCTTTTTTCTACTCGTTTCACTATCTCAGTCAGCTACCAGATCAAGAATACGCACATGAAACTACACCAAAATGGATTCTTGATCACCACTCACTCACATACAATAATATCATCCATCAAAAAGATCATCTATACCGGTCTTATATATCCACAATCACAAATTAGATCATTTATCAAGTGGACCTGCTAATGTAACATGTAGTCATACGTCCGCTTGACCAAATCACCAAAGATAAATGTGGATCACCAAAACAATGATAAGATAATGTCTCTATGTCGCCTCAATCAACCCATACATAATTCATAGCTCTGCAATCACCGGAAAGATTTCATACCAAAATTGCTCTGTTCATCATGAAATACTGGTTGTAGACACCTAAAATGGTCATATTTAATTAAATAAATATTTTTACTTATTTAATTATTTTATCTGAATTCTTCTATTAATTAAATAAGTCTTTGTTTATTTAATTAATTCATTAAACCTCTTCTAAGTCTTTCCTCATTTAAATAAATACTCATATTTATTTAAATTGACCTTTCCTAAATTAAATAAATATTTATTTTTTAATTGATCTCACTTCATCTATTAATTAAATAAATCTTTATTTATTTAATAATTCATTATCTTTTTACTTCAAGAACACATGTCATTCATCTCTTAATTCTTCTCTTACCTACCCCCTTTATCATTTAACTATTTCCTCTTTCTACCCTTTAATCCTAACCAACCATTTATCTTAACGCCTCTCACCCTTCACTTTCTACAATGTTTTCTATATAAGAGGATACTCTCCTTTATTATCAACCCTAATCAGCCAATTGTATAATAAGCACACTAATTATATAATAAAGCCTTCTTACAACCAAGCTATCAACTATATTTCCATTCTTTGTTGAGCTCTTGCACATACATAAAATTTGAGAGAAAATATATCAAGCAAGATCAATGGAGATAAGATGAAATGTAGATTGAAACCCTAATAGACATGTGAATGGTATATTTTATTTGTTTTTATTTGCTTGATCTTAGGTATCTTCATTGTGTATGTTGGATTGCTTTCATTGATAGGCTAGGGTTTTGTGGTTGGATCCATTTTAGTCTTTGAATATTGTTTTTTCAATTATCCACTTTTCACATATACATTTTGGCATGCCTGGTGGGTACCTTGTCCCTTTATTTTAATATTTTTGTTTGTAGATTTGGTGTTTTTCAAAGTTGCAGGTTTGACATTGTGACGCTTCTGCCTTTTTCTGCATCCACAACAAAGCTAATCGCGTTTGGGTTTGGTTTTTGTGTCTACGACTGTTATTTTTTGTGTTTTTTATTTTCTTTTGATTTTGCAGGTCTATCACCTTGAAGTTGCATCTATGTTGATTCTTATTGCATTTATTTTTTCTTATCATGTATGCATTGAATATAGTTGCATTTTTTTTTGCAGGGTTTTGGATCACTTTTTGCATTTGCAAGGTGCTAAATTGCATCTGTGATCTGTATTATCATGTTTATGCTCAGAAATTGCATCTGTGCAAGCTTTTGTCATGTTTTTGTTCTGCTATTTGTTTTGTAGGTTTCAGATCTAGAAAATTGCATCTGTGTTCTGTCCTTTTGCGTCTGGGATTTGTTTTTGCATCTGCGTTTGGTATAGTTGCATCTGTGTCTTCAATTTTTCATTTATTTTCTTTCAATTAGGGTTTCAGATCTGGTTTTTGGGTATTAACATTTTTTGATCTGATTAACAAAGTGGTACAATTGTCTAAAAGGAGAAAATATCTTGTCGAAGACCCCAATTTCACAAAGTATTTTGGATCTAAAATTTTACCTCTTATGTGCGTATAGGAGGGGTATTATCTCAAAAATACTAACAAGTTTATTGCAGGTCGTTTAGCAAATATTTGATTTTAAAATTACTTTCTTTGTCTTCTTTAGTATTGAAAACACTTCCATTGGTGCTCTAAAAATTAACAAGTGTCTTTTGTGTCTTGAGAAATCATCTCTTTTTTATTTTACCTTCAAAGGGTTTGCCTCTCATGTAGCCCATAAGGCCAAGTGAGAGGGAATGACCCAAGTGGTAACATGATAAAGCCACTCTCTTCCAAGACACTATAAATAAATATGTTTGTGACAAAATTTGCACAAAACAGGTGTTACATGGTGCTATAACGATGTTAAATAAAGAGCTTCTAAGGCTACTTCCTATGGGGCTTCATTTTCAGTCAACTTGTCTTTGTCATACACAGTCAATTGTTTTGCTTCACTTGTATTTCCCTCACACATATCTTCCAAATTTGAGTCAAAAGGTTACTTTGCTTGTTTGTATCATACTTTGTAAACCTACTACAACACAACACTAGGTGAGTCCCACATCAAGATCCATCATCTTAGGGTCTCATTTGGTCTTCTTGAGTCAAGGTCAACTTACCTCATCAAGAGATCCATCATCTCTTTGGAAGCCACACCTTACTCTAAAAGAATACATATTTTGGTCTTACACTCTTGGGCATTGCAAGTTTACCCTAGATTCATCTACATTTCATACACTTCTTGGCCTTCCATAGCTATTGCACTTTCATCCTACCCTTCATTTTTGGGTCAAGACTTTAGTCTATGGTTGAAACCCATTCACAAAGGTCTAGAAAGGAAGTCAAAGAATCTTTAAGGTCTTTAAACATGAGTACATATGAGTTTGATGAAGACAAATTATACAATCCATTTGAAAACTGCAGTAATATACTAGACAATGACAAGAATGATAATAACAATGGAAATGATAATGACAATGGCAATGCATCTGCACATTCTATAGAAGTTGAGAAAACTATCGTGGATACCCATTTTAATAGATTAGTTCAAGAAATCATGAAAAGGGATAGACAATTTTTTCCTACAAGTCATGGCACAAAGTGGGACAAGAATACCTCATGGATTTGATATATCACAAATTTTGGAGGATGATCCAAACCAAATAAATCAAGTTAATACAAGAC
The DNA here is from genome assembly GCF_030272615.1 of Cryptomeria japonica. Taxonomy (NCBI): domain Eukaryota; kingdom Viridiplantae; phylum Streptophyta; class Pinopsida; order Cupressales; family Cupressaceae; genus Cryptomeria; species Cryptomeria japonica. The sequence continues at coordinate 497,645,706 of NC_081412.1, read as the reverse complement.
AAAGGAGGCCCAATAGTGGTGGTAATAAAGAGCATCTTGTTCTTTTGTCACCTTCATCCCTATTTCAAAAACCTGAGATTCCAAATACATGCACTCATTCTCATGCCAGTTATTATAGAACCTCTCATGAACAACCCCGCAGTCATCCTTTCCCATGGAGAAGAACTACCACACATTCTCATGATGATACCCAAGATCATACCAATTCATACAATTACACTCAAACGAACATTTAAAATCATGACACGAGGAGACCCCATGTCAGATTTGGGGGCAATATCCAAGATCATTCTTATGACACCTCCTATCCCCATGGTGATGACATCTATTGACCTAGACCTAGTGGTCCTCACCACAATATCATACCAAGTGGTTGATATGCAAGCTTCAACTATGTCCCTCCTCCATATCAACACATCTACGATCAATACCATCCATATATGCATTATATCACTCCTCCTTTGCCTGTTGGCTTGGGCATGGGAATAGGTCAAAGAGAAAAGACACCACCCAAGAATGACTTGCAAAAATAGATTAAGGACTTACAAAATCAAATGGCAGACATGAATACAACAAAGAAATAGTATACAATGAGCGATATATGTCCTTACCCATTTGATAGAAGCATTCCAGTACCTCTATTCCCTCCACATTTTGTAACACCAAAGTTTGATAAGTAAAAAGGAAAAGGGGATCCTAAGGAACACATAAGATAGTTTTTCATAGCTTGCATTGAGATAGAAGCAAAAGAGACATACTTGATGAGATTGTTTCCCCAAAGTTTAGGTGAATAAGAAATGGAATGGTTCTCCCAACTTCCACCTGGAATTGATTCACGGGGTGATCTAGCAGAGGCTTTCATATAAAATTTCTCATACAACATTGAAATAAAAGTTTCAGTAGCCACCTTATGCAATACTAAGCAAAAACATGGGGAATCTTTCTCTTTATTTTTACAGTGATGGAGAGGTATTTCTAGTAGATGCTCTTGTGATATACCACAAAAACAAATGGTAGAAATGTTCACACAAAATGGTAACAAGGATATTGGATATGAGATAAGAAAAACATATTTGTCTACCTTCAAAGAGGTCATCGAGAAAGGAATGGCAATAGAAAAAGTCCTTATTGAACAAGATGTCATCAAGATATTCAAAGAAAACAAAGAGGAATCAAATGGGAAAGACAAACCCCACTTTTGGAACAATAATAGGAACACAGTCAATTATGGGGTAGTAGATGCAAATGTTATGAAACCTAAGACAACTTTCCCCAATGCAAGTTATTCTAACTCAAACGGTCAAGTGAACAATCAAAGGCAATCAGAACCTTGAAGGAAGTACACTCCGTTGGAGAGCCAATTGAAACTACATTCAAGAAGTTAGTAGAAAATAAGCTCATAAAACTACCAGGTAAACCACCATATGAGCCAAAATTAAAACCAAATTGGTGTAATAATGATGAATATTGTGAATATCATAAGAGTAAAGGGCATCTTACTAGCAGTTATCACAAGTTAAAGAATATCATACAAGATCTCATTGATAGAGGTGAAATAGAAGTGGATGGTCATACCTCCAATGAAGAACATGTGATGTTCAAGGAGCCATTTCCTAAACATGACAAGGGAAAAGCCAAAAGTATAGATAATCAAGCCAATTATACCAAGACGCCCTATGACTATGATTCTACTATTAATCACATCTCAATGGACAATCATGTTTCTACTATCATTATAAAGTACAAAACTCTTGAAGGTCCTACCCAAAGGAGTAAAGTTGTTTTGAAAGTAATTGGACTATATTCCTCATCTTTTAAAGATGAAACCTCCAAATGTAATGTCACAACCCATTGAAGCAAAGTCACCTTGTAGGGTGTTCCATCCAATCCCATAGCGTCTTCATCTATAAAGAATGAGTTTGACCTTGTAGATCAGTTAGGGAAGAAAACCACCCTCATTTCCATCCTTGAGCTTTTACGTATATCCCCCACACATAAGGCCATCCTTGATAAGATGTTGAGAAAGAATTTCGTACCCACTGATATGAACATGGACCAATTTCAGGCCATGGTGGGATACCTTTCCATTCCACATACCCTCACATTAACGATGATGCATTTGTAACCTAGCCTCATAATGCACCTCTATATATTGAAGTCTTTATCTATAAAACCCATATAAAACAAGTCTTGATAGATGGAGGAGTAGGTGTGATTATTTGCACCTTAAAGACTATTGAGCAATTGGGATATTCTAAAAAGACTATGAATTCTACACATGCAATTACCATTAAAGCATATGATGACAAAAAGTACTCATCCAAGGGCACAATCACCTTACCTCTTAGAGTTGGTCTAGTTACAAAGGATGTGTTATGCTAAGTCCTTGATTTAGAGCTCACATATAATATACTCTTGGGATGACCACGGATTCATGAGATGAGAGTTGTTCCCTCAACATACCACCAATGTAATAAGTTTCCACAGAATGTAGTTGAAGTGATCGTTAATGGTGATCCTAATCTATTCATATATTGTAACAACCTACGGTAAAAATTAGAAACATTAATACCAATCAATAGAGAGGGAACTCCATCATCTACATATGTTGATCCCGAGTCACAAAAACCTTCAACATCAAAACAAGGTGAGATTAAAGGGAAATACAAGGATAAAGGCATGGGTGAGTACACTTTAAATCAAAATATATACCTAAGACAAGTAATGGATTCTCCAAAATAATATGGATGACGATATCCTTCTAAAAAGGTATCTATCATTACAATAAAATGGGATTCTACTATATTCCAAAAGTGGGGTGAAATGGAAGAAGAGGACTTGTACAAAATGCTTTACAAGGAATGTGAAGAAGATACACAAGATCACATCAATATACCATGTGAAAAGTATGGTAAAGGATTCAAAATCCTACAAAAAATTGGTTATGATGGTAAAATCCCTCTTGGTCTAAGAAAAGAAGGTATCACTCAACCTTTGCAACCAGAATTGACATTCAAGAATCAGCGTTCAAAAGGGCTTGTTTTCAGACCTTTTAGGTTAAGCACTCACAAATCTGAAGCAGCATAGCAAATCAAAGACCCCAATGATCAACAAGAAAATGCTATTCAACTGACTCCAATGAGTGGAAATGGGGTTCAGACAAATCATCTAGTGATTATGAGCTTAATGAAATATTTGGAGAACCAGGTGAACCCACAAAGGAAGAGGAATTCTATAGAAACTTTAGAGTTGTTCAAACTACTTTAGAATATATAGCTCAAAAGGACGATAATAAAGGAAAAACTCTTGAGGATCCCAAACAGTCTTCGTTTCTAGGTTCTAAGTCAAAATCACAAAGAGTGAGGACTCTCATGGCTGAATGTGTGTTTAATAATGCCAATTTAGATTCATTTACTATCGAGATAGATGAGGAGAGTGTTAGGGATGACCTTGAGAGGTACCTTGATATACGTTAAGATAATTGTATCTTTACCATTACTCTTGTTGATTTTGAAAATATTGATGGCCTTCCCCTTGTTCACCCACAACTCATTGATTGGGACCATGAAAGACCTTTACAAATAGACACATTTCAAAATGATGAGGCCTTCATAAACTACCTGGGAATATGACATGAGCTTCCACTAAAGGATCATAAAGAGGGATACACTATAGAATTCAACAACGTGGCATACTTCGGTGAGGGTGTTAGGCCTTCTAGTTGCAAAAATATAAAAATAAAAACAAATAATGGGTCTTATGCTGAAAACCACACTATGGAACTGTTTGACTCTAAAAAAAGTAAAAAAGAGAGGACGTATATGAGGGTAAAAACCTCTCTGAGGTGCCTAAAGATGGAAGTATTAGCATCCTCCTGACATCATATGAAGACAACATCCATGTTGGTAGAGGAGACTATCAAAACAAAAATTGGCACAAAAGAGATTATGCATAACATATTCTTGGCACAATCCTTGACAAAAAAAGAAAGACCGAAGTTCATAAGTTTCTTCATGGAATGACAAATCAATTTTGCATGGTCATATGTAGATATGCTTGGACTGGACCCTAATCTAGTAATACACCATTTGACAGTTAAACTAGGAGCAAAGCTAGTAAAACAGAAATTAAGGAAAATGCACCCACAAGTCACATTATTAGTAAAGGTATAACTTGAGAAATTATTGGATGTCAAATTCATAAGACCAATTGATTACCCCAAGTGGATCTCTAATATATCACTAGTCAGCAAGATAATTGCAACATCAGAATATGTATAGATTTCAGAGACATCAAAAAATCTTGTCCTAAATGACTTTCTGTTGCCAAATATTGACTTGATAGTGGATCTTACAGCTAGTAATGCAATGTTATCTCTAATGGATGGATATTTTGACTATAATCAAATAAAAATTACACCTGAGGACCAACACAAAACAACATTTACTTGTCCCTAGGGAACCTTCTACTAGAATATCATGCCCTTCAGACTAAAGAACTCGGGTGTCACATAACAAAGAGCTATGATGACCATCTTTCATGATCTCATGCATGTGACTGTGGAAGATTATGTTGACAACCTCCTAGGTAAATCATTAGAAAGAGAAACACATTTGGACATCCTTTCAGTGGTCTTTCATCAGTTAGAGAATTACAGAGTAAGATTAAATCCTAAGAAGTGTGTCTTTGGAGTAACCTTCGGGAAGCTCCTTACGTACATTGTTTTAAAGGAGGAATTGAAGTTGATCCAACCAAAGTTAGATCTATATTATAAATGCCGCCACCAAAGAATATCAGTCAACTTCAGTCTCTACACGGAAGACTCTAGTCCATACGAAGATTCATAGCTCAAGTCATGGATAAATTTCACCCTTTTCAATATTTACTACACCAAAAAATCAAATTCAAATGGGATGATAATTGTCAGTGGGATTTTTAGGCACTTAGATTATCTTCTAAATCCACTAGTCTTCATGCTACCAATCTCAGGAAAACCCCTATTACTTTACATATCAGCTACACAAACAACATTGGGGGTATTCTTGGTGCAACAGGGCAATGAAGGCAAAGAGAGGGTAGTATATTAGATCAGACACACTCTGGTTGGATATGAGCATAACTACACATTGATTGAGTGTGCATGTCTTGTTGTGGTTTTTTCCTTAGAGAAATTACAACAGTACATGCTAACCCATAAAACTAAGCTGGTTGCAAGGATAGACCTACTAAAATATCTTCTCAATAAGACAACACTCACTGGCAGATTAGCTAAATATGTTATCATCCTAAGTGAATTTGACATCGAATATATGGACATAAAAGAAATCAAAGGACAAGCTATTGTAGATCAATTGGAATATGCACCTATGGTTGATGATACTCTTATAACTTTAGAGTTTCCAAATGAATCTATTCTGACAGTGTCACACAAAAATACATGGCAATTATATTTTGATGATTCATACATGTAGCACGATGCGGGAGCCGACATCCTCTTTATCACACCTCAAGGGGATTCCATTCCTAAATCATATTGATTGTCATTTCCTTGCCCTAATAACATAGCATAATATGAGGCATTGACAACAGGTTTACGAATTGCAGTTCAGTGGAAGATCTAATAACTTCATGTTTTTGGGGACTCTCAACTTGTAATTCATCAGGAATATGATGATTATCAAACAAAAGATGAAAAATAGCTGCCTTAAAATAAAATAGTAGATGATTACAAACAATACTTCATGAAGATAATCTGTGAGCACATACTAAGAGAAATCAATCAAGCTGCAGATGCCATGGCTACCATTTCTTCATTGATTGATCTACCGCAGAATGATACCCGCTATGAGTTCTTGGTGAACAACCTTTTGGTCCCCTCATATGAGATCACTCCTGCTAAGATCATATGTGTCATTGGTCTTGAATCCCCTTGGTACGGTCCCATTTTTATATACCTCTACAATAGTACCCTTCCTCCTGACCTATCCAACAAACAACATTGTACTTTCATCCACCAATATTATTGATATGTCATTTTAGCCAATACCCTTTACCATTGAGGTCTAGATGGAACTCTTCTTAGCTATTTAGAAAGTGATGAATCTCATATTGCATTACAAGAGGTTCATGAAGGTATATGTAGTGCCCATTCTAGTGGTCCGACCTTAGCCAAGAAACTCATCAGGACTGGATACTACTGGCCCAGTATGGAAACCGATTCATATCAATTTGTTATTAGATGTAAGCATTGATAAATTCATGGAGAGCTTATTCATGTGCAAGCTCAATAACTTCAACCAATTGCAAGTCCTTGGCCCTTTTTTCAGTGGGGACTCAATCTCATAGGCAAGATTCACCCTCCTTCAAATGGCCATATATTCATTAAAACTGCCACATAATATTTAACAAAATGAATTGAAGTCATTCCTCTCACCCAAGTTATTGGAAAATAGATTGCTACATTCATCCTTAACTACATCATCTGTCCCTATGGTATCGCTCTTTATATCATCACAGATAATGGACGTCCCTTTACAAATCAGGATGTTTGCAAACTTTGTGATCACTTCCACATTAACCATTTCTTCTCTTCTCCATACTATCCCCAAGGTAATGGTCAAGCCAAGGCATCTAATAAAACTATTCTCAGAATCCTCAAAAGATAATCGAAGACGTTGGCCAAAATTGGCACATCTAGCTCAATCTTTCACTTTGGGCATATCACACAAGTGTTCGCACACCTACATGATTTGTACCTTATTCACTTGTCTATGATGTTGAAGCTATCTTGCCTATTGAGGTAGAGTTATCGTCTTTGTGAGTTTATTTGTGCAACATAATTAGTGATGAATACTATATGGTCTCTCGCTTACAAGAACTAGAACTATTGGATGAATGATGAAAAACTTCTTTTAATCATCTTAAGTCTTATCAACGGAGAATAGTTCGAAGCTACTATCATAAGGTTAAGACTCATACATTTGAGGTGGGTCACTTAGTTCTCAGGGAGAATCCAAGAAATCAATAAGACAAGGAAAAGAAAGGAAAATTTGAGCCCAATTGGCTTGGTCCTTATGTCATCACAACAATTTATAGATCAGGAGGGTATCAGCTCTTAACCTCAGATGGAGAAACTTCGGAAGATCCTTTCAATAAAATGCACCTTCGCAAGTTTTACACATAGATCTTCCGAATATCCTAATTCAAGAATACAAAAAAATAAAAAAATATCAAAAAATACAAAAAAATTAAAAAATATTAAAATTATAAAAAATCATAAAAATATAAAAAATCGTTACTTGATGAAAACCTAGCAAACAAGTGCTTTGTGACACAAAAAAAATTGAAAAATAAAAAAAAGTGAAGAGAAATAAATTCGTCCAACAGTGAAAACCACTTTAGTAACACCCTAGACAAGTACCATGGTGAAAAATCGGTTACCGACACCATCTGTAGAGACATTGCTCATCCCTCTTTTAGGATTCAATCTTATCATATCACCTTGCACACACTCGTAGTCTATCCATCCATAATAAACTTATCTAGTCCCATAATGGCTTGTTATTGATCTACCTAAGATTGGTTAGCCATTTATAATAAACGCCTCCCTTTTCACCCCTTTCCTTCAATAATAAATCAGGTCCAATCTATAACTAGGGCAAAATACTAAATCTAGTGATGGAAGTGGTACCCTGAGCATCACATGTTTTGAGGAGCATCCATCCTTCTTTTCGCACACACTACGTAATAAAAGATCACTTGTATCACCAATTCACAATAAAGTTAAGTTCTTCGTAATAAAAGTATCAGTTTCAAATGAGACACAAGCAGCAATGGGCTTTCAACAAATCAAATCTTTCAACAAACTTTGGCAACAACATGGTTTTTCAGCATGATCTGTCCTTTATTAGGATGACAACATTGTGAGCAAATCAAACATGTTAACATATGTGCAAGAAACACAAATAATTTGAAGATTTCATTGTGTGTTGGGTCTTGGTTTTATTTTGATTTTATCTTTTGGTGACATTTCTTTTAGCTTTTCTAGGATGTCTCTGACTAGAGATTCTATCTCTAGGATATCTTTGACTAAAAAGGTGAGGATGGTATATGTTCACCCATTGTTTTGTTGTCTATGGATTGTCTTTTAGTAATGCTATGACTTGTCCAAGGATATGAGGACACTATGAGTCTATTGTGAACTGGGGCATTCCTTGTTTGTGACTGTCTGATCTCCATGCAAATGAATACAATGAATTTTGGGGTTGAACCTATACCTTGATTGGCATAACCTATTATCCATAATAAAGCTCAAAGGTTATAAAGCACAAGAATCACTTTTAGCTCCATATCTTCTATCTTCCATCTCCCTTTTGTGATTGACCTCCATTTTCCTTCCCCGTGTCTGTGTAGCCCGCTATCACATGTCTGAGTATAATGACACGCCAAAAATATCTGCATTTCATGTAGGTTGCATCTGCATCATCACATGTTATCATATATCATTTCATACATACATATAGATATCACAACTACATCATATCCAGCATACACCATTGATTAGTGTATCATATACACATCAGGCAGCTCATCCTATATATAATCATATCATATGACTATCATTCATCCATTTATAGTACATCCACATTTGCATTCTCATTATAAAAATAGAAAAGAATAAAAATATATTTCATTCCATCATATACATATTTGCATCCATATCATAAGCATCATAAAATCATCATAAAACATATAGAAAAACATACATAGGAAAACATGCATATAGTTGTCAGAATGAAAGAGTCATCTCATATATATATATCAAAATAATAAGTGTCATGATACGATGATGTTAATATCATATATGGATAGAAAATCACCTGAAGGTGTCTATATCAGAATACAAAATTGATACAAAATGGATCCAAGAGAACTATAATGAAGACCCTCCCTCAGATCTAGCTGGCCTTGAAGGAGTCTGAGCTCTCAAAGGTCCTACTCCAAGATCACCCCCTCTGTCTTTCCCTCCTGGTGGTGTGCGTGGACCCATAACCCCTCTGCTAGAAGCCTTTCATTTATCCCCTCCCCGTGTGGTAGTCCAAGATGCTCTCCTGAAACTCCTAGCCCTCAGCTCTAGAGGAACAGTTGCATAGTACAAGTCTCTCCAGTAGGCTATCTCCTCCCCTTCTTGCAGGACATATGCATAGCTAGCCTCTGTGTCCTTTGATTCTCTCCTTCCTTCTCTCAGTAGCTCCTCAACCTCAATGTCTTGATAGAGGGCCTGATCCCTCCCCCTCTACATCTCTACTAACTGTCGCGAGTCACGTCTCTCTAGAGATCCTTGATCTCATCAGCCTGTCCTATTGGAATCTCTTGCAGTGCTAGTAGCTCATCCTCCTCCTCATCCCCACCCTGAGCACCCTTTTGTACAACCTGTCCTTGTACCTATTTTGGTACATCTCCCCCGAGTACCTGTACCTATCCAACTTGTGTTAGGATTCCCACAGATACTATGAGGGGGGGTGAATCAGTATCTAACTGGCTTAATGATTTTCTTAACTTAAAACATATAGAACAAATTAAAATTGTGTACCAGTAAATAGAAAGTAATGCAATAAATAGAGATAGAAACAACCACATAAAAAACACACCATAACACAGTAGTTTAATGAAGAAAACTGGTGTGGGAAAAACCTCGATGGGATTTGTGACCCACAATATTCACTTACTGGCCAATAAGAGAATATTACTGCTACAAGAGGGGCCTGCACATGCAGGAAGGCCAAGTGCCTAGAGCTCACTACTCAAAATGGAAGTCTCACTGACTTACAAAATGGATTATATAAATCCAATGTCTTGTATTGCTTCAAAATAGCATCTACTATGCCAGATCCAGTACTGGTTTATAGCTCTGCTTCTTATATAAACCCTGAAACTATAATTCGCATAATAGGTCTACCTTAATTCACCTAATTACATTCATCCATGCTTACATCTATCCTCTCACAATGTTCTACGATGAACTCTCTTATATAAGAGTCATTTTACAACTTGCCAAGTTGGCTTACAAAGTTTTTACAAAAATAAACAAAATAAATTAACAACAAAATTCCAGTCGGCTTCTGTACCGGTATGGTTCCTTTCACTGCTGGTGCCAGTGGTTTGTGTGCCAGTGTAGAGTCTGATCTTTCTAGTGCCGGTGGATTGCCTTGCCAATGTCATAGGATTGTAAGGTTGCCATCAATGACAAAACCTTCAATCACCTACAATATCTCATTGGAGTGTGCATTTGCCAACAATCTCCCCCTTTGGCATTGATGGCAACACTCATGAGAAAATTCAAAAAGTGTATCCAAAAATTGTAATCCAAAAATGTTACCAAAAATGTGTACGAAAAGAATATGTGAGCTCCCCCTGAGTAGATGAGTCTTTTGCTGATTATTTTCTCATACTACTACTCCCCCTTTGGCATCAATGACAAAGGTTGTCAAAGTTTCAATAGAGTGTAGTTTCCTGTCTTAACCTTGTAACTGGGTGGTTACAATTTGAAAAAGATCCACCAAAACCAAATTTAGGCTTTCAAGAAACTTTTTACTGTCTTTTATTGCTGCCTCTATTCTTTGAACTGTACCGGTGAGGTGTTGCATTTTCTCTGCCGGTGTTTTTTGTCCTTGTATTAATGCATCAGATATTTCTTTCCTTAAGGATGCTAGATAGTCCAATTTTGGACTTAGTCTTAATTTCAAATCCTTAGCCTTACTTTTTATTCTCTCCTTTTCTCTTTCTAGCTTTAGTAATTCTTCCTCAAAACCTGTTATCTTTTGCTCAAAAACTGATAATGTATCAGATGAATTAATAAAATTGTCAGCAAGTTTATTAATTTCTTCCTGTATCTTGCTCATTTTCCTATCTATGTCAACTATCAAAAAGTTAGTCTTACAAGTGTCTCTGTACAAAGTCTTGAATTCCTTCAATGTGCTACATAGTTCCAGTAGAAGTGTGTCAAACTACCTTGTACACTTCTTTATTTGTTCCTCAAAGAATTTCTATTTTTCCTTTTCTAACCTCTCTTTGAATGCTTCCTCCTTTATTTGTTCAATAGTCACTATGTTGTTAGTAATATACTTAGACAAAGTGTCAAGTTGACTCAAAGAATCCTTATTATCTACATTACATTTCGGAGCTATCATCTTCAAAATTGGAATTGTGTCATCTATAGCTTTATATGTCTGTGAACTACAATCTATTATTTTCTTTATAGAGTCCAAAAGAACTTCAGTTACATTTGTTGTCTTGAATCCTGTAGTTGAAGAGCCAACACTCTGAATTCCATCGGTGGGAGCAATATCCTTGCTTGTAGTGACCTCTGGTAGGTCATTCTATGTTTCCATTTCCTTAAGCAATGGTTTGACTTGCTCACTAGTTGTCATTGGCACTGATTCTGTGTTGTCTTGTTCTTGTGCTGGAGCTTGTTGCTCTTTTTGTTGCTCTGCTTGTTGATCTATGTTACTATCTGTCGGTTTTCCTTATGTGTTATCTGTTTCATTAGTTACCGGTGGCTCACTAGCCATATCTGTCTTACCGATTGTGTCCTTGTCTACCACAATGTTGACTCTCTGAGTATCAACATCAACTAAATATAATACCTCAGAATGAGGATTTGTATCCTCTTGTGATATATCCATACTCTCGTCAGCCAGTTGATCTTCAGTGGTTGTTACCGGTGGAGTATCTTGAGATGGTGGGGGTAGATTATCTATTATTTTGATGCTTGGAGGTCCACCAACCTTTCCTTTTCCCTTATCCTTGTCTTTCTTATATACCTTAATTGGTTTGGGGTTTCTATATTCTTCCTGTTTTTCCTTCTCAACAAGATATATATCCCATGCATTTGCAGTTTCCTCTGCAACCTCATTTACTCTACCAACCATCAGTGCAATATGTCGGTGTGCAGTAGAGAATATTCACCGATTAGCCTCTACAATTAGATCATCTATTTCCTTTAGTGAGTTCACTGGGTAAACAACAAGTAATTTTTCAACTTTAATTTTCTTGTCAAGCTCTACAACAGCTTGCCTTCTTGCTTCTAGTCTCTTGAATAGTTCAGCTGGTAATTCATCTACAACTTGCATCAAGAATTTCTTGTAGATATCCAAGTGCAGAATTACACTGTTTTCAAATTTTTCTTTATCATCAACTGATAGTGAATCATATAATTTGTTGATGTTCTTAATCTTTCCTTCCTCTATTATTTCATCCAATAGTCTGTCAATCGGAGCAATATTTTGTTGAGTCCTTTTCTTTGGTGTTAACTTTTTCTTCTTTGGATTTGTCTTCTTGGCTGGACGCCTCACTGCCTATTGTTTTTGCCTAGTTCTTCTAGGTGAAGGTGTGGATACCGGTGAAGGTTCCCTTTTCCTTACAACTCTTTTAAATGCTGGTGGCATATCACTCTCTGAAGAAGTTGCTACCGGTGAAAGGTGAGTTTCGGGCTGTAATGCTTCTAACTCATCTTCAGTGATACCGGTTTGTTTGAGTACATCTTCTTTGATAGACTTAGCCTGCCTTGAACCTCTCCTCATAGTTGCTTCTACTTTCTTCACTCTCTTCTTGGATTGGATGAATTTCAATGGTTTCAGCACTGCCAAATACCTCTTCCTTAGGTTCCTTGGGTGCTTCCAGAAGGGCTTTTGGATATGTTTCAATGATGTGATCATCTATCTCATAGCCCATTTCAGTAACCCAAATTGTTCTTGGGATAACTGCTTCCATCCAGATCTCATCCTTTTTAATCACCAAACATATGTCATCCTTATATTTATTTACAATTTCCTATGACAGTTTGACTCTAGTGTTCATTTTGGCCTTTAATGCTTGAAAGTACTCATTAATATTCTTCTCTTTATTTTCACCCATGTTGTTCAATAAGTTAGATAATTGTTTGCCTACCGGTATGTCAAATCCAAGGTTCTTGTTACCTATACCGGGCACCTGTTTGGTTATATATAGCATTAAACAAACAAGTAAACTGCCAAATCTAAATGTCCCTTTCTTATCCTTCTTGATCTTTCCTAGATTGTCAATCAATTCATCCTTTAATCATTCACATACATCAATTTTTACATTATCATTAACCATGTCATGAGCACTCTTTATGTATAAGCTGGAAACTGAATTTAGTCTGTTTGCATGTGTTGTTTTTAGCCTAGAATCATGCTAATGAATCTCACATTTATATCAGTTACATCATTCACTCTTAAAGACCTTTTATCAGATGTTGCACCTGTTAGGTTTATTACTAAGTCATTTGAGACCTTCTTTGTCTTGTTGGGTCTGTTACCGGTGGAGGGTAACCCTGTTACAACTTTCATAGCTTCCTTGGTAATTTTGTGAACAAAATCTAACCAAAAGAATGCACCATGTACCCTACTCAATACTATCCTAATAACTTCCTTAGGGAAATCCGGAATGCTAAGGATTTCAGTGAATCCTAGGGTTTCAATAATTTTGTGTTTAGGTTTCACATTACCGGAATCATCACATATTACAGTCATGTACATGTTCTTGATTTCTTCATCACCTAATTCTTCTATATGGCAGTGGATATACATTCTAGGGTCTTCTTCAAAAACTATTCCTTTGGTGATTTGAGAGAATGCACCAACATTATCATCTTTCTTTGCTATCTCGAGAACTAACTGAAAAATGGGCCTAGGGCACTTGATTACTTCCACTATAGTAGGGTTTGCTATGAATTTAGGTACAAAAGAGGATGCCATGATTATAAATACCTTTTTCTGCCTTTGGAAAGATTGATTTCTGAATTGCTTTGCTTTTTTGCTCAAAATGCCTTAGCTTTGGAGATTTTGTGCTCTTTGAATGTTTGAATGCTCGGTGAAGTGAAATGGAGCCAAAAAACATTAATTTATAATGTTAATCTACCAACTACCATATTTAATGCAATTTGGTTAAGTAATCACTTAACTTTATCTACCGGTGTAGAAGTAATTTCAACTTCTTACAATCAACCGAGGGAATAATAGCATATTTCTCATTTGATTGCCAAACCCTCAAGGGAATTTTCTTCAATTAGATGAAGAGTTTCCTGCCGGTGGAGTGATACTCTGTTCTGTCGGTGGAGGAGTATTCCTTTCAACATTCAGTTTTGATTTCCTAATCCATTGTTTTGAAAATTCATGCTTAACTTCTTCAACTTTTTCTTTTCCTTTCAAACTAGGACCTTTGTTGTTTACCGGTGAGGACTTTCTTCTACAAAATTTAGCAATATGACCAATTTTGTTACATGCATAACAAGTCACATTATTTTTTTGAATAGCCTTTCCATATCCTATGCCAGTTTGTGTTCTGCATTGATTAGATGTGTCCAAATGTTCCACAAACATAACATCTTACATTCATTCTACAATTTTCAGAATTATGACCAACTTTGTTGCATTTTGAACATTGACCGGTGGGTGTATTGGTATTTTGATAATTTCTAGATCTACATTGATTTTCTCTATGGACATACTTATTATAGTTAAAGCATTTTCCATGGAATTTATAAGCAATAGGTTGTCTTACCAGTTTGTTATGATCCTATGTGTTTGCAGTACCAGAGCTTTCACCAACTTCAAAGCCAATTCCACAAGTGTCACCATTAGGTTTCTGATTCTTCAACAAGTCACCAAGTTCTTCTAAGCTTTTCTTGAATTTCTCTTTGTGCTGATTTGCAGTATCCAGTTCTCTTTCTAAGATCTCTTTCTGCCTCATAAGTTGATTTGAGTTATTCTGTGTATGCATCAGATCTGTCCTCAACAAGTCATTTTCATAGCTAAGTCTGGTGTTCTCATTTGCTGCATCACTTAATCTTCTAGTCAAATCTTCTACATTATTCTTTCTATCTTCAATTTCCTTACAAAATCTCATATTTATATCCTGCATCTCATTCTTTATTGTCATGTTCTCTTGTTTCAGCTTGCATATCTGATCATTAAGAGATTCCTTTTCATCATTCTCATTTTGCATCTTTTCACATAGTTCTCTTCTCTTATTTCTTGCAATGGTAAAATTCTCTTGAAGTGCTTGAATAATATCCCGAGCTACCTTTAGATCATCTTCAACTTTGATATTTTTCAATTTTTCTATATCATAGTCTGAGAGAGCTACTTCCAATTGATTCATCAAATTTTCCATCTTTACCGGTGTCAAGATCTTCCTCAAGATATTAGGCTTCTGAAAATAGAGGACCAAGCTCTGATACCAATTGTTAGGATTCCCACAGATACTAAGAGGAGGGGGGGGGGGGGGGGGGGGGTGAATCAGTATCTAACCGGTTTAATGATTTTCTTAACTTGAAACATGTAGAACAAATTAAAATTGTGTACTGATAAATAGAAAGTAATGCAATAAACAAAGATAGAAACAACCACATAAAAAACACACCATAACATAGTAGTTTAACGAGGAAACCCGGTGTGTGAAAAACCTCAATGGGATTTGTGACCCACAATATTCACTTACTGGCCAATAAGAGAATATTACTACTACAAGAGGGGCTTCTACATGCAGGAAGGCCAAGTGCCTAGAGCTCACTGCTCAAAATGGAAGTCTCAGTGACTTACAAAATGGATTATATAAATCCAATGTCTTGTACTGCTTCAAAATAGCATCTACTATGCCAGATCCAATACCGGTTTATAGCTTTGCTTCTTACATAAACCCTTAACCTATAATTGGCATAATAGGTATGCCTTAATTCACCTAATTACATTCATCCATGCTTACATCTATCCTCTCACAATGTTCTACGGTGAACTCTATTATATAAGAGACATTTTACAACTTTCCAAGTTGGCTTACAAAGTTTTTACAATAATAAACAAAATAAATTAACAACAAAATTCTTGTCGGCTTCTGTGCTGGTATGCTTCCTTTCACTGTCGGTGTCAATGGCCTATGTGCTGGTGTAGAGTCTGATCTTGCTAGTGCTAGTGGATTGCCTTGCCGGTGTCATAGGATTGTAAGGTTGCCATCAATGACAAAACCTTCAATCACCTACAATGTCTCATTAGAGTGTGCATTTTCCAACAACTTGTCCCTGCCCACCAACCTGTAGCACCTATGTTTCTCTTCCCCTCAGTGGTCTCGGTGGTCTCCCTTCCTGTAGCTCCTACCTCTCCTCAACCCTCTCTCTAGCATCCCTCTCCCCAACATCCCTCTATCCACCTCTACCCCTCACCACCCTCCTCACTACTTCCCTCCTCTACCTCCTTCGTCTCCCTCTACCCCTGTTATCATCATCCTCGTCATCATCCTCCACTATCACAGGCTCATGTGGATCTATCAACTTGGGTACTAGATGTGCTACAAAATATTTATCATACTTTGCATCTATCCCACTACCAACAACATCCCTCGGTAGATCCCAAGGCGTCGGAACCATCTACTGAAACTATGTCACTGCAACATCTTAGGACAAAATTGGCCCCTAGTGAGCCTACTCTCGCACTATCTATGCAAATTCTCCTAAACCCCAAGGCATCCTATGTTGTCGCTCAAATTGCCTGCATACCTTATGAATAATATGTTTGTCCAAGATATATGGTGTCTGTCCAATCAAGTACCTGCTCCTGAATACATAGGGAAGCTCTATGTCATCCTCCCAATCCTCACAATCTAGATAAGGTCTCCATATGACACTATCTATGTCATCTATCACTTGCCTCCAATAGTCCACCTTCCCAATGTGTGGGTGGGAAGTGATCATGCTATACAAGTGAGAAAAATATTGTCCATGTCCTCTCCCTCTAAATTGTACCGACCTTGGCACTGCAATGTGCTCATATGATCACACCTGTAATAAAGTCACCCCGCACCTAACCCGCAACCACCGAGATACACAAATTGTCGAAGCTCATGATATAGATGTGCCAGTACACATGGACCCCATGCATATCTGGTATGTTGTGTCACCAATGTCTCTAGAGTCCATACCCAACCAATAGACATACCTCGTGTCACCCTGTCTTGATATAGGTATCCACTGATCACCCCTCCGACTACTATTTGTAGTCTGAATCCAGTAGCTAGCATGACATCCCAGCTAACATAACCTGATCTCATCTCCAGCTTAGGGTCTCCAAAGACTTATCTCAATGCAACCTTGTCTCCCTCTCTGTCATATGGCAATAGCTTGCCATGAATTAATATCCTTAAGATTTTGTACACATCCTCTAATGTGACTGACATCTCGCTAGTCAGCAAATGAAACATACAAGTCTTTGAGTTCCATCTCTCTGCTAGAGTATTCAGTAGTCCCCTATTAACCCGAATCATAGGTAGATACATGATGTGTCTCAAACCCACACCCTCGATAGTTCCTCGCTCCTCAAAGGTCAACTCTGGTCGCAAACTCTATGTCACAAGGAATCTCTCTAGAGACTCTATCATGGGAAAGTACTCTTGCATTCAATAAAAATCAACTATGTCAATCCTCATGGTACTCATGTTCATCACATAGTGATACTCCTATCCTAGTGCTTATGTCTATCACATGGTGATGCATCCTAGTGTATATATTCATCACATTACACTCGATCCTATTTAGAGGCCTATCTTGAGTGTATCCTCTCAGAAGCTTATCCAATTGGCAACGTATGTTCATCATAGAATTATTAATTCTAGCATATCTCTTAGTTTTGTCTTCCCTAGGGCACCTACTTGAGTGAGTCCTCTCAACAATTTATCCAATCAACATATTTTCATCACAGAATTGTCAACCTATGCCCCATAAGACATAAATGCATTTTTACAACCCACACATGGTTTCAACCTACCCAAACACACTTTCATTCCCTAGATGTGCTTGACCAACAAAGAAGCGCCACTTCTCTACCTAAACATATCTTTGTGATATAGATGTGCTATTATGACACAAATGCATCTTTACTCAATGTAGACATGATCATAATCATAGAGACGACTATACTAGACCTAAACATGTCTTTCTATTCTAGACATGCCTAAACTCAACCTAGACACTGTTTTACCACAAAACACGGTTCTACATTTTTGTTCATCTACTATAAAATGCATTAATGATAATAATAAATTTAAAAACATACAAAGTGTCTTTGAGGTACTTACCGACTCACCCATGTTTGGTCTTTGATATCGCAAGACTCAATCAAACCTGTGAACTATATCCATCATCACTGACTGCTCTAATCTCTCTCTTTGCACTCTAATCTCTATGATGTGTGAATGTAAATGAGGATGTTTTCTTTGTGGCCCTATCTTATAGGCTGCCTCACCCTAGTCTTCTCTGTCAGTTTTCTTCCTCGGGCGAGTCTTCGTCTCATGTGACCTTGTCACCCTATCCCGTCAGTCCTTTTTAGCCTTCCTTTCTTATCAAGAGATTAACTGTGATCATCTCAAAAAAAATTCATCCAATTTCTCGAGGGGTTATATCATCCCTATCATGGGGCAACTTTGTATCATTTTATCTTATATTCTTTGAGCTAACACAACAAGTTGCATTGTCTCAAAGAGGGGAAAAATGTAGACACCTAAAATTGTCCTATCTAATTAAATAATTTTATTTATTTATTTAATTATTTTATCCCAATTCTTTTATTAATTAAATAAATCTTTATTTATTTAATTAATTCATTAATCATATTCTAATTCTTTCCTCTTTTAAATAAATACTTTTATATATTTAAATTATCCTTTTCCTAAATTAAATAAATATTTATTTATTTAATTAATTAATTAGCTTTTTCCTTGAATGACACATGCCATTCATCTCTTAATTCTTATCTTACCTACCCCCTTTATAATTTTATTATTTCCTCTACCTACCCTTTAATCCTAGCCAACCATTTATCTTTACACCTCTTAATCTTATCCCTTCACTTCCTACAATGTCTTATATATAAGAGGATACCCTCCTTCATTATCAACCCTAATCAACCAATTGTCTAATAATCACACTAATTACACAATCAGCCTTCTTACAACCAAGATATCAACCACATTTTCATTCTTTGTTGAGTTCTTGTGCATGCATAAAATCTGAGAGCAAATATATCAAACAAGATCAGTAGAGATTGAAACCCTACTAGACATGTGAATGATATATTTAATTTGTTATTGTTTGCATGATCTTAGGTATCTTTATTGTGTATGGTGGATTTCTTTCATTGTTACGATAGGGTTTTGTGGTTGGATCCATTTTAGTCTTTCCATATTGTTGTTTTCCATTATCCACTTTTCACCATATACACTAGTTAACTGACTATTGGTTGACATCCTCTTCTATAAATCAAGATCTGTGATTATCGAATGGGAATCTTATAAAGAGTTGCCATCAATGACAACCCTAAACTAATAATCAATTATCAGAAGCCACCGAATGAGTGTCAATTGCCAACAAATCCTTGATTCTAACAATTGGTATCAGAGCTTCATCCCTCTGAGGATGCCTAACCACTTCAGAAAGGTTTGGGAGATTGAATTGCTTAGTATGGCACTTGAGGATCTTGATGCAACAAGGAATGAAATCAGTACCTTAAAGAGAAACCTGAATGTTGTTGATGTCTTCATTAATGGCTTGAAGGATCAAGGGAACACTTCAAGAGACAAGAGGAAGGAATTGATGGACAAGTTGAAGGACAAATAAGATCAAAGCATGGAAAACCAGGGAAAAGCTGATTAATGCAACAAACTTGCAAGAGAGAATATTACCTTGAAGAATGAGATGAAATCCATTGTGATGAAGCTGACTAAGGAGATTGAAGATCGGAAGAAGAATGAAGAGAAGTTGACTCAATCATTGAAGGAAAGGGTCAATGAATGCTTCAAGCTTACCTATTAGAATGATCAGTTGAAGCTTGAGTTGACACAACCAAGGAATAATGGTCAAGAACTTGAAAGATAGATTGTTGTCCTAAGAGATGAACTTGTTACTGCAAATGAATACAAAGACAAATTCAATTCTATCATAGCAAGGCTTGATGAGATGCTAGAAAGTCAAAGACATGGAAAGGACATGTGAGGACTTGGATTTGAGAAAGAAGAATCCTCCAGATATGGACAAAGCAATACAAAACCTAATCATAAGAAGAGAAAAACTCCTCCAGTAAGACAACCTAATGCTCATAAATTCAATGGTAGATGTTTTACTTGCAATAAATTTGGTCATATGGAAAATCAATGTAGAAGTAGGATTAATAATGGAATGAACAATATGAACAATGGTACTACCTTTACCAGTCAATGTTTCATATACGATAATTTTAGTTACAAGTCAAATATGTGCAAAGCAGTAATGAATCATTTTCAAAACAAGAGATTCTATGCTTATGGTTGGACATATCTCTAACTAGTGTAGGATAGGACCAAATCAAATGAACTTTGAACCTATGTAGAATGTTGTTTGTCGTACATACAATAAAACTAGTCACATTGAAAAATATTGCAGAAGCAAAAATATGAACAAAATTGCTCTGGTAGACAAGAACAAAGTTGATGAGAAAGGAAATGTAAAGGTAGAGGAGATTAGAGACTAGCATGAGAAGATGTGGCTCAGAAAGGATGAATATAAGTAGATAATGGATTTTCTCTTGAATCTGGTGTAGGATCTTCATCCAGTAACTAAGGCATTTGGCCTTAGGGGTTGACATTTTCATGCAAATTCTTAAGGAACCCCCCTTAAGAGATATGTGATCAACTATGTAGATTGTAAATATTTGGAGATGATTATCTATAACTCCTCATGTTGATATTTGAATCTGGTAAGTTGGTTGATGTTGGATAGGGCATCCATTTGAACCTTATTAGTGCATTTATGTCAACTTGAAATTAGGGTTTGCAAAGTAAAAAAGGGAAAATGAAAACAATTTCTCACATTACGAATGAAGAGTTGAAGCAAAAGAGAAAGGAAACCCAATTTCCAAGGAGGTCAAAAGCTTTGAGGTGATTCGATATAAGTTATTGTGCATCCATCAGAAATAAAAGGTATTTTCAAAACCTTTTTGTGAACCCTAAATATTTTGAAATGGCATCATCTACTATCAATACTCCATTGGTATAAGAATTTTCAGATAGAGAAAGGTCATCATTCAAGAAGCAACCATTTAAATCTGTCAATGATGATCCAAATGGTTCTTTCTCATATGTGCCTTACGGTGTTCTGCATGTAGATTATGTAAGATCTTATATCCACTGCAACATTGAAGAAACTAGTAATGAGGAGATCCTAGCACTTTACAACCAACATCTTCAGGATAGGAATGGAAATATTAAATCAGAAAACATAAAATTACAGAGGAAGGGTTTCACGCAGTTCATGCATTTCCCTATGTTGGATGAGGATGAATGGGTTAGATATATCCTGAGGCGTGTGTATGATGAATTTATATGGTTATATAATCCTTACAAGATCACCAAAAAGGCCATTGATGTAATCACATGTCTACATCAAACTAGTGACAAGCCTAATCTGAGGAAGGTAGGTAAAACAACAGTGACAAAGGCAACCACTGCACAATTTGATAACCGATCCATGACAATTAATGATATCCAGTAGCATGACATAATATTTGCATCCATGATAATTGGTTACAAGGTCTATTAGTTTAGTAGACTGCATTTTGTCTTTGGTACAACCATTTATGCAACATATCAGATGGTAAAGGAAAACACTCATTATGACTTTTATTCAGTCCTCCTTAAAGAGCTTCTGAGCAACTTGAAAAAGATAAAAACTGATAAGAAGAATGCATTTAAGTTTGGTTCTCTAATTGTCTGTTTGGCATTGTACCTAATGAACCAAATTCCTGATATAGGTAGAGTGTAATGGGTGTCCGATTTACTGATGGCTACCCAGATCAGACAAGGTTTTCAAAGATTGGGAAACAAAGAAACTTAGACAATAGCCTTGTGGAGTTTCTTCAAAACCTTGTGGTGCAGGAGCACCTAGTTGAGTCAAACTCCCATTTTTGGGTATTTCATGTTTTTATGTTTTTAAAGTCTTGTGTTAGGTTGTTTTGGATCATGTTTAGTGGTTTTGATCTCATTTTGGGCTTAAGAGATCAAATCTTGCATTTCAGGCCTTGAGTTGACAGTTTTTGGCAAAAATGTAAAAAATTGCCAAAATGGTCTCCTAATGTCTTCAAGAGAATTAAAATATATATTTTTTAGTGTTTTTAAGCATGTCTAAGATTTTTAGACAAGTTGATAAGGTTAGATTGTGAAAAATGCATCTTGGAGCAAGAAAAGTTGTCATTTGGCATGAGAAAGTTGTCAAAGTTGTCTTTTTCTTGCATAATGAAGTTACTAAATCCTCATGTCCATACAAGGGCTTGAAAAAAAAATAGAGAAACTATATAAGGCCTCCATTTTACTTGGAAAGGGTTGGTTTTT
This sequence comes from Cryptomeria japonica, assembly GCF_030272615.1. Lineage (NCBI taxonomy): Eukaryota > Viridiplantae > Streptophyta > Pinopsida > Cupressales > Cupressaceae > Cryptomeria > Cryptomeria japonica. The sequence continues at coordinate 497,623,278 of NC_081412.1, read as the reverse complement.
GTTTTAAGCAAGTACTTTTCAATATAACTCATGAGCTTTTGGTTTATTTCACTATTTTTTTGCTTCTTAGAATAACAGTCCATACTGTACAGCATTTGTATCCATACTCTACCTTTTGGGAAGCTTTTATTTTGGTCATTCAATTCTTTCCAAGTGATTCTTGTATTGGTTTACCTTGGAAATTGGTTTGTGTAAAATTATTTCATAACTGGGAATCTGCTGCCCTGCCAGGGGTTTGGAGTTGTCAAATGCATCAACTTGGTTGATCCAAGTTTGGTATCCCTCCAATGGATTCTACCAAGTTTATCCATGTGTATATAATGTACATATCTTTATTTTTGTGCCAGAAGAATGGTTTGAAGATGCATTTGAGTGTGAACTAGGCAAGTTGGAGCAACTAGGCTAATTCATGATTAAAACTCAAGATTGTCATCCAAAAAGTAACTTGGAATGGACAAATAATTGAAGCAGAGGTCTGTACATGTGACAAAGGATTTTAAGTACCATCTTGATGTAATATAATAGTTTACACCTTGTAATCATTCTCATTTTTGTAGACAAAATAGTGAGTTCATTGTTTTTGTGAAATTTGTTGTCATTTAGCTAAATGGAATGCTTCAAAACGTTTTCCACGCCTTGGAACACTAAAGGAAATGTAGTAGGAAGATAGATTGTTGTGTGGAAGACCTCATTAAGGTATAACTCCATTACAAACTCTTAAAATGTAGGTCCAAGGGAGATAGCAACAAGTTGACTGGTAAAGGGACAATTTTTGTGACAGTGACAATTTTTGTTGTCTTCTCAATGACTTGCCAAGTGTTTGGCATAATACAAGTCCAAAAAAGGTAGGGGAAGCTTCAGTATGGTGTGGAAAAGGTATCCAAGAATCCAAGGAGTTTGAAATAAGTTAGAAGATGAGTAACTATGGTAGAAGAACTCAAAACCCTACAAACCCTCCATTTATGCCATAAAAAGTGGGCAGTCTAAAAACTACACTAACAGGGGGCTAAACCTTAAAAATCTTTGAGTATGCACCTCTAAAACACCATCTTAAACATTCTTTGTGGTTAAAAGGACCATCATTGACTGAAGGAATCAAAATAAGACCAATTAGGCCTCGATGGGCTCGTAGCCCTACTGCATAACACACAATAAAATGATAATTTTTGTAGTATGCATAAACCCGATGGGAAAATGGAACTTGGAGGCTTATGAAATATAATGAAAAAATTTCAAACAATCCAACAAGGGTACTTGGGTTCCATAGACAATGTGCAGCCTCATTTGGGGGTAGTTGAGCCTTATTAGTGAATTTGAGCAAGTTGTGGGTTATAGACCTAAAACAAGATCATGAGCATTCAAAGGTGAATAATACCTTACTGCCCCTACATTTCCATGTGGAAGACCTCTAGTACACATTGAAACTAAAGGTTGAAGGCCCCAAGAGCCAAGCATGAGTAAGTGTAGCTGGAAGGAATGAGCATTTTTTAGTAGATCTGATCATGGAGAGAGTCATCACCAATAAGGGAGTTTGTTAGGCAAGTAGACCTTGGAGTACTTGGCATCATGACAACAAGATAGATTGAACAATCATACACAACAGTATCTATAAGTCTTTGGTAACAAATTAATCCTTTTGAGCAAACTAGCCTTGTGAGCACTTCCCTATCAAGCTCCCTATTATAGTGGTATCAGAGCCAAGTTAAGATTTAGGAGAAAGACACATTAGGAAACATGGTGACCAATGCAGAAGTTGCTAAGAAGGTAGAGGACCAAGAAGAGGAAACTAGGGCACTCAGAGAAAGACTAGATCTAGCCATGAAACTAGCTGAAGTAGAGGTCAAAACTGAGGAAGTCCATGATAAGGTTGGAGATCAAGGTATAATGATGGCAATAGAGGATGAAGTCCCCATGCCTGACCCTGTCATTGAGCAAGAACCATTCTTGAAAGCCCTGAGAGCTATGAGTGGTAAGACCTTAGAAGGAGTGGCTCTTTTCAGTGGGAAGATGGATTTAGCTAATCTAACACAGTGGATTGAAGGGTTAGAAAACCATTTTGAGTGTGATGGAGTGTTTGAAGCACAAAAGGTAAAGGTGGCAAAATCAAGGTTGAGAGGGGCAGCCTTAACATGGTGGAAGTTCATCCAAGAGGAAAGGGCGAAAGTAGGCAAGCAACCACTAGCCACCTGGAAGGCAATGGTAGCCAAAATCAAAGAGACCTGCCTTCCCGAAGACTATGAGATACAACTTCACAAGAAAAGAAAAAACTTGAGACAAAAAGACCTAGATACTCCCATCCTCTACATTATTTCATAGTCTATTGCCTAGGGGTATCTCTTGATCAATGTTTGTCTTGACACAAAATTGGAAGAATAAATTTCTCTCTGGACCCTTTGGAAGGGTCAGGAGCGAAATTCATATTTCTTAAATGAAATTAAGTTGTAAAGTTTCAGATTTAGATATTGTCAAATAAATATTCTTGAAAACTTTAAACTTTATATGCATCTTATTTTAAATATGTCTGAACTATTTAGTAGATTCATTTAAATATATATATATATATATATATATTTGCAAAAATAAGAGTAAAGAAAAATATATATGTATTTACAGTTGCATAATTTTTTTTAATAGAAAATAGATTTCATGGAAAGAAATTGAATACTTAAACCCTTTTGCTCATATTCTGTTTTACCATTTAAGAAGAATGTAGAGGATGGGAGTATCAAAGTGGCAAGGTACTTCAATGGGTTAAGGTGGAACATCCAGGAAGAGATGAGCTTGTTGTGCCCACAAACCGTACACAAGTGCTATCAATTGGCACTTAAGGAGGAAGAGAAAGGTAGAAGAAAGAAAGAACAAAACAATAGAGGAAGAGGTAGGGGAAGAGATGGTAGAGGCCATAGAGATAGTTTTGGGGGAAGAAACATAGATCAACAGTCCCAAGGAGAGTCTAAGCTTATTGAGCAAAGTGGGGATTCTCATAGAAAACCCAACTATAGGGGTAGGGGATCAAGCAACCCGAGTAGGGGTAGATCTAATGGGCCAGGGAGAGGGTCCTACTTCTCAATCATGAAATGCTACAACTGCCAAAAGTTAGGCCACCCTGCCTATAGATGCCCAGAGAAGCCTAGTTCATCCTATGGAGGAGAAAAGAGGGTAAATTATGTTCAAGAAGATGGAGGTAATACTAGAACTTCAGCACTGAAAAACCTAGCTTCAGAAGATGGTGAGAGCTTGATGATCAAGAGAGTGTTAATGAAGAAACCACATAGTAAAAAGGCCTCACAGAGAAGACCATTGTTTAGGATTAAGTGTAAAATCATGGGAAAGGTGTGTAAAGTAATCATAGATTCAGGATCCACACATAACATCATATCAGAAGAAGTAGTAAGCAAATTGAAACTACCTAGGATACTGTTGTTCTCAAAATCTGATTCCCTTCAATGCCCTTAGAATAATATGATCTAAAATGGGTGCCGAGAAGACATCAAGGATAAGGAGATTCTAGAGACAACATATGACAAGGTTTGGTTAGACCTTCTACACTTCGGGCTTTTCTTAGAGCCCAGGTGGGTATACCTTTTGTGAATTAACTTCACACTTTTAAACAACAAACCCACAGCAAACCAGTCCAGAAAACCAGTGGATTTATTCACCTTGAAAACAACTGAAAACAAAGAATGAAAGAATACTTAACTTCAGCATATTTGATCAACAAAGCATGCAATAAACAGCTTCGATTAATACCAGTGCTTTATCCAAGGTTACAGAGTCACCTAAACTCAAATAAAACTCCTGAAACAAAATATCTTTATGCTTCCCATCAGCTTGGTTTCCACTAATCCTTGCAAATGCCTAACACCTACAAGAATTCAATCACTTCAAACTAAAATATGGTCCTCAAAATTCAAAGTTTCTCCCAAAGAATTTACTGGTAAGAGTGATCATGCATATTTAATTTCCCTCCTAAAGAGAAAAGCTAAAAAACACCCATACTGAGATTGCCTTGCAATTTCAGTCAAACAAAAAAATCCTGGATTGTTTAGAATGAAAACAGTAAATAAACTTGTGGACAAAATTGAAGACGACACAGAGTTTTACTCAAAACTAACGGCCTGTATATTGATATTCATTTGAAGAGATTTTACAAAATTTCTGATTCTCCATTAAACTTTGGAAAAGCTCAGATAATATTTCTGCAGAGTTTTCTTACAAAATTTTGTGATCCCTTTCCCCCTGGTCCTGGTATCCATTTATAACAACATGGATGCACAAAGCTTCGGACTTCTCGAGGAGAGTTTGCTACAATTATTTCCAAAATTGATGTGGTTACAATTTTTGCGTAAAGCAGTTATGTGCTCTTTTCAGCTTCTGCACTCTGTTCAATAGGTTGTTCAGTTGCAAACTCTTTTGGCTCTTCAGGGGCACTCTCCAACTGCTCCAAATCATAGGTGGAATATTTAACTCCCCACTCATTATATGTCTCTTCTGTCGGCCATGAAAAACTAATCACATAATTTTTAACTTTAGTAAACCTTTTCCAAGAATTTCTCAGTTTGTTGACTTCTGAGTTAAGAAAACTATAATGTGATTTAATTCTTTCTATTTCCTGTATGGTTATAACAAAGAAAGAGGTATCATCCAAATCAATGATTCCCTTGACCCTTGCTGACAACTTGGCTTCTATCTCATTGAGCCATATTTGCTTATCTTTCAGCTGATCTGGATTGACAAAAATTCCTGGGAGTAACTCAAAAACCTTATCAGTGTATTCCTTCTTGCATAGATTGACCTTCCTATCCACATTGTCTACATCTGCAGCCAACTGCATTAAAACTTTAGCAACATCAGAGGTAGATTTTATAATGGGATTGGCCCTTGCTTCATCACAGGAAACACACATGAACTCTAAATCTTGCTCCCTAGGCCTCCATCTGTCAAAAATGGGTGTAAAAATGGCCTTATCTCTCCTTAATTCATTCCATATCTCCATGACCTTTCCTACACTATTGTGAAGCAGTGAGGCATTTATAGTGTCTGCAAAACTGGAGATTGTGGCTTTTATTTTCTCCTCATACTTCCCCGCATAAAAGGCCTGAGCTTGCTTTAAGTTCTCCAATTCTTTGGGAGTTATCTCAATCATTTGGGAGCTGGAAGGCGCAGGAGATGGTAGGAGCTCAATAATGGGGCTAGTAGGTGGAGGTCTTGCAGGAGAAGAGGCGATCATCAATGTTGAAGACTCACCTTGTTGGTGTTGTCCCACCAGCTGGCTCTGCAATTTGGCAATGATGCTATCTTTGCCTCTTATCTCCTGCTTGGCACTGTCATAGGCCTTCAAAACTGTTTCCAATTTAATCTGGAGGGCCTCCTTTTCTTTGGCTTCCTTTTCAGCCACTGCAACACTGAATTTGGCAGTCTCTAACACAGTGCTAGCAGCCTCTACTACCCCTGTGCTCTCTACTCTTTTAATCATCAATCCACCAAGGTGACTTGTCCCTGAGGTGTCTTTACCTTTCCTATCCTCATTTCTTTTGAGCGACCACATGACTAGTGCATCATTGTCCTTACTGAATGTAACCCCTTTCATGGGTTTAGTCTCTTTTCTTACTACATCTAGCACCAGAGCATCAGCAATATTCCATTCTGGTAAAATGAGCACTCCAGCTTGTCCTACTAGATCCCTTCCCTGTTCAGGAGTGATGGTTTTGAATTCTTCCATCATCTCCTATTTTATTTCTTCCTCCACTGAGGCTGGATCTTTGTTGGGCTACTCTGCCTTTCTTGTTTCACATCTAGCATTATATTTATCTATATGTTGTTTCCAGACAAATTGCATGAATGCTTCAGATGTGACAAAGTTATCATCAACTAAAAAGGCACTAGTGGCCTTCTTTATCTCAGGATCCCATTCCTAGCCTTTAAGTTCAGTAGAAGTGATGTCCATTTGTGCTTCAGTGGGCTCTTCTGGCATCCCTTCTTCCACTTCATTATAAGTGTATGCAATCTCTCCCAAGCTGCCCAACTGCGAGAGGTATTCAGTTGCTGCTTGTTCATCTCCTATGTGGAGAGGGGATTGAGATGGGGAATACAAGGGTGTATTTGATTGCACTTCCTTCCCCACCCTTTGCTTCTTTGGGCTATCCTGGATGTCAATGACATCTTGTACCTTCCTCTTTCCTTTGGATGAAGAGGGCTCCCCTGTTGTAGGCACCAGTACACTGTAACCTGCTTTCTTATGCAGGGTGTAGTCACCAGGAGGGATTGCTTTAGTGGAAGTTGACTTGCCTAAAATCATCCTTGCCTTTTCAAGGTTACTCTTAATTACAGCTTCCCTCTTCTCCTTTAATGTTTGCATCACATCTTCAAAGCAAACAATCAAAATTTTTATTTTTTCTTCCAATGGGAAGAAGCTAGACAATGGGTCATAGCTAGCATCAAACTGATGAACAAAATCCAAGGCTTTCTTGTAAGCCACCCATTTTTCTTTCCTCAACTCCTGTTCATCTAAATCAAATTCATTCCTGATGAGGTCTTCAGGAAAGTGGAATTGATGAGGCCTACCTCTGCATGCTACCTTCTTCCGAAACACACCATTGTAGAAGTCCTCTGGATCAGCACATCTGGACACTGCAGTGGATAAATGGTAGGGTTTGAGGAAATCCTCAAAACAATTCCAGCCTCCCTTTGTAATTACAAATTGGTGGGCTATTGTAGCTGCAGGGAAAATAGTCCCTTTACCTCTGCCTTTTAGCTCCGCCTCCTGTAGGCCACCAATTTGTCTAAGGATCTCAGCTATTCCCACTTTGAGAGGGACCTGGTAGGGTAACAAAAATGGGGTGCCTCTGAAACCAAAAACTCTGAAAACTGTGGAGACTGGATATAAGTACATATCACCCCAGTTATGAATTATCTTGATGTTCTCTGCAAATTCTTTTGGCCTTAAGAATTCCAGAAGAACCTTGGGGACTCTTGGGTTGTCAGAGCAAAGGAGAGTCCTTATTTTGGATGCAAAATATTTATCAAACTTTACAAAACTAGCATCCTCTCTGTCCCATGACAACACAGTGCTCCATAGTTGTACTGGCATCTTTTCTCCTTCCTTCTCTTTTACTAGGTCCATTCCACTGGCGAAATAATCACCACCTTTGAAGAGAAAAAGGTGCATCAAGAGTGAGTACCATTCGAATGGCCTATCCACCTTCCCTTTTTTTATTCCTATCAACCCTCCATGGATAGCATCGGCAATATAAGAAGCATAATCAAATGTAATAGCAAGAGAAGGATTCAAAATTTGAACAATCATTAACAAGTAGTGTTTTGGCATATTTGATTCAGCATCCTCTCCTAGAACTTGGCAAAGTGCCCAATACATTCCTTTAGCCCTTAAGGTAAACATACTCAATGAAAAGGGCTCTTGTGTGTTGGGCCCTACAACTGCTAACCCTCCTATTTTTAGGAAAAGTTCTTTAAGAGGCCCATTCCTAAGATGACTCCTCTGTGCACTGTACACTTGGGCTAGTTGTGTGAAATTTATGGGTTCCAGGAAGTTTGTGAACTCATTGAGCCTAAACTCTGTTCTCAATTCCTCTGCATTAATTTCCACAAGGGTTTTCCCATTAACATCCCAGATGCATCTTGTAACTGAATCATAGTTCAATGCCATTTGGGTTAACAAATCTGTATCCATGAACACCCCTAGGACTACCAACTTCCCGACATCTAGTTCCCAAATGCTATTTTGAGGAGCAGGAGAATTTCTCATCCCAAATCCGACTCTAAACAGCCCCAACCCAGACAGTCCAACCTGTGGGTCTCTTAACCAATTACCTTTGTCATATAATCCTTCTCCTATCTTCAGACGGAGAGCCCTGGGCACTAACTCTTTGGCCTTCGATGCCTGGTTAGTTGACAACGTCAACTGTTCTAAAAAGTCATCACATACACTTCTTTCTAAATAATCAACCTTGCCAGAAAATTCCCTTTTAGGAGCCATTTGGAAGATGAAAGAAAATGAATACACTCTTAAACAATCCTGCAATACGCGAATGATTTTATCTAAAAACCACACAAAAATTGCTTCAAAACATGAGAGAACCTGATGCTTGCTTGAAGGAAATTGCTCTGCAACTGAACCGCTTGCTCTGTTTTCGGAAAAGGATAACTCTACGTCTGCTTCTTCTGCAAAAATCCTTTTAAAAGATATCCTTACTTGGTTGTTAGGAAATCAAATGCTTGTACTCTGAGCCTTAACTATAACATTGATTCCGCATGCTTCGGCCGTCCCTTCAAAATCGAATTCATACGAGAATTCCTATTTTAGCTCCAACGGGTCGCAGCCTTCCTGCAAGTGTCTCACTGTTAATTTCATTTTGACGGCTTTGTCTTTAGTCTGGGTCCCGTCTTTCTTTTGGCTACATAATACCACGCGGCATCCAACCATTGGCTTAGAAAATCCCTTCGCATTCTATTTTGATACTGGCCAAATGTCTCCCTTTATACTGTGGCGGGCCCATATTTTTCCCTTTTTGCCATGTCATCATCATGACACATGGACGGCCCTCATTAACTCTCGCTATTTCGCAGCCTTAAAGGGTGAGCATCTTACCCTTGCGAAATAGCGCCGACCGTCAGATCATCCTTCAAGTTGATCACCTTTTAATCCTTCGAAGAGGTCCTCAGGAATGGTGGGCCCACTGAGTCGTCACTAACACCTGGCACCTAGTCACCTGCTATGCTGATTTGTCGTTCTGTCACTTGCCAGAAGAAGAACCATGGGGGTCCCACTTTCGTCTCAACAGGTCTATCTCTTACGTCATCATCAAGACACGTGGATGGCTGATATTCATTCTCGCTATTTCACCGCCTTAAAGGGTGAGCATCTTACCCTTGCGAAATACCGCCGACCGTCAGATCATCTCTACAGTCGATCGACATTTAACCCCTTGAGAAGGCTCTCAGAGATGGTGGGCCCACGGACACGTCATGGACACCTGGCGCCTTGTCACTTTCGAAGCTGACTTGTTAATTTCTCATTTGTCAAGCAGGAACCATAGGGACCCACAGTTTCCTTTTAGACCGCCTGTCATCAAGACACGTGGATGGTCCTTGTTCATTTTCGCTATTTCACGGCCTTAAGAAGTGAGCATCTCACCCTTGCAAAATAGCGCGGACCGTTAGATCATATTTTAAGTTGCTCAGCTTTTAAACCCCTTTTGAAAGCTCTCAGAAATGGTGGGCCCACAGACACGTAATGGACACTTGGTGCCCATTCACTTTTGGATCTGACTTGTCATTCTGTCATTTGCTGGAAGGAGCCACGGGGTCTCAATAAATTGTTAAGAGTTGTCCCTGCCAGGTCATGTCCACCTGTGATCCAACTCATCTTTGGGGCCCACTTTTGAACCTTTAATCCTGACCCGCCGACTGTGGTGACTTGTGCCACGTGCTATCTTTTAATATGCCAGAAGAAAACCACGGGGGGCCCTACCTTCTTTGACAGCCACATCCTTTACTTCCTCTGTCATGACACATGGACGGCTGATATTCATTCTCGCTATTTCACAGCCTTAAAGGGTGAGCATCTTACCCTTGTGAAATAGCGCCAACCGTTGGATCCTTCCTCAAGTTGATCAGTGTTTACTGGGCCCGACACTTTAGAATGAAATAATACAAGGCGAAAATTTTTCAAATAAACAACGTAACCGCCTAGGTAAATAACAAGGGGGGACACTTCCTACGACCCCACGACCCATAACTTAAGTGAAATAAAGTAACAACAGAATAGAAACCAGAGGGTTTAACAGAAAAGATAAGGTCTAACACTTAAAAAACCCTTAAACCCTCTAAGTTTAGAACAAAGCTGAAGCACTTGGGACTACACCCTGTTCGAAATTTTTCAAGGTACCATATCCAATTATGGGAAAAGAAGAACCCAATTTTAAAAACAGTGATAACAGCAGCTCTGACTGGGGATGGTTGGTTGCGAAATCAACACAAGAAAACTCAGAAACTCTGGAGAAACAGACCAAAACACGGACGAAAACCAGGAAAACAGGAAAGAAAACAAAATATATACAAACAAAGGACCTACCATGCATGGACATTAAGAGAAATAATGCTTGAGGAATTGTCCATGCACTGGAAATTCCTGCATTTCATCATTCATATTCTTCAAAAAAATATGAATCCTTACCATTCAGGTCACAAACCACAAAAGGGCCAATCCATAATGATTCAAATTTTTTATGTTTTCCTTTATCCTGCCCTTTTGCATTCCACTGAAGAACCATGTCATCAATTTGAAACTTCCTTAATGATGCCCTTTTATCAAAAAGATATTTTGACTGTAACTGGAGCTTCTGATTTTTCTTATGGGCAGACGTTCTAAGCTCCTCCACTTCTACAATTTGGATCATTCTATTCTCCATTGGTTTAGATATTTCCATGTTCTCCTCCTGCAAAAACTTATACATTGGAAGAAGGTTATTTACCGGTAATTTGGCTTGGGTACCATAAACCAACTCAAAAGGTGACATTCCAATGGATTTTTTAACTGTTATTCTATCTTCCCACAGAGCTAACTTCAACTTTTGATCCCAAGACCTCTTGTTTTTTTCTAAAATTTTCTTGATGATATTTAACAAGCTCTTGTTGCTGGATTCTGCTTGTCCATTCCCCTGAGGGTGATAAGGTGATGAGTATGACATGAGTATTCCATGACTATTACAAAAACCTACAAATTCTTCTGATCTAAAACACATAGCATTATCCATTACCAATTTTGCAGGTGTTCCAAATCTAGTCACAATATTATCCATCAGGAAATCAATGACAATTTTACTGGTAGCTCTTCTTGTGGGAATAGCTTCTATCCATTTGGTAAAATAATCTATGGCCACTATAATCCATCCATGACCTCTTCCTGACTTCTCAACAATTTCTCCAATAAAATCAATGCCCCATTGGACAAAAGGAGCTTCTACAGAAACTGGATTCAGGGGTAAGGCTCCTTCATACTTGAGCTTAGAAGAAAATCTCTGACATGAATCACATCTTCGAACATATGCGTAGGTATCTTTAAACAAGGTAGGCCAATAATACCCAGCCCGTATTATCTTATCAGCAGTAGTCTTAGCAGAGTAATGACCTCCACATACTCCGTCATGTATTTCAATCAACACCTGTTTAGCTTGAAATTCATCCAAACACAGTAGTAACTCCCCATCTCTTTTTCTCCAGAAAAGATCACCCTGAATGAGCACATATTTTTGAGACTTGAGCTTTAAATTTCTCTTCTGGTTGTGTGTCATTTCTTCTGGCAGTATGTTACCTTTCAATACTTGGATTATCTCTGTGTACCATGGTTGTCTCTCAATACTAGTAACCAAAGTATCTTTAACCTCAACATTGTGTACTTCTACACTTATGAGATTTGACTCAGTCATGAGCTTAGCCAAACCTAACCCTCTCACCAATTTAGTGATCTTTATTTCCAAATTGAACTCTTGAATTCTATTGATCCATCTACATCTCTTCCCAGTAACCTCAGACTGAGACAAAATATCTTTGATTGCAGCATGTGGAACATAGGCAATGACATTTGCATTTACTAGATATGGCCTAAAAGCTTTAACAGCTTTAACCAGGGCATAAGCTTGTTTCTCCATGGTTTCATATTTTAATTCTGCCGCTTGCAAAGATTTACTATAGAAAGCTATGAGATGTTCATATCCATCATTGTCCTTTTGTAGTAATACTGCAGCCACCGTGTGATATGAAGCAAAAGAAAACAGGGAAAAAGGCTTACCGTAATCCGGGGATTTCAACACCGGTGCTTCCTGGATTGCCTTCTTAATCTCATTAAAAGCTTTTGAAGCTTCTTGATCCCAATGAAACTTTGCATCCTTCTTGAGCAACTTGACAATAGGCTTCACTATCTCAGCAAAGTTTGCAATGAACCTCCTGACAAAATTCACTTTGCCTAAAAAAGACTGGATTCCTTTCACATTTCTAGGTTCAGACACTCTGTTGATTGCTTCAATTCTTTCAGGGTCTATTCTTATCCCTTCCTCAGAAACTATGTGGCCCAATAACTTTCCTTCGGTGACCCCAAAATGACATTTCTTGGGATTCAATGATACACCAAATTCCAAAGCTTTATCAAACACCTTCTCTAGATGTCCACAATGATCATCAGCTTTCTTTGAGAAACAAGTTAAATCATCTTGGTAAACCACCATAATGATATTTATGAATTCCTTAAAAGCCACATCCATAGCTCTCTGAAATGTAGCTCCTGCATTTTTTAATCCAAATGGCATTCTCACATACACATAGGTTCCCCATGGAGTGGTGAAAGCTGTTTTAAACTGTTCAGACTCCTTTACCAACACTTGATTATATCCTGAGAAACCATCCATCATGGATAAAAGATCACATCCTGTCACTCTTTGTAGCATTGCTTCCATATTTGGGGATGAATAATTATCTTTTAAAGAGGCAACATTAAGATTCCTAAAATCAACACACAATCTGATGTCTCCGTTCTTCTTTCTTACTGGGACCAGATTAGAAACCCATGAAGAATGTCTTATTGGTTTGATAATCCCCCCTTCTCTCAATTTAGTCAACTCTTGTTACATTTTAGTTTCTAACAAGGGGTTAATAGGTCTCTGTTTCTGTCTAAAAGGCTTAGCATCTGGAAGTAAAGGAACTTCATGCTGGAAAAGATCTTGTCTATACGCCTTTAGGTCTTCATAAGACTAAGCAAAAACATGCTTATACCTTTTCAGTAAATTGATAAGGTTAGTCCTAACATGAGGGGGTAGCTTCTTTCCAATATATACCAACTTGGGGGATAATTTTGTCCCCAGGTTGACCTCCTCCAACTCTTCTAACTTGGTGGTAGATTGCTGGTGTAAATGACTGTCATTATAACTAAACATACTTTCTAACTCCACCAACCCTTTAGGTATCTCGTTGGTTTCCAACTGGACAATATCATTTCCAAACACTATCTCTCTGTCATCCACCACTTCCACCAATGCATTGCAATCAATTTTTTGTCCATCATAATCATCAACACATTGGATGAACCTAAGAATATCTTCATCATCAGCAAAAACTTGCCAATTATATACATTATCAGGGGTAGCAGGCCTAGCTTTTATTTCCACAGTGGAAATACCAGTTAGTGTTGCATCATCATTTTTTAAAGCAACATTAGCTAGGAAATCTGCCATAATATTTTTTGTTCGCTCTATCCAATTGATAGAAAAGGCATCAAAATATTCAATAACATCCCAGACAGCATGCTTATACTGCTTCAATTTATCATTCTTGGATGCATATTTAGATCTTACCTGAGAGACAACCAGCTCTGAATCGCCCATCACTTTCAATAATCGGATTCTATGCCTTTTTGCAACCTCAAGTCCTAATAATAGGGCTTCATACTCTGCAGTATTATTTGTGCACTGGAATGCCAATAAAAATGAATATTTAAAAGTTATACCTGATGGGGATACAAATAGAACCCCTGCTCTAGATCCTTCTTTGGAGCAAGCTCCATCAAAATACATCTGCCACAACCCATACTATTGTGCTTGTAGCTCAACTACAATTGGGTCAGTGTTCTTCAATTGAGGTGATACTGGCTGAATTTTGAAGTTATCTAAATCCACATCAATCATACAATTAAGCATACTAGGGTCCACATTTTCAATTACCTTAGGAGCTCTTGGCTCCCTGTATAGTTTGACCTGATTGCCACCAACAGGAATAGTAGCATAAGACAGGTCCAGTTGAACATTTCCCCCCACTGCTGCTGCCCACTGCCTAGAAAGTAACATGCCATAGTGGGGTTTGGTATCAGTGACAATAACATCCATTTTATAAGTAGCTTCAGGAAAGGCAGCTATTTTTACTTCTACATCCTTCATTGTACCTATCACAGGCACTTCTCTGTTATCCATGGCATAACATTTCCCATACATAGTGGTTACTGACAATCCTAATTCTTTCATAACACCATAGGGCATTACATTAGCAGCTGCTCCTGAATCTATCATGCAGTTTTTAATTAACTGGTTATTGACTAGCAGAGTAACATAGAAGGGATCCACCTGAGAAGGCTCCTGAGTGATAGTGGTTCCAACATATACCTCTGGGGTTTGGAACTCTTGACCCTTTCCAACTCTATCTGAACCAGCGGGTGATACTGAGTTACCATCAGATATACCAGAAAATAGAGACAAGGCTGCATCCTTGTATTCTTTAATCTTTAGTAATTCTATTAATGGGACAGTGACTTTCATTTGAGTTAAAGCTTGGGCCATATCAAAAGTAGAATTATTACATTTTTCAGTATTAACCTTTACCTTTTCTGCTTTGAGTTGACTGGCCCTTTTCACTATTTCTACCTTTTGTACATCACCAACATTTTTGGCATCTATGCTTTTAGGTAAATCTTTAACTTGTTCCTCTTTTTCTTGACTAGCTTTAAGAATAGCAGTAGCACTGCTTGATGCCCCTATCTTTGTGACTTCTTTTACAAACATAGAACCAGGTTCACCTTGATCAGTGTCTCTCTTAGTGCTTCTCAAATTGTAGTTATGTTTTGCTTTGGCAATTGCAGCCTTAGTGAGATTTTTAACTTCTTCTTCACTAGGCCTCTTGAGATGAACTTCTTCATCTTCAATTGTTACCACATTCAATGTAGGATGCCAACCTAAGGCTAACTGTCCTTGCACTAACCTTTCATTATCTAGCACATCACTGTATTCACTTTACACAGACTCCTCATCACTTTCTATGATAGTTTCAAACATGTTAATGTCAGGCTCTGCTTCTGGTCTCATGGATTCTTCCAGAGCTTGAGCCACTGCACACTGATGGGGAGAATGTGGTCCATCACAAGCAATACACCTAGGAGTATTTTCTATATTATTAACTATTTTTCCTTTTAAAGGATCTGGTGTATCTTGACTTTGGGCGATTTTAGGCTTCTCAACTTGGGGCTTACCATCCTTCCAATTTGTATTGTATGGCATATCATGTAATCTAGGAGGTCTATCTTGCCAGTTATAGTGGGGCTTATCATTTTTGTTGACCTTAGCAGTCAAATCTTTCATAGCAGTAACCACTTTTTCTATTTTATCCTCCTCTTTAGCAACTTTGTTAGGTTGCTGTTTGGTTTCATGCCATAATCTTCCAGCTGTCCTTCTTCCTAATTTTCCAGATGCTTTTCTATTACTTTCTACATTTATGGCAATTCTAAAGGCATCCCTCAGGTTATGAGGATTTTTATCTCTCAGGATATAAGCCATCTTGGAATCAAATGCATTATAGTATGTATTTAGGCACATATTGTCATCTAACCTCATTACTTGATACAATCTATGCATAGCTTTCTGGAATCTAGCATTAAAATCAGTGACTATTTCATTTTCAGATTTTCTAATGTTATTGAACTCATTCAGCATGAAACTCACATTAGTCTTATCACCGTACTATTCCTGAAAGCAATTTTTGAACTCTTCCCATGAACCTATGCTGGCTACTGGAAGACCTTTGTACCAATCTCTTGCATCATCAACCAGGGATTGAACAAACAGTTTCATAATAACATCTTCATCTGCTATCTCATAATCATTTATCAAATCCCCAAAAGATTTTAGATGTTCCTCGGCACTGACTGCATTGTTCCTAGCAAACTTATGGAGTTTATCTCTTAACTCAGTGGGAACATGATTTGGATACCCTGGGATCCCATCAAAAAACAATTGCCTATATTGTTCTAGATTAATTGGCCTTCTTTGAAAAGGAGAAATAGTACCATTATTTCCCATGATCATTTTAGCTTTTGGGATTGGAGATTGAGCTGTTTGGGTGTACTGTTTATTTGAAGGTATCTAGCTTGCTGAGGCAATGTTAGTATGTACTGCAGGTTGAGTATTGACCTGAGGAAAAGAGATGTGTTGGGGATTAGGCTTGCTAAGATCTTCCGATGGGAATGTAATAGGGGGAGCTTTTAAGTAGTTAATCTTTCTTTTAACTTTCTGATTCGCTGCTTCTAACTCAGCCTTTTCCAATTCCATTTGGAGGTCTTCCTTTTCCTTTCTCATCCTTTCCATCTCTCTCTCATGTGCTAGAATCTTATGAGAAATCCCTTCTACAATTTTAGACTCTACTTCATCATCTACCCATATCTATTTTCCTTTGTCTAAGTTAACTTTAGGAAGCTGGGAGTCATTAGATACTTCCTTACTTGGCTGGGCTACTAACTTAGAAGCTGGTCTAATCTTAGGGATTAGGATCTCCCTAATCACTGGACCTTCCTCATCATCTTTTTCCTTTTCTTTAGCAAGCACTTCAAGATCAGCTATCTGTCTAAGAAGCCTATCTCTCTCCATTATTTTGGCTTTAACTTCTTTTTCCTTATTTGCCTCCTTTTGGGCACTTAGGGATATTCAATGATGAACTCTTTTATTTAACTCTTCAATCTCCTGAGACATTTTATCCTCATCAGGATAATTTGCTTCAGAGTCAGTATTGTTGTTTTTCTGCACCCACGCAACATTTGATGGCTCATGCATCACATATCTCTTCTGGCCTCTCCGTGAGTGTTCTAGCAGACCTTCTTGCAGGGTTTCACGAGGATGCTTCCTCATGAATGATCTCGTGTTCTTATTTCCTTGCATCTTGCTTGTCTTTCTTTTAGAAGATTTATATCTCACAAGGACTGGTTCAAAAGTAACAGAGTCGCCACCCACAAAACTATGGGAAAAGACAAAAACAAGCAGTCTTACTCACAAACACAACAATACTCTCCACAAATCTCAGCGCAGATCTGCATCTATATCTTTGTTATAACTGGTCCCCAGCAGAGTCGCCACTTTTGTTGTTCTCAAAATCTGATTCCCTTCAATGCCCTTAGAATAATATGATCTAAAATGGGTGCCGAGAAGACATCAAGGATAAGGAGATTCCAGAGACAACATATGACAAGGTTTGGTTAGACCTTCTACACTTCGGGATTTTCTTAGAGCCCAGGTGGGTATACCTTTTGTGAATTAACTTCACACTTTTAAACAACAAACCCACAGCAAACCAGTCCAGAAAACCAGTGGATTTATTCACCTTGAAAACAACTGAAAACAAAGAATGAAAGAATACTTAACTTCAGCATATTTGATCAACAAAGCATGCAATAAACAGCTTTGATTAATACCAGTGCTTTATCCAAGGTTACAGAGTCACCTAAACTCAAATAAAACTCCTGAAACAAAATATCTTTATGCTTCCCATCAGCTTGGTTTCCACTAATCCTTGCAAATGCCTAACACCTACAAGAATTCAATCACTTCAAACTAAACTATGGTCCTCAAAATTAAAAGTTTCTCCCAAAGAATTTACTGGTAAGAGTGATCATGCATATTTAATTTCCCTCCTAAAGAGAAAAGCTAAAAAACACCCATATTGAGATTGCCTTGCAATTTCAGTCAAACAGAAAAATCCTGGATTGTTCAAAATGAAAATAGTAAATAAACTTGTGGACAAAATTGAAGACGACACAGAGTTTTACTCAAAACTGACGGCCTGTATATTGATATTCATTTGAAGAAATTTTACAAAATTTCTGATTCTCCATTAAACTTTGGAAAAGCTTAGATAATATTTCTGTAGAGTTTTCTTACAAAATTTTGTGATCCCTTTCCCCCTGGTCCTGGTATCCATTTATAACAACATGGATGCACAAGGCTTCGAACTTCTCGAGGAGAGTTTGCTACAATTATTTCCAAAATTGATGTGGTTACAATTTTTGCGTAAAGCAGTTATGTGCTCTTTTCAGCTTCTGCAGTCTGTTCAACAGGTTGTTCGGTTGCAACCTCTTCTGGCTCTTCAGGGGCACTCTCCCACTACTCCGGATCATGGGTGGAATATTTAACTCCCCACTCATTATATGTCTCTTCTGTCGACCATGAAAAACTAATCACATCATTTTTAACTTTAGTCAACCTTTTCCAAGAATTTCTCAGTTTGTTGACTTCTGAATTAAGAAAACTATAATGTGATTTAATTCTTTCTATTTCCTGTATGGTTATAACAAAGAAAGAGGTATCATCCAAATCAATGATTCCCTTGACCCTTGCTGACAACTTGGCTTCTATCTCATTGAGCCATATTTGCTTATCTTTCAGCTGATCTGGATTGGCAAAAATTCCTGGGAGCAACTCGAAAACCTGATCAGTGTATTCCTTCTTGCATAGATTGACCTTCCTATCCACATTGTCTACATCTGCAGCCAACTGCATTAAAACTTTAGCAACATCAGAGGTAGATTTTATAATGGGATTGGCCCTTGCTTCATCACAAGAAACACACATGAACTCTAAATCTTGCTCCCTAGGCCTCCATCTGTCAAAAATGGGTGTAAAAATGGCCTTATCTCTCCTTAATTCATTCCATATCTCCATGACCTTTCCTACACTATTGTGAAGCAGTGAGGCATTTATAGTGTCTGCAAAACTGGAGATTGTGGCTTTTATTTTCTCCTCATACTTCCCCGCATAAAAGGCCTGAGCTTGCTTTAAGTTCTCCAATTCTTTGGGAGTTATCTCAATCATTTGGGAGCTGGAAGGCGCAGGAGATGGTAGGAGCTCAATAATGGGGCTAGTAGGTGGAGGTCTTGCAGGAGAAGAGGCGATCATCAATGTTGAAGACTCACCTTGTTGGTGTTGTCCCACCAGCTGGCTCTGCAATTTGGCAATGATGCTATCTTTGCCTCTTATCTCCTGCTTGGCACTGTCATAGGCCTTCAAAACTGTTTCCAATTTAATCTGGAGGGCCTCCTTTTCTTTGGCTTCCTTTTCAGCCACTGCAACACTGAATTTGGCAGTCTCTAACACAGTGCTAGCAGCCTCTACTACCCCTGTGCTCTCTACTCTTTTAATCATCAATCCACCAAGGTGACTTGTCCCTGAGGTGTCTTTACCTTTCCTGTCCTCATTTCTTTTGAGGGACCACATGACTAGTGCAGCATTGTCCTTACTGAATGTAACCCCTTCCATGGGTTTAGTCTCTTTTCTTACTGCATCTAGCACCAGAGCATCAGCAATATTCCATTCTGGTAAAATGAGCACTCCAGCTTGTGCTACTAGATCCCTTCCCTGTTCAGGAGTGATGGTTTTGAATTCTTCCATCATCTCCTATTTTATTTCTTCCTCCACTGAGGCTGGATCTTTGTTGGGTTGCTCTGCCTTTCTTGTTTCACATCTAGCATTATATTTATCTATATGCTGTTTCCAGACAAATTGCATGAATGCTTCAGATGTGACAAAGTTATCATCAGCTAAAAAGGCACTAGTGGCCTTCTTTATCTCAGGATCCCATTCCTGGCCTTTAAGTTCAGTAGAAGTGATGTCCATTTGTGCTTCAGTGGGCTCTTCTGGCATCCCTTCTTCCACTTCATTATAAGTGTATGCAATCTCTCCCAAGCTGCCCAACTGCGAGAGGTATTCAGTGGCTGCTTGTTCATCTCCTATGTGGAGAGGGGATTGAGATGGGGAATACAAGGGTGTATTTGATTGCACTTCCTTCCCCACCCTTTGCTTCTTTGGGCTATCCTGGATGTCAATGACATCTTGTACCTTCCTCTTTCCTTTGGATGAAGAGGGCTCCCCTGTTGTAGGCACCAGTACACTGTAACCTGCTTTCTTATGCAGGGTGTAGTCACCAGGAGGGATTGCTTTAGTGGAAGTTGACTTGCCTAAAATCATCCTTGCCTTTTCAAGGTTACTCTTAATTACAGCTTCCCTCTTCTCCTTTAATGTTTGCATCACATCTTCAAAGCAAACAATCAAAATTTTTATTTTTTCTTCCAATGGGAAGAAGCTAGACAATGGGTCATAGCTAGCATCAAACTGATGAACAAAATCCAAGGCTTTCTTGTAAGCCACCCATTTTTCTTTCCTCAACTCCTGTTCATCTAAATCAAATTCATTCCTGATGAGGTCTTCAGGAAAGTGGAATTGATGAGGCCTACCTCTGCATGCTACCTTCTTCCGAAACACACCATTGTAGAAGTCCTCTGGATCAGCACATCTGGACACTGCAGTGGATAAATGGTAGGGTTTGAGGAAATCCTCAAAACAATTCCAGCCTCCCTTTGTAATTACAAATTGGTGGGCTATTGTAGCTGCAGGGAAAATAGTCCCTTTACCTCTGCTTGTTAGCCCTGCCTCTTGTAGGCCACCAATTTGTCTAAGGATCTCAGCTATTCCCACTTTGAGAGGGACCTGGTAGGGTAACAAAAATGGGGTGCCTCTGAAACAAAAAACTCTGAAAACTGTGGAGACTGGATATAAGTACATATCACCCCAGTTATGAACTATCTTGATGTTCTCTGCAAATTCTTTTGGCCTAAAGAATTCCAGAAGAACCTTGGGGACTCTTGGGTTGTCAGAGCAAAGGAGAGTCCTTATTTTGGATGCAAAATATTTATCAAACATTACAAAACTAACATCCTCTCTGTCCCATGACAACACAGTGCTCCATAGTTGTGTTGGCATCTTCTCTCCTTCCTTCTCTTTTACTAGGTCCATTCCACTGGCGAAATAATCACCAGCTTTGAAGAGAAAAAGGTGCATCAAGAGTGAGTACCATCTGAATGGCCTATCCACCTTCCCTTTTTTTATTTCTATCAACCCTCCATGGATAGCATCGGCAATATAAGAAGCATAATCAAATGTAATAGCAAGAGAAGGATTCAAAATTTGAACAATCATTAACAAGTAGTGGTTTGGCATATTTGATTCAGCATCCTCTCCTAGAACTTGGCAAAGTGCCCAATACATTCCTTTAGCCCTTAAGGTAAACATACTCAATGAAAAGGGCTCTTGTGTGTTGGGCCCTACAACTGCCAACCCTCCTATTTTTAGGAAAAGTTCTTTAAGAGGCCCATTCCTAAGATGACTCCTCTGTGCACTGTACAATTGGGCTAGTTGTGTGAAATTTATGGGTTCCAGGAAGTTTGTGAACTCATTGAGCCCAAACGCTGTTCTCAATTCCTCTGTATTAATTTCCACAAGGGTTTTCCCATTAACATCCCAGATGCATCTTGTAACTGAATCATAGTTCAATGCCATTTGGGTTAACAAATCTGTATCCATGAACACCCCTGGGACTACCAACTTCCCGACATCTAGTTCCCATATGCTATTTTGAGGAGCAGGAGAATTTCTCATCCCAAATCCGACTCTAAACAGCCCCAACCCAGACAGTCCAACCTGTGGGTCTCTTAACCAATTACCTTTGTCATATAATCCTTCTCCTATCTTCAGACAGGGAGCCCTGGGCACTAACTCTTTGGCCTTCGATGCCTGGTTAGTTGAGAACGTCAACTATTCTAAAAAGTCATCTCATACACTTCTTTCTAAATAATCAACCTTGCCAGAAAATTCCCTTTTAGGAGCCATTTGGAAGATGCAAGAAAATGAATACACTCTTAAACAATCCTGCAATACGTGAATGATTTTATCTAAAAACCACACAAAAATTGCTTCAAAACATGAGAGAACCTGATGCTTGCTTGAAGGAAATTGCTCTGCAACTGAACCGCTTGCTCTGTTTTTGGAAAAGGATAACTCTACGTCTGTTTCTTCTGCAAAAATCCTTTTAAAAGATATCCTTACTTGGTTGTTAGGAAATCAAATGCTTGTACTCTGAGCCTTAACTATAACATTGATTCCGCATGCTTCGGCCATCCCTTCAAAATCGAATTCATACGAGAATTCATATTTTAGCTCCAACGGGTCGCAGCCTTCCTGCAAGTGTCTCACTGTTAATTTCATTTTGACGGCTTTGTCTTTAGTCTGGGTCCCGTCTTTCTTTTGGCTACATAATACCACGCGGCATCCAACCATTGGCTTAGAAAATCCCTTCACATTCTGTTTTGATACTGGCCGAATGTCTCCCTTTATACTGTGGCGGGCCCATATTTTTCCCTTTTTGCCATGTCATCATCATGACATGTGGACGACCCTCGTTAACTCTCGCTATTTCGCAGCCTTAAAGGGTGAGCATCTTACCCTTGCAAAATAGCGCCGACCGTCAGATCATCCTTCAAGTTGATCACCTTTTAATCCTTCGAAGAGGTCCTCAGGAATGGTGGGCCCACTGAGTCATCACTAACACCTGGCACCTAGTCACCTGCTGTGCTGATTTGTCGCTCTGTCACTTGCCAGAAGAAGAACCATGGGGGTCCCACTTTCGTCTCAACAGGTCTGTCTCTTACGTCATCATCAAGACACGTGGACGGCTGATATTCATTCTCGCTATTTCGCCGACTTAAAGGGTGAGCATCTTACCCTTGCGAAATAGCACCGACCGTCAGATCATCTCTACAGTCGATCGGCATTTAACCCCTTGAGAAGGCTCTCAGAGATGGTGGGCCCACGGACACGTCATGGACACCTGGCGCCTTGTCAGTTTCGAAGCTGACTTGTTAATTTCTCATTTGTCAAGCAGGAACCATAGGGACCCATAGTTTCCTTTTAGACCGCGTGTCATCAAGACACGTGGACGGTCCTTGTTCATTTTCGCTATTTCGCGGCCTTAAGAAGTGAGCATCTCACCCTTGCGAAATAGCGCGGGCCGTTAGATCATATTTTAAGTTGCTCAGCTTTTAATCCCCTTTCAAAAGCTCTCAAAAATGGTGGGCCCGCGGACACGTAATGGACACCTGGCGCCTAGTCACTTTTGGATCTGACTTGTCATTCTGTCATTTGCTGGAAGGAGCCACGGGGTCTCAATAAATTGTTAAGAGCTGTCCCTGCTAGGTCATGTCCACCTGCGATCCAACTCATCTTTGGGGCCCACTTTTGAACCTTTAATCTTGACCCGCCGACTGTGGTGACTTGTGCCACGTGCTATCTTTTAATACGCCAGAAGAAAACCATGGGGGGGGCCTACCTTCTTTGACAGCCACATCCTTTACTTCCTCCGTCATGACACATGGACGGCTGATATTCATTCTCGCTATTTCGCGGCCTTAAAGGGTGAGCATCTTACCCTTGCGAAATAGTGCCAATCGTCGGATCCTTCCTCAAGTTGATCGGCGTTTACTGGGCCCGACACTTTAGAATGAAATAATACAAGGCGAAAAATTTTCAAATAAACAACGTAACCACCTAGGTAAATAACAAGGGGGGACACTTCCTACGACCCCACGACCAATAACTTAAGTGAAATAAAGTAACGGCAGAATAGAAACCAGAGGGTTTAACACAAAAGATAAGGTCTAACACTTAAAAAACCCTTAAACCCTCTAAGTTTAGAACAAAGCTGAAGCACTTGGTACTACACCCTGTTCGAAATTTTTCAAGGTACCATATCTAATTATGGGAAAAAAAGAACCCAATTTTAAAAACAGTGAGAACAGATACAACACAAGGAGCCATATAAAGTCACCTGGTTGAATAAGGGACAACATGTGTTGGTAAATGAGCAAGTATGGGTAGATTTCCACATTGGGGGATATGTAGATAGGATCCTATGTGACATCCTTCCTATGGATGCTTTCCACTTGCTATTGGGTAGACCATGGCAGTTTGACTGAAAAGAACAACATGATGGGGAAAGGAACCCCTATTCATTTCAGAAAGATGGAGTAGCCTATCAGATCCAATCCCTCATTGAAGAAGGAGAGAGCAGCAATAAGGTGCCTAACATCTTGTTAGTGAATGAGAAAGAGTTCATAAAAACACTAGAAGAAGGTCAAGGAGTAGGATTTGGACTCATAGTGAAGCCTAAGGAAGAAAAGGTAGACAAGAAAATTGAGATACCATATGAAGTGCAGCAAATCCTTGATAACTTCAAACAAATAATCAGTGATAGTACACCTACAGCCTTACCACCTCCTAGAGCCATTAGCCATCAAATTGACTTTATTCCTAGAGCCTCTTTGTCCAATAAGGCATCCTACAAGATGACCCCTGAACAAAACAAAGAGGTAGCAAGATAAATACAAGAACTCTTGAACCAAGGGATAATTAGGAAAAGCATTAGTCCTTGTGTAGTACCTACAGTATTGGCACCTAAGAAGGGTGGAACATGGAGAATTTGTATATATTCCAGAGCCATAAACAAAATCACCATCAAATATAGATTTCCCATACCTAAGATAGAGGATTTGATGGATTGTTTGGGGGGTGCACAGTATTTCAGTAAGATAGATTTGAAGAGTGGTTACCATCAGATAAGGATCAAAGAGGGGGATGAGTGGAAGACAACTTTCAAAACAAATGAGGGCCTCTATGAGTGGCTAGTCATGCCTTTTGGACTCTCTATTGCTCCCAGCACATTCATGAGACTCGTGAATGAAGTTTTACATGATTTCATTGCAAAATTTGTTGCAGTGTACTTAGATGATATTCTTATTTCTAGCAAGACTAAGGAAGAGCACTTACAACATTTAGCTAATGTTTTGAAACAGTTATCTGATGCACAACTAACCATTAATCTTGAGAAATGTGATTTTATGAAGAAAGAGTTGGTCTATCTTGGTTTTATTGTATTAGGATGCAATCTAAAAATGGATTACTTAAAAGTTACTACAATAACTAGCTGGCCAACTCCTAAGACAGCCAGTGATGTCAGAAGCTTCCATGGTTTGGCTTTGTTTTACAGAAAATTCATTAGGGGATTCAGTGAGATTTTTGCTCCAATGTTGGACACCATCAAAGGGGGTGTCAAGGTAAAGTTTCAATGGACAAGTGCAGCAAATAAGGGGTTTGAATTACTGAAAACTAAAGTAGCTACTCGACCAGTGCTCATTTTGCCTAGTTTTGATAAGCTTTTTACTATTGAATGTGATGCTAGTAATATTGTTGTAGGAGCTGTTTTAAGTCAAGAAAATAGACCAGTTGCATTCTTTAGTGAAAAGTTAAATGATGCAAAGAAAAAGTACTCATCCTATGATTTATAACTTTATGCATTAGTACAAGCACTTAGGAAATGGAGACACTATCTTCTTCCTAAAGAGTTTGTTGTATACACAGATAATCAGGCACCCAGTTTCTTGAACTCACAGGATAAACTGAATCACAGGCATGCTAAAGGGTAGAATATTTACAAGCTTACACTTTTACTCCTAAGCATAAGAAGGGTTAGTTGAATAAAGTAGTGGATGCCTTGAGTAGAAGATTGTTAACTATTCATGAGATTCAAGTTCAGAGCATTGGTATTGATAGTTTTAGGGACATGTATCCTACTGATAATGATTTTGCTGAAGCTTATATAGTTTGTAAAGATTTTGAGAATAACTTCCATGGTGCATATGTTGATTTCACTTTGCAGGATGGTTTGTTATTTAGGGGTGGAAAGTTTTGTGTTCCACAAGGTTCTATGAGAGAGAACCTCATTCAAGAGAAGCACAATGGGTGCTTAAGTGGACATTTTGGTCTCAATAAGACCTTAGAACTAGTGGAAAGGTTCTATTACTGGCCTAAAATGCAGCAAGACATCAGGAGTTATGTTGAGCATTGCTTGGTATGCCAGAAAGCAAAAGGTAATTCCTCTAACGCTGGTTTGTATTAGCCTCTTCCCATTCCACATAGTCCTTGGGATTGCATTAGTATGGATTTTGTAGTAGGGTTACCTAGAACTCAATCAGGATTTGATAGCATCTTTGTAGTAGTTGATAGATTCAGCAAGATGGCTCACTTCATTCCTTGCAAAACAACACATGATGCAAGTCATATTGCCTATTTTTTTTTCAAAGAAGTTGTTAGAATTCATGGTTTGCCTACTAGCATTGTTTCAGATAGGGATGTGAAGTTTCTTGGTCATTTTTGGAAAACATTGCTAAAGAGATTGGGTACTAATCTCTCTTTTGGTTCAACTTATTATCCACAAACTGATGACCAAACTG
Organism: Cryptomeria japonica; assembly: GCF_030272615.1. NCBI lineage: Eukaryota > Viridiplantae > Streptophyta > Pinopsida > Cupressales > Cupressaceae > Cryptomeria > Cryptomeria japonica. Next base: position 497,597,345 of record NC_081412.1, on the reverse strand, counting down.
AAGTTGTGAACAGGTCTCTTGGAAACATGCTTAGGTGCTTGATAAAGGACTATGGGCAGAGTTGGGATCAGCTCATTCATCAAGCAGAATATGCCTATAATGACAATGTTAACCGCTCTACAGACAAAAGTCCTTTTGAAGTTGTTTATGGTATGCATCCAAGGGATATAATGGAGTTAAGGGATATCACTAACTTGCAACATAAGAGTGGGACAACATATGACATGGCTCACTCCATGAAGGAGGTTCATGGGCAAGTGAGACAAGCTCTCCAAGACACCTCTCAAAAATTCAAGGCAAGAGTGGATGCTACAAAGCGAGATGTTCAGTTTGCCATAGGTGATTATAAGATGGTTAATTTGAATAAGGAAAGGCTGCAAAATGGAGTTCCAAGAAAGCTTCAGATGAGGAGGATAGGCCCTTGCAAGATCTTGGCTAAGTATGGGTCTAATGCTTATAAAGTTGATTTGCCTACTAATGTTTCTTTGTCCCCCATTTTTAGTGTTGCAGATCTGATTTTTTTAAAAGGGCAGCCACCTAAGGAGGTTCAAATATTTTCAGATGTTTCCAACTCCCTTTCTGATCTATCTCTCCCTTCTTTTACTTTTCCCCATGTTGAACAGGTTCTAGACTCCAGAGTTCTCAAAAAGACAAGGAATCACACCTACATGGAGCATCTCATCAAGTGGAAGGATCAACCTATCTCAGAGGCCACTTGGCTACTTGAAGCTAACTTTCAGAAAGTTGGCATTCCTTCTTCTTTTCTGCCTCAAGGAATCACATGACTTCTTTGTTTTGGGGGGAGTATGGTGCAGGAGCACCTAGTTGAGTCAAACTCCCATTTTTGGGTATTTCATGTTTTTATGTTTGTAAAGTCTTGTCTTAGGTTGTTTTTGTTTTTTTAGGTTGTTTTGGATCATGTTTAGTGGTTTTGATATCATTTTGGGCTTAAGAGATAAAATCTTGCATTTCAGGCCTTGACTTGACAGTTTTTGGAAAAAATGTGGAAAATTGCCAAAAAAGTCTCCTAATGTCTTCAAGAGCATTGAAACATGTTTGTTTAGTGTTTTTAAGCATGTCTAAGTTGTTTAGACAAGTTGATAAGGTTAGATTGTGAAAAATGCATCTTGGAGCAAGAAAAGTTGTCATTTAGCATGAGAAAGTTGTTAAAGTTGTCTTTTTCTTGCATAATGAAGTTATTGAAGCCTCATGTCCATACAAGGGCTTGAAAACCAACTGGAGAAACTATATAAGGCCTCCATTTTCCTTGGAAAGGGTTGGTTTTTGTTTTAAGCAAGTACTTTTCAATACAACTCATGAGCTTTTCATTTATTTCACTATTTTTTTGCTTCTTAGAATAACAGTCCATACTGTAGCATTTGTATCTGTACTCTACCTTCTAGGAAGGGTTTATTTTGGTCATTCAATGCTTTCCAAGTGACTGTTGTATTGGTTTACCTTGGAAATTGGTTTGTGTAAAATTATTTCATAACTGGGAATCTGCTGTCCTGCTAGGGGTTTGGAGTTGCAATATGCATCAACTTGGTTGATCCAGGTTTGGGATACCTCCAATGGATTCTACCAAGTTGATCCATGTGTATATAATCTAAAAATATTTCTTTTTGTGCCACAAGAATGGTTTGAAGATGCATTTGAGTGTGAAGTAGGCAAGTTGGAGCAACTAGGCTAGTTCATTATTAAAACATAAGATTGTCATCAAAAAAGTAATTTGGAATGGACAAATCATTGAAGCAGAGGTCTATACATGTGACCAAGGATTTGAAGTACCATCTTGATGTAATAGAATAGCTTACACCTTGTAATCATTCTCATTTTTGTAGACAAAATAGTGAGTTCATTGTTTTTGTGAAATTTGTTGTCATTTTGCTAAATGGAATGCTTCAAAGCATTATCCATGCCTTGGAACACTAAAGGAAATGTAACAGGAAGATAGATTGTTGTGTGGTAAACCTCATTGAGGTATAACTCCATTACAAACTCTTAAAATGCATGTCCAAAGGAGATAGCAGCAAGTTGACTTGTAAAGGGATAGTTTTTGTGACAGTGACAATTTTTGTTGCCTTCTCAGTGACTTGCCAAGTAATTGGCATAATACCAGTCCAACAAAGGCAGGGGAAGCTTCAATATGGTGTGGCAGAGGTATCCATGTAGCCAGGGAGTTTGAAACAAGTTATAAGATGAGTAACTGTGGTAGAAGCACTCAAAACCCTACAAACCCTCCATTTATGCCATAAAAAGTTGACAGTCTAAAAACTACACTAACAGGGGGCTAAACCTTAAAAATATTTGAGTATGCAACTCTAAAACACCATAAAAAACATTATTTATGGTTAAAATTACCATCTTTGACCGGAGGAAGCAAAATAAGGCCAATTAGGCCTCCACGGGGTAGTAGCCCTACTGCATAACACACAACAAAATGACAATTTTTGTAGTATGCATAAACCTGATGGGAAAATGGAACTTGGAGGCTTATGAAACATAATGAAAACATTTCAAACATTCCAACAAGGGTACTTGGGTTCCATAGACAGTGTGCACCTCATTTGGGGATAGTTGAGCCTTATTAGTGAATTTGAGCGAGTTGTGGGTTATAGACCTAAAACAAGATCATGAGCATTCAAAGGTGAATAATACCTTACTGCCCCTGCATTTCCATGTGGAATACCCCTAGTACACATTGAAACTGAAGGTTGAAGGCTCCAAGAGCCAAGCATGAGTAAGTGTAGCTGGAAGGAATGAGCATTTTTGAGTAGATCTAAGCATGGAGAGAGTCATCACCAATAAGGGAGGTTGTTATGCAAGTAAACCTTGGAGTCCTTGGCATCATGACAACAAGATAGATTGAACAATCATACACAATAGTATCTACAAGTCTTTGGTAACAATTAATCCTTTTGAGCAAACTAGCCTTGTGAGCACTTCCCTATCAAGCTCCCTATCACCTTGGAAGGCTGGTTGAAAGACAGAGAAAGGATTCCCATAGAGGTTCTCAAGAAATATGAGAGAACTATATACTTCATTATTGACAAAGACCAATGTCACATGGAATCAGTGGAACCTAGGACAGTCTAGATCTTGTTAATGGGTTATGAGGTGGATGGCCAAACACTTGAAGCTTATTCACAACATCTTTTGAGAAAACCAGTGCACCCCAATGAACCCAGATTTGACACATTTAAGGAGAAAGACATGGAGTTACATAAGTAGTTCACAATACTTTCAAGGAAGAGGAAAGTATCTAAAATGGCTGAGAAAGTAGCTATGCAAATGGGATTTACTAGAGAGGTGGTGAAGCAATCCAGGGAAAAAAATGCTCATATGAAAGCTAAGGAGGAATTGAAGAATCCTAAGGCCAAACTAGTTCCCTCCAAATATAAACCAAAAGAGACAAAGTATACCCCTACTCTGATAGTACCATCTGTACGACAGAGTTCACTGAGAAAGGGAGTTTTAAAGAAAAAGGAGAATCCTAAATAAACCTATGTTGCTATATCCCCGATGGAATATGAGACTGAATCAAATGAAGAAGTAGATAAGGCTAAAAAGAAAGGAGAATTTGTAAGGGTGGTGAGAAAACGACAATCTGATGGATCCCCTCAAATCAAGAAAGCTAAATTTGAACCTACCCTTACTAAAAGACCCAAGAGGAGAAGAAATTTCATAACTAAACTGGATGATGATCTTGAAATAGGCAATTTGCAAGGTAAATATACATTTGTTCCTCCAATGACAAATTGATTGATGAGATAACTGCAGATGGGAATTTGAAGAATATTGGAGAATATTATGAAAATCTAGTTGACGCAGATCAAATAAAAGTTAAGGAAGCTATTATTTTATATTTACACAACTTTAATAATATGTTGATTGATCTAGAGCAGATCACCCCTAAGGGTCTATTCAATATTATTGATGCAAGGAGTTTTATAGCTAGCAAAATAGACAAGGAAATGAAAGAAATAGAATTGATCAATGTTTGCCCTCATATCTACCAAGATGAAGATAAAAGGCACATTGAGGAAGAAAACAAGAAAGAATTTAGAAGTAGGAACAAGGTGAATAGGTTATTGATTGGTAGGGTTGAAGAGGTGAGGATGGATACTTAAGAAATATAGAGAAAGATCTTAAAGAATAACCCCTTATAGAGTGATGCAGTTTAGACTTCTAATCCAAAAGTAAAAGAAGGTGCATGTAGTGATCACAAGGATGAAACTCAAACTGAGGGACATCCAAAAGATCAAGGCAATACAACCATTGATGTTAAGATCAATGCAAATCCTCTTATGGTAGATAATGTTTGAGAAATTACGAAGATTCCCAAGGATGACACTACACCAAGTGGCAACAATGGTGCACATGATAAAGGGGATAGTGATAAGGAAAAGGAGCCTAAGAACATAGAGGGGTAGGATGCTGAGGTAGATAAGGGGAATGGAGTTGTTGATCCAATAATTGAAACTTCTCTAGTCAAAGGAACAAGAACCCTACCCCAAATCTCAATCAATCTTGATGGCCCCCTATATCTTAGACAAATGTCTCCTACTAAGAAGTTGATGGTAGCAGCAACAGTACAAGCTCAGGCCAGTCAGGATCTAGTCAAATTAGAATACAAAAACACAAATCTTATTACAATATGAGTTTATGTATTATAGAAGGTGGTTCCAGCTATGCAACTAGATCCTAATTATAGCCCCTCTGGTAGATTATTACAATTTATTAATAATGTAAATACCAATTTTTATTTTTTGGAGAAGTCTACCACTAAGCGGTTATTAGAATATTCTGAAAAATGATAGATAATGATAGAGTAAGATTGAATAAAGGTCTATAGACTATTTCAGATGTACTAACGAAAGGCAGTAAAAAATATATGTCTTGTCTTATTTTGCCAAAGTTCATAGTAGATATAGACAAGAAAATAAGTATTTGTTAGGGTAGACTAGCTGGTATTTCATAGTCTTTTGATTCTAATGTAGCCCTAACCAGTAATATGTTAGGCCCAATATAGAAAGCTAATGTATTGAGAGGGGAGGGGTGGATCGGTACTCCAAAACTTTTCTCTGATAATAACCTTACTGTTATGCATAAACAAAATAGTGCAATAACATAAAATAAAACTAAAATCAACAGATAACAATCATACATGATTCACTCCATAACACATATATTTTGGTCACGGAAAAAGTCTTGGTTAGAGAGAAAAACTGCAATGGGGATGGCACCCACAACTTCACTACTGCAATAATAAAGAATGCTCAGTTAGAGCTACATTTAGCTATTTCTAATAGCTTACCCTGTTAGGAGTATCAAGATCAGTTAGATCTACCTTACTAAAGGATTTTTACAACACTATATAAGTGTAGCACCTAGTTAAAGGATTTACAATTTATAGACTTGGTCAGAGTCTTTTACCCTATAAAAGGTTTCTCTTACAACTTCAAAATATTACAATAAAATCATTACAAATATCTGCAACTTTACATCTGAAATGCTAAAGCAGATTCTAGGTGCTCTGAATAAGATTACCTAGCTTGTAGCATACCTCGGTAACCCATAATGAAACTCGGTAAACCCTTCTGTTTACTCTGTTCTTTGACTGTTCATTGATAACCTTCTCAGTGACCTCTCTATGTCTCTGTAACAGTCTTCCTTCATGCATACACTGTATTATCTCTTATTGCATCTCATATATCTAACCCTAGAATCATGTTGTATAAATAGATCTCTTACAACGGTGATCTGATTCATTGCTTCGATCTTACAAAAGATTCTTTGAATGAATAACTAAACAAAATATCTCATTGGTTAGATTGACCTTGTGATCATACACAATCTCATAGTGCAATTCCCAATGCAAAAATGGTTAGATGTGCCTCGATGTTGCAACATGTTTTCATGTGCATGTCCAGGTTCAATGTATCTGGTAAAATGTTTCACTTGGTGAATATCAACTCGGTGAGTTAACTTTACCACTTGGTAGCCATGAAACTTTACTCGTTAAAAAGATTGGTGAATACTGTATTCTGTGACTGCTTTCTTCAGTAACCGACTAGACTGTTCATACCGACTTCTATGTGTGTACCGACTGCATGATTTGGTAATACTAACCGACTAGAATATATAGTATGACTTTGGATATGAAACTAATGGCAATTTGATAAGTAGTAACAATCTCCCCTTTTGATATTAGTTGAGATGTTTGACAAAAACTACTTACAAAGTCATAACTCAAAAACTATATACTTGACAATATGTACAATAGTCAATAAAATAGTATATGCAGATATACTCCCCTTATCATTATCCTGTACATAACTCTAAATTTTGCATGTTCGGTTATGTTCTGTACTTGTGTTCTCTGAATGCTCTATATATTCTGCTCGGTATACTCCCCTTGTATACAATACTCAAAATTGTGTTATCAAAACTGTACTACTCTCCAAGTGTCGAATTACTCCCCCTTTGCTGGGCTTTCCTCTATGTAGTATCATAATATTACTCCCCCTTTTTGACAAACATTAAAACCTTAATTTCCATCCAGAGGTGGTAACTGATAAAAAATAGTCTTATACTTGGTCCGGGCGTCGATGAGGGCAACTGAGAGTGATTCCTTGAGACTTTCCATAAGGGAGTTTTGTGCTTGAATATCAGATAAGAGTGATATCAAGCCATCAAGAGTGCTTCCCTCTTGTGTAGTTGATAAGCTTGTAGCTCGGTTGAGCTAATCCTATACTGATGATAGATGAGGAAGGAATAATGTTTGAAGGGTCATTATATCCATCCTAATTTTATGCTCTTCATTCCTCAGTTCTAATTGTTGAGCCATGAACTGTTGTAGCATTTTGTAAAAATTCTGAACTGAATTAGGCTTAGTGGTCAACTTGGATGAGAGATCGATGATCTCTTTCTCAATTGCATTAGTTTTATTTTTGATATCTTTAATAAATAAAGAAAATGTACACAATTTCTGGAATAAATAAAGAATGTGCTTGAGTTGAGGGGACAACTCAGCAATGAATTTGACAAGTTTTACCTTGCCAACAGGAATTGATTTTTGTACTTCCTCTATCATTTTTGCTGTAAGCTCTTTATCCTTGAGCTTGCTTATGTACTCGGATGCATCAACTACAGATGTTTCAATCTGATTAAGGAGTTCATCCAACTGAATATGGATGGCTGCATTGGTTGACACTGTTGCTGATGGTAGCATTTCTGTGAGTAGTGTCCTAACCTTCTGAAGTACTTTTTTCTTTTTCTGTATGGCCAGCTGCTTCTCCTATTCAACCTTTGCTTTGCATAGTTCATCGAATTCAGTGAGTGCTTGCCCTTTCAATTAGGAAATGTCTACATTCGGCAACATGATCAGTTTAGATAAGTCAAATTTAAAACCATGCTTTCTCATCTTCTTCTCTTTTCCTTTGGTCTATGGCACTAAGACAAGTGCTTGTGAGGCTTGCTGAACCTCGGTAGGTTGCTCGGTAGATGCAACACTTTGGTCTGTTCCTGTAGCAGTTGCAGTGTCTTTGGGTGGTTTGGTGCTAGGGGTCTCATCTGTAATATTTGCAATACTTGTTTGTGCTTGAGATGTTTGATCTTTGGTTGTGTCACCTGTAGCTTTAGATTTGTTGCCTTCAATACCTTGCTCGGTGTCCTTGGGAGCTTCGGTTGAGACTAGTAGCTTCACTGGTGGATAAGGCTGAACTTGTTCTAAGATAGATTCACTAGAGACAAGTTTTGCATAAGTGGTGCCTTCAATCATTTCCTGCTCTGGTGTTGCTTCATCCATTACATCTTCATCAATTTGTATAGTGTCAACTGGGTCTGGACCTTGCTTGGTGACCTCTAGATCTTGCTTGGTGACATCAACAATTTCAATTTGAGATTGTTCACTGACATACTTTTGTTTGAAGATCTTCTGCCACTTGGCTTTAGTCTCATTTTCCACATCAATATATAGCCCATTCATCAATTTTAAGGCTCTTTGTTTCACAAGAAATTTTGAATTGTATGTGGACAAATGCTCCTTGATTTCAGATATGGACATGTTAGGAAATAGATGGACTAGACTTCTTTCTCTTATTTGTCTCTCCGAATCCATTGCATATTTCCATCTGTTGTCAATATGTGAGTAGAGTTCACTCAGAAGTGACTCTGCTAGTTCTAATGGTGCTAACCAAAACTTCAAAAGTGTACATATGACAGCTTCTTCAATCTGTCATTTCTTATCATTATTCCTAGACTCATACTTAACATATCTGAATCCTGCAAATCCACCGTATTCTTTGAGATTGGCACAAAAGTTTTCAACACTGTGAATGTTTACCTTTTTGCTTTTCACAACCTGGAATTTGTTTGCATCATCAGACTCTTTATCACTCGACTCTTTTTCCAAAATGTGTCTCCAAGTATATTTCTTGTAAGTCTTAGTTACCTTAGGAACGACAACAGTCTTTTGTTTCTTGCTCGGTGATGCAGCTGATGCTCTGGTGTTGGGTCTCTTTGTTGGTGGAGTCGGTAGGGCCTTTGTGATGTCCTATTTCTTTCTTTTTAGAACTTTTCCCTTTGGCAACTCTGTGCTCAATGTTATTGCAGCCTCCTGTGCTTCTAATTCTTCCTCGGTAATGACAAGATTGCCTTTGATAGGTTTAGAGGAGGATTCTTCTCCAAATTTCTCAGATAAAGCCTTTATCATCTTTGTAGCTTTTCTTGTAGCCTTAGGAACTACAATGCTCATTTTTACTTTCTCTTTCACCTCTTCATAGGTTCCATACCTTAGTTCAGTTGCATGCCTTGGAAATGATAGATAGGCATCAATTTGTTGTTGTGTGATATCATAATCAATTTCATAACCCATTGGTTGCAATGATTGAGTCCTCGGTTCAACAACATTTACATAGCAATAAATAGTGTCAACTTCAAAACATATATTGTGCTTGTATTTTTCAACTAGTTGTGGTGGGATCCTGTACCTGTTGTGCATTTTCTCTTGGAATTTGCTAAAGTAATCATCCATGATATCATTAAATTTATCTCCTAACTTCTTGATTTAGTCATTGATCTGATGGGTGATAGGTCGGTGTAGCTCCCATACTACTTTACCAACTGAGGGAAAGAACTTCTCAAAATAGAAAAACATACATACAAGTAGTGAACCGAACTTTAGTGTGTTTGCCGAGTTGTTCTTCTTTGGCTTCCTTATTATGTTCAGATTCTCAAACAAGTTCTTTAGTAGCACTTCACATAAGTCTACTTTCATTCCATTCTTCACTATTTTGTAGGCCAGGTCCACTGCAACACATGGTACACTATTTTCCCTTGCAGATTGGAAGAAATAGTAACCAATAACTCTGATTGCAAATTTTAGTTCAGCATCAGTGACATTATTCATATTTAGTCCTCGGAAATCAAATTCTACTCCAGTTAGATTGATTAGCTCCTTTTGTGATATCATTTTCTGTGCATGAGCATGATCGTGGATGTGATATCTAGTGATCAGGTGAATGACTTCCTTTGTGATCTTGAACGGTTGCTCTTGTAGCCACATGAAATCATCATGTACTCTGCTCAATACAAACTTAACCCATTGGGGTTTGAACACATGGGGATAGACTAGGGCTTCAGTTAATCCCTTGATTCTGATATGCTCGAATTTGCTATCCAGTTTGCCATCAGTGCATAGTTCATCATATGTGTCACTAATCTCTACATGACTGAGTTCCTCAACACGACATTTGGTAGAGAATCTGACATCTTCTACCAACAAGACTTGATCCGGGATGAGTGAAAATGCAGTTTTATCATATGGTTCTGAGGCAACTTTAGGAGTTAGGGAATATTTCAGCAAGGGCTTCTCCACATTTTGGACAACTATAGGGTCTTGGATCTTGGGCACCATGGTAGATTCTGGGTAAGATTCGACAAGTTATCCTTAGGGTTTACAAGTGACTGACTCTTCACACTTGGTAGACAATAGCAATTTGTCTAGATCGGAAACCAGCTAAACAGTGTGAATAGATTGATGTAAATACCTCAAAATTGGCTTTGAATGAAGTTTGATCACTTTGATTCGCTCTGCTCTGCTTCTTGAAAACTTGGGTGAATGAAAATGACCGCGAAAGCACTTTTAAGTACTCAAAAATACCTTATCGGGCTCCGTGCAAGTTAGGTCAAGATATTAAATGCACTCGGTTCACCTTTTACTGATTTACTCCATTTTTTGTTTTCATCGAGTACCCAACTTAGCTTCATTAACCGACTTGACAGGTTTCCTGTATAGTATATAAACTGACTAATTGCATCTTAACTATGTAGATTTTGAATTTTGTACATAATAGAATAGGAACTATTATGATTCAACTATTTAAAGAATGCAGTCCCTTCATACCTTTTCTTGACTAATTTGAAATAGGTGCACCTAACTCGGTAGGTAAGGTGCTTTCTTCATTAGACATAATTTCTTTCTTTTTCCAAATCATTTTGAATTTTTCTTTTATCTCTTCAGTGTCTCTTCTCGGTTGACCTCTGCAATCTCTAGCTAAATATCCAGCTTTGTGACAATGAAAACATGCCATACCGGGATTTCTCCATGATCTCCGATTGTTCATTCCAAATCTTATAAAATAGTTGGCACTTATATGTCCATATCTTCCACAACATTCGCACCATATCCTTGTATTGTAATCCCATGGTACTGTTGCATATTGTCGGTAAGGATTTGTGTGAGTTCGGTAACCTCCAGTGTTTGCTTAGTGTGGATACTTCATGTAGTTCTTTTGCTTAAACCAACACTTCTCGTTACTATGTCCATATCTATTGCAGTTTTTACAAAACCCTTTGAATTTTGCCTTCTGATAGTTGTTAATAGACTTTGTCCTACGTTGATTAGGTGTGTGACCATATTTATTGGAATTATAACAATATCCATTGGACTTAGAGATATTCAGTTTCTTACCTTTTCTTATCTGGCATATGTTGGCAGTATGACCTTGATTTCCATAGTAGTAGTAAATAGGCTTCTTCCTTTTGATGTTATTCCTTTTTCCAGCTTGTTTTGATTATTCTCCTCTCTCGGTAGTATGAATTCCTTTCTCAGTAGAGTCTTTTCCTTTGTAACCGAGTCCTCCATCTTTGTAGAGTCTTCTTGTATTCAATTGCTCATCCAACATCTTTGATGCTTCATAACTTTTCTCTAATGATTCTTTGGATTTCTTTTCTGTTTCAAGTTCACCAGTCAACCTTGATACTTCAAGTTTCAATGATTGATTTTCATCATTTTTCAGAATTGCTTCATGATGTGCATAACCTAGTTGATCTATCATATTTTGTTGAATACCAGTTAACCTAATGATTTCATCATCCTTATCAGATACTAAAGCTTCACGTTGTTGTTTCTCTCTTTGTAGATCTCTTTCTTTATCCTTAGCTATCCTTAATGCATCTAGATTTTCAGTCATTTGTGTACTGAAATGTTCATGTTCTCTTTTCATTGCTTTTAGTTGATCAGCCAATGCTTTGTTCTTTTCTTTCAACATTCCAATCATTTCTTCAATCTCTTCAGATATACTGTTCTCAAATGATGTCACGATTTGTTCTACTAGCTCTTGAGAATCTTACAAGTCATCAGATAATCTTCTCCTTACTTTCAGAGATTTTTGCATTTGCCTCTGCACATCTGCAATCACTTGATTTGCATTATCGAGCTCTTCTTGAAGATGCATAATCCTCCGAGATTGTTTGTAGCCTTCCATTGCTAAGATCTTTCTCTTTAGGTAGTTAAGCCTTTTTCCAAGATTCAAGCTCTGATACCAATTGTTAGGCCTAATATAGAAAGCTAATGTACTAAGAGGGGAGGGGTGAATCAGTACTCCAAAAATTTTCTCTGATAATAACCTTACTATTATGCATAAACATAATAGTGCAGTAACATAAAATAAAACTAAAATCAACAAATAACAATCATACATGATTCACTCCATAACACATATATTTTGGTCACACAGAAACTCTTGGTTAGAGAGAAAAACTATGGTGGGGATAGTACCCACAACTTCACTACTGCAATAATAAAGAATGCTCGGTTAGAGCTACATTTAGCTATTTCTGTTAGCTTACCCTGTTAGGAGTATCAAGATCAGTTAGATCTACCTTACTAAAGGATTTTTACAACACTATATAAGTGTAGCACCTAGTTAAAGGATTTACAATTTATAGACTTGGTTAGAGTCTTTTACCTTGTTAAAGGTTTCTCTTACAACTTCAAAATATTACAATAAAATCATTACAAATATCTGCAACTTTACATCTGAAATGCTAAAGCAAATTCTATGTGCTCTGAATAAGATTACCTAGCTTGTAGCATACCTCAGTGACCCATAATGAAACTCGATAAACCCTTCTGTTTACTATGTTCTTCGACTGTTCACTGATAACCTTCTCGGTGACCTCTCTGTGTCTCTGTAACAATCTTCCTTCATGCATACACTCTGTTATCTCTTATTGCATCTCATATATCTAACCCTAGAATCATGCTATATAAATAGATCTCTTACAGCGGTGATTTGATTCATTGCTTCGATCTTACAAAAGATTCTTCGAATGAATAACTAAACAAAATATCTCATTGGTTAGATTGACCTTGTGATCATACACAATCTCATAGTGCAATTCCCAATGCAAAAATGGTTAGATGTGCCTCGATGTTGTAACACATTTTCATGTGCATGTCCAGGTTCAATGTATCTGGTAAAACATTTCACTCGGTGAATATCAACTCGGTGAGTTAACTTTACCACTCGGTAGCCATGAAACTTTACTCGGTAAATAACTCGGTGAATACTGCGTTCTGTGACTGCTTTCTTCAATAATCGACTAGACTATTCATACCGACTTCTATGTGTGTACCGACTGCATGATTCGGTAATACTAACCGACTAGAATATATAGTATGACTTTGGATATGAAACTAATGGCAATTTGATAAGTAGTAACATAATATAGAAGGGAAGATAATGGCTCTTAATGATCATATCTTGAACCTTAATGTGGATAAGGATATAATTTTGAGGAGAGTTGGTGAACTCATAAATTTGATTGCCCCCTGGTTGGACACCATGTTGAGTAATAAGGTTGATTGTATGAAGGATATGGGACAACCTATTCCATCTTAATTGAAGGATGTGGAGATTCATGCATATGTATTCAGTGTAAACATCACAGTTTTGGACAAATTTAAGAGTGGGTGGGACACTCACTTAGGATTTTTAAAGACCATTTTTGTTGATATCTTCAAGTACATGTAAAGTCTCCAATAGATATCCATGTATATAAGTTTCGGATAGAACCACTACTTTAGCATTACTATCAAAGGGGGAGACTAAAGGTGAAAAATGTATAGTAGAAGAGTGTAATTTATAGATCATGTTACAGGTTTTAGAGTTCTTTGTGTAAGGCAGAGCCTTAGAAATTTTTTATAGCAATTTTGATCCAGTGTACAGGTTTCGACATAGACATTTTTCACAAGTGTTGCCATCAATGCTGAAGGGGGATATAGTTGGCAATTGACACTCATACGATGCATTCTGATGCTTGATTATTGGTTTAAGGTTTGTCATTGATGGAAAATCATCATGAAATTCTATCTCGTAACTATAGATATTGATAACAGAAAGTGGATGTGAACTAGTAATCAGTTAATCAATATTTTAGGTTGAGCAGAGTAGTTTTGGTCCAGAAGCTTTCTAGTGATTTTGGTGTTATGAATCATGAATTTTATTATAGGGCCAACATAGAGACATAATTTTATCATCTTTTTGGAAATCCTCTTTTATTCTTGGTGACCCAGTCAAGATGACTCAATTCTACATGTTACATTAACAAGCTGACTTGACAATTATCTATTTTGTGATTTTGGATATACAAGACCAATGTAGAAGACCATTTTGATGTATGGTATAAAGTGATATAAGAGAGTAGTGATTGATAATACCTTTTGGTATAGTTTCATGTGCACATTCTTAATCCAGTAGCTAACTGAGATAAAGAATAGAGCAAAGTAGCAAAGGTGGCACAATAAGAGTTTTGGCACTTAATCATAACTCATCCAAGCATTGTTAGATACTATTTTGGAATGTTTTCATTGTAATACATCATTGTAGATTATTTTTCAGGTACTGAGCCTTCGAATGTAATATCCCTTATTGTAATTGAGCTATAATCTCTAGGCAGTGTGCCTGAATGCATACGCAATCTCCATTTTGTAATATTGCTTTTCTATTGGCCATAGTGGAATAATATTGTGGGTTCAAATCCCACCATGGTTTTTCCTTTTTGGGTTTCCACGTAAAAATCCTGGTGTTATGCTTTTGTGGTTTATTTTTTTATGTTTTTATATATTAATTTCATGCTTATGCTTTTGGTGGTTTAAGGATAAGTCAGAAAATTTACTAACCGATACAACACTGATTCACTTCCCCCCTCTCAATGCTCCTTGATTCCAACATAAAACACTTTTATTATCATACATAATGGGAATTTTCTTGAATCATACTTCACCTTAATATCACTAAGAGTATTCTTCATCTAAATAACCTAAGTAGAGAAAGATGTTTGTGCAATGTATTCTATCGTTGTAGTATAATGATGTTGAATCTTGTTTCTTACAAGACCAAGAGATCAATTTATCTCCTAATAAAAATGCACCACCACTTGTCCTTTTTTCTTATCATTAGCACATCCGACCCAATCATCATCAGTATAGGCATTTAGAGTGAAATCTTCATCCTTCTTATACTATAATTTTCACAATTCAGAGTCCCTTTAAAAAATATATAAATATCCTTTTTACTAATTGATCATGAGATTTCTTAGGATTAACTTGATATCTAGCAACCAAAAAAATAACATACATATTATCGCATCTTGAAGTAGTCAAATACAACAACCCTCTAATAATAGATTTATACTTTTTCTTATCAAAATATAAAGATCACTTATCGTTGCTTAACTTACAAGTAGTAGCCTTAGAGGTTGCAACTAGTTTAGAATTATCCATCTCAAACTTCTTCATCATCTCCTCCAAATATGATATCGTCAATAAACAAAACAATAATCAACAATTTATCACCTTCAATTTTGAATTAAATATTGTTATCAATAGTACATTTTAAAAAAAAAATCTGTAACAAATACTTATGTTAGGTCCCGGGGACAACTGAGAGCGGGGGGGGGGGGGGGGGGGTGAATCAGTTGTCAAATAAATTCAAACCAAAACAACTTAACCAACTTTAATGCTTAATACCGGTAAACTAGTCTTTTATGCCGGTAGACATTTTTATCAATTAATTATAGTACCGGTAAAGATTAATGCATGAAATAGAAACACAATAACATCCACAACACATAACACCAATATTTGTACATGGAAACCCTGTAAGGGGAAAATCCATGGTGGGAAACCTTACCCACAATCAGATGATACTATTACAGATAGTATGTGTATACAAATAGCGTTTGCACATGCAAAAAGGCCAAGCACCTAGAGCTCACTACTCAAAAACAAATAGTAGTCACACTAACTATAACTGGATGGTTAAATCCAATAAGGATGTACTGCTCAAATTAGCATATTTCTATGTTGGATTCAATATTGGTGTAGTTCTGATTGTCTTCACAAAAACCCTACTTCAACCTTCAAATGATGTCTATGTGTATATCTCTACTTATTCTCACATATACCTTCACACAATTCCTTTTCGCATTCCACATTCGACCTTACAAATAAGATCTTACATTTATACCATAACCTAAGATCAATTTTAGTAGGTCGGCTCTAAAGGATATTACAATAAAAACATTTTACAAATAAAACAATGCCTGATGCAATAATCGATTCAACATGTTGGCTCAATGAAATTACAACATTAATAAATCCTCTCCATAGCGTGTCATGCTGATCTGGAATAGATAAGCCTGTCGATGCTTATTTTGGACCTATTTGCTGGTACAACAAATATGAAAATATGAATGTGCCAATGAACAAATGTCCAAGACAAAGTGTCCAAACGATGTCTTCGACATAACCAGGTGTTTTTCATATCATTCCAAGTGTTGGTGAACATTATATCCTGTCAGTGTACTAGATATTGGTCACTGTGCATAAGTCACTTGCTTGCCGGTGAACATTTCCAATTCTTCAAAGTGCTAGAGTTGATAAGTGTTAGTAGGAGTTGACATCAATGACAAAACCATACCAAAATACCAACAATCTCCTCCTTTGGCATTGATGGTAACACAAGATGGAAAAACAATCAAAGTGCCAAAAGAGAAATGCCAAATACCAAAAACCAACAATCTCCTAAAGAGAGATCATAGCCAGAAATCAAAATACAGATATAAACAATCTGTCCCCCTGGGAGTGACATGCTTTTTTCTTGTGTTTTTCTATACCAATCTCTCCCCCTTTGACATCAAATGCCAAAGCTAATATAAAAACCAATTTCTAGATACAAAATACTAACCAGTTTAGTATACTAACTATTTCCCTTAAGAAGTATCTCTCCTCATCAAAGCTGGAATAAAATATTTCTCTGTTAATTCTGTCGGTTGATGACAAACATCAATTGTTGAAGTCTCTACTGGTGGGGATATAACCCCAAGCTGATCTTTGAGATATTCAAAAGTCTCCTTAGGCAGAGGTTTAGTGAAAATATCTACAATCTGCTCTTTAGTATTCACATAAACTAGTTTTATTTCTTTTTCTTCAACATTCTCCCTTAGAAAATTTAGTTTGATAGAAACACATTTGGTTTTAGAATGTAATACCAAATTCTTAGATATATCAATTGTTGCAGTGTTATCACAATAGATAGTTATAGGTTCCTTGCATTTTACCTTTATATCCTTTAACATTTTCTTAAGCCATAGTACCTGTGTATAGTTAGTTGCTACTGCAACATATTCTGATTCTATTGTTGATAAAGATGTACAGCTTTGTTTCTTACTTAACCAAAAGATTAATCTACTTCCAAGAAAAAATGCTCCTCCAGAGGTGCTTTTTCTATCATCCATATCTCTTGCCCAATTTGCATCTGTGTATGCACATAATTCAAAGTTTTCATCTCTAGGATACCATAATCCAAGATTTGTAGTGCCTTGTAAGTACCGAAAAATACTTTTTACTGCTAATTCATTATTTTCTCTAGGATTACTCTGAAATCTTGAAACAATACATACTGCATTCATAAAAATTAGGTCTTGTTTGTGTTAAATAGAGCAGGCCTCCTATCATTGATTTGTACCTAGTTGGATTAATAAGTGTAGATTCATCCCTTAGTGATAATTTGTCATTTGTAGTCATAGGTGTGCTTACCAATTTAGAGTTCTCCATCCCAAATTTCTGTAGTAACTCCTTCAAGTACTTGGATTGACTCAATAATATACCTTTATCAGTCTATGAAATCTGCAATCCTAAAAAGAATTTTATTTCTCCAATCATAGACATTTCAAATTCTTGCTGCATTTCAATAGAAAAGTCTTTACATAATCCATCTTCTCCTCCAAAGATTATATCATCAACAAAAACTTCTATAACCAAGATGTCATCATTAGTCACTTTGTAGTATAAGTTGCTATCAGCATCACCTTTAGAAAAACCAATCTTCAAAAGATACTTATCCAATCTTGCATACTAAGCTCTTGGAGCTTGTTTCAACCCATACAAAGCTTTCCTTAACCTAAAAACCATATCTTTGTTATCTGTCAAAGAAAATCCATCGGGTTGTTTAATGTAAACTTCTTCTTCAAGATCTCCATTCAAAAATGCACATTTAATATCCATTTGATATACTTTGTAGTTCTTGTGTGCTGCAAAAGCCAAGAATAATATGACTACCTCAATTCTAGCTACCGGTGCAAAAGTTTCATTATAATCAATTCCTTCTTTATGAGAATATCCCTTACATACTAGTCTTTCTTTATTTTTTATTACCTTACCATCTTCATTAAGTTTGTTTCTGAATACCCATTTTGTTCCAATCACATTTTTGTCTTTAGGTTGGGGAACTAATGTCCATGTGTTATTTTTCTCAATTTGTTCTAGTTCCTCTTCCATAGCTTTAATGCAGTGTTTATCTTCACATGCCTCATTAATTGATGATGGTTCAATTTGAGAAATAAGACATACCTCTTCATTTGTCAGTCTTCCTCTTGTCATAACTCCTTTATACTTGTTTCCAATTATCTGATCTTCAGAGTGATTCAGTCTTACATATTGAGGTGTCTTTGTTTGTTGTTGTTCCTCAGTTACTGTGGATTTTTCAGATGATATTGGTGTAATTGGATCTTCATTCTGTACCGGTGGGTTCAATGTAGGTTCATTTGTTAGAATCTTTGTTGTCGGTTCAAATTCTATATACCTTGAAGTTCCTCTAAATTGTTCATCAATCTTTACATTTGTACTCTCAACAATTTTCTGTAATCTTTTGTTAAAACATCTATATGCCTTTCTCTTAGATGTATAACCAAGAAATATTCCTTCATCACTTCTAGGATCAAATTTGCCAATATACTCATCTCTTCTAATATAGCATTTACTTCCAAATATTGTAAAAATATTTAAGAGTAGGAGTAATACCAAACCATAGTTCATGAGGGGTCTTATCGGTTTCTTCTTTGATGTGAACTTTGCTAAATGTGTAGACCGCTATGCTTACCAAATCTCTCCAATATACATGTGGTAGATTTGCTTCAGATAGCATGCTTCTAGCTGCATCCAAGATAGTTCTATTTTTCCTTTCTACAACTCCATTTTGTTGTGGTGTTTGGGGTACTGATAATTGTCTTCTGATTCCATTCATTTCATAGAATGCATTAAATTCATTAGATGTAAATTCTCCTCCTTGATCTGATCTCAGACATTTGATTTTCTTACCAGTTTCATTCTCTACCATTGCTTTGAATAGTTTGAAGTTCCCAAGTGCTTATGATTTTTCTCTGAGAAAAGTAACCCAACACATTTTATAGCAGTCATCAATGATTAGCATGAAATATCTATCACCTTGTAAACTTTTAGTTCTAGCCGAACCACATAAATCAATATGAATTAAGTCAAGAGCATTATTAGTTTTTTCTAGAATACTCTGAAAAGATGCTCTAACTTGTTTTGCAAATTGACATTCCTTACATACCGGATTGTGAGGTTGGACAATCTTAGGTAAATCTCTATCTGCCTTAGTAGTACTGATTTTTACCATGCAATCAAAATTTACATGACAAAGTCTCTTGTGCCATAGCCAACTTTCATCAATATGTGCAATCAGGCATGTCTTTTCACTGTTATTCAAATGAAAGATATTACCTGTAGTTTGATTACCAGTTGCATTTTCCATTCTTGAATTGTAATTGAAATCCTTTTTCAACTAATTGACCAACACTCAAATTATTATGCTTTAAACCTTCCACATAGTAAACATTGTTAGTATTATGCTTACCATCAAGAGATATTGCACCTTTACCTTTGATCGAGCAAGCTTTATCATCTCCAAATCTTACTAGACCTCCATTATATTCCTGAAAGTTCAAGAATTTTCTTTTATCACCAGTCATATGATGTGAGCATCTTGAATCAATGATCCATTCATCCTTAACTTCAACTTTACCTGCCAAGGCCTGTTCTACCGGTTGAATAGTAGGTGTCGGTTGATCTTCTGTTATAGCAACAAAAATCCATCCATTGTCTGTTGGATCCTCATCGGAATCATCAGTCACTCGTTCATCAGCAAGATAGCAAGATTTATCTTTATTCTTCTTAAATTTGTATCTCTGATATTCAGGGTTAGGCTTGTATGTTCGCCTAGCTTCTTCTCTTAGTTTAGCATGTCTATCAGGGCATCTTGAAGCCATATGACCAATCTTATTACAATTAAAGTATTTAAAGGGTGTTTTACCTTTATACTTACTTCCAATTGGACATTTAGGCATTTTCCTTGCAAATAGTGCTTCAAGTTCTTCAAGTTCTTCAAGTTCTTCAAGTTCTTCATTTTCTCTCGTGCTTTCTTCAACTTCTCTTGCATAAAAGGCTTTCCAATCAGACTTGCCAAATGATGGTCTAGATGATGTTGATACTTTAAAAGCTAAATCTGTCTTTATAGTAGCAACGTGACCAAATTCCTCAATTTCAAAAGCTGAAAGTTTTCCAATCAATGTATCCCTAGTTACTGATGTATTAGGCCTTGTTCTCAACTCATTTATAGCAGTAACCTTCATTTTATGTGCCGGTGGCAATCCTCTTAAAACTTTTGAAACAATTTCATCTTCACTTAAGGTTCCTCCACAACATTTAATACCCAGAACAATTTTATTAACTCTTTCCGTAAAAGCAGAAATCCTTTTATCTTCTTCCATTTTTAGATTTTCATACCTGGCCTGAAAGCTTTCAAGTTTTGCAATTTTGACTATGGAATCTCCTTTATTTAGTGTTTCCAAATGATCCCAAATATCTTTAGCAGTAGACCTATCTAATAATCCCATGATTTTTTGAGTTGATAATGCGCTCAAAAGTGCTTCTCTAGCTTTGCAATCATTTTCCTCATCTTTTCCTAAGGTAGGTGGATTAGGCTGACCGGGAGTAGGAGCAGTATAGCCATTATTTGTAACTTCCTAGATGTTCTTTCAAATGTAATTTAAATGTGTCTCCATTTTGATCTTCCATATGCCATAGTTGGTTCCATCAAGTTTAGGAATGTCCTTCCTGAAATAGTTAGTAGACATTGGATCTCCTCAAGCTGTTAAACTTCTACAAAAGAGGACTAGGCTCTGATACCAATTGTTAGGTCTTAGGGACAACTGAGAGGGGGGGGGAATCAATTTTCAAATGAATTCAAACTAAAACAACTTAACCAACTTTAATGCTTAATACCAGTAAACTAGTCTTTTATGCTAGTAGACAATTTTATCAGTTAATTACAGCACTGGTAAAGTTAATGCATAAAATAGAAACACAATAAAATCCACAACACAACACCAATATTTGTACGTGGAAGCCTTGTAAGGGGAAAAACCATAGTGGTAAACCTTACCCACAATCAAATGATACTACTGCAGATAGTATGTGTATACAAATGGGTTCTGTACATGCAGAAAGGCCAAGTGCCTAGAGCTCATTCCTCAAACACAAATAGGAGTCACACTGACTATAATTGGATGGTTAAATCTAATAAGGATGTACTACTCAAATTAGCATCTTTCTATGTTGGATTCAGTATCGGTGTAGTTCTGATTGTCTTCACAAAAACCCTCCTTCAACCTTCAAATGATGTATGCATATATAGCTCTGCTAATTCTCGCATATACCCTCATACAATTCCTTTTCGCATTCCACATTCGACCTTACAAATAAGATCTTACATTTATACCATAACCTAAGACCAATTTTAGTAGGTCAGCTCTAAAGGATATTACAATAAAAACATTTTACAAATAAAACAATGTCCAATGCAATAACCAATTCAACATGTCAGCTCAATGCAATTACAACATTAAAAAATCCTCTCCATAGTGTGTCATGCTGATCTGGAATAGATAAGCATGTCGATGCTTATTCTGGACCTATTTTCTGGTAATAGAAAATATGCAAATATGAATGTTCCAATGAACAAATCTCCAAGACAAAGTGTCCAAATGATGTCTTCCACATAACCAAGTGTTTTTCAAATCATTCCAAGTGTCGGTGAACATTATATCTGGTCGGTGTACCAGATGCTGGTGATTGTGCATAAGTCACTTGCTTGCTAGTGAACATTTCCAATTCTTCAAAGTGCCAGAGTTGATAAGTGTTAGTAGGTGTTGACATCAATGACAAAACCATACCAAAATACCAACAACTTATCCAACCTTGCATACCAAGCTCTAAGATTTTGTTTGAGTCCATAAAGTGCCTTCTTGAGTCTACAAACAACATCTGGATCTTCAAACAACTTGAATCCTTTTGGTTGTTCAATATATATTTCTTCCTCAAGTTCTCTATTCAATAAATCTTGATTTGACATCCATCTAATATACTTTAGGGTATGTGTAGGATCATGAGGGGCCAAAAAGTGGCAATGGGGAAAAAATATGTTTTAAACTTTGCCAAACATGCCAAAATCCATTTTGACATTTTGTATGGGTCGACAAAATTTTTATTTTGGTTTGGTAATACCAAACCAAACTGGATATCTATTAATAAAGGATATCCAATATTAACGGATATCTATTTTGTGACATCATTATTGTGATGTCATATTTTTCCAAATCAGATATCCTTTTTTCTCAACATAAAAAAATATACTTTAGTAAAATAGGAATAACCTTTGCATTTCTTATCAAAATTTTGATCTTTTATAGGAATTGGAAAATTAATTCAGAGACCTATCAAATAAATAGGCCAATTTAATTATATTGTAGACCAAAAAATAATTATAATAATATGAAGTCAATCCTTCATTTTTTAAAATTTTAAATACTCACAATTGTTTTATACAAAGTCTCTTTTTTTCCTATCATCTCATTTATCTATCACTCATCTATCTATACTTCTATAAATATATTTTATCTATCTCTTCCTTCTCTAGTTATCTCACTCCTTTTTTCATCCCATCTAGATATTTCCCAAGTTACATCTATCTCTACATATATCTCCCTCTTTCTATTCCCATCTTTCCCTCTCCCACTCTATCCTTGCCACTCTTTATTTATATATCTCTCTAATAATCTCTCTTCTCTCTATTTATCTCCCCCTCTACCTTATCCTACCTAAACCTATTTATTACTTCTCTCTATCTCTATATACTTATAGATATATCTTCATGTATATTTTTATCTCATTATCTCTAAATCTCACTTATTCACTCCATCTCTCCCTCCATTTGTCCTACTCTCTCTATCACTTTCTATCTATATCTATCTCTACCTCCATATTCATATCTCTATCTATCTCCCCATCAATCTATCTTTCTATATGTCCTTCTATCTTTATAAATCTTCCTCTATACATGATTAATCTACCTCTCCCTCTCTTCCTCTATCACCCTCTCTATGTATCTCTCCCTTTCTCAACCTTTGTCTCTTTGTTTAGTCCCTCTCTATATCTATGGTTCTATCCCTCCACCCTTCTCTTAACCCCTATATATATATATATATATATATATATCTCCCTCTGTCTCTCTCCCTTTCTATATATCCTTATCTATAATATTTATTTCTCTCTTTATCAATCTCTTGAACTATCTACATCTCTCTATCTATCGATTTTCCTCTCCCTTTATATATCTCCATCTCTTACTTTTTGTATCTCACTCTCT
Source organism: Cryptomeria japonica (assembly GCF_030272615.1). Taxonomy (NCBI): domain Eukaryota; kingdom Viridiplantae; phylum Streptophyta; class Pinopsida; order Cupressales; family Cupressaceae; genus Cryptomeria; species Cryptomeria japonica. Next base: position 497,573,988 of record NC_081412.1, on the reverse strand, counting down.
TTACTCCTCTCTATCCATTTTTCTCTATCTCTCTATATATTTACCTTATCTACACCTCTCTTTCTATATATCTATTCATCTCCCTCTCCCTTTATCTTCAATTTTTATCTCTATATTCCTCTCTCCTTTTTAGTCTATAGATATGTCTCCCTGTTTCTATCCATCCTTGTCCTTTATTATTTCCCCCTCTCTCTTCATAGTCCTTAATATCTATATCCATATTTATGTCTCCATTTCTTTTCTTGGTATGTCTATCTCTTTATATTTCTCCTTGTATCTCTCCCTTTGTTTAGCTCTACATCTCTCTTCACCCTTATATCTTGTTGGTATTATGGATATGTTGCATTGGTTTTGTCATTGATGTACTCACTTATCAACACTTATCCTTTTGGAGATATTTGGTTATATTCACCAACAAGTTAGTGACTTATGCACAACCACCAATATTTGGTTCACCAACAGGTTATATTGTTCACCGACATTGAGGATGACTTGTTATCATTTGGAGATCACTTTGTTATGTCAAAGACATGGTTTGGACACTTGGTTTTGTAGATTCGGTTATTGGTCTAATCGGGTTGACATATTTGTTGTTACTGAAAAATTGGTCTAGGTTATGGACCGAAATGCATTATCTATTTCAGATCAGTGCGACATGTTATGGAGATGGTTTAATCAATTAATATTGTTGTTGAGCCGACATGATACATCCCATCTTGACTTGTTGTAATTGATTTTATTGTAATATTCTTAATGAGCCAACTGACACATTTGGTCTTAGTTTTTGGTATATATGTAAGATCTCAATTATGAGATTGTAATGGTGGTATGTAATAAGTTATTATAAGGTTGTGATATTCGGTATATGTGAATATTAGAAGAGCTACTCACGTAGACATCATTTGAAGATTCAAGAAAGGTTTGAAGAAGACAATAAGAGGTTAACCGGTATTGAGTCCAGCATTGGAGATGCTACTTTGACCATTACATTATCATTGGATTTAATCATCCAATTGTAGTCAGTATGACTCCTATTTTTTGATTGAGCAGTGAGTTCTAGGTAGTTGGCCTTTCTACATGTGCAGACCCCATTGGTAAACACTTACTATCTATAGTAGTATAATCTGATTGTGGGTAAGGTTTCCCACCATGGTTTTTCCCCTTACAAAGTTTCCACATACAAATGTATGTGTTATGTGTTGTGGATGTTGTTTCTCTTTCTGTTTTACGCATTAAGTTTCACTGATACTGTTATTAACTGTTAATCTGTTCACCAACATCAAGTTTGGTTGAGTTGTATTTGGGATGAAATTATTAGACAACTGATTCAACCCCCCTCTTAGTTGCCTCTAGGTCCTAACAATTGGTATCAGAGCTAAGTCATCTTTTCGCAAAAGATTAACAACTTGAGGAGATAATATGGCAACTAACTATTTGAGGAAGGACAATCCAAAACTTGATAGAACTAACTATGGTATATGGAAGATTAAAATGGAGACACATCTGAATTGCATTGGAAGAAACATATGGGATGGGATGTTACACATAATGGTTATATTGGTCCTACACCAAGTCAACCTAATCCACCTACATTGGCTAAGGATCAAGAAAATGATTGCAAAGCAAGAGAAGCACTCTTGAGCACCTTGTCAGATCAGTAAATCATGGGATTATCTATCTGGTATACTGCTAAAGATATTTGGGATAAATTAGAAACATTGAATGAAGGATATACCACTGTCAAAATTGCAAAACTAGAATGCTTCTGGGTCAGATATAAAAATTCGAAAATGGAAGAAGATGAAAGAATTTTTTCTTTTATGGAAAGGGTTAATGAAATTGTTTTGGGAATACAATGTTGTGGAGGATCCTTAAGTGAAAATGAAATTATTTCTAAGGTTTTAAGAGATTTGCCACGGGTATACAAAATGAAAGTAACTACTATTAATGAGTTAAGAACCATGCCTAATACATTAGTGTCTAGAGATACCTTGGTTGGAAAACTTTCAGCATTTGAGCTTGAGGAATTTGGTCTTGTTCCTACAATTAAGATAGATTTATCTTTCAAAGCATTATCATCTGCAGTGTCTTCATCATCAGCTGATAAATCTGATTGAAAAGCACTTTATGCAAGAGAACTATAATAAAATTGGTCTTATTGGAAGTAAGTATACAGGTAAAGCACCTTTAAAATGTTTTAACTATAATAAAATTGGTCATATGGCATCTAGATGTACAAACAGACATGTAAGATTGAGAGAAGAAGCTAAAAGAACATATAAGCCTAACCCTGAATATCAGAGATACAAATTTAAGAAAAATAGAGACAAATCTTGTTACTATGTTGATGAAGGAGTTACTGATGATTTTAATGAAGAACCAAGAGACAATGGATGGGCTTTTCTTGCATTAATAGAAGATCAACTAGAACCTATTGTTCCACTGGTAGTAGAGGCCCTCACAGCTAAAATTGAAGAAAAGGATGAATTGATTATATATTTCGGATGTTCACATCATATGACTGGTGATAAAAGTAAATTCTTATCTTTTCAAGAATACAATGGACGTATAGTAATATTTGGAGATGACAAAGCTTGTTTGATCAGAGAAAAAGGCACTATATCTTTTGATGGTAAGCACAATACTGATAATGTTTATTATGTTGAAGGTTTGAAGCATAATCTTTTAAGTGTTGGTCAATCAGTTGAAAAAGGATTTCAGTTACAATTCAAGAACGGAAAATGCAAAATCATGAATAGAACTGGTTTTGAAATTGCAACCAGTAATCAGACTAGAGGTAATATCTTTTATTTGAATAACATTGAAAAGACATGCTTGATTGCACACATTGATGAAAGTTGGTTATGGCATAAAAGACTCTGGCATATAAATTTTAATTGAATTGTGAAGATTAGTTCATCTAAGGCAGTAAGGGATTTACCTAAGATTGTAAAAACTCATAATCTGGTATGTAAGGAATGCCAAATGGGAAAGCAAGTTAGAACAACTTTTAAGAGTATTTATGAGAAAACCAATGATGTTCTTGATTTAATTCATACTGACTTATATGGTCCGGCAAGAACAAGAAGTCTACAGGGAGATAGATACTTTATGCTAATCATTGATGATTATTCTACAATGTCTTGGGTTACCTTTCTCAGGGAAAAATCAAGAGCCTTTGGGAAATTCAAATTATTCAAGGCACTTGTAGAGAATGAAACTGACAAGAAAATCAAATGTTTAAGATCAGATCAAGGAGGTTAATTTACATCTAAGGAGTTCAATATATTTTGTGAAGTGAATGGAATTAGAAGACAACTATCAGCAACCCTGACACCTCAGCAAAATGGAGTTGTGGAAAGGAAGAATAAAATTGTTCTGGATGCAGCTAGAAGCATGATATCCAAAGAAAATCTACCTCATGTGTATTGGAGAGAAGCAGTGAATACAATGGTTTACACTTTCAACAGAGTTCACATCAAAGGTGAAACTGGTAAGACACCCTATGAATTATGGTTTGGTAATAATCCTACTCTTAAGTACTTTAGAATATTCGGAAGCAAATGTTACATTAGGAGAGATGAGTATATTGGTAAATTTGATCCTAGAAGTGATGAAGGAATATTTCTTGAGTACTCATCTAAAAGCAAAGCATATAGATGTTTTAATAAGAGATTGCAGATAATCATTGAGAGTGCAAATGTGAAGATTGATGAACACTTTAGAAGAAATTCAAGGTCTATAGATTCTGAACCGGTAGTTGAGATAATCATAAATGAACCTATACAGAGTGCATCGGTATAGAATTTTGATCTAGTCACACCGTCATCATCAGAGAATTTCATAGTGACTGAGGAATAACAAACAAGTGAACACACCAAGGTATGTAAGATTGAATCACTCTGGAAGACATATAATTGGGAATAAGTATCAAGGAGTTATGACTAGAGGAAGAATGGCAAATGAAGAGGTATGTTTAATTTCTCAAATTGAACCAACATCTTTTAGTGAGGCATGTGAAGATAAACATTGGATTTACGCTAGGGAAGATGAATTGGAACAAATTGAAAAGAATAATACATGGACATTGGTTCCCAAGCCTAAAAATAAAAAATGTAATTGGAAATAAATGGGTATTCAAAAATAAACTTAATGAATATGGTAAGGTAATAAAAAAAAAAGAAAGATTAGTGTATAAGGGATATTCACAGAAAGAAGGAATTGATTACAATGAAACCTTTGCACCGGTAGCTAGAATTGAGGTAGTCAGATTATTTATTGCATTTGCAACACACAAAAACTATAAAGTATATCAAATGGATGTTAAATGTGCATTTCTAAATGGTAATCTTGAGGAGGAAGTTTACATTGAACAACCTGATAGATTTTTATTAACAGATGATAAAGATATGGTTTGCAGATTAAGGAAAGCTTTATATGGATTGAAGAAAGATCTTAGAGATTGGTATGCTAGATTGGACAAATATATTATGAAGCTTGGCTACACTAAAGGTAATGCTGATAGAAACTTATATTTCAAAGTGACTAATGAAGACATTCTGGTTATTGAAGTTTTTGTTGATATATTTTTTAGAGGAGAAGATGGATTGTGTAAAGATATTTCTAACAAGATGTAGGAAGAATTTGAAATGTCTATGATTGGTGAGATAAAATTCTTTTAAGGATTGCAGATTTCACAGACGGATAAAGGTATATTCTTATGTCAATCAAGGTATTTGAAGGAATTACTGAAGAAATTTGGTATGGGAAACTCTAAACTGGTAAGTACTCCTATGACTACAACTGATAAACTATCATTAAAGGATGATTCAACTCTTGATATATCTAAGAATCCGGTATTTCACTCCAAAACTAAACATGTTTCTATCAAATTCAATTTTTTGAAAGAGAATGTTGAAGCAAAAGAAGTGAGATTGGTTTATGTGAATACTAAAGAGCAAATTGTAGACATATTTATGAAGCCTTTGCCTAAGGAAAATTTTGAATATCTCAGAGAGTAGCTTTGGGTCATACCCTCACTGATGGAGACTTAGACAGTTGATGCTTGGCATCAAACTGACAGAATTTACAGAGAAACCTTTTTCCTCTTTTGATGGAGGAGAGCTACTTCTCAGGTGGAGTAGTTGGATAAGTTGGTATTTTGGTTCTATGAACTGGTTGAATATGGTATTTGTATTGCTTTGCAATTTGATGTCAAAGGGGGAGAGATATCTATGGAATAACACACTATCCTTTGGTGAGAGATTATTCATTGAGGGAGAGATTGTTACTCTGCATTTATTTATCTATTCTAGAAATTGTTGGTTTTTGGTTTATTGGCATTTCTACTTTGGCACTTAGATGGTTTTTCCATATTGTTTTACCATCAATACCAAAGGGGGAGATTGTTGGTATTATGGATATGTTGCATTGGTTTTGTCATTGATATCAACACTTATCAACACTTATCCTTCTGGAGATCTTTGGTTATGTTCACTAGCAAGTTAAGTGACTTATGCATAGTCACCGGTATTTGATTCACCGACAAGTTATATTGTTCACCGGCACTGAGGATGACTTGTTATCATCTCCACTTGGTTATGTCAAAGACATGGTTTGGACACTTTGTTTTGGAGATTCGGTTATTGGTCTAATCAGTTTGACATATTTGTTGTTACCAGCAAATTCATCTAAGTTATGGACCAAGACGCATTATCTATTTTAGATCAGCATGGCATGTTATGGAGATGGTTTAATGAATTAATATATTTGTTGAGCCAACATGATGCATCACATCTTGACTTGTTGTAATTGATTTTATTGTAATATTCTTAGTGAGCCGACCTACACATTTGGTCTTAGGTTTTGGTATATATGTAAGATCTCAATTATGAGATTGTAATGGTGGTATTTAATAAGGTATTATAAGGTTGTGATATTCGGTATATGCGAATATAAGCAGAGCTACTCATGCACACACTATTTGAAGATTCAAAAAAGGTTTGAAGAAGACAATCAGAGCTTAATCTGTATAGAATATAGCATTAGAGATGCTACTTTGAGAAGTACATTATCATTGGATTTAATCCTCTAATTGTAGTCAATGTGACTCCTATTTTGTGATTGAGCAGTGAGCTCTAGGCAGCTAGTCTTTCTGCATGTGCAGATCCCATTTGTAAATACTTACTATCTGTAGTAGTATCATCTGATTGTGGGTAAGGTTTCCCATCGTGTTTTTTCCCCTTACAAGCTTTCCACGTATAAATCTCTATGTTATGTGTTGTGGATGTTGTTTCTCTTTTTGTTTCATGCATTAAGTTTCACTGGTACTGTTATTAACTATTAATCTGTTTACCGACATCATGTTTGGTTTACCGATATTAAGTCTCAAATTTGGTTAAGTTGTATTTGGAATGAAATTATTAGACAATTGATGCACCCCCCCTCTCAGTTGCCTTCAGGTCCTAACATATCTCTCCTTATTTGTATCTTTATATTTATACATCTCTATCTCTCCCTCTAATATATTCTCTCTCTTTATCCCCCTCCTCTATCATTATTTGTATCTCCTTCTCTATCTCTATTTTCATCTATGTAGAGATCTCTCTCCCTGTTGGTAATGGATCTTGATTATCTTTATAATTTCTATGTTTTGTGTTAGCTAGATTTGAATCTTAGTTCTTGATGAGGTGTGTGCTGGATTATATTTACCCAATGAATTTTATCTATAAGGAGGTAGGGGGAGAGGGGGAGAGATGTTGGAGAGAATGATAGAGACTAGAAGAGGGAGAGATGGGGAGAGAAGTGGAGAGACAGAGGGAGATAGGGAGAGACAGAGAGAAAGTGGTTAGGGGGAAGAGGGAAGTATCAACACTAGGAGAGGAAAATAGAGGATAGAGAAAGAGAAGGTTATTTCGTGGAAGAGAAAACGCGCGCACGTGAGAGAGAGAGAGAGAGAGAGAGAGAGAGAGAGAGAGAGAGAGGTTTGGTCGAGGAGAGGGGATAGGGGCATGCATACTTCCCTTTCCCCCTACCCCTCCCCCTGCACCTAATTATCATCTCTTTTTCGCTCTCTTCACCTCTCTCCACATTTGTCCCTCTCTCATTTTGTTGATAATTACCCATCTCCCTCTCTTCTTATCCACTAATTATACCCAACTTTCTAATTATGTCTTATGGTGTCCTAAGGGGTCATATAGTAGTCTAACACATCCATGGGCCCTTATGGCCACATATGACCCCTAACAACACCATATGATCCCTTAAGACAACATATGCCCCCTCATGACACCATGTGACCCCTTTTAACATAATAGTATATGACATAACCCCTTATGACAACATATGACCCCTTAGGACAATATGGTGTCCTAAGGAGTCATATGGTGTTCAAACACATGTGTGGGCCCTTAAGACCCCATATGAGCCCTAACAACACCATATGACACCTTGGGACACCATATGGCCCCTCACGACATCATATGATCCCTAAGGAACATATGATGTCCATATGGTGTCCAAAGGGGTCACATGGTGTTGTAACATATGTGTGGACCCTTCGGACCCCATATGACCCCTAAAAACACCATGTGACCCCTCAGAACACCATATGACCCCTTTTAACATTATAGTATGCAACATGACCCATTAGGACTATATGATGTCCTACTATGTCATATAGTGTCCTAAGGGGTCATATTGTGCTCTAACACATTTGTGAACCCTTAGGACCCTATATGACCCCTAACAACACCATATGACCCCTTATGACACTATATGGACCTCCAAGACACCATGTGACCCCTTTTAAGATCTTAGTACATGACATGACCCATTATAACACCATATGACCTCTTAGGACAATATGGTGTCCTCAAGGGTCGTATGGTATCCTAAGGGGTTATATTATGTCCTAAGGGGTTATATGGTGTTCTAACACATGTGTGGGCCATGTGGACCCCATCTAACCCCTAACAACACCATATGACCCCTTAGGACACTATATTGCCCCTTAAGACACCATATGACCCCTTAGGACCATATGATGTCTATATCATGCCCTAAGTGATCATATGGTGTTCTAATATATGTGTGGGCCCTTAGTTCCCCATATGACCCCTAACAAAACCATGTGACCCATTAGAACACAATATGACCCTTTGCAACACCATATGACCCTACAAGAGAATATTATGTCCTAATAGGTCATATTGTGTCCTAAGGGATCATATTGTGTTCTAACACATGTGTGGGCCCTTAGCATCCTATATGAACCGTAACGACACCATATGACCCCTTGGACACCATCTGACCCCTTAGGAGATCATGTGACCCCATTTAACATCCTAATACAAGACATGACCCCTTATGACACCATATAACCCCTTAGGACAATATGGTGTCCTAAGGAGCCATATGATGTTCTAATGGGTCATATGGTGTCCTAAGGGATCATATAGTGTTCTAACATATGTGGGACCTTAGGACCCAATATTACTGCTAACCACACCATATGACCCCTTAGGACACTATATGACCCTTAATGACACCATATGACCCCTTTTAACATCCTAGTACACAACATGATCTCTTAGGACAATATGATGTCCTAATGGGTCATATGGTGTCCTAAGGGGTCATATAGTGTTCTAATACATGTGTGGGTGCTTAGGACCCCATATGACCAATAACAACACCATACGACCCCTTAGGACATGATATGGCCCCTGTAGACACCATGTGACCCTTTTTAACATCCTAGTACATGACATGACCATATATGACACCATATGACCCTTGAGAATAATATGTTGTCATAAGTGGCCATATGGTGTCTTAAGGAGTCATGTGGTGTCCTAAACATTCATATATTATTTTGGCACATGTTTGGGCCCATAGGACCCCATATGACCCCTAACAACACCATCTGATTCCTTAGGACACCATATGGCCCCTCAAGACACCATATGACCCCTCAAGACACCATATGACCCCTTAGAACCATATAATGTACATATGCTTTCTTAAGGGGTCATCTAGTGTTCTAACACATGTGTGGGTCCTTAGGACCACATATGACCCCTAACGACACCATATGACACCTTAAGATACCAAATGACACCTGATAACACCATAGGACAACTTTTAACGTCTTAGTAAAAAACATGACCCCTTATGATACCATATGACACATTAGGATATCATAATGTTCTAATAGATCATATGGTGTTCTAAGGGGTTATATGGTGTTCTAAGGGATCAATTAGTGTCCTAAGGGGTCATATGGTGGTCTAACACGTGTCGGCTGTAGGATCCCATATGACCCCTATTGACACCATATTAATGTCAGAAATTGACACTCATTTGATTGGTTTCAATATGTTGTCATTGATGGCAACATGTTTTGGCTTCATATTTTGGTTTAGTAGTGTACCGACAGACACTTCACCGGCACCTACAGGTATCTTCACCAGTTGGAAGAAATTCTTTGATTACTAGCATTTCAAGATGACATGGTTCACATTCAAGTTATCGGTATTGGAGGCCGACATCATTTGGGAGCTCTCGCATCAGAAATTGATTTTGATATATATGTATTTATGTAACTAAGCTAACATGTATATTCATATTGTAATTATCTATGTAAGCTGACATAAGGAATGAAAGTTTGTAAGGGTATATAGTTCAATTGGTTAGATCATTTTGTGATATGTTAGGATGTGGAAAAGGGATATGTGAAATATATGAGAGAGATCATGTATGGGAGGATATTTATGTAAGAGGGTATTCTGGTAAGGGTATAGGGTTTTAGACCAAGATAAACAGAGCTTAATCAGAACTATATTTAGGCATAGAAGATGCTATCATTGCAGTTCAATCATTTCTCTAGATTGTAGTCTGGATTTGTATGTAGTTAGTCAAACTCCTTTTTGTGATTGAGCAGTGTGCTTTAGGCTATAAGTCTTCCTGCAAGTGCAAGCCCCTATATTGTATAGTATCTTTTCATATGGCCACTAGATTGATATTGTGGGTCACAAATCCCACCGTGGTTTTTCCTCTTTGAGGTTTTCCACGTATAATTGTCTCTATTATGGTATTCATTTATGTGATTGGCTTATTGGTTGATTTACTTATTTCAATTCTATATGTATCGGTATACCGGTTGGTGAATTCATGTTTTAATAAGGTTAAATTTGTTCATTCTTGTAGAACACTGATTCACCCCCCCTCTCAATGTTCTTTGATTCCAAAAATTGGTATTAGAGCCTTGTGCCTTGGAAGAAGTTTAACAACTTGAGGGAGATCCTGAATCCGAAATCTATGGATATGAGTTTGGAGAAGCAACTTAAGGTAGCACTTGAAGATTATGATACTCAAAGGATGAAGAACTTGAAGTTACAAGATGAATTGAATTCTGCTCAGGAATTCCTTTTTATCCTATAGGAGAGGTTGTCATTTGTTCAAGCTAGGAGGAAGGAACTTTTGCAGAATAAGAATAATGAGGAGAAATATGCCCCTAATGACAGATATGAGAAGTTGAGTTAGGAGAACATGGTCATGAGGAATGAAATGAAATCCTTAACTATGAGGATGTCAAAGGACATTGAGGACAAGAAGAAAAAAGAAGAAAATATTGTTTTATCTCTCAAAAATAAATTTGAAGAATGTGGTAGGTTGGTTCATGAAAATTATATGTTGAGAAATGATTTAGTACAATCCCTAAGTAATGAACAATAACTTGGAAGGAAAATCATAATTCTGGGAGATGATATGACTTCTAGAAGTGAGTACAAAGAAAAATTCAAGGTTAGTCCAGCATAGCTTGATGAGTTATTGAAGATTCAGAGACAAAATGGAGATACTAGTGGACTTGGATTTAAACAAGGTCAGACCTCTGGTATTGTAAATGAAGATCAAAACCAGAAGGCACCGGTAAGGCAGCTTAATGCTTATTAATTTAATGGTAGGTGGTTTGTTTGTCATAAATTTGGTAACATGTCTAGGCAATGTAGAAATAGAGAAAATTAGAACTATAACTCTACTCCTGGTCAATGTTCTAAATACAATAAGTATGGTTATAAGACAGAAGATTGTAGAATGAATGTTAAATTTTATGCATGTGGAAAATTTGAACATGTGCGTAATAAGTGTAGGTCAAGCAATTATACTGGCTTTAGTAAAGCAATTCAAAAGAACAATATTACATGTTATGCATGCAATGAGGTTGGACACATAGCTAAGTTCTGTAGAAGCATAAATCCATTGGTTGGCAATGATGGATCAAATGATAAAGGGAAAGAGAAGGTTGATAAAATCCAACAAGAACATATCAAGAAATGGGTCAAGAAGACAAAAGGTCAATCAACAGATGGGAATGCTTAGGTTACTCAACCGATAGAGGAGGTTGCTCTTGCACTACAAGGAAGATCATTTGGTAATTGACGAAGATGCCTTAGGGGTAGGAAGAACTCATGAAGATGCTTCTTTTGCTCTTGAGAAGAAGTTTTAGAAGATGTTCTAGACATTGGAGATGCTTATCCAGTATGGAGATGTTTGATCGAGATTTGGTATCTTTCATCGAAAGTCATTCATATCAATGATGAATTAAGGTTTCTTGGAGGTTAAAAGGTTGAATTCATTTTATTTTTGGTCACTTTGCATTCAGAGTGATTTAGAGCGAGTCTAAGGTGATTCAGTGTGATCAATATCTTCTTGAGTGATTTCACCAGCGCTTGCAAGAGTTCTTTGGGTTTTTAACTGTAGCGTCCTAAAATTGCGACACTTGCAATTTCGACTGCATTTCGGTCTTCACGATGGCGACGCAACACGCAACCTGAATGGAGACCCCGAAACCTGATTACGACACTGAAAACTGCATTTTTCAAGCACCCTGGCCTGAACCTCCTTGCACCCTGCTGTCCTGGGAGGTGGGACCAAAGCGCCCAGCGCCCTGGTCCCTGGGTCCTATTTTGGGCCCGGTCTCCTAAGGGGTCTCGGGTCTTTTTGTTTGCAAATTGGAAATTAAACTTTCCTGGTCGGCCTAAGGTCGGGAAAATCAGTCTATCAGCCCTAATTGACAAGTATATAAACTACATTTTCCTCTCTCATTTGATATGATGGAAAAGGCATGGAAACTATACTCAAGCATTCAAGCATTCAAGCATTCCTTCAAGCAATTGATCATTTCAAGTCTCCATTCAAGGCTAAGTGTTGCATTCAAGTCAAGGATTCAACCATTGAAGAGGAGATCACATACTACATGCTACAACATACAACATCTATACCTTCGCACATAAGGATACAAACATCCTTAGAACAAGGTATTAGTACTTGTTTTTTACAGTCATTTACATTTACAACACTTGCTCATTTCTTGGTTAATTCCAAAACCGGGGTTTGACCTAAAGGCAAACCCCTAATCCCTAACCCCCCAATCATCTTCGCTTTTCTGTGTGTAGGTTGCAGGTACGCGGCTGAAATTGAAGATCTGGAATCCTTGTGCAGAGACGAACAGATCCCCCTTCGTTTCGCAGATTTTTCGGAGGACCGTGGCGCCGGGCGCCATCGTCCCGACAACTTTTGCTCAAATTTGCAGGACAGCGTCGTATCGGCATTTTACTGCTAATTCCAGGTCCGCAGCTTCATCCTATATCCCTATCTCAGTTTATAAGCGAATCTTTCTCACTTTCTATGCATTCCTAGCTTAATTCTTCTATCAACATTCTTTACAAAAGAGGGTAGCCTTGCTGTCTTAACCCTTGAAATGCATTTAGCATCCAATCTTGCATTGTGTGGGATTGGATCTTGTGGGTTTCAACCCCTCTTTTGAATGTAAAGTCTCTCCCCTAAGTGAAAACCATCAACCCTAGTGAATCTCCCTTCTCTCTCCTTGGAGTTGGAAGAGGGGAGAGCAACTAGGGTTCGATCGCGATTTTCCGCTTTACATTTCGGTGAACCCGACGTGAACATCCTTTCTGATTATTCATGGTTAGATTTGAAAATTGGATTCCTTGATTACATTTACATGTTTGATCTTTTGCAAAATTTTAGAGGTGATTGCATAAAAACCCTAAAATTTCTTTTTAGTAATTAAGCTTGTGAAATGTCTAAATGTTAATGCTTGTTTCAGATCTGCCCTTCTATTACAAATTATCAATTCATATCTATGCTTTAATTTTGAAAATTAAGTGGTTAAGTGTCAAAACCCTAATTTTTGAAACCCTCTTGATTCAACCTTTGTCCAACAATTTGACCGATCAAAACATCCCTAAATCAGCTATAACTTTGGATTCCGCAATAAAATCACAATATCTTTCATCCTTGAAAATTTGGAAAAAAGTTGCGAGGACCGTGTGCACTCCGAGCGCCATCGTCCCCGACATTTTTTCCGAAATTTCGGGAGCGAGATCTTACTGTATTTTCCTGCTAAAATCCAGAATTTTGGCTGATTTTATCAATTATAACACTTTCAAAATTACAGTCAAAGTTGGTCTTGTGATTGCTTGGATTCAGGCTTCTAAACATTCAAAAATCATCGAAATTGAAATTTTGTGTCAAAATTGTGTTCTTAATGTCCTAAATCTGAAAAGTGTGTTTGCATTCATTAAAAATTTCAGGACTTTATTCAAATTCTTGCAATTTGTGACTTTTGAAATTAAGTGCTTAATTACAACAACTTTGTTTTCCGCTTTCAAAATTGAATTTTGCGTGAAATTGAGTCAATTTTTAAAATTCAAAATTTGCATTGCTCTTGACATTCCCTCTAAAATCATAACATTCAAAATTTCAGTTTCCCTCTCTTTTTCAAAATTCAAATTTTGCATTTTTCGACAATCTTGATAGGGTTCAATTTCGAATTTGCAACTTTAATTTGGCCTATCTACAGATCGTAAAATCACTCAATTTTTTCAGATTAGCTTTAAAATCATCATACCTTTCATCCCTGCAAATTTCGAAAAAAGTTGCAAGGACCGTGTGGCACTCCGAGCGCCACGGTCCCGGACATTTTTCCGAAATTTCGGGAGACTGTCGTGATTGCATTTAACAGCTTAAATCCAGAAGATTGGCTGATTTTACTGAAAATTGCTACCTCTAAATTCAAAATCTTCTCTCTCTCTCTAGTGCATGAGTTTTACAACAATAAGCCCTGCTTACACTATTCCCGTTAGACGAAGCCTTAGAATTAAGTCTTTCCAAGGTTTAATTACTGAGGAGATGGAACCTAATTTGAATAGCCTTTTTAACGAGGACATGGGTAATTCCTCTAATCCTCCTAATGATGAAGAAGCTCTCCATGAGGTTTCTGTAGAACAAATTTCGAAATTGGATAACCAATTTGATGATTTTCACCAATGGATGTCTCATGAGTATCCCGATAGTCAAGCTCTTCCTTTAATTGAGGGTCTAAAACGTATGCTTCAAAGTGATAAGAATGGAATTGATATTTTGCGTGGTATTTCACACATTGTGAATTCAAACGTGATGCCTATAAAGAGTTGTGCTGAATCTTTAGGTTATACACAACCTCCTACACAAGTCAATCATTCTATTCCTTTGACAACTCCTATTGCTAGCATACCTACCTTTACATCAAACATAATGGCTACTTCTACACAAGACATTCCTCCTGTGATCACCAGTCATGGGGGCAACCCTTCTTCTTCAATTAACCCTCTTCCTTCATTTAATCCGACTTCTTCATTCATTCCTTCAATGAGTGTCCCTATTATATCTCCACAAATGAACATGATGCAAGGGGGCAATTCATTTAACCATTCCATTCCTCCTTGTAGTGTTCCTCCTGTCCAATCATCTCCTATGACTAACTATCATAGTGTCCCACCACCTTACTCTCTACCTTCTTTCAATAACATAACACCTCCATCTCAATCTAACACACCTAATATGAATTCTTCAACTGAAGCGACCATTAACAATCTTGCACAAACTGTCTCTTCTTTACAGCAACAAATTGCCTCTATGAATCAATCTAAGTTTAGTGTGCCCACATTTGATGTTGCGAGCCCACTTTCTCTTGACATTGTTCGAGCTATCCCTCCTAAACATGTTGAAATTCCGCATTTGGAGCTTTATAATGGTAAAGGTGATCCTCTAACACATGTTAAGACTTTTCAAAGAATATGTACTGATTTTGCTTATGACCAAAGGTTGCTTGCAAAACTGTTCACTAGAACATTAAGAGACAAAGCCCTACAATGGTATTGCTCGTTGCCTTCTTATTCTATTACTTCTTTCGAACAACTTGCAAATGCTTTCATTCAACAATTTCAAAACAATATAAGTCCTAAAGTTACTTTGATTGATTTAATGCATTGTAAACAAGGTGTTAAAGAAAAAGTGACTGATTTCATTGGTAGATATAAGCATTTGTATGCTCAAATTTCTTTTCCAGTGCCTGATAATGATATTCAAAGAATCTTTATTTCTAATTTACAAAAAGATATTCGAGACAAACTTCTGTTTTCTGAGTTTACTTCTTTCCAACAGTTGTGTGCAACTCTTCACAATTATCAACTGACTGTGAGTCAAATGGAACAATCACATCCTATGGCTCCGAGTGATAAGGGTGATAGCAGTCAACAACCATTTGGAAAGTTTAAACCGAACAGAGATTCCATCAAATTCAATGAAAACATCATCAACAACAATGTGAATGCAGCATCAGGTGTGCCTCCTATTTCTAAATTTTTCAAGAAAGAAAGAAAGTATACTCCTTTGAATGAATCATTGCATAGTATTATGAATAAGTTATTGGAACAAAATGTGCTTACTCTTCCTCCTATAAGACAAATTGATCCTACAAAGATTACTTCACCTTATTTTGATAACAAAGCTTTTTGTCACTTTCATCGTCAGCCTGGGCATGATACTGAAAAATGTTTTTCTTTAAAGGGTAAAATTCAAGATTTGATTGATAATAACACTATTTCTATTTCTAGAGTGAATGATAAAGGCAATACATCTGTAGCTCCTCCTAATCAAAATCTTTAGATTTTCACTGATCCATTACCTTCTCATACCTCTAATGCAATTGAGGCTAATGATTCCTCTCTCTCATCTGATGGTCTTGTGTCTATGACTCCGAATCTGATTAACCTTGTAGAGCAGCAAGAAAACCCTAAAGAACCTTCCATCACATTTGATTCCAGTGAAACCATTAGGGCACCTGATGGTCCTTTATACATAGTTGCAAAAGTCAAGAATACACCTTGCCGTGGAGTGCTTATTGATCCTTCGTGCATGGTTAATGTTATTACTGAAGAATTTCTTTTTACTTTGCAATTGAATCAAGTTATCTATGATGAAACAAATGTGGTTGTGAAACTATTTGATGCATTTTCTTCTCCTGCAATTGGTTCTATTACATTACCTATTGAGGTCCATAACAAATCTCTTGATGTGAACTTTGCTATTATTCCTTCATCCGAACAATTTCGTGTGAAGCTTGGCTATCCTTGGCTATCTTCCATGAAAGCTATTGCTTCTCCTATTCACAAGTGTTTGAAATTTCCCCATAATGGTGAAGTTGTTATTGTCAATCATAGTCTCTTTAAACCAGCTGAAAGAATCTCTAGTGTTCCTATTGATTATTTTTGGCCTAAACAATTCCAATCTCTTCCTCCGCGAAGTGATCATATTTTCAAATCTTATCAAAAGTGGAAAATAGATATGATCCTATATCTAAGTGAACCTAGAACACCTAAACTTGACATTCCTATCATTCTTGAGAAGGAAGTTCTTCCTTTGAAAGATAAAACTAATGTCTTTCCTCAAGAAGATTCCCAACCTGTTCCCATGGATGTGACTATGTCTATATCTAATAAACTTCCTAAAAGTAGACCTATCCCTCCTCGTCATGATGGACTTGGTCTCCTTCCTAAACCAAATATTCCTCCTTTATATGGAGCAGTTCCTCCTCCTTCTTTTTATGGAGAGAAGAGACCTTCCTCTTCTCCTATTATCCAGCCTAAGAGACCACAACCTAAACACCCAAGTGATAAGGATGAGAACATTCCTCCTCCTCAATCTTCTCCACTTCCTACTAAGACTAGACGTAATCGTTCTGCACGTGAACGCCGATGAAAGCATCGTCTTAGGGCTCAAGCAGCCGCTTCTCAAACTTTGCAATCTCCAAAACCACCTTCAACAAGCATTATTCCATTTTCTCCTCAGCCGGACATTGAGCCTAAATCTCCTAAACATAAGATGCATGATGGTCTTGATCCTGTGCGAGTTAAAGATCCTATTTTTATAAATCTTGATGATGATATGGATGAAAATGTTACTTCTCTTGCTTCTGATAGTGAATATGAACTTGTTGATGTTGATAACCATTTATCTAACGAATTTTCTAAAGCACTTATCCTAGCTCCTAGACAAGAACAATGTGGCTTGGAACATGAACATAGCCCTTGTTTGGATCTTGTGATAGCTCCATCTGCTGTGTTGGATGTTCCTCCTCTAGTGTGTTCCCTACCTTCCTGAAACATTGATCAGCAAGATCGGGGGGTAGATGACGTGCTAGACTAGTTACATTAGCATAGCAGATTCTCTCCTCCTCTCTTGTGTTACTTCTTCTATATGTTATTCTCATTCTTCTATTTGTTGTCCTTAGTGTTGTCTACTTGAGGACGATGCAAAGCATTGAGATCTCTTTTGGTCTCTCTCATGTTGACTCAAAAGACACATGTGTTCCCTTCTTCTAGGTGACCTTCCTTGATTGGGGAATGAAGAACAATTATGCATACATACATATGATATACATGACTTATCATACAGCATACTGACCTTGAGGAAAGCGAAGTCACCTTGTGCTTTGTGTTTTGTGTATATTATCCTTGGGCTTATCTCACACTTGGGGGCTAAATCTTTGTGATAACGTGCTCCTTTCCTTTCTCATTTCTTATGTGTATCACTACGTTAAAACAATCACCCCCGGTGAGGCGTGTGCGATCTCTTTAACATAGGGGGGCATACATCCCGTTCATATCTTTTCAAGATACTTGAGAATTTCTTGGCAAATTTAGCTTTGCCTTGAAAATTTTTGATATCTTTCTTGCATGACTCATAGTGAGGGAACCTTACTACTGACAGTCATGGTTCTCCCTCGTGATCTTCCCTTTTACTTTGTCAATCGAAGTCGTAAGATCCTTAGTCCACTGGGGGCTTGGTGTATCTTGCCTCCTTGACGTGGTGAAAGTCTTTCAATATTGTTTCCTTGTACTTTACCGGAAGTATGAGCATACATACTCCCGCTAAAGTGGGGGCTAAATGTAGCGTCCTAAAATTGCGACACTTGCAATTTCGACTGCATTTCGGTCTTCACGATGGCGACGCAACACGCAACCTGAATGGAGACCCCGAAACCTGATTACGACACTGAAAACTGCATTTTTCAAGCACCCTGGCCTGAACCTCCTTGCACCCTGCTGTCCCGGGAGGTGGGACCAGAGCGCCCAGCGCCCTGGTCCTTCAGGACCAGGGCGCCCAGCGCCCTGGTCCCTGTGTCCTATTTTGGGCCCGGTCTCCTAAGGGGTCTCGGGTCTTTTTGTTTGCAAATTGGAAATTAAACTTTCCTGGTCGGCCTAAGGTCGGGAAAATCAGTCTATCAACCCTAATTGACAAGTATATAAACTACATTTTCCTCTTTCATTTGATATGATGGAAAAGGCATGGAAACTATACTCAAGCATTCAAGCATTCAAGCATTCCTTCAAGCAATTGATCATTTCAAGTCTCCATTCAAGGCTAAGTGTTGCATTCAAGTCAAGGATTCAACCATTGAAGAGGAGATCACATACTACATGCTACAACATACAACATACAACATTTATACCTTCGCACATAAGGATACAAACATCCTTAGAACAAGGTATTAGTACTTGTTTTTTACAGTCATTTACATTTACAGCACTTGCTCATTTCTTGGTTAATTCCAAAACCGGGGTTTGACCTAAAGGCAAACCCCTAATCCCTAACCCCCCAATCATCTTTGCTTTTCTGTGTGTAGGTTGTAGGTACGCGTCTGAAATTGAAGATCTGGAATCCTTGTGCAGAGACGAACAGATCCCCCTTCGTTTCGCAGATTTTTCGGAGGACCGTGGCGCCGGGCGCCATCGTCCCGACAACTTTTGCTCAAATTTGCAGGACAGTGCCGTATCAGCATTTTACTGCTAATTCCAGGTCCGCAGCTTCATCCTATATCCCTATCTCAGTTTATAAGCGAATCTTTCTCACTTTCTATGCATTCCTAGCTTAATTCTTCTATCAACATTCTTTACAAAAGAGGGTAGCCTTGCTGTCTTAACCCTTGAAATGCATTTAGCATCCAATCTTGCATTGTGTGGGATTTGATCTTGTGGGTTTCAACCCCTCTTTTGAATGTAAAGTCTCTCCCCTAAGTGAAAACCATCAACCCTAGTGAATCTCCCTTCTCTCTCCTTGGAGTTGGAAGAGGGGAGAGCAACTAGGGTTCGATCACGATTTTCCGCTTTACATTACTGACAACTGTTCATAGGTATTTATCTTTCATCATGGAAGCGGGATAATGATTTGTACCTACTTTTATTGTAAATCCTACTATTTTTGAGGTCAAGGACCATCCTGGGCCAATTTTCAAATGATGTCCACATATGGCCACTTTGGATGATTCGATTGGCCACTTTGAGGATTTTGGAACTAGTGGTATTAAGAGAATGTATATGAGAAAGTTAATGGGAGATTGTGAAAAGGTTAAGCCTAAATATCAACATATTGAGGATCTAGGGTTTATCAGCATTTTGGATATTCCAGAATTTGAAGATGAGATTGTCAGATATATTTTAAGTAGAGTGCATAGAGAATTCATTTGGTTAGATAGACCGTATAAGAT
Source organism: Cryptomeria japonica (assembly GCF_030272615.1). Taxonomy (NCBI): domain Eukaryota; kingdom Viridiplantae; phylum Streptophyta; class Pinopsida; order Cupressales; family Cupressaceae; genus Cryptomeria; species Cryptomeria japonica. Next base: position 497,554,097 of record NC_081412.1, on the reverse strand, counting down.
CTTGAAGTAAGCCATCAAGGCAATCATCGATTTACCACATGTTGGGAAGCATCTAGAGAAGAAGGTTTCTAAGTATCATGTCAACAAGATCATTGACACAACATCGGACAAGCAATCAATGAGGGTTAGTACTATCACCGATAGAGATTAGATTCAGAAGCATGATTATTGGTTACAAGGTAACTCAATCAAACCGTCTAAATTATGTTTTTAGCTCTTGCATTTATGCAACACATGAGATGATGAGGGAGAATGTGAAGTTATATTTTCGTGGATGGATGTTGGATGAATTTTTAATCAACCCGGGGAAGATCAAAGGAGAAAAGAAGGGAAGATTTTGGTATGATAATCTTATTTTCTATTTGATGTTATTTTTCATCAATGAAACTCCTAGTTTTGGGAAGAGACAATGGGCATTTGATATCCTGGTAGGAAGGTAACTGAAATAATCAATTTCTACATTGCGTAGTCAATAAGATTATAAAGTGTGGGGTTACTTTAAGGTATTCGAGAAGACTATGAATTCTAGGGAGAGGGTTCCAAAGAAAATTGTTGAGAAATACTCAACCGAAATATGCTTCATGTCTAAGAAAGATGGAACTTTGATGGAGGCAGTCAAGCCCTAGAAGATTTGGATTGAAGAGATGGGTTATGAAGTTGATGTACATATTCTAGATGATTATGCAGAGCTGCTAATTGATGCACCTATTGATGAAGTTGAGAAAACCTTTGGTACTGCTAAGCATAAAAAGCAAGAGGTTGAAACTGATTTTAACCACAAGAAGAGGGAGAAGGAACAGGAAAAGGAAAGCAAGTTTGTGGAACATGTATCTCAGGACATCAAAGCATCAATTGATGTTGTTCTAGAAAAAGGAAGGAAGAGGAAAGAACCATAAATTTTTATTGAGCCTATTCCATCAGAATCTGGATCTGATGATGACACATCCTTAGCATTAAAAAGGGTATTAAGGAAGGAAGCCAAAGTGAATAAGGTGGAAGCAAAGAAGCAAATAGGTAGTAAGGTTACAATCAGGGTACCAACACAGAAACAAGCTCCTAAGGAAACTCCTTCTGCCACATTCGATATTGGAAGAAGAAAGAAGAAGAATGGCACCGATCTTGCACTTGTATCTAGTAATGTTACTATTATTCCACCCAAGACTTGTGAAGAATTAGTAGATAAATTACAAAGGATGGTATTTTGAAAAATGTACAATTTTATTATGAGCATTTAGATAATGATGAACAGAGAGAAGTTGAGGAAGTAGTTTTATTGTATCTGGGTATTTTTAAGAAAGCCTTGTTAGAAAATGAAAATCAAATATTGATACAATTATATGAAAAATTAGATGCTATAAGATTATTAGCAATGGACTAGGATAAGCATATAAAGATTCAAGAGTTATTATCTATTTGTGCATCTATTACTCCAAAGGAGTTGGACATGACACTTGAGGTTGCACACAAAAATATTTTTCACAGTAAACGCAAAATATTAAGTCTTATGTTAGGAAGGGTTAACGAGATAGTCACTAAGACCCACAAGGCATGGGCTCAATTCTTTGCATCAAACCCTGGTTTTTATACTTTATCGAAAGATAAAATTGATACTACAGACATCCCGGTAGAAGGGAAAGGTAAAGGAATAATGGGTACCACACCTACAATTTTGAAAAATATTAAGATATTGCATATTGAACCCCTGGTAGAAACTAATGTACAGGCAAATGTTGAGATACCAGTAGAATCAGAAAGTGTAAAGGTTGCAAGTGTACATGTTACTAATGTTGAGGACAATAGTCCTTTGTATTAGAATGTACAAGTTGAGGACATTGTTCCTAAGGAGGAATTGACAGTTACTAATTCCACACCAAGTGGCGAAGCCACCGGTGCAAGAGAGGAAGCTATAAAAGTTAAACCATCAAAGGAGGAGAAAGGGGAATCCTATAGGGAACCCATAGTGAGCCCATCATTCTTGTCAATTGACACCTCACAAGTTGAATAGAAAACCATAATGGAGATGAGTTCTATTGAACTCATGATGATGGTTGTACAGAAAATGATGAAGGAAGGATCTGTGGACAAAGGAGTTATTGATCAGTCAATCATAGTTTTGCATAGAATTGTCCCAAAGTGAAAATTTGACAAAGAAGCAAGCGCATCCGACAAGCCTAAAATAATCACATAGCACATTTCTAAGGAATTTCAATCTTTACAACAAATATCAAACTGACAAGCATTAGAGAGGTTTACACAAGCTAAGAGAGCTATATCTTATCAGATGATTGAGTCAGAGAAGAAGGATATTAATGATAAGATGAAGTTAATTGATAATGCATTGAGGAAGTATACTAATATTTATAGAGTATTTTGTAGAACAGGTTTACTTGCAACACAGATAGATAAAGGGATCAAGGATATTAAGGAGAAGATTGTAGGTATATTCAATTCCTTTGATGGATCAAATTCCTTGACCACATCTATTGATGTTCATATTTTAGTATTAGAAGCCCAAGTTTTATCTCTTGAGAGGGAAAAAGATAAAATCATAAGGAGAGCCAAAAGTCTTAGAGGAATGGTGAGTCCCCAGTTGGATTCATTAAGTGTGCATAAGAAAGAATGTATAGATTTGGTTGGTAAGCCCAAACCAACAGAGATAAATGAGAAAGAGTCATATGCCCATATACTAAATGGACTTGTCCCTATTTCCGGTACATTCAAATCAGGTTGGGATACCTTTCTAGAGATTTTAGAGCAGGGCTACCTAGAAATTTTCAAGTTTATTCAGCTCTGGTAAGATATTTTGGGACATATTTTTTGTACAATCTTTCATTTTTTGTCCCAGTTTTTGGTTTTGGGTATTTTTGGATTGATGTCAAAGGGGGAGATATGGAGTAATTTGTATTGATCATGATCTTAGATGGATATTCAGCTCACGGGGAGTAGGCTTAGGATGAAACTGATAGATGGAAACCATGATCATTTTTCACATGTGCATTGCCATCAATGCAAAAATGGGAAGATTATTGGAAATTAACATTCATTTGATTTGTTTCAATATGTTGTCATTGATGGAAACATGTTCTAACTTCATATTTTGGTTTAGTAGTGTACTGACAAACACTTCACCTACACCGGCACCAGCATCGACAGGTATCTTCACCAGTTGGAAGGAATTGTTTGATTACCGGCATTGCAGGTCGACATGGTTCACATTTAGGTTATCGGTACTGGAGGCCGACATCAACAATTGATTTTGATATATATGTATTTATGTAATTGAGCTGATATGTATATTCATATTGTAATTATCTATGTAAGCTGACATAAGGCACGAAATTTTGTAAGGGTATATAGGTCAATTGATTAGATCATTTTGTGATATATTAGGATGTAGAAATAGGATATGTGAGATATATGAGAGAGATCAAGTATGTGAGGATATTTATGTAAGAGGGTATTCTAGTAAGGGTTTCTGACTGGAACAGACAAAGCTTAATCAGAACTGTATTCAAGCATAGAAGATGCTATCATTGTGTTGGCATATGATGAATCGACATGTTGATATGATGATAATGTATGTTTTCATTGATGTTAATAAGTGTAAGTGAACTGGTATGAAGATCGGAAGAAGTTGGTGAACCGGTATGAAGAAATGCAATGAATTGGTGTTAGGGTTTCACCAAGTGTGACTATCGGTTGGTAGTCTCCGCCCTAAGGTTTCTAGTCTGGCAATCTCGCTTGTGTGATGCAACTGATGACATTCTGTGTTAAGTTAGCTAAGAGATGAAAATGAGATCATGATGCCACATCAGCCTTGTGCATGTGAAGGATTTCCTTGAGGATCTTCCATGAGAAGATCGACTGCATTAAATGTCTACCTGGGGAATGAACATTCTTCTTAGCGGTATGCAAAGAAAGAGTGATGAGTTAGTGATTTATATGTGTGGTGAAGAATGGATGATGCATATTTTCTTGTGATCTATTTGAAATTGTATTGCTATATGCAAAGTTTTTGGACGGTCAGGATTGGACTGCTTGTATTGTAAACCTAAAATGCTTAGGGTTTAGGGTTTATGCTACCGACCTAATTGTTGTCTATAAGATCGATGATGTTTGTTATTGTAAGTTGTTGGCAAATGTTGTGTGTGTATCTGAGTGATGAGATACTTGCCAGACCAGTAAGATAAAATTGCAAAGTGTGATTGCAGAAGTAGAGGAACTGAGAAGGATCTACCTTAGCATATAGTGTCGTTATCAGATCAAAGCTTTACCTGTTATCTTCTAACCATTTCAACAGAAGGAAAATCCCTTTGTTGGGTAGCTTTAACATGCTTACTGTAAATCCTCTAAGCAGGTGACTCAAGTTCATTGAGTTCTTCAAATCCTCTAGCAAAGTAACCTTTAACAGGGTATATAGCCATCCCTTAACTGGGTGATCTTTAACAGGATCAGTTCCTAGTAGAACCTTATTGTAAATTCTTTAACTGGACTAGGCTCCTAACAGAGTGAGCTTCAAAAGAGTTCAAAAATAGGCTTGTGGGTATTCATCCCCACCGTGGTTTTTCCCATTTGGGTTTCCATGTGAAAAATTTGTGTGTCATGTGTTGTGCATTTTTCATGTGATGATCAAGTGTTCTTTGTTTAAGTGATTATGCATGCAAAGCTAATGGTTATGGTATTGGTGACACAACACATGCATATTTTTATGGGTAAAGTAGCTATCAAGTATTAAATGTACTTGAAGTGTTCAAACTTATCGGTCTATGATGTCTGAACTCTTATTATGTTTAACAAATATTTCCATGGTTAAGTTTGGTAATGAAGACAACCGGTTAGTGTTGTTTTAGCTTGAAAATATTATTGAGAAGTCTTTGACTCTACTGATTCACCCCCGCCTCTCAGTACCAGTTAGGATATCTATTTTTCATCATTATTGATCATTTGGTATTAGAGCAACTCTAGGTCCTCAGTGTATAAGCTTAACTGCTTGAGGTAAAAGATCATTCCTTAATGATGAAGAGGGAAGGTCCTAATTTCAATAGAGATAACTTCAAAATACGGAAGGACAAAATGAAGATCTTTATCAAGATTTTGGGTTCTCAACACTAGAGCTATATTGAAAATGTCTATGTCATTCCCACTGACACTTTAACCGATGATTAGAAAAGAGAGATTCAATAAAATGGGCAAGTCATGGAAGCCCTTATTAGTAGTTTCTTTGATATTGAGTTCATTGATATACAAGATAAGGACGCTCCTAAAGATGTATGGGACACAATGAAAACTATTTATAATGGTGATGAGAATGTAAAGAAAGATAAGGAAGAGAGCCTTAGAGGAAAATTTGAAGACATGAGGATGGTTTAAGGTGAGACCATTCAGCAATATGGCATAAGAATCAAGAGTGTTGTTGGAGATATCAAGAGCGCTAGTGGAACAATTGATGATGCCACCATTGTCAGTAAAGTCTTGAGATCATTGTTACCGGTCTATGCAATCAGAGTTGTTGTTATTCAGGAACTAAGGTCTATTGACAAAGCCAAGTTATCCTTAGACTCTATCATTGCAAAGTTAACTACATATGAGTTGAATAGCTATGATGGCAGTGTTCAGAAGTCTGAGTCAGCTTTTAGAGTATTTGTTTCACCAACCAAAAAAGGAAAAGAAGAAAGTACTAGTTATGAATCCATGCAAAGTAGAGGTATGGATGATGAATAAATTCTAATGGAGTTTGAAGCTCTTCTTGCTAAGAGACTTCCAAAAGGTATTGGAAAATACAGAGGTAAGCTTCCTTTAAAATATTTTTCCTGTAATAAGATAGGACATATAGGTGTTAACTATCCCAACAATGAGAATAAGGATAAACCAGAGAGGTTTAGAAAGTATAAAGGAGGAGATAGAAGAATTTGTCTTGTTGGAGTGGATGAATGTGTTATTGATGAAGAATATGAGGATGAAGAAAATGAAGACATAGTATTTGTAGCTATAAAGGAAGAAGTGTCTAACAAGAAAGCACTTGTCTCTCACATTGACAACTCTAATGACTGGATAATTGATAGTGGTTGTTCTCACCACATGACTTGTGATAGGAGAAAGTTTCTATCTCTAGAAGAATATGATGGAGGTGTTGTCAGATTTGGCAATGATGCACCATGTTTGGTGAAAGGTAAAGGATCCATCTCATTGAATGGAAATAGAAGTGCAAATAATGTCTACCGGTTAGAAGGTCTTAAGCATAACCTATTGCTTATTGCCTTGATAAATGATAAAGAACTTGTTCTGGAGTTCAAAGGTGGAGTCTGCAGTATAAATGGTAAAAGTGATGAACTTATTATCACTGATAAGCAGACTAGAGGTAACCTGTTTCAGTTGAATGCCAAGATAAGTCTGTGTCTGATGGCGAAGTTTGATGATAGTTGGATATGGCATAGGAGACTTTGTCATATGAAATTTGATAATATTGTAAAGGCTAGTAAGATCAAGGCAGTAAGAGGATTGCCTTTGTTGAACAAACTAGAGAGTTATTTGTGCAGAGAATGTCAACTTGGGAAGATGTCTTCCTCAAATTTCAAAGGTAAGTCTTTTTCAGTGGAAAACTTACTTGATCTTGTGCATACTTATTTGTGTGGTCTTATGAAAACTAGAAGTATTCAGGGAGATAGGTATTTCATGATTCTTACTGATGACTGCTCAAGAATGATGTGGGTCACATTCTTGAAAGACATGTCTGAGGTGTTTGGAAAGTTCAAAGTCTTTAGAGCATTAGTAGAGAAGGAAAGTGGTCAAAAGATAAAATTCCTAAGAACTGATCAAGGAGGTGAATTCACTTCTGATGAATTCAACAAGTACTGTGAAGATAGCGGTATCAAGAGGCAGTTGTCTTCCCCAAGGTCACCACAACATAACAGCATAACAGAAAGGAATAATAGGACTATAGTTGAAGCGGCTAGAACAATGTCAATCCAAGGAAAGGTTGCTCACACTTTTTGGATAGAAGCAGCGAGCACTACAGTCTATAGTATGTACTCGGTACTCATCAAGAAAGGTAGAGTTAAAACCCCTTATGAATATTGGACCGAGAAAGCTCCCACTGTGAGTTATTTTAAAGTGTTTGGTAGTAAGTTTTATATCAAGAGAGGTGAGCATCTGAGCAAGTTTGATGCTAAAAGTGATGAAGGAATATTTTTGGGATATTCCACTAAGAGCAAAGCTCTCAAGTACTACAACAGTAGAACACAAAAAAATGTTGAGACTATCAATTGTTGGCAAATACACACTCTAATGAGAAATTGTAGGTGATTTAAGGTATTGTCATTCATGGCAACCTTACAATCATATGATACCGATAGGCAGACACAAGCACCGACACCGATAGACTCTACAAAGGCATGCAGATCACCAACACCAAAAGGAAGATAACTGACACCCTGGCCGACAAGAATTTTGTGTATATATATTTTATAATTAATTGTAAAATCTTTTGTAAGACAACTTGGTAGATTGTAACATGACTCATATAAGTATGAGATCATCATAGATGATTTAGGAGTGCGAGATATGAAAAGATAATAGCAAACCTAATGTGCGAATTATTGGGATAAGGATTTATGTATATTACAAAGCTTAAATCGGTACTGAATCTGGCGTAGTAGATGCTTATCTCAAGCAGTACAAGACATTGGATTTGAATAATCCAATTTTTTAAGTCAGTGTGACTTCTTTGTAACTAAGTAGTGAGCTCTAGGCACTTGGCCTTCCTGCATGTGCAGGCCCCTATTGTAAATAGTAATATTCCCTTATTGGCTAGTAAGCAAATATTGTGGGTCACAAATCCCACCAAGGTTTTTCCCACATTGGGTTTCCTCGTTAAAATATTGTGTTATGGTGTGTCTCTTATGTTGTGGTTTCTATTCTTATTTACTGCATTATTTTTAGTTTACTGGTACACAGTTTTGAAGTACTTTTCATGTTATAATTTAGGTAAATTATTTCACTGGTTAGATACTCATTCACCCCCCCCTCTCAGTATCTTTGGGAATCCTAACAATTGGTATCAGATCCTGGTCCTCTATTTTTAAAAGCCTAATAGCTTGAGGAAGATCTTGACACCGGTAGAGATGGAAAACTTAAGAAAGAAATTGGAAACAACTCTTTCAGACTATGATGCAGAAAAGGTGCAGAAAAGGTGAAGAATATAAAACTTGAGGATGATCTGAAGGCTGCACAGGATATTATTCGAGGACTTCAAGAAAATTTCACTATAGCAAGAAAAAAAAGAAAACTTTGTGAAAAGATGCAGAAAGATGAAGATGAAAAGTAAACTCTTAATGATTTGGTAAACAAGCTGAGACAAGATAACAGTACAATGAAGAATGACATGCTAGATATGACTATGAGATTTTGTAAAGAAATTGAAGATAGGAAGAAGAATGAAGAGGACTTGGTTCGAAGACTAAATGATGTTGGAAATGAAAACACAAGACTTAGTCATGAAAATGATATGTTGAAGATAGACTTGATGCATACACAAAATCACACAAATGAACTCATGAGATAGAAAGGAATCTTGGAGAGTGAATTGGTTGTTGTAAATCAACACAAGGAGGAAATTCAAGAAAAGTTCAGAGAAACTTGTTGACATGTTGAAGAATCAGAAACCTAATGGTGATACAAATGGCCTTGGCTTTGAAATTGGTGAAAGCTCTGGTACTGCAAACAATCATGATCATAGTAAACCAGTACGACAACCTAATGCTTACAAATTTAATGGGAAAAACTTTAACTGTAACAAGTTTCATCATAGAGAAAATTAGTGTACATCTAGAAATTATCAGAACACTAATATACCCACCGGTCAATGCTCTAAGTGCAACAAAATTGGTCATAATTCAGAAAATTATAGAATGAATGTAAGATGTTATGTTTGTGGAAGATATGGACACTTGTCTAATCAATGCAGAACACATATTGGCATAGGATATGGGAAAGCTATTCAGAAAAATAATGTGACTTGTCATGCTTGCAACACAATTGGACATATTGCAAAATTTTGTAGAAGCAAGACTTCACCAGTAAATAACAAAGGTCCTAGTTTGAAAGATAAAGAAAAAGTTGAAGAGCTAAAGCAAGAATTCTCAAAGAAATGGATCAGAAAGTTTGATCAGAATGTTGATGGGAATACTCCTCCACCGATAGAATAGAGTATCACTCCACCAGCAGAAGACTCTTCATCTAACTGAAGGAAAATCCTTCGAGGGTTTAGCAACAAATTGAAAAAACATGCAATTATACCCTCGGTTGATGGTGAGAAGTTGAATTAATTCTTTACCGACAAATAAGTTAATTTGTGACTTAACCGATAAGCATTAAATGTGGTAGTTATAGAAAATAACATTATAAAGCAAGTGTTTTGGCCTCCTTTTCATTCACCAAGCATTCAAATCTTTGAGAGCGTGAAAATTCTCGAGCGAAGGCATCCTTAGCAAAAAAGTGAAGCAGTTCATCCAAGCACTCATCCCTAAGGCAGATTGAGGTATTTATAACTATGTCTTCCTCATCCACACCTGAATTTATTGCAAACCCTACTGTGATTGAAGTTATCAAGCACCCTAGACCCATATTTAAGCTTGTTCCTGAAATTACGAAGAAAGATGATACTATAAGTGCATATGATATGGTTAACAATAATGCTAGAATAGATGTGTATGAATGGCTCAAAAATGAATTGATTGACAATCTGAAGAAGATAAAGGGAGATAAGAAAGGAACCTTTAGATTTGGAAATTTGATTGTATGTTTAATGGTGTACATTACTAAACAAGCACCCATTATTGGTAGGAGAGATTTTGGTTTTGACATACCGGTAGGAAAGCAACTTTTGCACATATTAAACAACATGGGGGATAACTGGGAGAAAAAACATAAATGAACATTTTCAGGCACTAAAAGATCGAATGAAAACTAGAACAAGACTGTCACAAGAAATTGTGGATAAATATCAAAAGGAAATATGTTTTGTAATTAAGAAAGATAAAATCTAGATGGAGGCAATTGTCCCTAGGACTATTTGGGTGACTGAAATGGGCTATGAAACAAATTATAACATCATAGAAACTTATGAAAAAGCCCTCCTTGAAGCACCAAAGGAACCCACTAAGAAAGTCTTTGGAAATGCATAAACAATTGAAAGTGGAATTCAGTCAAGGAAAAGGGTTAAGAAAGTTGAACAAACAGTGAAGAAGGGAACCAGACAAGCAAAGGCAATTAAGGAAGATGTTTTGAAACAAACTAGTATCAAGGAAAGTGAGCTGGAAGGACTTCAACCGGAAGCTCATCTTTCACTAGTTGGAACTTCTTCTGAGAGTGATATACTGGCGGTATTCAGAAGGGTAGAAAGGAAAAAAAAACCCTCAATGGCACCCTCACCTACACCCAGGAGAACAAGACAAAAGCAACAAGCAGTGAGGCCTCCAGTAAAGAAGTTGACTCCTATGAAGTAAAAGGTAAAACAGGACATTGCTCCACTAGATAAGCTCCTTAGTGAAATAACAAAGGATGGAAAGTTGAAAAACATTATCAAACTATATAATACACTTTCCGTTGATGAGAAAGAGAGCATAGAAAATAGTTAAATCTTACACTTGGATATTTACAATAAATTTTTGATGGAAATTGTTGATGAGATACCCACTGATCTCTATAGAAGACTTGAAGCTAGAAGGGTAGCTATTGATGAGTTGGATAAGAAAATAAAAATTGAGAAATTACTTGCAGTTCACCCAGTGAACTCACCAGAAGAAATTGATCAATTAATCAATGAGGCCAACTAGACTATATTCTCAACCAATCACCAACATGTAGCACTGATGGCAGGGAGAATGAATGAAATTTCTGAAGAGACTGGGGACCAATGGGACACATTATCTATTGAAAAAGAAAAACAAGAACTCAAAAGACCCAATACAATAAAACTATATCAAAAGGACAAGGACAAAGGGAAAGGTAAGGAAGGTGGACCTCCTAACCTGAAAATAACAGATAACTTACCCCCACCTCCTTCTGATACTACACTGGTACAACTAGTTCACACTCAACCTACTACTAAGAGTATAAAGACTCCTCTAGTGGATACGAATCTTGAGTTTGAAATTTTGTATACCATGAATATTGATACAAAAGAGGTGAATATTGTGGTAGATAAAGAAACCACTGAGGATAAGAAGAAAGATGTGGCTATTGATCCACTGACTGTAGATGTGGAGATAAATGTTAGTAGAGAGACAGAGAAACCGATAGAGGACTCTACTGAGAAACAATCAGAGAAACCGACAATGGACATTGCTGAGGAAAATACGCAGAAACTGAAAGTACATTCATAAACTACATTTGAGAAATCGACACTTGAGAGCTCAGATAAATGCTCTGAAGAACCGGAATAGAAATAGGTTGATGTATAGGTTCAAACTGAGACAGATCCTCAGATCCTTCTGAAAGAGAGGAAAGCAAGGTTATTACTAAAACCGACAGCATGGAAATTGTAAAAATAGTTGGACAGACATCTAGTACTTCTATAGTAGAATTTCGGCCTATAAATATGATAGAGGTCTTACTGGACCCAATAAAGAAAATAACAGTGTAAAGCACAAGCCTATAAGGCTATTGATGATACAATTCCCATTCTTAAATTGATAGCACACAAGTGCATTGTGGATAATAAAGATTCTTTAGGTCAACTAGACACATTGTCTAAATACATCACCGACAACATTTTGATAGTTGATCAAATAAATGAGGACACATTTAAGGAGAAAATGAATAAAGAGAAAGAGAAATTCTTTGATGAAATAATAAAGAAGTGCATGGGACACATTGGCACCCTTTTACAAAGATACATGTAAGAAAAATGTTCTGACAACAAATATAGACAAGGAAATAAGTAAGGTACAAAAGGAGATCGACAATATAGCTGATAAACTCATCGGTTCATCTGAACCATTATCAGTTACAGAGCAGAAGATATATAGTCTTGAAGAAAAACTTGAGAAATTTGAAAAAGAAAAAGATAAAATAAAAGGGAAGGCAAAAGACCTTAAATGCAAACTTAGCCCCAAATTGGACTACCTCATCTCTTTGAGAAAAGAGATCTCTAAGGCACTTGTTCAAGGACTGAAGACACCGAAGTAACAAATGCATCACCTCACCGATACTATTCAAAGGACAGAGGCTGCACTGAAAGATAGTGAAAAGTTCACTAAGAGTATAAATTTTGTAATAGCTGAACTCTTTCAAATTATAACCCACCGGATACAAGGATCCAAGTAGGAAACACACTCCACTGACAACGACTAACAACCTTTGTCATTGATGTCAAAGGGGGAGTAGTGAGATGAGAAAAATGATCAGAACAAGACATCATCAGCTCAGGGGGAGCATACATTTTTGACAACACAGTTTTGGTAAGATATTTTGGGAGATTCTTTTTTGGACATCATTTTTTGGACACTTTTTGATTTTTCTCATGAGTGTTGCCATCAATGCCAAAGGGGGGGATTTTTGGCAAATACACACTCCAATGAGAAATTGTAGGTGATTTAAGGTATTGTCATTGATGAAAACCTTACAATCATATGACATCGACAGACAAACATAGGCACCAACACTGGAATACTCTACACCGGCATACAGATCACTGACACCAAAAGGAAGATAACCGACACCCTGGCCGACAAGAATTTTGTGTATATATATTTTATAATTAATTGTAAAATATTTTGTAAGCCGACTTGGCAGATTGTAACATGACTCATATAAGTATGAGATCATTGTAGATGATTTAGGAGTGCGAAATATGAAAATATAATAGCAGACCTTATGTGTGAATTATTGGGATAAGGGTTTATGTATATTACAGAGCTTAAACTGGTAGTGAATCTGGCATAGTAGATGCTGATCTGAAGCAATACAAGACATTAGATTTGAATAATCCAATTTTGTAAGTTAGTGTGACTTCTTTGTAAGTGAGCAGTGAGCTCTAGGCACTTGGACTTCTTGCATGTGCAGGCCCCTATTGCAAACAGTAATATTCCCTTATTGGCCAGTAAGTGAATATTGTGGGTCAGAAATCCCACCGAGGTTTTTCCCACACTGGGTTTCCTCATTAAAATATTGTGTTATGGTATGTCTCTTATATTGTTGTTGCTATTCTTATTTACTGCATTATTTTTAGTTTACTAGTACACAGTTTTGAAGTGCTTTTCATGTTATAATTCAAGTAAATTATTTTACCAGTTAGATATTGATTCACCCCCCCCCTCTCAGTATCTTTGGGTATCCTAACATCAATGTCAAGGTTGATGAATCCCCTGAGGAACCTGAGGAAACCCTCAGCGAAGAAGTGGAAGATGAACCACGTATAGCCTTTTGGGAACCGATTAAGAAAGAAACAAGTAAAGATCTCAGTGTTCCCATATCGGTAGAAGCTACAGTAGGAGAAGAAGAAGAGGTAAGTGAAGAAGAAGAGGAAAAACTAGCTGAACAAGCTAGAGTCATTCCTAGGTATGTGAAACTACATCGTGATCCAAAGAAAATCATAGGAGATAAAGATGCAAAGATACTCACAAGAAGAAAGGTGAAAGAAAACTCTTACATGATTTCTAAATTAGAACCCAAGACTTCCAGAGAAGCACTTATAGATGAAGACTGGATTAAAGCAATGGAAGAGGAGCTAGACCAAATAGAAAAGAATGCAACATGGTCCTTGGTACCCAGACCAGAACACAAGAATATCATAGGTACCAAATGGGTCTTCAGGAATAAGCTAAATGAAGAAGGTACAATTATGAGGAACAAGGCAAGACTTGTATGCAAAGGATATGCTCAGGAAGAGGGATAAGACTATGGAGAAATCTTTGCTCCTGTGGCTAGATTGGAAGGTTCCAAAATTATACTTGCATTCACAACATTTAAGGGATTTAAGGTTTATCAAATGGATGTGAAGTCTGTGTTTTTGAATGGAATCCTAGAAGAGGAAGTGTATATTGAGAAACCAGAAGGGTTTACCTTATCAAAAGATAGTAACATGGTTTGTAGACTACACAAAGCCCTGTATGAATTAAAATAAGCACCTAGGGCATGGTATGAATTGTTACACTCTCATATTGTGAAGATTGGATTTCAGAGAACAAGGATAGAAACATCTATCTAAAATCTGAAGGTGATCAGATTCTGATCTGTGAAGTATTTGTAGATGACATAATCTTTGGAGGAGATGATAAAATGAGTCATTCTTTTGAAGGTGAAATGAAGAAAGAGTTTGAGATGTCTTTGATTGGAGAGATAAAGTTCTTCATTGGTTTACAGATTTAGCAAATGAAAGAGGGTATTTTTATTACCGAGTCCAAGTATGTCAAAGAGGTATTGAAGACCTTTGGGATGGAGGAGAGCAAACTGGTTGGTACACCAATGGTGACCGGCTATAAACTGACTAAGGAAGATGATTCAACATTGGTGAATGAGAAGGAGTACCGGTCAATGATCAGTAAGATGCACTATGTGGTGCACAACATACCAGATATTGCTCATGTAGTGGGCATAATAGCTCATTTTCATAAAAGTCCAAGAGAATCCCACTTGGTAGCTGTCAAGTGGATTCTTAGATATCTGAAAGGAACAGTTGACTATGGATTGTGGTATCCATAAAATGGTGACTTTAACTTCAAAGTATATACTGATGTTGATTGGGCAGTTAATGTGGACGACCAGAAGAGCACAACCGGTGGAGCATTCTTTCTTGGTGGAATACTAGTCTCATGGACGAGTAAGAAGAAGAGTTGTATTTCTCAGTCTACGGCTGAAGCAAAATATGTGGCAACATTTATGAACTGCACTCAAGCAATCTAGATGAAACATGCATTGGAAGGTTTCAAAGTACTTGTATCTGAACCATTGAATATATTTTGTGACAACACAAGTGCAATAGACATTTCCAGGAATTAGATATTGCATGCTAGAACTAAGCACATTGAGCTTAAGTATCACTTCTTGAGAGAAAAGGTTCAGAATAAGGAGGTTGTACTAGAACATGTTTCCAGTAAGGAGCAAATAGTAGATATATTCACTAAGCCCTTACCAAAGACTACATTTACCTATTTGAGAGGTGAATTAGGAATTCTACCCCTTCATGAAGTCAACTAAAGTTGTGTGCTCCACATCACTCAGGTAGTATAGTGTCAAATCTTTCTGGATTGATGTGTTGAAGGATGCTACTCTATACGGGGAGCAGGATAGTGGAGAATGGAAGCTTGTGCCTTCACTTTGGCATTGTTGTCAAAGCAGGAGAAGATATCTGATGTATGGGGAGAAGATATCTAATGATGTAGAATACACTAGTCTATGATGTCTACAGTTACAATGCTACACTGAATATTGCCATCAATGCCAAAGGGGGAGATTGTTGGCATATAATGAACCAACATGTTGATATAATGATAATGTATGTTGTCATTGATGTCAATAAGTGTAAGTGAAATAGTATGTAGATTAGAAGAAGTTGGTGAACTGGTATGAAGAAATGCAGTGAACCAGTCTCGAGGTTTCACTGAGTGTGACTACCGATTGGTAGTCTCAGCTCTAGGGTTTCTGGTTTGGCAATCTCTCTTGTGTGATGCAACCGATGACATTCTGTGTTACGCTAGCTAAGAGATGACAATGCAATCATGATGCCACATCAGCCTTGTGCACATGAAGGATTTCCTTGAGGATCTTGCATGAGAAGACCGACTGCATTAAATGTCTACCTCAGGAATGAACATTCTTCTTAGTGGTATGAGAAGAAAGCATGACGAGTTACTGATTTCTATGTGCGGTGAAGAATGGACGATGCAGATTCTTATGATCTGTTTGAAATTGTATTTCTCTATGCAAAGTGTTTGGATGGTCAGGATTGAACCGCTTGTATTGTAAACCTAAAATGCTTAGGGTTTAGGGTTTATACTACTGACGTAATTGTTGTCTATATGGTTGATGATGTTTGTTATTGTAAGTTTTTGGCAAATGTTGTGTGTGTATCCAAGTGATGAGATACTTTCCAGACCAGTAAGAGAAAACTACAGAGTGTGATTGTAGAAGTAAAGGAACTAAAAAGGATCTGCCTTAGCATATAGTGTTGTTATTAGATTAAAGTTTTACCTATTGTCTTCTAACCATTTCAACAGAAGGAAAATCCCTTTGTCGGGTAGCTCTAACAGGCTTACTATAAATCCTCTAAACAGGTGACTCAAGCTCATTGAGTTCTTCAAATCCTCTAGCAAGGTAACCTTTAATAAGGTATATAGCCATCCCTTAACCAGGCGATCTTTAACAGGATTGGTTCCTAAGAGAACCTTATCGTAAAGTCTTTAACCGGACTAGGCTCCTAACAGAGCCAAATTCAAAAGAGTTCAAAAAAAAGCTTGTGGGTAGTCATTCCCACCGTGGTTTTTCCTATTTGGGTTTCCACATGAAAAATTTGTGTGTCATGTGTTGTGCATTTTTCATGTGATGATTAAGTGTTCTTATTTTAAGTGATTATGCAAGCAAAGCTAACAATTATCATATGGGTGACACACCACATGCATATGTTTATGGGTAAAGTAGATATCAAGTATTAAATGTATTTGAAGTGTTTAGACTTACCGATCTATGTTGTTTGAAGTCTTACTATGTTTAACCGATATTTCCATAATTAAGTTCAGTAATCAAGACAACCGGTTAGTGTTGTTTTAGCTTGAAAAGATTGTTGAGAAGTCTTTGACTGTACTGATTCACCTCCCCCTCCCTTTTAGTACCAGTTAGGGTATCTGTTATTCATCATTATTCATCACATTGCAGTTCAATCATTTCTCAAGATTGCAATCTAGATTTTTATGCAGTCAATGAGACTCCTTTTTGTGATTGAGAAATGTGCTCGAGGCTATAAGCCTTCTTGCAAGTGCTGGCCCCTATATTGTGTAATAGATTTTCATATGGCCAGTGGATTGATATTGTGGGTCACAAATCCCATCATGGTTTTTCCTCTTTGAGGTTTTCCATGTATAAATATCTATGTTATGGTATTCATTTATGTGATTGTCTTATTGGTTTCTTTACTTCTTTCAATTCTATATGCACTGGTATACCGATTGGTGAAGGTATATTTTAAATAAGGTTAAATTTGATCATTTTGATAGAACACTAATTCAACCCCCCTCTCAGTGTTGTTGGATTCCAACAATGACCCCTTAGGATACCATATGACCCTTGAGCACACCATATGACCCCTTTTAACATCCTAGTATATGACATGGCCCCTTATGAAACTATATGACCCCTTAGGACAATATGATTTGCTTATGGGTCATATGGTTTCTTAAGGCATCATATGGTGTTCTAGCACATGCGTTGGACCTTAGGAACCTATATGACCCCTAACAACACCATATGATCCCTTAGGAAACCATATGGCCACTTAGGACACCATGTGACCCCTTTTAACATTCTAGAACATGACATGACCCTTTATGACACCATATGACCCATTAGGAAAATATGGTGTCCTAAAGGGTCATATGGCATCATAAGGAGTTATATGGTGTTCTAACACATGTAGTTAGGGTTATGGTAGATTTAGAGAAAATAAAAATTAATAGTTATATGCAAATACAAATACAAAAGATGAAGAAAAATGCATAGCACAAATAATATAGAGATTTAACATGGTTCACCCAAGATAGGCTACATCCACATAACACAACCATCCAATCTTTTCTTATTATCTAGCAAATTAGTACAACAATATTACAATGCCTTTTTACATTCTAGTCACTTATAACAAGAAGTTTTAGGGAAGCACTCAAAGTCGGTTATTTTTAGGGATTTTTCAAAAGTGTTTTTTTTTTCCAAAAAAAAATGACAAAAAAATTTCCTCAGGGGTTGTGCCCTCGAACCCCCGCAAGCATACATAATGAGTGTACGGTACTTGCATAATCAGTCACTACATATCAAAAATCTCCCACTTGAATATTGATCCTAGATGACACTACTGAATTGGCAGCTCCCACTAGATAAAACTCCTAGAATCGACTATCCCTTAATTCCACGATGTTCACTCAAGAATGTCAAGAGAAAATAAGGAGGAAACCAACTTTTCCTATGGGACTACCTTTCTTAACATATCTACAATATTCTCACTTGTGTGAATCTTCTCAAGCCATAATTAGCCATCCTCCAAAATAGACCAAGTGAAATGGTACTTGAGATGAATGTGTTTTGTCCTTGAATCAAGAGCTAGCATAATTCTTTGCAAGATGAATGACACTCTCACCCAGTTCCTCCAAAAAATGTTGTAACGAAATCATCTCCTTGATAGCTTCAGTAGAAGCTACATATACTCGGTCTCAGTGATTGAGAGTGCAACAACCTTTTGCAGTCTATAAATCCAACGAATTGTAGTTCCCCTATAGTAAAAGCATACCTTGTAGTACTCCTCCTTGTATCAATATCACCTATAGATTAGAGTCAACATATCCTTGAGAAACATTTGATCCTTTGAAACATAATTCCTTACTAGTAGTACCTCTCAAATTCCTAAGAATCCATTTGACAACATTCTAATGTTCCATTCCCGAATTGCTCATATACATGGTCACAACTCCCATTGCATGTGGAATATCTGGTCATGTGCATACCATCGCATACATCAAACTACCAACAACTAATAAATATGGGATGTTAGAAATTTTATTTACCTCTTCTTGTGTCTTTGGACACATCTCCTTAGTCAATTTGAAATGACTAGTCAAAGGCGTACCAACTCCTTTTGCATTTTGCATGTTAAATCTTTTCAACATCTTCTTTATATACTCACTTTGGGACAAAGTTAATGTTCTATTTTTCATGTCCCTTCCTCATACCAAGGATTTTGTTAGCTACACCCAGATCCTTCATAAAAAATGACTTTGAAAATTTATGTTTAAGTTCATTTATATGTTGCATGTTAGACCCAACAACAAAGCATGCCATCATCATTAAGTAATAGAATAATATAAATTTCATTATCTAATCTCTTAAAATAAACACAATGATAAAAATTTCATCTATGGTAACCTTGTTCAACCACAAAACTATCAAAGTTTAAATATGATTATCGGGGTGCTTGCTTTAGGCCATACAAACTCATCTTCAACCTACACACTAACTCCTACTTACCTTTGACCTCATATCCATGTGGTTGTTGCATGTATATTTCTTCTTCCAAATCCCCATGGATAAAAGATATTTGAACATCTAGTTGTTCAAGATTCAAGTCTTCTATAGCCACAAGACTTAGAACAGTTCTAATTAAAGTTATTTTTACAATTAGAGAAAATATTTCATCAAAATATATACTCTTTTTCTATGCAAAACCTTTAACCATGAGTCTGGCCTTATAGCTTTTCTATCCTCCATCCTCCTCCTTCGGCCTATAAAACCATTTACTTGGCAAGATTATTTTTCCTATAGGTAATGAGACTAAGTCCCAAGTTTGATTCTTCATGAAGGAATCCATTTCCTCTTTCATGCCTACCTCCCACTGTTGTTTGGCATCCACCTACATTGTTTCTTCAAATCCCTCTGGTTCACCAGAATTAGTTAATAAAATGGAATACAAAGAAGGAGAAAATATTTTAGGAGCCCTACTTAACCTCATTGAACATCTAACACTTGCAGAAGTTTGTGGGATATTTTGTTGTTGCTGAGCATCAGGTACCAATGACATTTTATTTTCAGGAATCTCATATAACAAACACCACATATTCCTTTTTGATCTATTCATGCTTCTTTTCTTGCATTTTTTATTTATACATGACCTTCTCATTGAATATAATATCTCCACTTCTTATTATTTTCTGATTTTCCAAATCTCATAAATGATAACCAAAGTCATCCATTCCATATCTAATGAAGGTACATTTTTTAGATTTAGCATCAAGTTTGAGTCTATTTTTTTTATCAACATGGACAAAAGCTTCACAACCAAAGGTTTTAAAAAAAGAACAGTTTACCTTTTTACTAGTCTATGCCTCCTCTAGAATGCCACCATTCAAAATATTTGAAGGTCCTCTATTTATCAAAAAAACATCAGTATGTATAGCATCTACCCAAAATTGTAGGGGCAAGCTAACATGCAATCTCATGCTCCTTGCACACTCCATTATGGTCTTCTTCATTCTCTCAAACACACTGTTTTCTTCTGGGGTTCTTGGAACCATTTCCTACATTTGGATTCCAATGAAATGACAGTAATCTTCAAATGCTTTGCTCGAATGCTTGCCTCCATTGTCAGATCTGAGACACTTCAATTTTTTTTCCTATCTCATTCTCAAGCAAAGCTTTCCATTTCTTAAAATTTTCAAAAACATCTGACTTCTGTTTTAATAAATATACCCATTTTTTTGTGCTTGCATCATCTATAAAAATAACATAATAACAAGAGCCACCAAGAGATGATATCTAAGTCAATCCCCATACATTTGAATGCACAAGCTCTAATTTGTCACTTTTCTTCTCTTTCCCAACCTTGAGAAATCTAACTCTTATCTATTTACCATAAACAAAATTTTCACAAAATTCTAAATCAATCTACTTCAATCTTAGAAAAAAAATTAGAGTGAAGGATTTCCATCCATTTCTCACTCATGTGCCCAAGTCTATGGAGCCATATTTTTTAATATGTCCTTGCAACTTCTTTTGTAGCAACTAAGGTAGAATAAGTATTAACAGTACAAAAATACAATGTGCCTACCTTTGAGCCTTTAGGGTCTACTAATGCACCTTTAGTGACCTTGCAAACATTGTCTATGAAGGTAACTATGCAGCCTTAATTGCCCAGTTGTCTTGTAGAAATTAAATTTCTTCTTAAATTAGGAACATGCCTTACATCCTACAACAACTAGTCATTTCCATTCTACAACTTGATCTTTATCTTTCCTTTTCCAATAATCTGACAGGTTTCATCATCACCCAAATATACCTGTCCAGAAACACCTTGAACATAATCTAGAAAATATTTTCTATGGGGTGTAGCATGAAATGAAGCCCCTAAATCTATTACCCAAGAATCATTGACATTATCTAAGCAAAAAATCAAGGAATCTTGTAAAGTATTACTTGCAACATTAACTTCCTTACTATCATCTTCATTTCCATCTCCTTGTTTGTTTTTATGAGACCAATAATATTTCTTTAAATTTTCCTGGATTTCTGCAGTTCCAACAATCCTTTCTTCCTCTAGATTAAGAGCGGCCTTTCTTTGACTTCCCTCGTGACTTCTCATTCCCAGGGCCTTTTCCTCTTTCCTTTGATCTTCCCTTGTTCTCTATGTATTCAAAACAATACCTAATTATTTTGAAGTCTCACCTTTTCTTTTCTATCGCATTTCCTCACTTAGGATAACACCAAAAACATGATCAAACTTCAAATTATTTAAACCAGAGACAGAGTTAATTACAGCCACAACTAAGCTATTCTAGCTTTCTGGAATAGAACATAAAATTAAGAGAGCCCTAACCTCTTCATCAAAGTTAACTTTTATTGTTCAGTCAATTGGCCGATAACTATATTAAATTCATTTAGATGATCTACTACAAATCCTCCCTCACCCATTTTCATATTCAACAAATGCTTCATTAGAAATACCTTATTCGAAGCTGAGGGTTTCTCATATAATTTAGCCAGTGCCACCATTAGATCTAAAATCATTATTTATTTTGATATGTTGAATTCTATAGATGGTATAAGTCATAATCGAATGGTTTCCAATGACTTTTTGTCCAGAATATCCCAATCTTCATGTGACATCACAGTTGGTTTCTTTGACTTTCCTTCTAATGGCCGCCATAGATCCTTTTGATATAGGTAATCCTCCATCTACATTTTCCATAACTGATAATTTGGGTCGTTGAACTTTGCAACCTTGAATTTTGTTTCTTTCATTGCTCCCACTCAAATATAAAAGTCCCTACCAATTTACATAAATACACTACTCTAATACCAATTGTTAGGGTTTAGGTAGATATAGAGAAAATATAAATTAATTATTATATGCGATACAAACACAAAAGGTGGAGAAAAATATATAGCTTAGATAACACAAATATTTAACGTGGTTCACCCAAGATAGGCTACATCCACATAACATAGTCGTCCAATATTTTCTTATTATCCAGTAAATCAGTACAACAATATTACCATGCCCTTTTACATTCCAATCACTTATAACAAGCAATTTTTAGGGCAACACTCAAAGTCGGTTATTTTTATAAATTTTTCAAAAGTCTTTTTCTTCTCAATAAAAAATGGCAAAAAAAAATTCCTGGAGGGCTGCGACCCCGAACTCCCACTTGGGGCTTGACCTATCCCCGAACCCCACACAAGGATACATAATGAGTGTATAGTTCTTGAATGATCAATAACCACATATCAACACATGTGTGGGCCCTTAGGACCCCATATGACCCCTAACGACACCATATGATCCCTTAGGACACCGTATAGCCCCCAGGACACCATGTGACCCCTTAAGACCATATGATGTCCATATGGTGTCCTAAGGGGTCATATGGTGTTCTACCACATGCATGGGCCCTTAGGACACCATATGACCCCTTTTAACAACCTAGTACATGACATGACCCCTTATCACACCATATGATCCCTTAGAACAATATAATATTTTTAAAATTAAGGATGAATTTAATTTAATTATAAATATTTTTTAATATATATATATACATACATATGTATATATACATATATATATATACATATGTATGTATATATACATATATATATATATATACATATATATATATACATATATACATATATAGATGTATATATATATATATATGTATATATATATATATATATATATATATATATATGTATATATATATATATATGTATATATATATATATATATATATATATATATATATATATATATATATATATATATATATATATATAATACCTATTATGTATTGTAAAGCTCTGAATCACCTTTCCAACACTTATAAAAAATCAAAATTTCAATATAAGACGCAAAAGTTATGTCCATTTTACTAAAAATATTATTCTAATTTTTTTCATAATGGATATTTGATTCAAACGAATATCTGATTTGAAATAAAAGCAAATTTCCTTCCATTTTTCGCTTGGGTTCTCTTTGGGATTTGACTAGGATATTCCAAGCCTGGAAAGTCAACACAAAAAATGTGTTTTTGAGTTTTCCTTATTTTTTCAAACTTCACCCTGGCGGCTGGTGACTTTTGTTTTTAGCGAAAATTGATAAAATTAAAATATTTTTAAAGGGCATTCTCACCTTTCCAATAATATAAATTTTCCCTATTTTGACTTAAATAAATAATTATTAGTCATTTTCTAGTTGGATTCTGACTAAAGTCTTGATTGATAAGTTGATTGAAAAACATCTATAACTTTCAAACAATATTGCATTTTTTGAATCTGAAAGATGCATCACATTCTATGCTTTTCATACTATAATATAAAAAAAAAATTAAATTTTGTAAAGTTTTGACCAAGTTAAGGTGGCCAGATACATGAGTTTTTATATTTCTGAAAAGTTGTAGTAAGAAATTCATAATTAATTATTTACTTAAAAAAATTACAAAAAAATATGTGTCACATTCAAACATGAGTCTACTACTTATACTAAAAATATGTTGATTTGATTGTGATTAGGGTGGTCAGACATACACCTACTTCTTATCTTTTTCCTAAAATTTTAGTACTACGGCATTGGAATTTCATTTTTTTGTGAAATAGATATCTTTTTAGAAAATAACTAGTAGCTTAGAAACTACATTCAATTTTCTACAAATTATGCTTTTACATATTTTTAAAATAATATTCATAACTTATTCAAATTTTTACGTCAAGTTGCGTAACTCTGTTTTTCTGAAATTGCATTACCAAGGGTTTGTTTTTGGCCACCATGATCATGCACATAACCTTTAAAGTTCTTTAATTGTTGAATGCATAAAACATCCTTATAGCCTTCATTCTTTCCATTGGAGTAAAAGTCTCCTCAAATTCTATGCCTTCAACTTTTGAATAACCCTTACATATCAATATTGCCTTGTTTCTTGTGACTTTTCCATCTTCATTCAACTTGTTGTAGAGCCCTACTTAGTTCCTTTCATATTCTTATTTTTCAGTCTAGGTACTAGTTCGCATGTTTGATTCTTCCCAATCTAATTCATCTCCTCTTCCATTTACTTATTCAAACTTTCATCCCTGCTAGCTTCCACATAGGTCTTTGATTCCATTTGAGATAGCAAACAATAGTTTGCTTGTTTCTTATTTTTTGCAAGTCTTCTTCTTCTTTGAAATCCTTTATTATTTTCTTTAGTAATTTGTTCCTCTAAATGATTCTTCCTCACATATTTTGTTGGTGCCTTAGGAGTATGTTCAGGTTTCTTTTCTTCTACACTTGTCTCTTCTTTCTCTTCCAGATCAGACTTCTCTTCTACAATAGTTTAAACAACTTCAATCTCAATCTCATATACAAGTATAGTCTCAGTTTGATTCTATTCTTCATTAACTTTGATATTTTCACTCTCCACAATCTTGTTTAGCCTCTTGTTGTAATACTAGTAAGCCTTACTCCTTGTAAAATAACCCAAGAATATTCCTTCATCTAATCTTGCATTAAACTTTCCTAAATCTTCTCCATCTCTCCTTATGTAGCACTTGCTCCCAAAGATTTGGAAATACTTGATTGTTCTAGCAATATCAACAACATACCTTTTCTTTCTTATTGTAACCTCATTCTACTAAGGAGTTTTACGAGCATAAAAATGTCCTCTCATTATTGAAGATCCCAGATAATTGAGAGGGGGCGAGTGAATCAATTATCAATTTAAATTATATTAATTTTCCCATAGATAGAGATTTGGTATAGATAAAACTCAAAACACTTAACCATAAACATATAATATCATGAAAGAGAACACACATGAAACACCCGATATGCCATTGAAAACTCAACAAGGGAAAAACCATGAAGAGTGTTAGTTCTCAATATGAAAATACTTGTTAGGGTGACACCAGTTAAGGTGATTTTTACAAGATGGCTCACTACCAAAAATTATCACTATAGGTGGGATAACTACCCAACTAAAACTGTCAGAAAAAGGAGGGCTCACTGCTCGAAGGAAGAAAGAAAGAATACACCACAAAGGCACAACTTCCAAACAACTACAATGCCAGAAGAAACCTTAAGATTATTGCCACTAATACTAAGTAACATCATCGAACAACTAAATTGATCAACCACTTTGCATCAAAGATAGATCTTCCTTTTACAATTAACTTTCTTCTATAAAACCTTCTTGTGATATTACATTACAACCATAGAATATGATACTGATCTCCAGGACTGATTTTCCAAGTTAGCCAAGGAGATAATAAAGAACAATTAAAAATAGGTCTTCACAAATGATTCCCATGGTGGAAAGGAATGAAAAGTGGACCACACAATGAAGTAACAACACATTATCCAAATATCACAATCACCAGACCAAAAGATAGAGCATTCGAGGTTAACTTGACCAGGTAAGAACATGGTCAAAAATATAATTTTGGAGCATATCAACACGTGCCAAATTAGAATAACAAATATGCATGCATTAATAACATAAATCCAAAAACTCAACAAAAGAATAGAAGATGCAAATCAATACATAGCTTTGCAAACTCTGTCTGAAAACCATTATAATCATTGCATAGACTTCCAAAGAGCACTTTTCAAACCTCCTAAGCATGATAGCAGAATCTCAAGACAATCTCCAACAACATGCCAACACATCAAGTACATTGACATCAATGACAACCATACTGAAACATCAATCAACATTAGATTTGCAACAATCTCTCCCTTTTTCATTGATGGAAACATTCATCAATAATAAACAATTTCTCCAACAACATGTTCAACAAAAACTTCAAAGAAAATCGTCTTCCCCTTCAAAAAAACTATATACTTCTCAAGCTTCTCCCCCTTTGACATCAAGGACAAAGGTGAATCAATAACACAACTTAGAGACCACATAGATCAGTATAAGAGGAAGCTCCAAATATTATCCCAAATACAAATATGCATGAAGTATCTTGGACTAATGCACTGCCAAATGTAGTTAGTTCAAATGCAAAGGGGAATGACCCCTAACAACTACTAAAAAATAAACAAAAGTATCTTTACAAAATGCGTTCGTAAAGATCTATAATTTGTTCTTTGGTAGGTACATATTCAAGTTTCACTTATTTGTCCAATACTTTTTCTCTCAAGAAATGATACCGAATAGAAATATGCTTTGTTCTAGAATGCAAAACTGGTTTCTTAGAAATATTGATTGCACTTGTATGATCACATATGATTGATATGGGTTCATCAAATAGTACACCAATATCCTTCAGTGCTTGTTTCATACAAAGTACCTGAGTGTAGCATGAAGTAGTTGCAATGTAATCATCTTATACGGTCGATAAAGATACAAAATCTTGCTTCTTACTTGGCCATGCAACTAACCAAGAGCCAAGAAAAAATGGTCCACCACTTGTACCTTTCCTATCATCAACATTTCTTGCCTAATCTGCATCAATATAAGCTTTCAAAGTAAATTTTGATCCTCTAGGGTACCACAGTCCAAAATCTTTTATTCCTTTCAAGTATCTAAATATCCTTTTCGCTGCAACAACATGAGACTCTTTCAATTCGTGTTAAAACATGGTTGCAAGACAAACAACATACATAATATTTGGTCTTGTAGTAGTTAAATATAATTGTAGTCATATAAATCTGACCACCTGCTTAAATAAATATTTAATATTTATTTAAACTGCATCACCTTATTAATTAAATCTTATTTAATTAATTTCTTCATTTTCATCTATTTTATTAAATAAAATTTAATTTATTTAATTAACCTCATCTAACCCCTATCTAGCCTTTAATTAAATAAATCACTTTATTTAATTAAATTCTTCTTTCTTCCTTTTAATTAAATTTATCATTTCATACAAATAAATTAAATTTATTTTTAAAAATCCTTCCACTTGCATTTATGCAAGTTGCATCTATTTTAGTTTAAATAATATATTTTATTTTAATTAAAATTCTATTTCTCTCACTTGCCCTTTCCTAAATTTCCCACTTGCCTCCTAATCATTCTTCTAGGATCCATCTAATCCTAATAAATTAGCCTTAACTCATCCAATCATGTCATTTCCCTAAGTTTGATGAGGTCATTTCTCAAGTCTGGAAGAAAGTCTTCTAAATGCAATAAAGACTTTATTTATTCAACAAGTTAACTTGTTGAGTTCCACAATTTGGAAGGACTCTTACAAATTTATCCCCCAAATTCCTATTAATAATTAATGGTTGATCCAACCCTCCCTCATGATTAGAGACTTTCCCTCTAACTTAACCCTCATCTAACTCAAGGGTCTCATCATGCACTCATAGCCTAGACCCTACTTGTCCTATCTAACCCTTGCACAAGAGTTTACTCCTTGTGTAAAATATTTATCCAAGGGATGACCCTAACTTAACCTTGACCCAACCTCCTAAGGTAACCACGATGTCTCCTTAGGCATCTAATGCCTCTTGCATCTCCTCTCAAGCCACCTCTTGTTGACAATTATCACCATTTCATTGGTGAAAATTGTAAACATGGATTGAGTAACTTTCAATCCTAGCCATTGTTAAGATTATTGAATCTTAACCATCCATTTCTCTATTTCCTCTAGAAATAGAGCTCACATTCTTCATTCTCCATATCCAAGTTTCATGAATCTACATTAAAATTTAATTGTATCAAGCATTTTAGCCTCTCTTTGTTAGAATGAGAATTTTAAGCATTTAGAAGCATTCATATCATAGTATATTCGTACTAGCATATCATGTTAGGATAATTTGTCAATATCTTTATCATATCACTATCTTCATCTCAGCTTAATTTCATGATTTTAAACATATCATATAGATCTTAGAACATGCATTCATGCATATAGATCACAATATCACTTGTTCTTGGAGTTGTCATTCCTAATTCATTTTCTCAATGATCCGAGAGAGAAATATTAACTTTAGGGATCCT
This sequence comes from Cryptomeria japonica, assembly GCF_030272615.1. NCBI lineage: Eukaryota > Viridiplantae > Streptophyta > Pinopsida > Cupressales > Cupressaceae > Cryptomeria > Cryptomeria japonica. The sequence continues at coordinate 497,525,919 of NC_081412.1, read as the reverse complement.
ATGAGATAGAAAACAATGAGACAGATGTTGAGAGGTTAAAATAGTTTAAGTTAGTTCATCCTTACATGCAAGAGTCTCATTGGTATGTTTGCCATTTTGAGAAGAGGTGGCGATAATTGACCATAGGTATAGAATAAGGGCAGACATCTATTCTCTTATATTCTAGAGAAGCTTGTTGAACTTAGGGGTAGACATATGCATATTCCTTTTCTTAGACGGAGAGAAGAAGTGAATGCCCTGTTTCGAGAGATGGTGAAACAGTGTTGGGAGGCTCTGAAGATGTATGTCCAAATTATGGAGCTAGAGGAGATCATCAGCCAGGCACGTGCGGAAGCAACGAATGAGGAAGTGGATGGAAGGAGGTTGCAACTGAAGACCATACATATATTTGTGGAAATGGAAAAGAAAAATGTTCATTTGGAAATTATTCTAAACAAAGGAGGAGGTAGGACAAGTGGAGAGATAAGAGTTGTAGTTGTAAAAGAGGAGGAGGTGGAATGAGAATGATCTAGTCATGATCCTAGGTACCTCTATTTTTTATTTTTTATTTAGGTTTTCTTTGTCCAAGGTCTTGGTTATTAGTACTGCAATCTTCATGTTTTATGGTTTCTTTTAGTAGTATCGTATGAACTTTGAATTGTCAGTTAATTTTTGTATGGCAATAATGTATAGAGTGTTATTTTTGAGCTCAGTTAACTGTAATTTGGGTATAGGCTGATGGTTTGGTGGATTAACTTCTGAATTTTTTATGGGTGGTTTGATGGAATTAGTAGATGGTTTTTGGGTGGTTTGATTTTTAAAAATCCTTGTTGATAATGTACTACTTTTATTTTATAAATAACAAACATACATATGACCGATCAAAACAAGTAATTATTATAAATATTTTTTAATAATAATATAAATATTAATATTAATATAACACTAATAGCTATAATTCTAGTTAAAGTTATTTTATTTGTTCAAGAATTATCTCATTTAACTAAGTAATAGAGACATGTTGGACATCAAAACTAAGTGTATGGAGATTAAAAAATACAATGTGTATTTTAACATACAAATTTAAATTTATAATGAAACCCTATCATAATTTGATAACATCATAAAATAAGGAATACATTTTTTGTTGAGGTACACATACATTTGTTACTTGAAGAGGAAGGTTGTGATATCAAACCAATCATTTGAGATATGTATTACATATTGTGTTTTACACAAAAGTGTATTCCACATTGTCTTGTTTCAACCTAGAGAAGCTTAGGTCATGGTTGCTATGATCTATTTTTTTCCTAGGTAATTGTCCAACAATACACTAGGAATCCAAGTTAAAAAATATAGTGTATTTTGAAACAAAGTGTATCTTGAAACACACAATGTTATGCAACACATTGTATTTTGAAACATATTATGTTGTAAAACAAACTTGGTTTCAAAACACATCGTGTTCTCAAAATAGTATGTTTTACAACATAGTGTGTTTTGAAATCAAGATAGAAAAATAAATAGTTAAATTACAAACTTTATTACTTGAGGAAAAAAATAAACAAACTTATATATATAACTAAAAGATATTATTTATAGAAACTGTAGTCACATAAATCTGTCCATTTAATTAAATAAATATTTACTATTTATTTGATTAATAAACCCACTAGCCAACAGTTAATTAATTCATCTTCAATCATTCTCCTATTAATTAAATAAATTATTCAATTAATTTATTAAACCAAATTCACAATCAATTAAATGAATAAATCCTATTTATTTTATTTAATCCCCTTTCTTCTTTTAAATAAATAATTAAAAAAATTATTTAAATCATCAAACTCACCCCCACTTGCATTCTCCTACAAATGCAAGTTGCAACCACAATTGAAGTAAATTAATTTTATTTTAATTTAAATCCTATTTTCCCTCACCCACCAAACCCACTTGCAATCCTAAATCCCCTTCTAGACTCTTCTAAACCATTTCTAATTATCCTAATCCATCCCCTAATTATTGTCACATTCCTAAGAAACTTGGAGTCACTTCTCAAAACCTTCAAAGTCTTTGAAAATAATTTAATGTTTTATGTGTTCAACAAGCTAACCTCTAAAGTCTTCCAAACCACTAATGGCTCTTACATGACCATTAATGGCTCTTACATAACCATTTATGGTTAAAACCACTTGCCCCCATGGTTAGAGACTTTACCTCTAACTCAACCCTCATTTAACCTATGGGTCTCTTCAATCATTTATTGTTTTGACCATGGTTATCCTCACTAACTCTTGCACAAGAGTTTATCCATTGGATAAAGACATTATTTATTATATAATGGCTTTATTCATTCAACTCAACATTAACCTTATCTCCCAACTTAACCCTCTAGTTATGTCAAGCATTTAATGCTTCTTCCCTCTCCCCTCAACCCATCTCATGTTGACATTTGTCATCTTGGAATTGGATTGAAATCCCTCACATGGATTATAAACCCATCAATCATGACCCTTGTTGAGAGTACTCAATCTCAACCATCCATTGGTCCATTTACCTAAAAATAGAGCTCATTTCTTCATAATCCAGATCCTGAAATCTTGTATGCATCTAATTTATAGTGAATTTTACATAGCATTTAGCATAATCATACACATTTGTCTTTTTGGATAAAATTAATATTAGATAATTAGATAATATATAATTTTATCTTGTTCACATTTGCATTCTAATAATCATCCATTTTACAATCTTGAACCTCGATAAGACATCTGAAATAGTGCAAAAAGCTACTAAGAGCTTCAATCATTTGGGAACTTGGAGAGGAGAGGAACAAGGGAGGAGAATCTACAAGCATGGTGGAAGGAATTTTGAGATGCCTTGTTTCATTTGTTAGAGGTATCAAGCTTTCTATTTTATGTATTGTGTCTCTCTTGATATGCTTGCTTAGGATAGTATTTGATTTGTGATTTCTAACACTAACACTTGTTTGTTGCTTGTTTGTTTGTGTTGTCTTGACAATATCCTAACCATTGCTTTTTGCAGAGCATCATTTGGTGAAGCCGACTTGAATCAAACATGCAACCTTCCGATATCTTTTTTTTTTAAACTATAACTTTTCATGTTTTAATTGACACACAAGTCATGCTTTAGTGCATTTGTTCACGCTCTAGCACCTTCAAAAGTTGGTACTTTAGCACTATTGTTCCTAATAATAGTGCTATTGTCTCTCAAATGGTGCCATTGTCTTTCTTTTAGTGCTATTGACCATTAAATAGTGCTATTAACCATTAAATAGTGCTATTGACCATTAAATAGTGCTATCGTTACTAGTTTTAGCACTTTCAGCTCGTTGTTTGACATAATTAATTCTGTTTGACAAAGTTATTTTAGCGCTATTGTCTCTTTTTATAGCGTGCTTGCACTTATTTTAGCGCTTTTGTTGGTTATTTAGTGTTTTCATGTTAAATATCATTTATGTTTCCACACAAAGTAGAGCTATTGTAACAGAGAGTTGTAAAAAATTTCCTTGTAACCAAAAAACCAAGAATATTAGGCTTGTAGAAGCCGATCAAACATGCTAATTTTGGGCTCTTAAAAGAATCACACATTTTGTTTGGGCTTGTAAAAAGAATCTCATTTGTCAAGGTAAGAAGAACCACAAATTCAAAACCCAACAAAATTTCTTTTTGCAACATAGGAACAATCTTTATTTTGGTGCTTAAAATCAACAAAATAAATTTCATTTCTTGCATCAAACTAAAATTCACAATCAACACTTTATTTTAGGCAAGACTAAAAAGAACAAGTCATTTGTCCCTTCAAGTTCAATCGATTTACTTCAAAGCAAAATGTGTTCTCAATTTAGTTGACCAGAATTTCAAGTTCTTAGATTACAAAATATTTTGCCTTCAAGTTAAAAAGAACACTATTTTTGTTGGAGCAACATCTCCAAATAGTTAGATCACATTGCTATATTCTGGTTAAAAAGAATGTGTTTTTGGTGATTGGCACACTTGTGCAAAGTTTCTCAAGTGGTCCTACTTATAACACACACTATCCTCTCCCTTGGCTTTCGTGGTCCTAGGTGCAAGAGAAAATTGTTAGTAACACTCAAAATTTTATCTTTTTAAGATAGGTCTGCCAAGACACATATCACTATTGGGAATGACCTCGCGTGGTAAATCATTCAAGGTGCTATAGAAATCAAGTGTGAATGAAAGTTGTAGCCTTGGGTATAGTTGTTCCTATAGTGTAACTTACCGAAAGGACATATGGGCCCCACCACAAGTTACAAGGCTCTTAAGTGAGTCACTATAGAATGAACTTATGTCCAAAAACATCAAACATTACTAGACAGCTTTATATATAGAAACCCACCCATTCTATTGATTGAAGATATTTTTGATAAATTCAGTGCAAGAGTATAGATGTTTTTGCTCCCAAGATACTCACCATACATATTTCTTTGAGTAGAAATAGGGATTTTTGAAAGGCTACTTGTAGCTTGATAAAAGTGATGACTCCCCCATCATAGGGATCATCCATCGATTATGCTCGCACAAGACTTAGTATATCACATCCTTACCTGCTACGGCGGGATTAATAAGGTATGTAGTACCAAAGTTGAAGAAATATCAAGATGTGGGTTGAAATTATCACAACTGGCCATTTGACCTTCGGGATAAAGTGTGTTTGAAGTGTCTTCATTTTGTGTCAAACCAGTGATAAATTAAGCCAACTTCATGCTTTTGGAAAAACATACACAAAAACATTTAAAAAAGGCATCAAATTTTTTAAAGATTGGGTTGATTTAGACCCACACTTATTTGTGTCTTTTGAGGCAACATAATTGTGTTTGTGTGCTTGCTCCATTTTCTTGTCAAAGAAAATCAAAACCAATTCAAAAATAAGTATTCATCCAACACAAATTTTCAACACCAACATTTGGCAAAAATCAAAACAAAGTGAAAACCATATATCAAATTATATGACCATCCTTCACATTTTGAGAAAGAAGAATCTTCATCAACATATCAATTTGAAGAAAAGACCATTGAGTTCGAGGGTTGTCATCAAAAGAAGGAAATTTTTCTATCTCAATAGACAAATTTTTGTCTCACACAGAGCCTTCTTGCGTCATATGTGTCTATATCTTCAAGCAAAATCCAACGATTTTGATCAAGAGTCTTTGAACAACAAATATTTTACTCAATATAGAGCTTTGAGTTATCATAAGAACAAAGGAGGCAAAATCAACCTTGCCTTGTTTCCAGACATTTGCATTACATATAACATAGCTCGAGAAGAACCACCAACCCCCGAGAGAGAAGAGGAAGAATTTGTCCCATATATAACACAAAGTTTCTATTGAAGTTCCCATCCACTCTCACATTCATACATCATCAATCCATCTCAACTCTCGAAACATAAAAAAGGTCTTATCTTAAGTTCTTTTTAGATATTGTTTGAATCAAAACAACACATCACTCTTTAGAGTGTCTCTACATCTAGGATAAACTCATCCTAAGAGGCATTTCTACGTAGGTTAAAACTAGTCTATGAGTGCATCCTCTCATTAATAGACAACTGGGTTTGTAACACATCTCAGACCTTGCTATACCTTATTAGTTCAAACATTGTTGACAACACAAAAAAAAAGCAAATCATAAAAGGACTTTGGTAACATCAAACCTTTAGTGTTAGAGATCCATATGCTAAACACTTCACCAAACATTTATTTCTCCTTCCATCATAAACTCATAATCATTTTCACCAAACTTCAACAACTTTCAAACAAAATGGCTCAAACTAGATCAAGGATTAGAAAAATAGAGATTGAGGAGGAAGAGATTGAAAATCTCAATGAATTCCAAGAAGCCCTTGGAAGAAATATAAATGATGAAAATCCTAGTACTCACACTCCTGAAGTAATAGAAAGGGCACAACACAACCCCCTCTTCAATCAAATTTTCTTGTTCAAACCCAACTTACCAAAGACATCTAATTACGAAAGTCAGGTCAAACCTCCATGGTGGAGAGATAATGAACTTTGCAAATTTCATCAAGGGAAAGGGCATAAAACAAGTAACTATCATAGACTAAAAGATCTTGTTCAAGATCTTATTGACCGAGGAGAGATTGAAATTGAAGGAAACGACCCAAAAACCTCAAATAATGATCATCTTATGTTCAAGAATCCTCTTCCATCACAAGATAAAAGGGGTCCTTCCACTTCAGGGTGAAACACAGATACAATGGATTATATGTGAGCCACCTATAATTATACTGTGAATCACCTATATGATGCCAATAAAAAAATTATGACCATCACTATCAAAGATCCCAACCCTACCTACAATGTTGTTACGCGTTATAGCAAGATCACCATTAAAGAAGCTCCACAAGGAACAACCTCCCTCCCAAACTAGTATAACCTTGTGGAATAGTTAGATAAGATGCCCACACTTATATCCATCTTAGAGATTTTGCGCCTATCCCTGTCTCATAAAATAATCTTGGATCAAGCTCTCCAAGAGGCGTCAGTCCCTGCCAATCTAAATACAAATTAATTTCAAGCTATGGTTGGTAATATGAGGTCATCACCATGTCTCACTTTCTTTGAAAGTGACAATACATCCTTCCAACAACCTCACACCACCTCACTCCATATTGAAGGATTTATCAACCAACATAAGATCAAGCGAGTCTTTATTTACAATGGAGCAGGCCTGAATATATGTAAATTACAGTTGGTCACAACATTGGGATATGTAGTTGAATTAGTGGACCCTCGCAAAAAGATAACCTTAAAAGCCTATGATGATGCAGAGCGTTCCTCTAAATAGGCAATTGCGTTACCAATCCGAGTAGGCCCAATGGTGAAGCACATCATATGTCAATTTCTCAAACTTCCTCTACCATATAATTTGTTATTAGGAAGACCTTGGATACACGTCATGCAAGCTATTCCATCCACCTATCACCTATGTATCAAGTTTCCTCATAATGGTGTAGAAATTATAATCCTTGGTAATGCAAATCTATCTGCATATTGTAACAATATCAACCATTAGCCAGAGATTACCATTCCCAACAACAAAGAAGCTATCCCATCCATATCATATGTTAGTCCAACCTCTCTTTCTAGTTCAAAACACCATTATACCAAAGCAAGAGAAGCTAAAAATGAAAATGGTAGAGGAAGGTCCTGGGGAATACAATCTAAGCCAACTCTTTTGTGTTGGGAAACTACCCACTTCCCCTAGAACTCATGGTAAGCCTCAAAGGTTACTTCAACCATGACTGGTCAAGCCAGCATGCACTTTGGTGCCTTTTATCCTTGGAAAAAGTTGGGAAGAGGAGACCAGAGATGAGGACTTCTCATAATGGATCTATAAAGACCCTATCACCACCAAAAACACAGTGGCTAAGCTTCCTATAGATCAATATGTTGGCATATGCACACTCCAATGAGACATTGTATGTGATTGAAGGTTTTGTCATTAATGGCAACCTTGCAATCCTATGGTACCGGCAAGACATTATACCGGCAAAGCATTACACCGACAAGATAGTGCACTGGCATCAGCAGATCACACTCTACACCGGCATTGGCACAGAAGAAAGAAAGTATACCGGCACTGAGGCCGACAGGATTTTTGTTATATAATATTTTGTTTATTATTGTAAGCTGACTTGGCAAATTTTAAAATGACTCTTATATATAAAGGAGATCATTGTAGACATTTGTAATATGATGCAAGAGCATAAAAGAAAATATTAGGCAGACCTAATGTGCGAAATATAGGTCAAGGAGTATATGTAAAGAACAAAGCAGGAACTGGTACTAAATCTAGCATTGAAGATGCTATTGTAAAGCAGTACAAGTTATTGGGTTAGTATAATCCTTATTTGTAAGTCAGTGTGACTTCCCATTGAGCAGTGAGCTCCAGGTAGTTGGCCTTCTTGCATGTGCAGGCCCCTATTGTAAGTAATATTCTCTTATTGGCCAGTGAGTGAATATTGTGGGTCACAAATCCCACTGAGGTTTTTCCCACACTAGGTTTCCTCATTAAACATCTTGTGTTATGGTGTACTTTTCATGTGGATATTCTTGATTCTGTTTATTGCATTATTTTTTGCATATCGGTACACTATTATATTATGTTCTGCATGTTTTAACATAAGAAATTCTTATTACCAGTTAGATACTGATTCACCCCCCCCTCTCAGTATCTGTGGGACCCCTAACAATTGGTATCAGAGCTTGGTCCTCTATTTTCAGAAGCCTAACAGCTTGAGGAAGATCTTGTCACCGGTAAAGATGGAAAATCTGATGAAGCAACTTGAAGGAGCTCTTACAGACTATGATGTAGAGAAATTGAAAAATATCAAATTAGAAGATGATTTAAGGGCAGCTCAGGATATCATTCGGGCACTTCAAGAAAATTTTACTATTGCAAGAAATAAGAGAAGAGAACTTTTTGAAAAACTGCAAAATGAAAATGATGAAAAGGAATCACTTAATGATATGATAAGCAAGTTGAAACAAGAGATCATGACAACAAAAAATGAAATGTAGGATATGACTATGAGATTTTGCAAAGAGATTGAGGATAGGAAGAAGAATGAAGAAGAATTGACCAAAAGACTAAGTGATGCAACAAATGAGAATACAAGACTTAGCTATGAAAATGACATGTTGAAGACAGATCTGATGCATACTCAGAATGACTCAAATGAACTGATGAGACAAAAAGAAATCTTGGAAAGGGAACTGGAAACTACAAATCAACACAAAGAAAAATTCAAGAAAAGCTCAGAGGAACTTGGTACCTTGCTGAAGAATAAAAAACAGAAAGGTGACACTTTTGGAATTGGCTTTGAGGTTGGTGAAAGCTCTAGTACTGCAAATACTCAGGATCATAGCAAACCGGTAAGACAACCTAATGCTTATAAATTCAATGGAATATGCTTTAATTGTAATAAGTATGGTCATAGAGAAAATGAATGTAGATCTAGGAATTATCAGAATATCAATACACCCACCGGTCAATGTTCAAAATGCAACAAAGTTGGTCACAACTCTGAAAACTGCAGAATGAATGTAAGATGTTATGTTTGTGGAAGATTTGGACATTTATCAAATCAATGCAAAACACAAACCGGCATAGGTTATGGGAAAGCTATTCAGAAGAATATTGTAACTTGTTATGCATCTAACAAGATTGGGCATATTGCTAAATTTTGTAGAAGTAAAGGAACACCGATAGAAAAAAAAAAGTGCTAGCTTGAAAGGTAAGAAAAAGTTGAAGAGGTTAAGCAAGAATTCTCAAAACAATGGATTAAAAAAGCTGATCTAAATATTGGGAATACTTCTCCACCGGTAGAACCAACCAATGCTTCACCGGTAGGACAAAGTGATACTTCACCGGAAGGGCAGAGTAGTGCTCCACTAGTAGGAAGTTCTTCATCTAATTGAAGAAAATTTCCTTGAGGGTTTGGCAATGTAATGACACATGTGCTACTTATTCCCTCAGTTAGAGATAAGAATTTGAAAATTACTTATTAGCGATAGACAATGTTAAGTGAATACTTAACCGGCATGCAATTAATGTGGTAGATGGCGAAAAGACACTATAAAGTTAAGGTTTTGGCTCCATTTCATTTCACTATGATTTCAAATTTTCAGAGAGCGCGAAGATTACGAGCTAAGGCATTTCAAGCAAGAAGCAAGCACACTCCAAGCAATCATCCATCCAAGGCAGTAAAAGGTATTTAATCATGGCATCCACCTTTGTAATTGAATACATAGAAAACCCTACTGTTGTTAAAGTTATAAAAAGACCTAGGCCCGTATTTCAGTTAGTTCCCAAGATAGCAAAGAAGGATGATACCTTAGGTGCATTTTCTCAAATTCCTAAGGGAGTTGTATATGCTGAAGACCCCAGAATGTACATCCACTGTAACATTGAAGAGTTAGGAGATGAGGAAATCAAAACCATGTATAAAACTATGATATGTGATAACACCGACAATGTTAAAAATGAACACAAGATCATTGAAACCTTAGGATTTACAAAAATCCTTAGCATTCTTGAATTTCCTAAGGATGTGATTAGGATAGTCTTAAGAAGAGTACATGGAGAATTTTTCTGGTTAGATGCAATCCATAAGATCACCAAGGAAGCTGTGAAAGTTGTCACAGGGTTACCGACCATCGGTAAGAGGCCAGATAAAACCAAGAAGGTTCCCAATGACCTAGTTACAAAACTAACTGGTGCAACATTTGACAAGAGGTCTCTAAGGGTTAATGATGTAAAAGATATCAATGTGAGATTCATTAGTATGATATTAGGTTATAAAGCCACTCATGCTAATAGTCTTAATTCAGTTTCAAGTTTATGCATTAAGAGTGCTTATGATATGGTAACAGACAATGCAAAAATTGACATAGGTGAATGGTTAAAGGATGAACTAATTGACAACCTTGGAAAGATCAAGAAGGACAAGAAAGGAACTTTCAGATTTGGAAATCTGTTAGTATGCCTAATGCTACACATAACAAAATAGGTTCCCGGTATAGGTTATAAAGAACTTGGATATGACATACCGGTAGGAAAACAATTGACTGAACTATTCAATAACATGGGTGAGAACAAGGAAAACAATATTGATGACTTCTTTCAAGCACTAAAGACCAAACTGAAGAAAAGAGTAAGGTTATCTCAGAAAATAGTAGACAAATACAAAAATGATATATGCTTTGTTATTAAGAAAGATGAAATTTGGATGGAAGCGGTCATCCCAAGGACAATTTGGGTAATCGAGATGGGCTATGAAATAGATGATCACATAGTTGAAACATATGCTAAAGCACTTCTGGAAGCCCCCAATGAACCTAAGGAAGAAGTATTTGTTAGTGCTGAAACTATAGAAAGCCAAATACAATCAAAGAAAAGAGTAAAGAAGGTTGAGGCATTTGTAAGGAAAGGGTCCAGACAAGCAAAAGCCATTAAGGAAGATGTATTAAAGAAAACTAGCATAACAGAGGATGAGTTGGTAGCTCCACAACCTGAAACTCATCTATCACTGGTAGGTACTTCTTTAGGAAGTGACATGCCTACAACTTTTAAAAGAGTTGTAAGAAAAAGAGATCCCTTACCGGCAACCACACCTTCACCTAGAAGAACAAGGCAAAAGTAACAAGCAGTGAGATCTCCGGTTAGAAAGGCCACACCAAAGAAGAAGCTGACACCTAAGAAGAAGAAAAGGACAAAATGAGACTTGGCCACTCTTGATGTACTGCTAAATGAAATCATAGAGGAAGGAAAACTAAAGAACATAGAGAAAATTTATGACACTCTAACAGCTGATGAGAAAGAGAAAGTTGAGAACAGTGTTATATTGCATATGGACATGTACAAGAAATTCTTGATGGAAGTAGTAAATGAAATTCCTGATGAATTATTCAAAAGAATTGAGGCTAGAAGGCAAGCAGTGATAGAATTAGATAAGAAAATAAAAATTTGAGAAGTTACTTGCTGTATATCCGGTAAACTCTCCAAAAGAAATTGATGATTTGATTTCTCAAGCAAACCGGTCAGTATTTTCTACTACACACTGACATATTTCACTAATGGCACTATGAGTTAATGAAGTGACAGAGGAAATAGAAGATGGATGGGATATATTCTTGGTTGACAAAGAAAAACAAGAAGAGTATAGGAACCCTAAACCTATAAAGGTATATCAGAAAGACAGAGACAAGGGGAAAAGTAAAGTTGGTGGACCACCAAGCATCAAAGTTAAAGACAACCTACCCCCACCGGTGAAAACAACAACTACTGAAGATCAACTGGCAGCAGAAAGTATGGATGTAGAGGATAACAATCCTAATTCTGATGTCCTATATATTTTAAATGTTGATACTCAGAAGATCAACATAGTAGTAGATAACGATACAACTGAAAAGTCAGATATGGCTTTTCAGATATGGCTAATGAGCCTCCGGTAGCAGGGGAAACAGAGAAACCGACAGAAGATACAGAGAAAAAGGTAGAAACTGAGTCACAGACAGAGACAACACAACATACAGAGAAACCAATAGAGCTAAAGGCTCCAGAACAACATCAATCGGAACAGGTACATAAGGGAACCGTGCCACCGGTAACTAGTAAAGAAGGAAAACCAGTGCTTAAAGAAATGGAGACACAAACTGACCTACCAGAGGTCAATACAAGCTTGGTAACTTTCACTAGCACTCAGATTGTTGGATCATCATCAGCATTCAAATCAACAAATGTGACTGAGGTATTACTTGATTCTATCAAGAAAATAACTAACTACAGCTCACAGGCTTACAAAGCAATTGATGATTCTATACCAATTTTGAAGGTAATTGCACCTAACTGTAATATAGATAATAAAGATTCTTTAGGACAATTGGATACATTGTGTAAATATATCTCAGAAAATATTGAGAAAATAAAGGAAGATTCAGTGAAGGATAAGGTAGAGATTGAAAAGCAAAAATTATTTGATGAGGAAATAAAGAAGTGTAATAGAGATTTTGACACACTTCTACCGGAACTATGCAATTTGTTGAAATAATACAAAAATCTATATAAAGATACATGTAGAACAAACTTTTTGACTGTAGATATTGACAAGAAAATAAGCAAGGCGTAGGATGAGATAAATAGACTTGCAGACAACTTTGTCAACTCACCTAATACACTATCAGTTTTTAAAGAGAAGATAGAAATTTTTGAGGAAGAACTACTCAAATTGGAAAGGGAGAAAGAAAGGACAATAAATAAGGCAAAACATTTGAGATCTAAACTAAGTCCAAGATTGGACTATTTAGCATCTCTGCAGAAGGAAATTTCTGAGGCATTAACACAAGGAAGCAAAACACCAACAGAGCATTTGCAGCATCTCATCGATACAGTAAAGAGAACTAAGATAGCAATAAAAGATAGTAAGAAGTTTATGGATAGTATAAACTTAATTTTGGGAGATCTTTTTCAGATTATAACTACCCAGCTACAAGGTTGAGGTTATGGATAGATGAAACTACAAACTCTACTGACATCTTGACAACCTTTGTCATTGATGCCAAAGGGGGAGTAGTGGGATGAGAAAGTTCAAAAACACATGAATCATATGCTTAGGGGGAGCTCTCACATTTTTGGTAACATTTTTTGGACTGGACACTTTTTGAACACTTTTTGAAATTTCTCATGAGTGTTGCCATCAATGCCAAAGGGGGAGATTGTTGGCATATGCACACTCCAATGAGACATTGTATGTGATTGAAGGTTTTGTCATTGATGGCAACCTTTCAATCCTATGGCACCAGCAAGATATTATAACGACAAAGCATTACACTGACAAGATAGTACACCGGCATCAGCAGATCACACTCTACACCGGCACGGACACAGAAGAAAGAAAGTATACCGACACTAAGGCCGACATAATTTTTGTTATACAATATTTTGTTTATTATTGTAAGCCGACTTGGAAAATTGTAAAATGACTCTTATATATAAAGGAGATAATTGTAGACATTTGTAATATGATGCAGGAGCATAAAAGAAAATATTAGGCAGACCTAATGTGCGAAATATAGGTCAAGGGGTATATGTAAAGAACAAAGTAGGAACTGGTACTAAATCTAGCATTGAAGATGCTATTGTAAAGCAGTACAAGTTATTGGATTAGTATAATCCTTATTTGTAAGTTAGTGTGACTTCCCATTGAGCAGTGAGCTCTAGGCAGATGGCCTTCTTACATGTGCAGGCCCCTATTGTAAGTAATATTCTCTTATTGGCCAATGAGTGAATATTGTGGGTCACAAATCTCATAGAGGTTTTTCCCACACTGGGTTTCCTCATTAAACATCTTGTGTTATGGTGTACTTTTCATGTGGATATTCTTGATTCTGTTTATTGCATTATTTCTTGCATACCGGTACACTATTATATTATGTTCTGCATGTTTTAACTTAAGAAATTCTTATTATTGGCTAGATACTGATTCACCCCCTTTTAGTATCTGTGGGACCCCTAACACAATATAGAAAAGGCCTTACCATTATGTAAAGAATGCGCTATGATGGTTAGAGTGCTTTGGGACCTTGCAAGAAAAGATGAAACGAGCCGTTGCACCCTGAATTAAAGCCTAAAGATAACATTGGATGACGTTTTTGAAAGAAGGCTCTTCCTAAGTTTAGATTCAAGGGGAAAGCCAGTAAACCTCTATATTAGCCTAATACTCTAAAGAGGCCACCCTTGATTATATCAGCAGCGCCAAGAACTGCACCAGCTGCCACAATAAGGTTGAGAATCCCATCAACACCATCCACAACACCAATCATACAACCAATAAAACCAACAACCCCATCAACAAAAGCAACCACATTAACAACACCATTAGCAGTATCAGAACCCCCAACAGTATCGACAGCACTGATGGTTCCATCATAAACAATAGATTCACCAACACAGATAATCCCAGTATCAAATTCACTAATCCCAATAATCCTCCCCGCAACACCAACCATTCCATCTCCAAAAGTACATCAGTCGATTATACTTGCAGTGTTCAACTCAAAAGATATCTCGGTCTGGTATATTAATCAGATACAGGAAAGGGACTCAGAGACCAACTCACATGATTGGGAATTTGATTCTATACATCTCAATACTTTAGATGAGGAAGATGCATCTCCAACTCCACCTCCACCTCGCAAAGAAATCCTTCTTTACGGAGAAGCATAGATTAAAACCTCTTGTGTTCCTGAATTGGAAACACCTTCCACAAACCCTATGTCACATCTTGCACCTAATTCTAACAGGGAGATTACCATCAACGACCTTCACCACAACATCTTAACCCTCACTAATACATCTTATGAACTTTACCTAATCGATGAGGTAATGCCCATTATCCATCCTGAACTAATTGAATGGAACCAACCAAATCCCCCATACCGTGACCAATTTCAAAATGATGAGGCAATGATTGAATTTTTGGAACTACATGATAACATACAAAGTAGGAATCACAAAGTTGGATTCACCATTGAATTTAATAGCACAACATACTTTGGGGTGGACGCCAAACCTTTGAGCTATAAAAATATCATAATAAAACATGGATCTTCTAGTGAAAACCACACTATGGCACTGTTTGATCCCCAAAAAGTAAAAATAAAGAGTGTAGCCAATGGTGAAAACCTCTCAAAGGTACCTATGGATGAAAGGGTTGGCATCCTCCCCTATAGCACAAATCAAGAACAATCAACGATCCTTTTTGAGGAAACAAAAGAATTCAATGTAGGGACCTAGGAGACTCCTCACCAAATACATCTAGCATCTCTTTTAACTCCAAAGGAACAAACTAAATTTGTAGAATTCTTCCAGAAGCGTCAAATCAACTTCACATGGTCATATGCAGACATGCCTGGTCTAGATCCTGATTTGGTCATGAATCACCTCACCATGGCTGAAGGAGCTAAACTAGTAAAACTAAAACTTCGCAAGATGCACCCCCAAATTATTGTACTAGTCAAAGCAAAACTTAAGAAACTCATCGATGTTGGTTTTATTAGAACAATTGATTATGAAGATTGGATCTCCAACATTGTACCTATCGGCAAACCAAATGGGGGCATCCATATCTGTACTGACTTCAGAGATCTAAAAAAGGTATGTCCTAAAGATGACTTCCCCCTATCAAACATTGACATGATCATGGACCTAACAACAGGACATGCCATTCTTTCTCTCATGGATGTATTTTTAGGGTACAATCAGATAAAGATCACACTAGAGGATCAACATAAGACTGCCTTCACATGCCCATGGGGAACATATATTGTTGGAACACAATGCCTTTTGGTCTAAAGAATGTAGGGGTGACCTATCAAAAAGAAATGACCACCATCTTTCATGATATGATGCATACCATAAAGGAGGATTATATCTATGACTTATTGGCAAAATCATTAACAAGAGAAGGTCATCTTGAAATATTAGATACAATCTTTGACAGACTAGAACAATATCATGTTCAAATCAATCTAGAGAAATGTGTCTTTGGAGTAACCTTAGGGAAGCTTCTAGGATACATTGTCTCAAGCAAAGGCATTGAGGTCGACCTGGCAAAGGTCAAGGCAATCATGGATATGCCACCTCAGCTAAGGACATTAAAAGGGCAGCTACAATCCATCTGAAGATTCATTTCACAACTAGTAGATAAGTGGCATCCCTTTACACATATGTTACATAAAAACATCCGCTTTCAATGGGATGCCAGATGCCAACAAGCATTTTAGATGCTTAAGGACTATCTCATGAATACACCATTGTTGATCCCACTAGATCCAAGTAGAACTATATTGCTCTATATTTCAGAAACAAGTATGACATTGGGAGTGCTATTGGCTCAACATAATGTAGAAGGGAAAGAGTGTGTTGTATACTATATCTCTCACACACTGGTCGGCTATGAACTCAATTATACACCTATTGAGAGAGATTTCCTAGCAGTTATCTTGGAAGCCACTAAAGTGAGGAACTACCTATTAATACATAAAGTGCAAATCATTGCAAAGATCGATCCACTAAAGTACTTACTGAGCAAAGAAGCATTGACAGGCCGCTTGGCCAAATAGGTGATGATTCTGAGTGAACTTGACATTGAGCATGTGGACCGTAAGGCTATTAAGGGCCAAGTTATTGCAAATCAGTTGGCCGATGCACCCCTCATAGGTGATCATCCTCTTGTTTCTAATTTTCCATATGAAGAGATATTCATGATCACAGTAGCACAACCATGGAAGCTCTACTTTGACAATTCATATACTAGGCATGGATCAAGGGTAGGCATTTTGTTTATCACACCTCAAGGTGATAGCATCCCAAAGTCTTATAGACAAACTTTTCTATCTACAAACAACATAGTAGAATATGAGGCCTTCATCACCAGACTCAGACTAGCCATACAATGGAAACTGAAAGAGCTACACATATATGGTGACTCCCAACTAGTCATCTGATAAGTCATAGATGAATATCAGACAAAGGATGATAAACTCATATCGTACAAGCAAATGGTAGATAGTTTAAAAGCATCATTTACGACTATCACCTTTGAGCAGATACCTAGAGATTAGAATCAGTCTATTGATGCCATGGCTACAATTGCATCTCTCCTAGTTCTTACATAGAATTCAACACACTATGAGTTCTTGGTAGAATAGCTTTGGATTCCTGCTTATGATATCCCCGAATCTAAGATGATATTTTGCATTGGTGGTTCTGAATCCCCATGGTACGGTGAGTTCTACACTTACCTTCATGATCAGACACTTCCTCCTAACCAATCGAGTAACCAACGCAAAACCTTCATTCGCCAAACCGCTCAATACACCATCATTACTGAAACCCTATATCGACATAGTCTTGATGGTACTCTCCTCCGATGTTTAGAATAGGATGAGACAACAAAGGCCTTGGAGAGCTACATGAAGGAATTTGTGGGACTCACTCAAGCGGTCCTTCCTTAGCAAAGAAGATCATACGTGCTAGATACCATTGGCCATCCATGGAAAAAGACTCCTACTATTTTGTCAAAAAATGCAAGAAATGCCAAGTTCATGGAGACATGATACATGCACCAGTAAATGAATTACAACCAATCAAAACACCATGGCCCTTTTGTCAATGGGGACTTGACCTTGTGGGTAAAAATCAGCCATCTTCATCCAACAGTCATAAATTCATTATTACCGCCACCAAATACTTCACAAAGTGGATCAAAGCTATTCCACTTACCCAAGTCACTGGCAAGGAGATCACCTCATTCATCCTTAATTACATCATATACTGGTATGATGTACCCATGTCCATCATCACAAATAACAGGCTTACTTTCAAAACTCAGGATGTCCGTGAGCTTTGTGACAAGTTTCATATCCAACATCGCTTCTTTACCCCATATTGCCCACAAGGAAATGGTTAGGATGACACATAAAACAAGAACATATTGAGAATTCTCAAGAAGACAGTCAATGATGTCAGACATGATTGGCACATTCAATTAAATCCAGCACTATGGGCATATCGAACTAGCATTCGAACCCCTACAGGCGCAACTCCCTACTCATTGGTCTATGGCGCAGAAGCCATCCTTCCTATTGAGGTCGAGATATCATCTCTCTAGGTTTCCTTGCATAATATGATAGATGATGAAGCATACCGAGTCACTCATCTTCCAGACTTGGAACTACTTGATGAAAGGTGACAAGTTGCATACAACCACCTCAAGGCCCATCAAAAGTGAATGAGCATAAGCTATAATCATCAAGTTAGACCTCATACATTTGAGGTAGGTGATCTTGTTATTAGAGATAATCCTTATAATCAACCAAACAGAGAACATCAGAGCATGTTTGAATCAAACTGGCTGGGTCCATATATTATCACTGCTATATTTGGGTCCAGGGCATATCAGTTGGCTACTTCAGAAAGGGAATCGCTAGTAGATCCGATCAACAACATGTACCTTGAACGATTTCATACATAAGTTGTACAGAACATCAGGCTCCAATACATATCAGAAAGAACACCAAAAATATTTAGATAAATGTCCTGAAGCAAATACAAAAAAATCAAAATAGTAAAAGAAAAATGCTACTTCCAAACGGTGAACAACCACTTCGAAGGCACCTTGGGTAAGTACGATGGTGAAAAACCTAGCAAAAAGGTGCCACTCATAAAGGCTATGGATCCATTATCTTTCAGCCTTATTGTGATCACATTCATTGCGTCCACTCATCCATCAATCAAACCAGGGCTTGTTATTGACCTGAAATCAGGGATAGTATTTCATGTGTCTTGCATCTCCCCTTTTCATAGTCATGTATAAATTGGGGGCAATGCTCTTAATCTATTGATGGAAGTGGATTCTGCATTAATTGTGGTTCATTGAGTTCTTCATTCAAAACTATCTCACACAATTCAAAAACATTCAAAAACACTCACAAAATCCAAAAACATCATAAAACATAAAAAATCAACCAAAAATATGGCAACGCATAATATCCTTTGTACATACGCATCACAAACAGACACCACACAAACATTTTGAGTTACATAAATGATGATCATTTATCAAATCAACCACACAATCAATGCAAGTACACACAATAAGTTATTTATTCTTTTATATCAGGTTCCTACGCTACTTTAGGATATCCACATGTGATTCGAGTAGTCGGGAAAGTTCCTAAGTATCGTTTGTTTATCATCTGTAAATTGTTCCAATGAAGTTCTGGGGCATGTGCTAATGGTATCTATGTGGGAATTTCACTAAGCTACGTGATAATATACATAAATCTAGTCATGGATCACTATGGCTTACTAACTACAACATATACCTTGATAGTCTTCACATGAACTAGAATCAAGGATCATCATGTTTTATCTATACTGCTTACTTATAGGTACAATGTTCCAAACTTGGTTCCTACTACCTCATCCAAGATTGATACTACCATTGCTCAATGATGAAACAAAAAAATAAATCACTATGGATCATCATTTCATCTCATCTATTTATATTGCATTCTGTTGCATATCACCCATCCATTTATCATTCATTATTCATATTTTGTATGCAAATGTGAACGAGTTAAAATATGAGAGGTTATTTAATATGAATTGGTCTTCAATACAATCATGACAGAGTTTTCTGATATATCATCATTGCATCATGCAAGTTATCACCAACTTGCATTCATCTATCCTAAACACATGGCATCATCACTCCATTACATTAAGTTACATTTAAATGCATTTATTTCATTATTAGTTACTTGCATGTAGGTTCATTACATCTATTTAAAATATTCATTTAAGTGCATCTACTATCATTTAATTGCATTCATTACCATTTACTTACATTATCATCATTGCATCATTTCATCATTGCAATAAGGACATTTAGATTCATTTATATAAATTTCCAAATCATTTCATTTACTTGCATTATTAGCCATTAACATGCATTCATTTAATCATCTAGGTACAGTTAGTTGTCTTTTTTAAATCATTCACAACCATTCATCATCATTTAAGTCTGCTTACAATACATTCATCTAGATTCATTTAGTTGTATTCATTTGCATTTATCTATCTATTAATCAAGTACATTCATCTATCCATCCAGTATATTCTTATACTAATTCATTCTCATCTTAAAATGTTTCACCTGGATTCATTAAGAAGCATTCATTATCCTTTTAATTGCATTAAGGTGCAGTTATTCATTATCCCTTAGTTGCATTTATTTGCATTATCATTTAACTTAGTCATGTTTTAATTCAGTCAGAATAATAAACATAAACATTTGTCTCAACATTGGTTTATTTTAAAGTGCATTCATTTAAGATCATCACATAAACATTTGTATTTACATTTGTTTATCCATTTTTCATACATTTTTAACCATCTATGAAAATTTCATAGAACCATTCCATTCATTACATTTTTCATCTTACAAAGCACAAAGTTGCATATCATCATATCATCAATATAAACACAAGTACTATCTAACTCATAGTCAGCATCATTCATTCATAATTATGCATACATCATCATCATGGCATTATATACATAAAGCATTACAACAACACGTCATATATATTAACCTATATCCACCTGTTAGCACCACATACATAACATGCATATAGACATCATACAATCATCATCATACACATATAGAAATCATTTCATCAACATATAAATCTAGCAAGTAAAAACATCCATCTAAGCATAAATCATAAATCATCATCCTGCATAAATCCATACATATCATCAACATGCATATCATCAAAAAATATGGGATCTCCTCATATACCACATCATATATCATATCACAAAAACACACATGTATTAGAGTACAATGATGTCAAAAATATCGGCTACCAAGAGCCATCCAAGTCATAGTCCAAAATGACAATGTAATAAAATACATAAATCTCTCTCAAATGGAACTCTGGCCAGATGCTTCTCCCCCATCACCACCTGCTCCACCACTACCCCCTGCACCACCCGTATTATCTCATCGTAGAGGACCCATAACACCACCACTGCTCTGCATCCTCTGAGACTGCTCTGATCTTGCCCGATGCATCTATGAATAGCTTAGTGCTCGATGACTGGATAACACCACCTGCTCATATAAACCTCACCAATAATTTCTTTGCCTGAGCCTGCTGCATCTCCCTCAACACCTCCCCAGTAGGACCCTATGCTCCTACCACAACTCATCATCTATCCTGCAGCTCCTTCAATCTCTCCACCACATCATCTCTCTCTCACAACACTATAGTCAACTCTGACTCTCGTGCAAACAACTGAACATCTATAGCTGCAACCTCTACCTCCATCTCCTCCACTTGTGCCTTGGCTACTGTTAGTCGAGTTTGCATATATACTAGCATATGCTTCCACAGATCTCCTCCTCCCATCCCCATAGGATCCTCTCCTCCACTTGTAGCTCCCTCCCCTCCACCAGTAGCTCCCTCTCCCATATCCATAGGTGCCTCTCCCTCCCCAAAATCCCTGCCACTTAATCTGATTCCTCCCTGAATCAAAGGATTCTGTGATAGTCGCAACGGTTGCTCACCTCTCCCTCTCCACTGTAACCATCCTCCTCCACCACCTCCACCTCCAAATCCACCCCCACCCCCTCCACCTCCTCCTCTTCCAAAACCTCCACCACCATCACCTCCCCCACCACCTCCTCCTCTGTCACCTCTACCTCCTCCTCCTACTCCTCTGCCTCCTCTCCTTTGTCGCTGGCTCCTATCATCCTCAAATGATTATATCGGCTTAGCTAGATCTGAAATTCATGGAATAGCATGCACGGTATGATACTATGTGTACTTCTCTGTCACTCCTGCATCCACAATCCTCAGCCTCATATACCATGGTCTCACCTACAAAATTCTGGAACTCGGCTAAGGCCTGATCATACAGTAACACTACCCCCCACTAGAATCTCTCTCGTACTGCCCATGCATACTCCCCTAATCCACTCGACACTCTCTGCCTCCACCCATACTACCTAATCACTCTATCGGGTACCTATCTCTCCATATTGTAGGATGTCCTACCAATCAAATATCATGTCATAAATACATACGACAAAGCCTCTGCATCATCCTCCCAAGGCTCACACTCAATGTATGGCCTCCATATCACTACATCCAAATCATCAAATGCCCATTGCCACCACTCCAATTTCCCCAGGTGGGGCTGACTCATCATACCTCTGTACATATACACATAGGGCTGATTTGCTACCCTAAATATCAGACACACCGGTCATGACACTGGAAGGTGCTCCCATGCCCAGATGTGTAGCAAAGTAATGCCAACCCCTAGAGAGCTCGTCTCCTGATATACCACCTCATGAAGCTCCATGTATAGGTGTGATGGCATGCATGACCCCCATGCATAGCGGGTCCCCTCTCTCACCATGCACTCAATTACCTGGCCCCAACCCATGGCCAGTCCATGCGATTGTTGATCGATGCATAACAAACCCCCAACAATGCCTGATAAAACAAGTGGTAATGGCTCATATAATGCTACTATCTCCTCCCATGCAATTGATCCATCATCAATATAGATATCCTCATCGATATATCCACTGTACCGCTGTTGTACCCAATCCTCGATCATACATCACTAGATCCCCTCAGATAGGAATGTGCAAAATCCTCCACATGTCCTCTAGTGTAATGGTCATCTCTACCATTGATAAATGGAATGTGCAGGTCTCGCTATGCCACTGCTCCACTAATGCACTCACTAGTCTATGATTCATCTAAATCATGGGCATGTACATCATGTCATATAGTCCAGTAGTTGCAACACAATCAATCTCCACCTCAGTCAGGTGATCTTGCAATTGTTGTATGGCCAGATGTCGCTCCTGCATTTGAAGCACGGGAAGATCCTCCTACAAACATCAACATCCTCATCAGTTCTTTTGTTTCAAACTTTCTTAAGTTTAAACCTAGACTATCAACAGATACTCTGATCAAGTATTTTTGGGTCTCAATAGGTAAGCAATCATGGCAAACTTAGACTACAACAAGCATTTATCCTGAATGACCTAGTCTCAACGGGGCTACTATGGTTCGAAACAACTATTTTATCCATCCATCCACCCAACACAGGCATCAAGAAATGATGTTCTTAAACACTGGGGCATCTATTTTTGACACAAGAGCAATTTTGCTTAAACACACAATAGCACTAACAAAACAATAGCGTTATTATGATGATAATCGCACTAAAACCACCATGCACTAGCGCTAAAAAGACAACAACACTACAAGACCTAGACAAAAGAGCCATAACAAAACAATAGCGCTACAAAATTGACTCGATTGCGCTAACACTGCATTAGTGCTAAAACTACTACACACATGCGCTACAACTGCTGATAGTGCTAAAACTACAACACAATAGCACTATAGCAGTAGAAAAATGACATTTTAGCGGACCAAAGCACTAAAACATAATCTTAGTGCTATTGGCTTAGGCTGACTTGGACACTTGCAAAAAGACATCAAAAAAGCATGAAACATAAAAATTCAAATTGGCATACCGCTGGTCGGTAGTCATCTGGCCACTGGAATTGACAAACCCACTCTAGTCGATGATCTTCTATTGGTACCAACATGGTGACTGCTACTCACTCTTTTAAAAAGGTCACTATAAGATCTCTGAATTGCTACGGAGATAGATGCAAATGACCCTGTTTTTACCTCTTAACCCCCATAAATACCTTCAGCCCTAACCCTAATTTTACCCCGCTCACCGCTGTGGTCTCCGTGAACTTCCAAGGCTTCTCATTTCTCCATGTTAATTCTGATTTCTTCCATTCTTTCACCATTATTGCTAAATTCTTCTCTTCTACCTCCTCGCTAATTCTTGTTCTTTTTCGAGAGATCGCCCAATTTTTTTCAAAATTTTTTGGCCCATCTCTTGAGGGGGCATACCACCCACTAAATTAACATTTATGGGGCATATTTCTTCACGCCTATTTTTCTTTCTTTGAAACAATGCGATAAACCACACCATCTCAAAGAGGGGCAAATGTAGTCACATAAATCTATCCATTTAATTAAATGAACATTTACTATTTATTTCATTAATAAACCCACTAGCCAACAGTCAATTAAATTAATTTTTCATTAATTCAGCTTCAATCATTCTACTATTAATTAAATAAATTATTCAATTTATTTCAATTAATTCATTAAACCAAATTCACAATCAATTAAATGAATAAATCCTATTTATTTTATTTAATCATTTTTCTTCTTTTAAATAAATAATCAAAATATTTATTTAAATCATTAAACTCCCCCCCACTTGCATTCTGCTACAAATGCAAGTTTCAACCACAATTGAAATAAATTAATTTTATTTTAATGTAAATCCTATTTTCCCTCACCCACCAAACCCAATTGCAAATCCTAAATCCCCTTCTAGACTCTTTTAAACCATTCCTAATTAGCCTAACCCATCCCCTAATTATTGTCACATTCCTAAGCAATTTGGAGTTACTTCTCAAAGCCTTGAAAGTCTTTGAAAAGCATTTAATGTGATATGTGTTCAACAAGCTAACCTCTAAAGTCTTCCAAACCACAAATTGCTCTTACATGACCATTAATGGCTCTTACATAACCATTTATGGTTAAAACCACTTGCCCCCATGGTTAGAGACTTTACCTCTAACTCAACCCTCATTTAACCTATGGGTCTCTTCAAGAATTTATTGCTTTGACCATGGTTATCCTCACTAACTCTTGCTCAAGAGCTTATCCATTGGATAAAGACATTATTTATTGGATAATGGATTTATTAATTCAACTCAACATTAACCTTATCTCCCAAGTTAACCCTCAGGTATGTTAGGATTAATGATAGTCCCAAAGATACTGAGAGGAGGGGGGGGGGGTGAATCAATATCTAACCAATTAACAAAATATTTGACCTTATTAAGTATTTTGCATTCTAAAACAGTGTACCAGTAAATAAGAGTTAATGCAGTAAATAGGAACAATAAAGACAACATAGAAAAAACACCCTAACACAAGATTTTTAACGAGGAAACCCAATGTGGAAAAAACTTCGGTGGGATTTGTGACCCATGGTATTCACTCGGTGGCCAATGAATGGATATTACTTACAATGTGGTGCCTGCACATGCAGGAAGGCTAACTGCCTAGAGCTCACTGCTCAATCTACAAAATGGAAGTCTTACTGACTTATAAAATGGATTATGAGAATCCAATATAATGTACTACTACAATTCAACATCTTCTATGCAAGGTTCAGTACCGATTTAAGCTCATATTAAAACCATAAACCTTATAAGAAATTTGCCTTAATATTCACTCATCACTTCTACCATATCCATTATCTATCCATTCTTACAAAATGATTTACACGATCTCATACATATATGAGTCTATTACAATATGCCATGTCAGCTTTACAAAAGATATTTACAATTAAATACAATAAATAAAAGTTTGTTCCTGTCGGCTGGGGTATCGATATACATTGTTGCCATTGCCGGTGAAGTGTTTGTTGATGTCGGTGCTTGTCGGTGGTTTACCAGATGAATGTAGGGTGGCTGCCTGAAGGTTGCTAGCAGGTTGCCATCAATGACAACACCATCATTTCTCACTAGAGTGAAGAATGCCAACAATCTCCCCCTTTGGCATTGATGGCAACACATGAGAAAAATCCAAAAACTGTTTCCAAAAATGAAGTCCAAAAAGTTACCAAAAAATGTGTGCTCCCTCTGAGCAGATGATCTTCTCCAATTAGCCATTTTTGTCTGAGGTTGTCAAAATTTGTCAAATGAGTGTAGAATTTCACCTTGAAGTTTGTAACCGGTTGGTTACAATCTAAAATATGTCGGCCGAAACCAAGTTTAAACTTTGTGTGAATATGTTGTTGTCCTTCATGGTTGCCTCAATTATTTCGATTGTACTGACAAGATGATGCATATGCTCCTCTGATGACTTTTGCCCTTGAATTAATGCCTCAAAGATCTCTTTCCTTGGAGAGATAAGGTTGTCTAATTTAGGACTGAGTTTGTGCTTAAGCTCTCTAGCATTTGCTTGATCCTTTCTTTCTCTTTCTCCAATTTATCCATCTTTTTCTCAAGTCCTGCTATCTCTTGCTCAATAAATTATATAGGTTCAGATGAACCAATCATATTATCAGCTATATCATCTATCTCTTTTTGTACTTTGCTTATTTTCTTTTCAATATCTCGTGTTAACAGATGTGGCTTGCATGTGTCCCTGTACAATTCCTTGTACTCCAAAATTGTTTTATTTAGTGCCGGTAAAAGTGTGTTAATGTGTTCCATGCACTTCTTTATTGTTTCCTCAAAGAATTTTTCTTTTTCCTTTTCCATTTTCTCTTTGAATGTTTCCTCATTTATTTGATCAACTATTAAAATATTTCCAACAATGAATTTAGACAATGAGTCTAACTGACTGAAAGAAACCTTTACGTTATCTACATTGCATTTTGGTGAAATCATCTTAAGAATAGGAATAGTGTCATCAACTGCCTTATAGGCCAATGCATTACAATCCGTTATCTTCTTTATTGAGTCCAAAAGTACCTCTGTCACATTTGTAGGTCTGAATTCGCTCAGTGAAGTACTAGATGTCTGACCAACTAACTTTACTATCTCAGTGCTTGCAGTACTAGAAACCAATTTTCTTGAATCAGTACTAGAAACCAATTTTCTTGAATCAACCTCTGGTGGATCAGTCAGAGTTTTCATTTCAACTAGTAATGATTTGGTCTTCTCAGTGATTACCGTTTGTACTATCTCAATGTGTACCTATGTATCTGTCAGTTTCTCTATTGGTTTCTTTGTATTATCTACTATCCGTATCTTTGTCTCTGTCGGTTTCATCGTGCTAGCATCTACACTACCAGTATTTGTTTCATTGTCCAAAGGTTGCTCTGTATGCACTGTTTACTCTATTTTCTTTGCTTGTATTCCAACCTCAATAGTTTTTGTTGGTTGCTCAATGTTTTCAGTGTTAGCAATATTATTTTTCACCTCAATGCTATCCTTTTCCACTACAATTCTCACTTCCCGAGTATCAATGTTCATGGTGAATAAAATTTCTGACTCAGGGTTAGTGTCCTCATGTGGTCTATAAACATTTTCAGTAGCCAGTATGTCCTCAGTATTTGTTGATATAGTAACCAAAGGTGGTGGTAGCTTGTCAGTTACCTTTATGTTTGGTAATCCACCAACTTTACGTTTTCCTTTGTCTCTGTCCTTTTGATAAACCTTGAAATTTTTCTTGGGTCTGTTCAACTCTTCCTATTTTTCCTTTACTACAAAAAAGATATCCCACTTGTCTATTGTTTCCTCTACAATTTCATTGACTCTTCCAGCCATTAGGCTTACATGTCGGTGACCACTTGCAAAAACTGATCTATTAGCTTCACTAATTAGTTCGTCAATCTCCTCTACAAAGTTAACCGGATGTACCACTAGAAGTTTTTCAATCTCGAGTTTCTTATCTAGCTCCATAACTGCAAATCCTCTTAGCATCTAACCTTCTATACAATTCATTAGGCAAATTATCTACAACTTTTATTAATACTTTCTTGTAAATGTCAAGACGAAGAATAATGTTGTTCTCAATACTTTCCTTCTCAGAATCAGAGAATGTATTATACAGTTTGATCACATTTGATAAATTGTCGTCATTAGTGATTTTACTCAATAAGTTATCCAGAGGTGGTATAACCTATTTTTGTTTCTTCTTTGGTATCAACTTCTTTGCCGATGGTCTTATTGTCTGTTGCTTCTAGCTTGTTTTCTTTGGTGAAGGAGAGGGTACCGGTGAGGGTTTTCTCTTCCTATTAACTCTCTTAAACTTAGCAGGTATCTCACTATCAGATGATGTACCAACCGGTGAGATGTGTGCCTTCAGTTGTAATCCTTCTAGGTCACTTTCCTTTATTCCAGTTATGTTCATGATGTTTTATTTTATTTCCTTTGCTTGCTTTGTTGCACTCCTTATGTACTTTTCTCTTTTCTTTCTTTGTTTCAATGTTTGTACACCACTTTCAATTATTTCTACATTACCAAAGACCTTTTTTGTGGGTTCTCTAAGTGCTTCTAATAGGGATTTAGCATTTGTTTCAATAATGTTTACATCTGCCTCATACCCCATTTCAGTTACCCATACAATTCTACAAAGAACTGCTTACATCCATATTACATCCTTTTTAATCACAAAACATATTTCTTTGTTGTACTTGTCTACTAGACTCTGTGGTAGTCTCTCCCTAGTTTTCATTTTTGCTAGGAAGGTTTTAAAATACTCAGTTATTTTGTTTTCTTTATCAGTGCCCATGCCGGTGAATATTTCTAGCAATTGTTTGCCTACCAATATATCATATCCAAAATCTTTCTTTCCAATACCGGGAATTTCTTTTGTGAAGTATAACATAAGACATACCAAAAGATTGCCAAAACGAAATGTTCGTTTCTTATCTCCTTTTATATTTTTTAGGTTGTCTATTAATTCATCCTTTAGCCACTCACATACACCTATTTTTACATCATTATTCACCATATAATAAGCACTTTTAATGCAAAGACTAGAAACTGAATTGAGTCAGTTTGGATGTGTGGTCTTGTAGCCTAAGATCATGCTTATGAATCTGACATTTACATCCTTGTTGTCATTTACTCTCAAGGATCTACTATCATATGTTGCTCTTGTTAAGGTCATGATTGTGTTATTAGGTACCTTATTAGTCTTATCTGGCTTGCTACTGGTGGAGGGTAAACTTGTCACTGCCCTAATTGCTTCCTTAGTGATTTTGCAAACTGAATCTAGCCAAAGAAATTCTCCATGAACCCTGCCAAGGACAATTCTCAATACCTCCTTAGGAAATTCAGGGATGTCCAAGATTTACACAAAACCTAAAGTTTCAATTAGCTCGTGTTTGGGTTTGACATTTCCATTTTCGTCATAGATAACAGTTTTAAAAATCTTCAGCACTTTCTCAGAACCTAATTCCTCAACATTGCAGTGAATATAAATTCTAGGGTCTTCAACATAAGCAACACCTTTGGGAATTTTTGAAAATGCACCTATAGAATCATCTTTCTTAGCTATTTTGGGAATGATCTTAAAAATGGGCCTAGGGTATTTCACAACTTCCACAACAGTAGGGTTTGCAATAAATTCTAGAGCAAAGGAGGAAGCCATTGAAAAATACCTTAAGTTGCCTAATAATGGTTGAGTGCTTGAAAGAAATCACTTCACTTCTTTGCCTTGGATTCCTTTGCTCGGATTTCATGCTCTCTGAAACATTGAATGCTCGGTGAATTGAAAAAGAGGGAAAATCGATGATTTATAATGTCTTTTCTTCCAACAACCACATTAAATGCTCACCGATTAGGTGAAACTTAACACATCTACCAGTAGAGAAGAAATCCATCTTCTCACCGTTAACTGAGGGTAAACTGCATGATATTCAACTTGTTGCAATACCCCCAAAGGGATAGTTTTCAGTTGGATGAAGAATCTCCAACCGGTGGAGTAATACTCCGTTCTACTAGTGAAGGAATAGTTTCATGAACATTTTGATCTCTCTTTCTAATCCATTGTTTTGAAAATTCTTGCTTTACTTCATCTACCTTCTCTTTTCCTTTCAAACTGGGTCCATTATTATTTGTCGGTGAAGTCTTACTTCTAGAAAATTTTGCAATGTGTCTAATCTTGTTACAAGCATAACAAATCACATTATTCTTCTAAATAGCCTTTCCATATCCTATGCTTGTTCTGCATTAATTAGATAAGTGCCCAAATATTCCACAAACATAACATCTTACATTCATTCTCCAATTTTCTGAATTATGACCAATTTTGTTGCATTTGGAACATTGACCGGTGGGTGCATTAATGTTCTGATTGTTTCTAGATATACACTAATTTTCTTTATGACCATACTTGTTACAGTTAAAGATTTACCATTAAATTTGCAAGCATTACATTGTCTTACCGGTTTACTATGATAATGATTCTTCGCAGTACCAGAACTTTCTCCAACTTCAAATCCAAGTCCATTAGTATCTCCATTAGGTTTCTAACTTTTCAGCATATCATCAAGTTCTTATGAACTTCTCTTGAATTTCTCTTTATGTTGATTTGCAGTAGCCAAGTCATTTTCCAGAATTTCCTTTTGTCTCATAAGTTCAATTTTATCATGTTGCATGTGAATCAAATTTGTCTTCAACATATCATTTTCATGATTGAGTCTTCGATTTTCATTTCTAGCATCATTGAGTCTCCTAGTCAAGTCATCTTCATTCTTCTTTCTGTCTTCAATGTCTTTACAAAATATCATAGTCATATCTTGCATTTCATTCCTCATAGTACTGTTTGCTTGCCTCAATTTGTTCACAAGACCATTACGAGTTTCCTTTTCATCATCATCACCTTGCATCTTCTCATGAATTTCTTTTCTTTTATTTCTAGCAATAGTAAGATTCTCCTAAAGTCCTTGAATGAATTCTTGCACAGTTCTCAGGTCATCTTCAAGTTTGATATTCTTCAATTTCTCTGCATCATAGTCCATAAGAGCTCCTCTTAATTTCTTTCTTAAGTTCTCCATCTGTACCGGTGTCAGAATCTTCCTCAAGCTGTTAGACTTTTGAAAATAGAGGACCAAGCTCTGATACCAATTGTTAGGATTAATGATAGTCCCAAAGATACCGAGAGGGGGTGGAGAATTAGTATCTAACTGGTTAACAGATTATTTGACCTTATTAAGTATTTTACATTCCAAAATAGTGTATCGGTAAATAAGAATTAATGTAGTAAATAGGAACAATAAAGATAACATAGAAAACACACCATGACATAAGATTTTTAATGAGGAAACCCGATCTAAGAAAAACCTCGGTGGGATTTGTGACCCACAATATTTACTCACTAGCCAATGAATGGATATTACTTACAATGTGGTGTCTGCACATGCAGGAAGGCCAACTACCTAGAGCTCACTGCTCAATCTACAAAAGGGAAGTTTCACTGACCTACAAAATGGATTATGAGAATCCAATATAATGTACTACTTCTGTATGCGGGAAAAGTGGGGCTATGAAACTTAAAATGTGAAAAATGAAGCTTCAAAGAGGCTTCCTCACACACCCACAGGACTTCTTCGTGCAAGTTATGGAGTCATGAAGAATGAATCAACTTCCCAAGGTTGGTTCCATGGTTCTCTATCTCACAAGGTCCCTCAAACCAATGCCTTTTCTCTCAGATCATTGAGAAAAGTGGTTTAGGGATGACAAATGCAAGAACAAGGGACTCTCATGACTAATTTAGTTATGAAAATGCATCCTATCTATGCATGATTCTACAAATGCAATAAACTAGATTATAAAATGACAAGATTAGTAGCAATACTATCCTAACATGATATACTAGTTTATGAGTTAAGCTAATGATAAAGGAAATAGTCTAAAATGCTTATTAGATATATTCCTATAACAAAGAGAAGCTAGATGTGTTAATAAAATTGAGCATAAGTGAGATACAAAAGCTTGCATGGATTTTAGATAATAGATTTCTTAGATTCATGGATCCACAAAATGGAGGAAGGAGAGCTCTATTTATAGTGAAAATAGGCCAATGGATGGCCAGGATTGAAAGAGTTAATCAAGGGTCAGGATTGAAAGTTGTGAATCCATGTTTTAAATTTTCACCAATGAAATGGTGACAATTGTCAACTTAAGGCTGGTTGAGAGGAGAGATAAGAAGCATTAAATTCTTGAGAAGACATGAAGGCTACCTTAGGAGGTAAGGGTTAAGGTTAGGTTAAGGTTATCCATTGGATAAATCTTTTACCCAAAGGATAAACTCTTGTGCAAGGGTTAAAGGAATAACCATGGTCAAAGCAATAAATGCTTGATGAGACCCTTGGGTTAGATAGAGCTTAAGTTAGGCAAAAAGTCTCTAACCATGCCACTAAGGGTTAGTTAACCATTAATGGTTTGAAGACTTTGGGGACAAATTTGTAAGAGTCCTTCAAAATTTGGTGGCATTCAACAAGTTGAATGGATAAATTCTTTATTGCATTTTGAAGTCTTTACTCCAAATTTGATAAGTGACCTCCTCAAATTTAGGGAAAGGGGATAATGAATGGGTTTAGGATTAGATGGATTCTAGAAGAAATTAGGAATAGGGTTAGGATGCAAGTGGGAGATGTAGGATTTTGCAAGTGGGTGGGGAAAATAGAGTTTAATTAAAATAAAATTAATTTATTTCAATTTGGTTGCAATTTGGGAATTTGAATACATTAGATTTATTCAATTTCGGGTGAACTATTTAATTAAATGTAAATTTAATTAAAAGTAGAGAAAGGGATTTAATTAAATAAAATGATTTATTCAATTAAATGATGCAAAAGGTTTTAGTGAATTTAACTAAATAAATTGAATAATTTACTTAATTAAATAGAGGAATGTGGGCAATTTAGTTAAATTGGATTTAATTAAATAGAGGAATGAACATAAAATGTTCATTTGGAAATATGCTCATTTTTATACGTCTACATTTTGCCCCTCTTTGAAGTAACGTGTGTGCACATGTTGATTCAAAGAAAATGATGTGTCATCCTGATTTAGCTATGATCAATTTTTATGTCATTTTAAGGTTTTTATGTCATGCCCTAGATTTGATAATTGATGCCCCACATTTGATAATCGATGCCCCAGATTTGATAAAATGATGTTGATAATGCCCCCTCGGGAGATGAATCAAAAATTTTGAAAAATTGATTTGATTTGGATAATTTTGATAACATTGTAAATTTTGGTCTATGTTGAATGCGAAAATTGATTCATCTCCCAATAGTGATGTTGGGTAGGTTTGCATGAGACACCACGAGCGATTTTCACGTTCTTCCATGCAACCCTAATTTTGATTTACCATATAAAAGGGGAAAAGTGATTTCTCTTATCTCATTTGTGCTTGCTGACTTTGGAGATGGTGACATTTGGAGTGAAGTCAACATGCCGATTCCAAATTCTTCTCATTGATTCGAGTGTGTTAGGAGGTATCGGAGGCCTGTCGCATATGGACCACCAGCAAGTCAACCTTTTTGACCCTTGTTTGATTTTTGATTTTGTCGTTTTTGGTCATTTTTTGAATTTTTTATGCGGATTTTTACATTTTAGAGCATCGGGTCGAAAGGGTAGTGCATACAAAAAATTTCGTAGTGTGTCGGGTTTAACAATAAAGGGTAGCATCCAAAAATTTTAGGGTAGCACATAGGATTAGGTTAGTGCACCAGGGGTACAGGGTAGCACATTGGGTAAAATGGGTAGCGCATAGAAAATATCCAACGCATAGGGCTTCTAGGGGGTCGCATGGGTAGGTCAAGATAGTGCATAGGTGTGACCTAGCATCTAGGGTTAGGGGCGTAGTGTCCGGGGGGGATAGAATAGCGCATAGGGTTTTTTAGCACATGGGGTAGTTTAGACTACGCATTCGAAGAAAAGGGTAGCACGTAGGTTTCTGCTACCACATAGGGTAAATTAGATAGTGCATGGAGAAAATAGGGTAGCACATGAGAAGTAATTTGGCACTTAGACAATATGATTTAGCGCATATATGAAAAAATTTGTTACACTGGGATTGCAGAATGAAAAAAAATGGGTATGGTGATGACAGGTTTGTCGAGATAAGTGCATTTTTGCTAGTCTTCGTGTCTGCTGTGATTGGTGTGATAAGTGTGTCTAATATGAGTTCTGAGATAACTTGATTTGATTTGCAATATTTCAAGTTGATATAGATTTGATGTGATTTTGATATGGAACTTGATTTAAATTGTTCAAATTTTTCAAGTTTTTGATATGAATGTGTTTGATATAATTTGTGGATCTTGAGCTGTGCTACAAGTTGTATTGATTGTGGAACTTGAGTTGTTTTACAAGTTGATATGGAACTTGAGTTGTGTTACAAGTTGATATGTTTATGGAACTTGAGTTGTGTTACAAGTTGATATGATTTTGATGGATTGATATGATGTGAAACTTGATTTAGATTTGTTCAAAGTTTTCAAGTTTTTGATATGAGTTTGATTTGATATCCATGTGCTGATGAGGGAACTGATATTGGACTTGCTTTCTTTTTGATAGGAGCGTCTCGGAGTAGTACATTCGCATGAGCAATTTCCATGATTGTGGTCCTTGATACCACAATTGACACAGGCTGACAGAGACATTATTGAGAGGTGTGGTTTGACCTCTTTGTTAGATATGCCTCGGTTTATTGTAAACTGAGGTTTATTGATAGCATTGGCAGAGAGGTGGCATAGTGATACAAACACCTTTCATTTGATGACAGGCGAGATTACAGTGATGCCTGAGGATTGTTATCAAATTCTGCGGATTCCTGTAGTAGGTGCATTGCTACCTTACGAGTAGACTGAGGAGGGTGGGACTAAGGCTCTTCACCGGATTTTTGAGGATGACACTATTTGCGGGTATGAGTTCCCCTGGCAAGAGTTTTTGGATTTGGATTACGCTCCTTTACCATCAGTTATAGTAGGCTTTATAGGTGGGTTCTTATGTCCCAATCGGAGGTCGAAGGGACTATTAGTGGGATGGGGATTGGTGTTGGAGGACATGATGACACAGGGTCATCAGTTTGCATGGGGGTCAGCGATGCTAGCTCATTTATACACGGATTTGCATGAGGTAGTGTACTTGGGATATAGTAGTTTGTTAGCTAGAGTGACACTAATACAGGTATGGGCATTGGAGCATATCCCCGCGCCTAGGCCACTGGCAAATAGAGATAGGCTTATTGGAGGCATGTACGCATATGGGTACAAAGGGATAGTTGTCTAGTGTAAGCTAGGCAAACTAGAGCATTGGAGGAGAGTGTTGGATGATATTGATACGGTCATCTGGTGACCATATACAGGTTGCGAGTTATGGGTCGAGGATGGGATGGAGATGCCTCATGTTTTCATTTTTAGGTATTTGATAGGGCGGACACCCTTTGTGATAGAGAGGTTTTTGCATAGCCGGGTGTTGTAGTAGTATGTTCAATAGCAAGGGATACCACAGGGAGCATTCTTTTATGCTCAATGGAGACAGGATATCCCAGATTAGGGGCCTACGATTGACAACACAGTGGCAGTGGAGGAGTTCTTTCACTTAGCCAGCTAGATTTGGGATTATGCCCTTGAGATCATGGATGTAGGGATGACTGATGAGTTTGCAGCACTCTTTGCATCACGTGCAGTGGCTAGGATATCAAATCCAGCTGAGATGATTCCAGCGTTTGATGATGATGAGGAGGTACATGAGGGAGGCGGTGATGGAGGAGGAGGGGATGACGGAGATGGTGGAGGAGGTGGCCGAGGTCAGCAAGGAGTTAGAGGGAGATTAGAGCTAGGGAGGGGAGGAGATAGGGGTGGAGATAGAGTGATACAGGGAGAGAGAGCTATGCGGTGGGTAGCAGTGGATAGAGGGAGAGGAGGTTTGGCGATCAGAGCTAGAGGGAAGGAGTAGGTTGGGGAGGTGATAGTGGTGGTGGGAGGGTATGAGGATGTGCGATGACCGGCCTAGAGGAGGAGGTCAAATGTGTTACCTCCACCAGCACCAAGGATAGGTAGAGGGATAGGGGGTACCCCTTCATAGGTACCCTTGTAGATGTGGATTCCTATGCATGTGGAAGATGCACAAATTAGATTGTTGCAGTTGGCAGTGCAGCATTTGTAGACATAGATGTTGGCGCATCAGCATCAGATTACACAGCTGACCACAGAGCGGGATACTGTTTTGGAGCGGTTGGGTTGAGCTGAGGTTCGAGCAGAGGTTTCAGAGAGAGTGAAAATAGGTGGCCCAATGAGAGACACCTTGAGAGAGTTGGCTTTGAGAGCCAAGGAGGCAGAGTATTACAAGAGACATTATGAGGATGCGGTGCCTAGGGAGCACCGAGTGCAGAGTTTCACGCAGTCGAGATCCAGTCAAACTAGAGAGACAGGGTCGAGGTCAGAGAGCAAAGGCGTGATAGGGCCTCATATATAGGATCCACTTGGAGATCCAAGTGCTAGGACATCTGTAGCGAGACCGTCTCCCTCAGGAGATAGTCATACCTGAGAGATGTCATCTCCATTGTATCTTGATCATTGTATTGTACTTGGCATAGACATGACATATTTTGTATATTGATCATTTGTCGAGATATATATGACATCATTTTATTTGATCTTTATGTGATGTGTTATGGATGATGTGTTCTATATGCTTTTATTGATTTGATGATGATGCAATTCTTAGACAGATCTATGTGATGCGATATTTGATGAATATGATGTGATAATGCATGATGCTGTGAGATGTATCTTGAAAATGAGATGTATGATATGATATGTTGTGAGATGTATCTTGAAAATGAGGTGTATGATATGATATGTTGTGAGATGTATCTTGAAAATGAGATGTATGATATGATATGCTGTGAGATGTATCTTGAAAATGAGATGTATGATATGATATGCAACTAATTGTAAAATGGTATGCAACTAATTGTAAAATGATATGCAACTAATTTTTTTTTAGAATCCTCATTGTGCATTTGTCATCTTTGTATAGCCACATGTTGTTTGCTTTCTATATATGTATCATCATTGAGCATTGATTTGTTTTGGGATATGTTAAAAATTTATACAAGCATAATGGTATATTTGAACCATAATGACCTAAGAAAAGTTTACATGATGTTTGATTTTTCAAGATAGAACAAGCATCAAGGTATAATTGAACCAGGATGACCTGAGTGTGGATTGCATATAAATAGACAAGATTAAACTATTTGTATGCATAAAGTGGAATCATATCTTCAGTGATGTGAATCACGTCTTGAGACGAGTATTTACACAATACAAATGATTGCATCACAGATAGAAAACTAACAAAATATTGGAGTCACCTGATGTTCTCTAGCTTTGAAGTATTATGGAGAAAATTTAGAGTATCCGATAATTCAAAAAGTTCAAGTGGAAAATAGTCAAAACTTTATGCAAGATGCAACATTTGATACTTCAAGAAATCATCCATCATATTTTGTGAATCCTCTTAAGCGATCAATGTTTGGCTTTGTGATTGTGTGAGCTTTGGTTGCTAGATATGATGTTCTCAGTCTGCTTCTAGTTGTGATGGCTTGAACGTGCTGCAAGTTTTGACAAATATTGCCCCTAGCTAAGTGAACCCGTCGATGTGGATATGTACAATGATTACCAAGCCATGGTGAGATATGGTGAAGGAATATGTGGATAAAACTAGGATAGTGACGATGCTAAGTATGTCCTGAATGGATTTTGTGATAAAAATGTCGGGTGATGGCCGATAGTGCTTTACTATGGGTATAATGATATGGATATAAATAGAGAAGTCATCCTCTTACAATAGCGCCTCTTGCCAGGTTTTCACTAGTTGTTTTTATTGTACCCTTTTATTTGCTTTTTTATTGATTTTTTGATGTTTTTGATTTTTTGACTTTTCTATGCATTAGACTTCTCAAGTGTAGTATTTCTTTAGATGGATGTTGTTAGTTGGTTCATCTAGAACATCTCCTTCTAAAGTTGTTAGCTGATAAGGACCTGATCCATAGGCTGATATGATGACATAGGGACCCAACCAGTTAGGTTCAAATTTTCCTTTCTTTTCCCGATCTTGCTGATTTTTAGGATTTTCCTTGAGTACTAGATCACCAACTTTAAAATTTTGAAGAATAACCTTGTGGTTGTAGCTTCTGCACATGCGTTGCTGATATTCTTTGAGATGAGTGTAGGCATGCTGGCGTCTTTCATCTAGCAGTTCAAGTTCTTGCAGTCGGTTAACGTGATACTCTTCATCTAGAATTAAGACTTATAGAGAGACTCTGAGAGATGGAATTTCTACCTCTAGGGGTAAAATAGCTTCTGATCCATATACCAATGAATATGGTGTAGCTCCTGTAGGTGTGCGGATACTAGTTCTGTATGCCCAAAGTCCTGAATTGAGTTGTTCATGTCAATCTTTGCCTGCATCATTCAATATTTTCTTTAGGATTTTCAATATTGTCTTGTTGGATGCTTTTGCTTGACCATTCCCTTGTGGGTAGTAAGGTGTAGAGAAATGATGTTGGATTTTGAATTTTTCATATAGTTCTTGTACATCTTGGTTCTTGAAAGGTTGTCCATTATCTATGATGATGGAACTCAAAATACCATATCTGCAGATCAGATAATTAAGGATAAAAGAGTCAATTTGTTTCCAATTCACTGTTGTCATGGGGACTACTTCAATCCATTTGTTAAAGTATTCCATTGTAGTTATAATGAACTTGTGTCCATTTGAAGATGAAGGATGAATTTTGCCAACCAAGTCTAGTCCCCACTGGAAAAAGGCCCAGGATGTCGTGAATGGTTGTAGTTCCTGTACTGGTGCATGTTTTAGGTTGCCATGGATCTGAAATTTAGGACATTTCTTTGCAAAGTGATAAGAGTCTTTTTCCATTATCGGCCAATAATATCCCATTCTCAGAAGCTTTTTAGCAAGAGTAGTACCACTTGAATGTGTGCCATAGATACCTTCATGAATCTCGTGTAAAGCAGAGTCAAATTCATTACGATCAAGGCAATGAAGAAGATTACCATCTAGACCTCGATGGTACAAAGTATGAGTAGTAAGGGTATAACAGGCGACTTGCCAGATAAAGTTACGTTTTTGGTTTTTGGATAGGTCAATGGGTAGGATGTTGTTCTTAAGATAGTCGTATATTAGTCCATATAGTGGAGAATCCAAACCGGTCAAGGCATAGATAACATGGGATTTAGAGTGGTCATTGGCTAGGGAGAACAGTTGCTCTACCAAAAACTTGTAACGACTTTTTTGCTCTGGGATTTGCAGTAGTAAAGCGATAGTAGCCATTGCATCGGTTGCTTTGTTGTCCAACCTTGGTATTTGGTCGAAGGTGATGTGTACAAAATATTATTTGAAGTCATCCACCATTTGTTTGTATGGTTGCAGCTTGTTGTCCTTTGTCTGATAGTCATTGTTGATTTGATTGACGACTAGTTATGAGTCTCCGTAGAACTTTAACTCTTTGATTCTCCATTCTACAGCAATTTTGATGCCTATAACCAATGCCTCATATTTAGCCACATTATTTGTGCATGGAAACATAAGCCTATATGATCTTGGTGTACTGTGTCCTTCAGGAGAGATGAATAGAATTCTAGCACCTGAGCCATGTTGTGTGTAGGACCCATCAAAGTATAAGGTCCATTATTTGGTAGAAATAGCCAGTACGTCCTTGTCCAGAAATTCGATCTCCATAGTTTGTTTTCCAGGTAGTGGTGCTTTAGCTAGTTGATTTGTGATCACTTGGCCTTTGATAGCTCTTTGTTATGTGTAGTGGATATCAAATTCACTGAGAATCATGACCCATTTAGCCAATCAACCTGTAAAAGCTACTTTGTTGAGTAGGTATTTGAGAGGATCAATTTTTGCAACTAGCTTAATTGTGTGTGCTAGCATGTAATGTCAGAATTTTTGAGAGGCGAATATTACTATTGGACAAGCCTTCTCAATGAATGTATAGTTTAATTCATATCCGTTCAATGTCCTGTTGATGTAGTATATAGCTCGTTCCTTGCCTTGTTGATCTTCTTGTGCTAACAATGCCCCCAGTGATATATATGTTGTTGAAATGTATAGAATGAGTGGCTTCCCTGCTATTGGTGGTACTAGAACGGGTGGGTTCATCAAGTATTGCTTGATTTGATAAAATGATTCTGCACATTTGGCTTCCCATCTGAATGGTACTTTTTTATGTAGCAAATGATTAAATGGGAGTCTTTTATCTACTAGTTGAGCGATAAATTGCCTGATTGATTGGAGTCATCCTTGTAGAGATCTGAGCTAACTGATATTCTTTGGTGGTGGCATCTCCATAATGGCTTGTACCTTTGCTGGATCCACTTCAATACCCTTAGCTGAACTATGTATCCTAGTAACTTACCTAATGTAACCTCGAAGACACACTTCTTAGGGTTGAGTCTGACTTGGAATTTCTCCACTCGATCAAAAATCTTTTCTAAGATGCTTAGGTGTTCTACTCTGGTGAAGGATTTAGCTAGTAAATCATCCATATAGTCTTCCATGAAAGTATGCATCATGTCATGAAAGATTATTGTCATTTCTCACTGATAAGTTGCTCCTACATTCTTCAAGCCAAAAGGCATAACATTTCAATAGTACGTTCCCCAAGGACAGGTAAACGTTGTTCTATCTTGATCTTTCAGGGCTATCTTGATTTGATTATAGCCTGAAAAACCATTCATTAGGGATAGCATTTCATGTCCTACTATGAGGTCTACAATTATGTCGATACTGGGAAAAGGAAAGTCATCCTTTGGATAGGCTTTGTTGACATCTCTAAAATCAGTGCATATTCTGATACTACCATCTGGTTTTGATACTGGCATGATGTTGCGAATCCATTCAACATAGTCAATAGGTCTAATGAATCTGATATCGAATAGTTTCTTTAGCTCATCTTTGACCATGAGTGCCACATGTGGATTCATCTTTTGTAGTTTTTGCTTAACTAGCTTAGCTCCTGGAGTAATGGACAAGTGATGCATGATTAATTGCGGATCAATCTTGGGCATAGCTGCATATGACCAAGCAAAGTTGACTTGCTTTTC
Source organism: Cryptomeria japonica (assembly GCF_030272615.1). Classification (NCBI taxonomy): domain Eukaryota; kingdom Viridiplantae; phylum Streptophyta; class Pinopsida; order Cupressales; family Cupressaceae; genus Cryptomeria; species Cryptomeria japonica. The sequence continues at coordinate 497,485,051 of NC_081412.1, read as the reverse complement.
TTTAAAAAAATTTATAAATTCTTATCTTTCTTCCTCTGTTAGAGATTCTGCTAGATGTATGTTTTTGGCTTCTTCTGTAGTACCAATGTTGATGGATTGAGTGGGCTCAATCAATATGGGTGATCGCTCATGATAATGCTCAAGAAGAGTGTCAAGTCTCCCATCTTCAGGTGCCTTAAAAAGGTTTTCACCCTCATATGCATCCTTTATTTTTACTTTTTTGTGATCCATTGCTGCCATTGACTGGTTTTCAGTAGTAGATCCTTTATTTGGTTCATTTTTGTGACTGAGAGACTTGGCACTCCCTGGATCGTAGACGTCGTTACTTTGTTCACTGGTAGAGTCTATTTCCAGGTTAATGGTACATAAGTAATGGATAATGGATTCGTCATTTGGGAAAATTGGTATATCATGTATTTCAGATTCATCCCAGTCTATGAGGTCAGGAAAGACAAGTGCTAAGGAGTCGTTTGGCGGATCAAATTCTACTGCTGTAAGTGTCAGGATGGAGGTATCTTCGTGGTCGAACTGGGTGTTAAAGAGTGTAAGGATTTCATCGAGATCTTTGATGATATCTTCTTCTGTATAGACTTGTTCATAATGACGTTGCTTGTTTTCCTTGGTGTCATAGATATTTTGTGGACCAAATTCAAGTGGTATATATTTTGTGCTACGTGCTTCTTGAGAAATGGGTGTAGGTCTGTCCTTTGCACAAATATCTTTAGTATCATTAGAACAAATGCCCCATTCATATTCATTAGAATCAATTTCAGAGGTAGTATCCTAGATTTTATCAGTGTTGTGAACTGGTATGTTGTAGGGTGAGAACAGGTCTTTGATGATTGTCACAAGTTGGATAGTTTTCTTTGACTCTGTATCAGATCCTGCTTCCACTTTTTGCATTTGTTCATATATTGTCCCTCCTTGTGGAGGAATGATGTTTTTAGGAGGTGATTCCCCTTTGCTGGACATGAATTCTTGAATATGATGTACCTCTGCACAAGGTGCTACTTTCTTTGGAATACTTGGCTTCTCAGATGGTTCTTTTGTTCTTGATGTTCATGTTCCCTACGTATGTTCTCTGCTGACTCAAATAGTTCCTCCTACTAGGATTCTTCCTTGTACTTCTTCTTTTCTTTCCACTGAGATTTTTGATATTTGCATGGTACCTTCTCTGGTAGTAGAGTGAGTTCAAAACCCAATCCCCTTTTGTCTTTACTAAATTGTGAAGGAGGATCCAATGGTTCTGTGATGCCTTCCTGATGTTTTCCAATAGGTCCTTTGCCACCATATCCCATCTGTTGCATGATGAAGTAACCTTTCCCATATAAGTGGGTTGGTATAGCTACGTCCACAGTAGCTGCTTTGTCTTCTTCTTCTTCATCCTTTTATAACTAGCTAAGGATGTCCCTTTCCTCTGATTCATGTGCTAGAGTGCCGAGTTGGATGAACGTGCCATCAAACTTGGTGATGGGCTGAGTTGCTTGATGTGTTGATATTGGAGGTAATCTATGGGATCTAGGTGATGTTGGTAAGTTGGCCAAACATATGGATTCCAAAGAGTATTCCCCCATGCCTTGCTCTTTGATTTTCAGTTTTTGCTTGAAATCTCTAGACTTTTCCTGTTGAAGATCTGATGCTAAGGAATTTTGTTTTTCTCTATTATGTGGAACTAGGCTGTCTTGGGTTGCCCCCATTTCATTACAATGTTGAAATGGATTATGATCAGCTGATATAGAAACCTCCTGGCCATTATAGAGAAATTTCACACACTGGTGATATGTAGAAGGCACTACTTGCATTTCATGTATCTAGGGTTGACCTAATAAGATATTGTATGTGAGATCTATGTCTAAGACCTGGCACATAGTATCCTTTTGTATCGGTCCTACCTGAATAGGAAACATCACAGTTCCTTTAGACGATCTTTCTTCATCATCATATGCCTTTATGGTGATCTTCTTGCGTGGATCAATAAACTCTTCAGAAAAGCCTAATGCACAGATAAGTTTTAAGGTACAAATATTAAGTCCAGCTCCTCCATCTATTAATACTTGTTTTACTCGGTGTTTATAGACTATGACTTCAATATGGAGAGGAGTATTATGTGGATGGCTCAATGAGATATTATCATGCTTAGAAAAAGTGACATTATGAGGCCCTGTCATATGAGCGACCATGGCTTGGAATTTGTCAGCATCCAGATCTTGAGGTACATTTCTTTCTAATAACACTTGTTCCAATATGTATTTGTGTTTTGGCGAAAGTTTTAGTAGCTCCAGGATAGATATTTGAGCAGGAGTTTTGCGTAGTTGACTGACTAGATCATATTGAATTTTGGGTACGACGTTTGTCGTTGATGTATGTCCCTTCAAGAAATATTTTTGAGCTCTTGTTGTTACGTTGAAAGATTCATGATCATGTTGATCTCGGATTGTGATGACGCCTACTTGATTGTCTATAGCTGATATATGATTGATGGTGTTTTTGTAGATGTGATTGATATGAGCTCCACGTGTATCTTTTGAGGTTGAATCTCCATCCTTGTTGTAGTTTGGAAGAGGATTCTTAAAGCCTCCATGGTCACCGTTTGTCTTGAAACCATCAACTGTTAAATCACCTCTATCAATCATATCCTGAACAATGTTTTTTAGTCTTATGCAATCATTTGTTTGATGACCTTTGTTGTGATGAAAATCACAAAACTGTGAGTCATTCCACCAAGGTGGTTTGATTTGAGGTTCAAAGTTGATGATTGCTGGTAAAGAGATAATTTTGTTTGCTAGGAGTTTTTTGAATACTGACTCCAGTGATTTCCCCAATGGTGTGTAGACACGTTTTTGAAAATTGTTGGTGTTACCTCATAAATTTTTATTAGGCCCTTGATTTGTGTGATTGTTTTGAGCATTGTTGGCGTTGTTGGTATTGTGTTGACCTTGATTAGTATTTGGTGTGTAAGTGTTAGTGTCTGGGTTAGCACCTTTGGGATTCTTTGTAGCTTGTGTATTTCCTGATAATGTGAGCACGGGCTGCTGAGGTTTTGGATCATGTGATTCATTGCTTCCTTCATTTCCATTGTTTTTGTTTCTGGTCCAGAATCTGGATTTGTCCAAATTGTTGTTGTTTTGGCTATTGTAGTTTGATGAACTTGTTCCTTCTTTGAAGAATTTTAGCGTTCCTTTCTTGACACATGCTTCTTCAACTTGAATGCCATTCTCAATCAATTTAGTAAAAGATGGTATGCATTGGAGTTTGAGCCTATAACTCATCTCACCGTTTAAGTTGTCGATGAAAATTTCCATTTTCTCCTTTTCAGGGATATCTCAAGGATATCTTGAAACCATACGATGCCAACGTTGAAGGAAGACCATGAACGTTTCATTGTTTTTCTATTTGGTGTTACAGACATCTAATATGGTGATAGCATGTTGAATGTTATAGGAATATTGAGTTATGAATTTGTTGACTAGTTCATCAAATGATCTGACAGGAGGTGTGATTTTAGATAACCTTCCATTGTTTTCCCTCCCAAGATTCTTGGGAATAACCTCATCAAATAGGTGTGATCATGAGCAAACTCAAGACTCATCGTACAAAATTCTTGCACATGATCAAACTTGGGAACGTCTGAGTTCGGAGGAAAAGGCACGATATTCAATCTTCTGTCAAACGGATAAGAAAAATTTCATTTAATGAATACTGTATTGTTGTCTCTTGTTGCATGTCTTGCATTTGTTGAGTAAGGACAATCAAAGGTGCATTATTTTGCCAAGGAAATAATTATTCCCTTGCATTAATTCTAGGTTGAAATGGTGTATGGAACAGTATGCTTTGCTCGGGGATGTTTTGTTCTGGCATTTTTTGTTCAGGAATACCTTGCTCAAGGTCACGTGCTTCTTCTTCTCTTTGTTGTTCTTGATATTCGTAATGTTGAGATCTTGTTCAAAAAATGTCTGTATCAAAGTCCTCCAAAAGTTTAACTCCTTTGCTTGTGAGCATGAGTAGGTATTTTTGTTTGTCATTTTCCATGAGTCTTTCCACAAGTTTTTGAAATGAAGCACTTTCTTGACATTCTTGAAGAAGTTCTTCATAAATTTCGGTGTCCTCTAGATGTGAACCTTCAAAAGGATTAGATAACCTTCGATTCATGCTTGATTCTGGTCGTGTGTTGCTTTGTTTGTTTCGTTGAGAGCGAGTGATAATAGGCATTTTTAGAAATATTCTAGAGTTGGTGGTGGTAACCTTGGGAAGTTATAAGTGATGCACTCGTCGGGAAAGAATGCTGGATTGATCTTTCCTCCATGATTTATTTGTTGACTGAACATAGATTTTTGACAGAATGCTCTAGTCTTCAAAGCTTCCTTGTCAAATTTGTTTGATTTGCTCTAAATATATAATTGTACATGATGAAAGAATGTTCAATGAGATATGAAGAGTTGACGATTGATGTATAAAAATTTATTTCTTTTGGCAAGTTTCGAAGAACTTGGTTGTTGTTTCTTCAACTTAATGTTATGATAAATATTCTTTCTTCTCAGAATATGAGGATTAGTCATGCACAAGTGATCAATGGTTTCCTTTGAGTTGTTTTGGATTCAGTTTATCTTGTTTTGGAAACTTAATTTTTACTTTATCAAAGTGAAGGTTTAGATGCCCCCTCATGACAAAGTGCGTCAAATGATATGGAATAGAGCTTTCCCAATATGAAAACTCGATTTGACAACTAGGAGTTTTAAACAACTATGTTTTGGGATAAAAAACGTGTGATAAAAAGGACCTATTTGCCACTTGTGATGATGTTTCCCGATTTTGATAGGATAGATATGTTTATCGTGCGACCAGTTTCGGATTTTGGACAACTTTTGTTTGATGAGAAACTTGCTTTGGAAATAGCTTCTGATACTCTTTTTTTGGTATTCTGATTTGATGAAGTGATGAAAGGAGGTTTTCAAAAATCTTTTCAAAATTTTCCAATTTGACCTCTGTTTTGCCTCCTATTTTTTTGGTTTTGACCACACACTAAGATAGAGACTTTATGTGCTACAAAAAGTTCTCAAAGCACTAAAGAAAAGACCCCATGCGCTATGCTGCCCCCTGCTACACGCTAACTGGTTTCATTGGTTAAATTTGTTTCGGCTTTGGTTTAAAAGATCATGCACTAATATGAGCTACTGACATGCTACTATTTATACTCTACGCGCTAAAGGTTGACTTCCACGCACTAAGTTGATGCTTCGACGCGCTAAACTATTTTCAGGATGAGCTAACTGCTACTGTTGATTTTAAATTTCAGTGAAGCACTACTGTTAAGACTTTATGCGCTAAAGATAAGGTTTGATGCGTTAAAATATGGTTGCCACATGCTAAGACGTTTCTCTTACGTGCTAAACTGCCCTGACTTGATTGTTTTCTACAATTTTGGAGTTTTGTTTTGATTTTTTAATGTCGATAGATGATTTTCTGAAGTAACCAATGAAAGCATGACACCAAAGAGACAACCATTTTTCTTAATCTAAACGATAAGTGTATGTTTTGCAAGGATGTGTTCAAATCCTCAATGTTTTAACAGGTTTGGATACAAAGAATACACTCCAAAAAGACTCTTTATTCAAGGGTCATAAGCAATACCATAGCCCACTAGTCTCGATACTCCGTTAGCTCAAACAGTCAGGTCACCCCCTAGAGGGTGCCCATTTTTTTGCCTTTTGCTAGAAATTAACTCAAAGTGAATTTCTTCACAATTGAGTAGTTATCTTGGGAGATATATGGTGAGCGATCTTGGGAGTGGATTCTTCCCCACCCTTGCACTATGATATTACAAATGTCTGGTTACTGACTCGGCTCAAAGTTTCTATGCTAAGGTTCGTAATCAAGCCTCATTTTCGTCCGTCAGTGATAAACTCCCTCAGGAGGCTTCCCAACCTTTAGAACAAAGGCTTTACATATCTCAAGGATACTGGAGGAAGGCTAATCGTTGCGCGCAACCATTGAAAAGGACTTTCGTCACTTTTCACATTTGATTATAGTGGGTTGAAACACTTGGCTTCAAAGTTGTTTCCCACTTAGGTCATTCCCTTCACACCAGCCAAAAATGACTTTAAGAGTTTTTTCAACGTTTCGGGAAGGTAGGCCTGCTAAAGGATTTAATGCAATATCACTGAAAGCATAAGAGTGGTCTGGTTTTTTGGTCACCCAGTTAAGGGGAGAGCATATACCTTCCACTTTCGAGACAAGGAAAACAAGGTTCTTTTTATCCTTTCAATGCAGTCATTTGCTAAATTCTATATGGAGATTTTGCCCCATAAAAACATGGTGTCTATTTTATCCCTTCAAAGCAATGATTTTCTAATCTAGGAAAAGAACCTGGTCAACAAAGCAAAACTTCGATCTTGGTAGTCAACAAAAGAAATCGATAAAAGGGGAAGGACTTCCCTCTGTAAATTGAAAACAAAAATTTTGACAACTGTGGTTTCTTTTACTTTGCAAAAATTTGAAGTTAATCCTTTTAAACACCAAAGGATGGTGAGGTTGCTTTTAAAGCTTTTTGCAAAAATGAAAGATTGTCTTGTTTTTTTTAATAACCCAAAAAGAAAAGTTTTTCTCCTATGAAAGCAAGAAAGATTTTCATTGTGATTCTTTTTAGGTGTCCCAAATCAAATGTGAGTTCAGTTTTAAGAAAATTTAAAAGAGGTTCAAATTTTAACTAAGTTATTTAAGTTAGTAAAAACTCTAAACTATCTTAATGATCCTAAAAATGGAGCTCCTCTCTGCAAGCAAATTGTTAAAAACCTGCAAAATAACAAGCAAAATCATTTAGACAAATGTGGGCTTCAACAAGTCTAATTTCGCACTCGGTTACAGTTTTTAGTTTTTGCCTCTGTTTGTGATGCATTACAAAACAAACTATACGTGCTACAAAATTTTCTCAGATGCGTTATCGGACAGGCCCGACGCGCTAAACTGTTTTTTAGATGCGCTACTCTATTTTTCTCCCGTAGTGATACCTACAAGAAAAGATTACTGGAAGCTTATGCACTAAGGTACGGACTTTACATGCTAGAGTATAGACCCCATGCGCTAAACAGTGTGTTCCTGACATGCTAACTCTTGTTTCCCGTGTACCTGTGAAATTTCTTATTTTTTAAAACCAATCTAATTAATGGGGTAGTACCCCATGGTGGGCGCCAGAAATATATGCGAGAAAAGCGGGGCTATGAAACTCAAATGTGAAAAATGAAGCTTCAAAGAGGCTTGCTCACACACCCACATGACTTCTTGGTGCAAGTTATGGAGTAATGAAGAATGACTCAACTTCCCAAGGTTGGTTCCATGGTTCTCTATCTCACAAGGTCCCTCAAACCAATGCCTTTGCTCTCAGATCATTGAGAAAAGTGGTTTAGGGATGACAAATGCAAGAACGAGGGACTCTTATGACTGATTTAGTTATGAAAATGCATCCTATCTATGCATGATTCTACAAATGCAATAAACTAGATTATAAAATGACAAGATTAGTAGCAATACTATCCTAACATGATATACTAGTTTATGAGTTAAGCTAATGATAAAGGAAATAGTCTAAAATGCTTATTAGATATATTCCTATAACAAAGAGAAGCTAGATGTATTAATAAAATTGAGCATAAGTGAGATACAAAAGCTTGCATGGATTTTAGATAATAGATTTCTTAGATTCATGGATCCACAAAATGGAGGAAGGAGAGCTCTATTTATAATGAAAATAGGGCAATGGATGGCCAGGATTGAAAGAGTTAATCAAGGGTCAAGATTGAAAGTTTTCAATCCATGTTTTCAATTTTCACCAATAAAATGGTGACAATTGTCGACATAAGGTTGGTTGAGAGGAGAGATAAGAAGCATTAAATGCTTGAGAAGACATGAAGGCTACCTTAGGAGGTAAGGGTTAAGGTTAGGTTAAGGTTATCCATTGGATAAAGCTTTTACCCAAAGAATAAACTCTTGTGCAAAGGTTAAAGGAATAACCATGGTCAAAACAATAAATGCTTGATGAGATCCTTGGGTTAGACGGAGGATAAGTTAGGCAAAAAGTCTCTAACCATGCCACTAAGGGTTAGTTAACCATTAATGGTTAGAAGACTTTGGGGACAAATTTGTAAGAGTCCTTCCAAATTTGGGGGCATTCAACAAGTTATCTTGTTGAATGGATATAGGCTTTAATGCATTTTGAAGACTTTACTCCAAATTTGAGAAGCAACCTCTTCAAATTTAGGGAAAGGGGATAATGAATGGGTTTAGGATTAGATGGATTCTAGAAGAAATTAGAAATGGGGTTAGGATGCAAGTGGGAGATGTAGGATTTTGCAAGTGGGTGGGGAAAATAGAATTTAATTAAAATAAAATTAATTTATTTCAATTTGGTTGCAATTTGGGAATTTGAATAAATTAGATTTACTCAATTTGGGGTGAACTATTTAATTAAAAGTAGAGAGAAAGGGATTTAATTAAATAAAATGATTTATTCAATTAAATAATGCAAAAGGTTTTAGTGAATTTAACTAAATAAATTGAATAATTTACCTAATTAAATAGAGGAATGTGGGCGATTTAATTAAATTGGATTTAATTAAATAGAGGAATGGACATAAAATGTTCATTTACGAATATGGTCATTTTTATACGTCTACAACTTCAATTCAGCATCTTCTATGTTAGGTTCAGTACCGGTTTAAGCCCATACTATAACCATAAACCTTATACAAAATTTGCCTTAATATTCTGTCATCACTTCTACCATATCCATTATCTATCCATTCTTACAAAATGATTTACAAGATCGCATACATATATGAGTCTATTACAATATGCCATGTTGGGTTTACAAAAGATATTTACAATTAAATACAATAAACAAAAGTGTGTTCCTATCGGCTGGGGTGTCGGTATACATTGTTGTCGCTGTCGGTGAAGTGTTTGTCGGTGCCGGTGCCTGTCAATGGTTTACCAAATGAATGTCGGGTGGTTGCCCAAAGGTTGCCAGTAGGTTGCCATTAATGACAACACCATCATTTCTCACTAGAGTGTAGAATGCCAACAAGGTCATGTCAAGCATTTAATGCTTTTTCCCTCTCCCCTCAACCCATCTCATGTTGATATTTGCCATCCTGGGATTGAATTGAAATCCCTCACATGGATTGTAAACCCATCAATCCTGACCCTTGTTGAGATTACTCAATCTCAACCATCCATTGCTCCATTTTGCCTATAAATAGAGCTCATTTCTTCATAATCCAGATACTGAAATCTTGTATGTATCTAATTTATAGTGAATTTTAGAGAGCATTTAGCATAATCATACACATTTGTCTTTTGGAGTAAAATTAATATTCGATAATTAGATAATATATCATTTTAGCTTGTTCACATTTGAATTCTCATAATCATCCATTTTACAATCTTGAACCTCCATAAGACATCCAAAATAGTGCAAATAGCTACTGAGAGTTACACTCATTTGGGAAGTTGGAGAAGAGAGGAACAAGGTAGGAGAAGCTACAAGCATGGTGGAAGGCATTTTGAGATGCCTTGTTGCATTTCTTAGTGTTATCAAGCTTTCTATTTATGTGTTGTGTCTCTCTCGATATGCTTGCTTAGGATAGTGTTTGATTTGTGATTTCTAACACTAACACTTGTTTGTTGCTTGTTTGTTTGTGTTGTCTTGACAATATCCTAACCATTCTTTTTTGCATAGCATCAGAAACTATATAATGTATATAAATAAATGATGTATATTTATATAGATTATATTTATAAAGAAATAAATAATTTATATAAATAAATATAAATGATCTATATTGTGAAAGATAGAAAGGTAGAGAGATTTTGAGAGGGAGAGGGAAGGAGGTAGACAATTAATTTGGGTGTGCCAATTTATTTCCATCACCTCGACTATACCAATGCATTATATTACCTTACTACTATATCACTCAATTTTGTTACGAGTCTAGCTTGACCACTGCGGTATTGCAGTAATAGTTATCACATCACCACAACCTTCGTCCATGTCATATCCTTTTGTCCTACGTTAACGAGATATCAAAGTCTCTTTATCGCATTATTGCAACATTCGTCCAGTATAGTTGCTAATGTCATGCAGTATAGCGGTAGCATATTATATTATTTCCAAGCCGCAAGGCTCATAAACACTTGTTTTTCTTCCACAAGACTATGATGTTATCTTTATCCCTTTATCACCATATCATTGTATGCTTAATGAGAGACCTTTGGGTTTTTGCGGAATGGTGGTATGCTAAATTAAGACCTTTTATTTCCATGTCATAATCTTATTTTGTGTTTTAACTCTCGCAGTGCTGCGATATGCTATATTTACATCTTATTAATGTGGAGAATGAAGATTCTGTGGGAACCATGGAATATTTTTTATGTGGTTGACACCTTGAATTGGAAACAGGTGAGACATAAAATTACGGGAACTCAAAATTTTGAGGGGTTCTAACAGGTATTATATCTCTAATGTAAGATAGTGGAGGCATAAAAGAGGGTGTGCAAAAGATAATAAATAAATATAAGGTTCTAATAGGATTTCATTGTATATGTGAAGTTGCAGGTTGAAATACTCATTGTATTTTGTCAGGTCTATAGAAGTTTAGTGCATGGTTGATAACATGTTTTTTTTTCTCATTTTATGTTATCTCAAATAGATATTTGGAAATCACAACCTTCCTCTTTAGGTAATAGAGGCATGTTGGATATCACAACTAAGTTTGTCCGAGGTGAGAAGCACAATGTGTATTTTAACCTATAACTTTATATTTATAATGGAACTCTATCACAAGCTTATAACAAAACAAAATTAGGAATACAATTTTGTTGGGGTGTACATATCTCTATTACTTGAAACAGAAGATTGTCATATCAAACTAATAATTTGCTATATATTTTACATGGTGCATTTTACACAAAAGTGAATTACAGATTGTGTTTTTTAATTAATTTCTATTATATGGGATGGAAGACTAGGTGAGGCCAATAAATATTATGTCAATTACAATTTTGCATAGGTCTTGTGTTAACAAGGTTTTTGATAGAAGATGATGCTTATTAGCTCAATGTTGCATGTTAAAGATTATCTAAAATTGAATGATTGGGTGCTCTTTCCTATAGTTGAAGGCTTAGGTTGTGTTGAATAACTAGAATACAGAGAGGGGAGGGGTGAATCAGTATTCCCTTGAACTTATTTAAACTTCCGATTAATTAATTACATAGCATAATTCAAATGTAACAAATAAAAATAGAGACATAACAAATTTAACACAAGATTTGTACGTGGAAAACCCAATATTAGAAAAACCAGAGAGAGATGATACTCTAAGGAATAGTGTAGTAAGCAACTTGTTACGCAATACAAAAGGGGTGGCTCATTGTTGGTTTGACTCACTGTGATTTGGACTTATTGTCTAAAATACAAAAGAGGGTTTATAGCAAGTTTATAGAGTATACAAAATTTAAACAATTGTGAGTGCATCTAACATATGCATATAATAGAATTCCCTTGAAGTCCATAAGTTGTCGCATAAATTTTTTGTACCGAACATGCACATAAAACATAACCACAATTCCTCCTCTTATAGTACATCAAAATAGTTGTATTTCTACAACCATGCATTTTAGTATATGATATCCTCTATGATATATATCCACATCAATTTATTGTCAAGTCGAATCAACCAGAATGGATGAGACCGAACTTAACCAGACGCTACAACAATCCAAGCAAAACTATGTGGTGTTCGCTTTCAGCTACAAACTATAGGAATGTGCATCTCAACATATCCAAATGGGACTGGATCCAAATATATCTTGAAACGTGTGCAACCATCATATTTGGATAAGACAAGACTCAAAAATAACTTTTGGTAACATAAAATATCGAGCCTAAAAACTGTGCAAGCATGAAGAAAACTTTCCAAATTGAATTCCATACATTCACTTTAGATAACTTACAACAATCATGACATCAATGACAACAATGAAAAATAGGACAACAAGGTTTTTCATGTTATAACATCAAATGAGAACAAAAGGTACATCTTATCAACCATGAACTAAGTTTGTGTAGGTTGAAAAACACAATATTTACTAAGTTTGTGTACTTCATATTTACTATGACAATATTTCACAATCCTACAACATAAAATGAGGAATATTTTTTGGGGCGAACATACCTCTGTTACTTTAAGAGAAAGGTTGTGCTATCCAACCATTCATTTGAGATAACAAGAAAGACATGCAATCAATATATAAAACCATGCCATATTGAGGGTTAGGTAGTGAGGGAGGGATAGATAGGTAGTTAGAGTTAGGTAGAGAGAGAAGGTTGGAGGGAAGGGAGAGGGATAAAGAGAGTTAAAAATGGACCTAGAGAGAGAGAGAGATTTGATGAAGGGGGAGGGTTAAGGGGGGCGAGGTAGAGAGGGAGAAACCTAAAGAATAGAGAGAGAGGTGACAAATTGGACAACAAAGAGAGATAATAAGGGAGGGGGAGATAATAAGAGAAAGCAAGGTAGGGAGATAGATATTGGGGTAAGGAGGCAGGGGGGATGGAGAGGGAGAGAGGATTAAAGGGAGGGAAGAGAGAGTTGAGAGAGAGAGAGAGATTATGAATTTGGAAATTTAGTAGACTTTGCATATGATTTAGAAAACTAGTGGTAAAGAACTTGATATCCAATAAAAAAATTATTCAAGAGTTAGTTAGTAGGCACACACAACCTTGTTTAAAAATGAACTTCCTACTACATGAAATTAATGTGTGAGCGACAAATATCAAAATGAATTCAATTGTATGACATGGATGAATAGGTGGGGCAAATGAATATTGCATCAATTATAATTTCATAGGTCTAGTGTTTACAAGGTTTTTAATAAATGATGATGCTTATTAGTTCAACGTTGGATGTTATGGATTATCTGATTGGGTGCTCTTTTCTATGGGTGGAGGTTTGGGTTGTTCATTTTATATTTTTTTCTTTAATATTTTCTTTTGGTTATTTTTTTAATGTTTCTTATTCTTATTCTTCATTTTATTCTTGCCAAATGACCTAAGTCAATTTGAGTAAAAAAAAAGGGAACAAGGGTGGGCCTATCTACTCTACCATTGAAATTTTGAAGTTGACAATTTCTAAAGTTGAAGAAACTAAAAGATAACTCAAAGAACGACTATTAAAGTTAGAAATTTTATAAAATATTTAATAGCTCCAATGGAATTTGTACCAGATTATTTCTACAAATATCCCAATTTTGATATCCAAGAGTGAGGTTGATAACTTGTAGTTGATGAAATAGAGGGATCAAACATTGTATAGTTGGATAGATACAATAGTAAATGAACCTTGTGAACAAATAGAATTTTGTTATAAATATCATTAGCAAGCTACATAACATTATTATTATTGATATCTTAAATAAACCTAGAACAATCATAGATTTTGCTTATCATAGTTTATTTCTACTGTTTGCTTCATTTTATTTTTATTTGAAGAATTATAGAATTTATAGTGAATAATTTAATCCAAATATTAATATCAATAATAAGTATAATAATTATGTCAACATAATACTATAGTATATTATAAATATTTTTAATAATAATATAAATATTAATACTAATATAACACTAATAGCTATAATTCTAGTTAAAGTTATTTTATTTGCTCAAGAATTATCGTAGCTATCCAGCAATACACTAGGAATGCAAGTTCAAAAATATAGTGTATTTTGAAACACACACTGGTATGAAACACATTGTGCTTCGGAACACATTAAGTTGTAAAAAAAACTCAGTTTTAAAACACATCATCTTCTAAAAATAGTATGTTTTACAACATGATGTGTTTTGAAATCAAGATAAAAAAATAAACAGTTAAATTACAAGCTTTATTATTTGAGGACAAAAAATAAAATAAAATTAAATATATACATATAACTAAAAGATATTATTTATAGAAACTATATAATGTATATAAATAAATGATGCATATTTATATAGATTATATTTATAAATAAATAAATATAAATGATCTATATTAAGAAAGATGGAGAGGTAGAGTGATTTTGAGAGTGAGAGGGAAGGAGGTAGACAATTGTGTTCCAATTTATTTCCATCACCTCGACTATCCCCATGCATTATATTAGCTTACTACTATATTGCTCAATTTTGTTATGAGTCTAGCTTGACCACTGTGGTATTGCGGTAATATTTGTCCCTTTATCACCATATCGTTGTATGCTTAATGAGAGATCTTTGGGGACCTGCGGAATGGCGGTGTGCTAACTTAAGACCTTTTATTGTCATATCTCAATCTTGTAGTTATTTTGTATGTTTACTCTCGCGGTGCTGCGGTATGCTATATTTACATATAATTTTCTCTATCGCTATCTCGTGGCCTGCTTACAATCATAAAATATGGTATTCGTGGTATTGTGGTAACCTTTCTAATGAGTTATTTGTTAATGTGACAAGATAATTGAAATCAAGAAAGGGAGAAGGGGATTATGTGGGGAACCATGAAATATTTTTGGTCGACATCTTGAAATAGAAATGGTTGAGACATAAAATTATGGGAACTCAAAATTGTGAGGGGTTTTATTCGGTTTTACATCTCTAATGTAAAATATTGAAGGCATAAAAGAGGGTGTGGAAAAGATAATAAATAAATATAGGGTTCTAATAGGATTTCATTGTATATGTGAAGTTGCAGGTTGAAATGTCGATAACATGTTTTGTCAAGTCTGTAGAAGTTTAGTGCATGGTTGATAACATGTTTTGTTTTCTCATTATATGTTATCTCAAATAGATATTTGGAAATCACAACCTTCCTCTTTAGGTAATAGAAGCATGTTGAAAATCACAATTAAGTTTGTGCGGGTTGAGAAACACAATGTGTATTTTAACCTATAACTTTATATTTATAATGGAACTCAATCACAAGCTTATAACAAAATAAAATTAGGAATACAATTTTGTTGGGGTGTGCATATCTCTATTACTTGAAGAGGAAGGCTTTGATATCAATCTAATCATTTGGGATATGTTTTTCACAATGTGTTTTACAAAAAAGTGAATTACACATTGTGTTTTTTAATTATTTCCTAAAGTATGAATTTGGAAATTTAGTAGAGTTTTCATATGATTTAGAACTTGTGGTAAATAAATTAATATCTCATAACAAATATTTATTCACTAATTAGTAGGCACACACATTTCTATTTGAAAAATGTCCTCCTACTACATGCATTCAATGTGTGAGTGAGAATTATCAAAATTAATTCAATTATATGGGATGGAAGACTAGGTGGGGCCAATGAATATTGTGTCAATTACAATTGCATAGGTCTAGTATTAACAAGGTTTTTGATAGAAGATGATGCTTATTAGCCTAGTGTTGCATGCTATATATTCTCTAAAATTTAATGATTAGGTGCTCTTTCCTATAGTTGAAGGCTTGGGTTGTGTTGAATAACCAAAATACTGAGAGGGGAGGGGTGAATCAATATTCCCTTGAACTTATTTAAACTTTTGATTAACCAATTGCAAAGCATAATTCAAATCCATCAAATAAAAATAGAGACATAGCACATAACACCAGATTTGTACATGGAAAACACAATATGGGAAAAAACGACAGAGAGATGATATTCTCAGGAATAGTGTAGTACGCAACCCGTTACACAATACAAAAGGGGTGGCTCACTGTTGGTTTGGCTCACTGCCAATTTGGCTCACTGGCAGTTTGGGCTTATTGTCTGAAATACAGAAGAGGTTTTATAGCTAGTTTATATAGTATACAAAGTTTGAACACTTGTGAGTACATCTAACATATTCATAGAATACAGTTCCCTTGAAGTACATAAGTTGTCACATAAATTCTTTGTACTTAACTTGCACATAAAACATAACCAAAATTCCTTCAAATATAGTACATCAAAATAGTTATATTTCTACAACCATGCATTTTAGTATATACTATCCTCAATGATATATATCCACATCGATTTATTGTCAAGTTGGTTTAGCCAAAATGGATGAGACCAGACTTAACTACACGCTACAACAATCCGAGCGGTACTATATGGTGTCGTCTTTTAGCTACAAACTAGAGGAATATGCATCTCAACATATCTGGATGGGATTGGATCCAAATATATCTTCAAACGTGTGCAACCATTATATCTGGATAAGATCGGACTTAAAAACAACTTCAGGTAACACAAAATATCAGGTCCCAAAAATGTGCAAGCGTGAAGAAAACTTTCCGAATTAGATCACATACATTCATATTAGATAACTTACAACAATGATAACATCAACGAAAAAAATCACAAATAGGCCAACAAGGTTTTTAATGTTATAACATCAAATGAGCACAAAAAGTACATGTTATCAACCATTAACTAAGTTTGTATAGGTTTAAAAACGCAATGTGTTGTTCAACTTAAAACTTCATTTTTACTGTGAAAATATTTCACAATCCTACAACATAAAATAAGGAATATTTTCTAGGGTGAACATACCTTTGTTACTTTAAGAGAAAGGTTGTGCTATCCAACCATTCATTTGAGATAACAAGAAAGACATGCAATCAATATATAGAACCATGCCATAGTGAGGGTTAGGTAGTGAGGGAGGGATAGATAGGTAGTTGGAGTTAGGTAGAGAGATAAGGTTGGAGGAAGGGAGAGGGATAGAGAGAGTTAGAAAGGGACCTATATAAGGAGGAGATAGAGAAATTAAGGGAGAGAGAGAGAGAGAGAGAGAGAGAGAGAGAGAGAGAGAGAGAGAGAGAGAGAGAGAGAGAGAGAGAGAGAGATGAAGAAAGGGAGAAACCTAAAGAGTAGAGAGATAGTTTGGGAGAGAGAGGTGACAACTTGGATAATTGAGAGAGATAATAAGAGAAAGTGGGGTAGGGAGAGACCTAGAGAGTGGAGGGAGAGGTGAGAGAGAGAGAGGCGTCAATATGACCAATACACTCTAACCTATGTACCCTGAACCTTATATCCTACAACCTATTATCTAGATCCTATATAAGAGAGAGAGTGATGATGACCTAGAGAGGGGAGGGAGATATAAGAGTAGAGAGGGAAGAATAAAGAGAAAGAGAGAAAATGAGGGAGGGAGAGTTGGGCAAGGAGCGATTTAGAGACCTAGAGAAGGAAGAGGTAGAGAGGTGAGGAAGAGAGAGAGAAGAAAATAAGAAAGATAAATTCACAAATAAAGAAAGAGGGGTAAGGAGGTAGATAGAAAAGAACTAGAGAGGAGAAATAATAAAGAGGAAGAGTGAATATGCAAGAGGGAGGGATGCAAGGATAAAGATGGGGTAAGGAGGAAAGGCAAGGTAGAAATAGGTGAAAGACCTAGATAGGGTGTAGTGCCCCTCCCTGATTTATCTTTCCTTTTTGTGCATCAATAGACTATATTGATATAGCCTAGAATATCTTATGATATTTTTGATAGATGTTTATGGATTTATCTATGATGTGGATACTCTATGGTTGAGGATAGATATTCCATATTTGGAGTTGACATTATGATTTCATATGGTTGATGATATTCATCGATCATTATGATGATGGACTCTTATTTGATGATCTATATGCATATGTGAGGTTCATATTTGCTTATGGAAATTTGATGATATCATGTGTTGTGATAATCTTACCTCGGGATTATATTGGATATGATGTTTATGATAGTGCTTGATTGTCTTCTACTGTAGTTGTGAATAGGGATGATGTCATACCACTCATTCTTGAGCACGATATGACATTGTGATTCCATTTCACCTATCTAATTACTTATGGTATATGTTATTGTATATGGTTTTGTACTTGTATTGGTGGTGACAAGTTTGTAGGTACCAAACATCAACTCCATATATTTTCACAAGTCTGAGTGTGTCTTCATCCAAATGGCAAGTTGATCGGAGGTGATATGAGATCCCATTCTATACTCTAGGTTTAAGTTGGTATCCTCTCAGCCGTGGTATTATTGTTAGAGTTGTCTCATGGTATTTTATGTTATATTATGTTGGGTTGCTTAAGGAGTTGTGATTATTGGTTTATATAGTTTATAATAATGAATTAAATTAATTATTGGCATTAATATTTAATATTAATGAAATATTATTATTTGGAATTTACTATTCATTTATATTTATCATTTGGATTTATATTTAATTAATGATTTTATATTATTTTTATTTATTTATTAAGGATTATCTATTATTTGAGCCTTTTGGGATTTATTATTTATTTATTTATATGGTTGTGGCTTTAATATTTTTTTGGTTTCTATGGTTTAACTATTAACCGGGCCTTTATATTTTATTGTGTCTTGGTTTATTTAATTAATTGATTGAACTTATATTATTATTTCCCTTTTTACCCCCTTCGGGTTATTAATTAATTATTTCTTCTACCTACCCTATTTTACTATTTGTTGTGAGTTGGGCATGTTTAAATAATATTATTTTAATTTATTTCTTACCTTGATATTTGGGTAGGGGTTGGTATGAAATATTGTATTCCTAAATATTTTGATTGGCCAACATATTCTATAGTTTTTGAAATAATTCTATTTATCGAGCTTCTTGTGTTTTGTTGGGGTTGGCCTTCTCAAAAAAATTCCTACGATTCAAGATTTTGGATTCTTTGTTTTGAAACTTGGCTTTGTTGGAGTTTGGTTGGATTTCTCTTCATTAAATTTCATAGACCTTCTATTCTATAATTCTAGGATGGATTTTTATTTCTCCTTTCTGCATTTTGATTCTGAAAAAGATTGTTTACTTTGTGACTGTGAGAAAGATTGTTTGCAAGAGTGGGAAATTGATAATGTTGTTAAAATTAAAGGCACATTTTTTATCAATATAATGTTTGAGAAAAAAACCTTTGTATTTTGTAGATTTAATTTTTTGGTGCTTGGTTCTTGAGTTTGTGACTATCGTATGTGGCTAAACTTGTTTCTTATGTGATGTCATGAAACCAGGGGAATGTTGAAAGTCTTTGGCATTTTATTTGGGTGAATTATCATGATTGAGATTTATTTATTGCTAAAAGACTTTGGGGCCTTATGTTTTCTATGAATAAGTTTTGAAGCTCTTCTAGGAATGACACCTATGTTCAATTGTGAAATCTTTTGCTGTATCATAATTTTCTCATCCAAGGCACTTGTATTTTCCTAATACTTTAGTCCATATTGTGCCCCTCTTGTCTAATTTGGTGTTGTGATTATGGTCATAATATTCTTGGATCAAATCACAAGTTCTTCATTTTTGTTTTCCCCAAGATCTAGTTTGTATGTGATAAACATCTTGGAAAATGCATTGAAAATATGTATGTGCTATCACTTGTTGTGTATGCACTATCCCTTTGTGTGAATGTGTTGTTATGTTCGTTGAATGTGTTGTAGTCATGCACATAGGAACTAAACTATCTGTCAAACACATTGATCTACCGGTTGAATGCGCTAAGTTGTTGTTTAAAAGCACTAATTTGGATTTTGTATGTGCTTTTGTATCTAGCAAAAGCGCCACTCTAGTTAAAAGATATGTTGCACTGGTTTTCAAATGTGCTAAATTGCTTTGTCTTTGGTAATTTAGTCATTTTGATCTTCAGTGATGGTTTTTTTGAATCTATATTATACTAGAGGTTGTCTTCTGTCGATTTTGAAGTTCCTAAGATATTCTAGGATGGGTTTATTGGTATGAATGGTATATTTGTGTGAGTATTAACAATCTAAGAAGGAGGTTGTGTCTTGCTATTATTTATTAGGGCTCATGATGGATATATTTTGATATTGTGAACTTGATTTCATAATGCTTATGAGATAGTTATGTAAGTATTTATTGTTGTCATTTGATTGAGGACCTTGCATAACTAGGTTATGTGTTATTGAGAGCCCTTGGTTATGGGATGTATGTGTTGTTACCCTAAGGTCTATGTGCATGCTAGGGGAAGTGGGCTTCCAAGTGAGTGACCGAGGTCTTGACCAGTAGAGAGCTAGGTCACCTGGGGTCTAAACCACTAGAATATCTCATTGGGAGTTGTAAAGGATGAAAAATTAGGGATTCCACCGAAAGGAGGATGAAAACCATTAATTTTGTGATTTAAGACCTTCACATTCAAAATAGGGTTATAATCCACTAGATCTAGTCACAAATAAGATAAAGACAAAGTACTAAGTGGATTGGATTGATTTGGTTAATTTGGGTTCCCTCTTTTATGAGTTGAAGTGTTGATTTAGTGTAAATGTTGAGAATTGAAGACAAAATAGAAAACATTCAGCTATGGATATGGGATTTTGTCATGTACCTGAAATTTAGAACTATAAGATTATTCGGCCCTGCCCCTTGGAAGTACCTTGAAAAAGCAAGGACCATAACGTGGCAATAGGGTCCTTTAAATTTTCCACACACCAAAAATGGTCGTTATGTCTCTGTGTCTGAAGCTTACTATGAGAAGTACAACTACACACCTTTTTCCTGCACATAGAAAGAAAGGGAAATAGGTTGGGAATAGGGGTTTACCTAAGTCAAACCCTAGTTGAGGAATTAACCTTGAATGAAATGTTGCAAATACTGAAATAAATAATGGAAATGTATACCTTAGATCTGTAATGATTGATGATGATACTTTTCTTCTTGACTATAATCACATATGTTGTATGAAATGACATGAATATGACAAAACCCTAATCACACACACATTATTGCAAATGAATTATTTAATATTGCTCCACAATGGATACATGAGGACTGTGCATCCTTGAAAACCTCTAGGAATTCTTTATGATGAATGCTCCAATGCTTGAATTATTTATTGCTTGACTATAGCTCTCCTTGCCTTATAATTGTATTATCAAAAGGAGAGGGGAATACCTCCTTATATACTTGCATATTGTTGAGCATATTAATTTTTTGACATAGGACAACACAGAGGAAGGTTTCCCGCCCAAATTTTGGATAGGGCCAAGGGTCCAAATTAGGCCCTAATTAGGGAGGACTATGGTGTGGTGCCATGGTCCTAGTGAAACCAAGGCATAATGCCCTGGTCCTACCCCAAATTGGGAAAGGGTTATGGGGTCCCAACAAGCTACAAGATGAAAATATGAAATTTATTTATAAAAGAGGGATAAATAGGTCTAGATCAAGCGTGAGGATGAGAACACTAAGGCAAGGGCCCTAAATGCTGTCAAAATTGTGAAGGTTGCAATTTTAGGATGTTGCAGGAGTTTACCTTGTAATCAAGTGATAACTTAATTAATTCATTCTAGGTGGGTTAGGTAGTAGTAATTCACCTTAATAAGATAATAAATGGATATTGTGCCCCCAATACCTTCCCAGGGATGATAATGTAGACCCAGGATAGGATTTGGTAGGCCAAGTGGTAATCCAAGTAAGTCAAGCTCCCTTGACATCTTCAAAGGTTGAGATGGCTTCGTATGAGTATCACAGATGTCAGGACAGGTTCCCAAGTTCCCATTATTGTTTTAATGTGATAGCATGCAATAACACTCTTTCCCTACATGTAGGTCCTAACAACTTAGCCTTGATTTGTTGAGTTGACTCTAGAGGTCTCATGTTTATGTTGTATGCTTCTGATTTAGCCATGTGGTGTGTTGGAGTATTGTTCTTGTGGGTTCCTTTTGAGGAGTTTTGGTTACCCCCTTTGGTTGTTAGGTGTCAGCCTAAATTTAGAGTGTGTGTTGGGTCTTGTATCATCTCCTAGCATAGGGGTTGGTTCTTTATGGTTCCACATGGTTAGGTGGTTTGATGCCTTCTTCCATTAGGATGTTCTTCATTGGATTCTCTTATACGAAGATGTGGATTCTTATCTTCTCATCTTTGAATGGATTCTTGGAGAAGATTGATGCATTTGATTCATGTGGCATTCTTGAGATAGTTGTCTTGGTAGATTGAGTATCATACATTTGATGTAAGGCATGTAGTAATTCTATGTAATGAAAGTAATGTAATAGGATTGAGATCATGATAATAGGACATGTTGTTGTATTGCTTGTTAGATATATGTTGTATCGTGGATATTGTTTCTTTATGGACATATGGCTCTAGACTCATGGTTCTATAAATTTCCATTGATAAGGCTTGGTTGGATAAAGATAAATCTTTAAATAGTCTTCTCTTTTGTATGTGGAAATGCATTTAGTATTTGTTGGATGTGTAAGTTATTAAAGGAAATGGATAGGAATGTTTAGCATTGGATAATCATGTTAAGATAGAAGCAAGTTAATGGGAATTGGGAACATTTGGTATGGTACTATTATAATGATTCTAAGAGGTTAAATAGAAAATGGTTCATAGTACATGCATTAGTGGTAATTGAATAAATAGATGTTCTCATGAGATGTGGTAGAGTGTAGTGAGAGAAAGAAATGCTAGATTGCATTGGATGGTGGTAGTGATTAAGATGCTATGTTCATAGTATTGTTCAAGTAATGGTGTTGAGATACCCTAGGGAATGTTAATTGATGAATTGTAATCATTTTTGCTTGTGTAATGTGCTCTTATGTTTGTTCTTAAGGTGATAATTTACATATTTAGTTGATGGATGTTTAATGCATATGTGTACTTAGTTGACTATATTGCAATAGTAGAAGATGTTTCTCTAAAAAGTTATCTCTAATGCATGTTAGATGGTTATGTTTATCTATGGTATTTTTGCAGGCATTACATCTGGTATCAAAGCCCATGTTCATAAATTGGGTACTCTGGTTTCTTTTGAGCCCAT
Source organism: Cryptomeria japonica (assembly GCF_030272615.1). Classification (NCBI taxonomy): domain Eukaryota; kingdom Viridiplantae; phylum Streptophyta; class Pinopsida; order Cupressales; family Cupressaceae; genus Cryptomeria; species Cryptomeria japonica. The sequence continues at coordinate 497,462,251 of NC_081412.1, read as the reverse complement.
TGTGTGTAGTAGCACTATATCTTGGGTTAGATTTGTGGTTATCTATGCTAGTTGTTTTTTGCATTAGTTGCCCTATATTTTATCTTATATATCCTTACATATTTCTTAGACAAGATGCTTGCTAGAGGTAGAGGCCATGGAATTGATGGTCAGATGGGTACTCGATGGAATCCTCATCTTGAGGGTTTTCAAGAGTCATGCCATGAGGAGCAACAACAGGATCGACATGGTGGTGATGCAATTATGTGGTTGGTTAATGTTCTTTAGAAGCTTCTTGGTCATTTAGGGTCGACATAGGAGGAGAATCATCAAGATGAGTCTCATCATTCTAATCATCAGGATAGAGGGGAATATTTGGAGTGAGTGAGGGAGTGTTCACATTCGCGTTTACCTTGGAGGAGAGTTGATGTAGCACCTGATCAAGATGAAATTGCAATAGGTCACATGAGGGATCTTCTTAGGTCTCGTCCTCCAACTTTTCATGGATCTAGTAGTGAGTTGGAGGCTAAGACTTGTCTTTTGGATTTCGGTAGGTATTTTACTATGCACCCATAAAGCAGTAAATCCAAGGCTAGGTGTGCAATCATGCATCTTCATAATTTTTCTTCTACTTGGTGGCATATAGAGGAGCAGAAGTTGCATTTGGATATTGTGACAGTTTCATGGAAGTTATTCATTGAGTTGTTTTGTTCTTGTTTCTTGTCAATTATTTGGAGGTTGAGGAAGGTTGATGAGTTTCATGATTTTAGGTAGTAGAATATGACAGTTGTGTTGGCAATATGCTGGATTTAGTAAGTATTGTCATTGATGTCAACACTATATCTCAGTTGCAGATGGTTGGATCTATCCTAATTAGTCTTGGTGATCATCTTGGTTTTGGTTGTGATTCTGATCTGGTATGATCAAATCTCCGAAATCAGTTTTGGATGCTTATTCTGATGGTAATATGTTTTCTATATTCTGGTGGCTCATGATTTAGTTATCACTTTTGGTATCTATTGATATCCAACTAGCTTTTAGCTTTACCAACTTTCCTAGCATTCCCAGATAGCTTTACTGGTATGCAGTATTTGGTGACTTGATCAGTGGATGTTGGGTCCGTCTTATGGAATCAGTTTCTATCATGATATTGGTGCTTCTTGATTATATCCTAATATTTTGGTGGCTTTGCATTGGATGGCATGTTGTTATGATGGTCCTATCTAGATCTAGTTAAACTTTTTGTTATTTCACTGAGGGTTTCTACTGGTTGGTGAAGCATGTTGGATTTTGGTCTTAGCAGAATTTCCGACAGATATAAGTGTTTGAATATTTAATTTAGGTCCATGCTATATAATGTAAATCATAATATTGGTCTGGTGGTATTGTGTGATGTCATTTTTGTAATAATGGGTTTATGGGTTTAGGGTTTAGTCAACCTTGTGAATAAGGTTGATGATCTATATTTATAGGTGACTTATTCATATAATTTTGGTGTCGATGGTTATGTCTACATTATCATAGAGTGATTTATGAGTGAACAAGGTTATATCATTCAGCAAAGTTTTGAGGAAGGTTTTGTGTTGCAGGGCAAACATCAGTGCTTAACTGGAACTGTATCAAGCATTAATAGATATTACTTTCACTGTTCACTTCTTTCAAGATTGTAGTTTGATGTTTATGTAAGTCAATGAGACTTCGCTTTGTGACGAGAAGTGCGCTCTAGGCTATTAGCCTTTCTACAAGTGCAGACCCCATTGTAATTATGTTGGAAACCAATAACACTGAGAGGGGGGGTGAATCAGTCTTATACTAGAATAGAGATTTTAGCCTTAACAAAACATTCATACACCAACCGCTATACCAGTATAAACAGAATTGAAAGAAGTAATGTAACCAATAAGCCAAACATATAAATGAGAACCATAACAAACAAATTTATACATGGAAAACCTTAATGAGGAAAAACCATGGTGGGATTTGTGACCCACAATATCAATTCATTGGCCATATGAAGAGATATTACAATATATGATGGGCTTGCACTTGCAGGAAGGCTTATAGCCTAGAGCACACTTATCATCACAAAAGGATCCTCATTAACTACATACCAATCCAGACAACAATCCGGAGAAGTGTGAACTGCTTAGTATAGCATCTCTTATGCGAGAATACATTCTGGTTTAAGCTTTGTCTATTTTGGTTAAAACCCTAAACCTCAATACCAGAATAACCCTTACAATGAATTCCTCACATACTTATTCTCTCTGATATATTTCGCATTGTAAGGAAAGCACAGTGTGGAAAATGCTCTCCTAAGCTCAATTCTAAGGGGAATCAAGCAACTATATCTTTGAATTATTTTGTAGAACATTAAGATATACACAAACTAATGAAAAAATAATCACACAGAAAACACAACAGTGAGTTAACACCAAATTTACATGGGAAAACCCTTACAGGTTAAAAACCCACCACCAAAGAGAGATCACTTTATTCACAGTTAACAAAAGGTTACAATAAAGTTACAAATCCTCTTCATAGGCGTTTTCTCTCAGAATCTATGTTTGGATCACAGTCATCACCTATGCAGAACACTCAGGGTTCCAACATGACTCTACACCATACATCACACAGTAACCTCTCTCTCTCTCTATCGGTTACATCTCTGGCAACATATATATTAGCCATAGATTACAACATATCAGTTAAGAATAACCATTATGGAGTCCAACGGTCTGTTATTTAGTAACATCCATCCACCTAACCAACATTGTGTTTCGGTTTTCTCTTGCTACTTTGATTACATCTGTCGAATGCAGTTCACACAACAATTAGTTGCTCCAACTGCCAGGAAGTCTAACCGTTGACTGTCTTGTATTCATGACTCGTCCATTATCCCACATTCATCAGGAAGTCAGGTCAGTTCGTATTCATATATACCAACAAGACCATCTTCAGTGTCCAAGTGTTTCACCTTTTGGACTTCAATTTGAATGCACACCCATAGTCAGTCTCTGCTCCATCGACCATCGGAAAGACAACAAATGCATTGCTCTGATCTCCCAATGAACCAATAGATGACTCCACTAATGCGGCTCCAAATAGGTCGGCTCCATCGACTCATTGAAATATCCTTCAATTAGGTAGACCCAATCTCCCAATGACACCACAGCGAATCGATCGAGCCATCGACATAACCCAACAATGTCACCCCAATCATCGATATCAACCTGATCACTGAAGGCGACCTCATCGAGTCATCAGCAAGACAACCAAATAGCTATCTCAATTGTCCGATCTTCCTTGATCTCTTTATGCACTCTACCACGTGGCACCCCCTTATTTTCTCCAGGGTCCATGGCCTACCACCTAAGCACAGCCTCACTAACCACCCGAAATGAAGCTCTTCTTTGTCTGGCCCCACCTTGGTTTCCAAGTCATAGAGGATAAACTTTGTGCATCTTGCCATAGCGGTATAGCGACAATCGTCCAATCATCCCAAACTTACTCATTCGTTAACCTGTCTAAGTTGCTCTTTTGTCAGGACCCACCACTTGGTCGCCAAGTCATGATGGATAACGTTCGTGCATCTCCATCATGCGGTATAGTGACAGTCGTCTGATCATCCCACACTTGCTCACCTGTTCCCTCGCCTAAGCTTCTCTTTTTGATGAGCCCCACCATGGTTGCCAACTCGCGGGGAATAACATACATGCATCTCTCCATCGCAATATAGCCACAACCGTTGGATCTTTTCGCCCGATCGTTAGATCTACTCAACTTGCTCACCCAATAGCCGATCACAAGAAGAGGTTTCCTTCGAGGTAAGTGATACTGATCAACCTAAACACTGCTCAGGAGAATTCGAGGCATATTTCCAACAATCTCCCACTTGTCAAGTAATTTACTGGACCTGTCTACCACACCGAACACTTACAGATTTCAATGACAACCATGGACTCTAAAGCCCATCAATGCTGATATACCACTCAATCAGAAAACATCAAGAAAATAAATTAACATGTGCACCTATGCAGAGCAGTCTCATCTCATTTCTACCATGCTACTACCACTAGACATACATAGAAGCTATCCACTGAGAAAACTACAACTCTGTCTCTCGAGGACATAAAACTCATGATCCAAAAAACTAACTTAATGTACAAACATTGTTACAGACATAGCTAGAATAGCACCCACATCAAGTGCTAGCATATTCAACTACACATACCTCCAAGGTATATTATATTTCCATGTATCCATGAGTACCTTTAACTAATCAGCCCATGCCAAAACCCCAAATGAAAAAACCACAATATCATGAAGTATCAAGCAAATGATCAGTGTCCTCAAAAACACAAAACTAAGATCAATGTCAAAATTCCAACTCCAGAATCAGGAACTTAAACATGACAACCATGATCTAAACATCTCATCCAAAGAGATAACATGTTCCATATGAGCACCTCCATATCATGCCATAACTCTAAATGCATCTCAAGAGTGTACCATGACATAATATAAACAACTTAACAAGAATAACATGTTAAAATATAAACGACATCTCTACCAAGGACTTATGAGTCCTCAAGATGTCAACATATTCAGTCACATGAAGATCATCCACCATCAAATGATGAGTATACATCACTGCCAAACATGGTACCAAGTCTTACATGGCATCATGACAAACATCTTCTTCATGAAGATTGAACCAAACATCAATAGATGTATGACTTGCCAAAGTAGCTTAGAAGGCATCTCCATCCTCATTCTGTGAGGAGCCAGAATGTGAAGAACTCTTATTTTCTTTCTTCTTCTTCACTTTGCAATCCTTCCGAATGTGACCAACCTGCCCACAATTCTAGTACTTCACTTTGGACTTCTTTCCAAGAGACTTAGAACTTTCTTCTTACTTGTATTTAGACTTCTTGTCCTCTTGCTTTCCTGTAACAGCGAGAGCCTCCTTAACCATCTCAAAATATTTTCTTCATGTTTCTTCTGACAGCAACGAAGCAACCACACCCTTTATTGTGAGCGTGGTTATTGTACTCCCAATGGCCATTACCAAATGATCCCATGTGTCAGGTAGAGAACATAACAGAAGCATACATTGATCCTCGTCAGCAATCTTGACTCCTAAAGAGGTTAACTATGCAACAATCATGTTGAAAACATTCAGATGATCTACTAAAGATGTACCCTCATACATCTTCAAGGAATAAAACTTCTTCCTCAAGAACAAATTATTCACTAGAGACTTTCCCTGATAAATATCACCAAATTTCTTCCACTGAAGAATAGCAGTCTTCTCCTCATGAACATTTAATAGAACAGAGTCTGATCAACCCTTTGGCTTTTCTATCTGCAAGGTCCCAGTCCTCTTGTTTCATGCCTGCATGTTTAGTTCCAGCCACTAAAATTTAGAGATCTCTATCAACTAGAAAATCTTTAACTTTAAGTTTCCATAGCTCAATTTTGGAGCCATTAAACTTCTTAATGTCCATTTGCCCAGAGGTGTTCGTCATCTTAAACTGCAAACAAGAAAAATAAACACTCTGCTAGACTCCCACTGAAACCAAAATAGGCACAAAGAACCAACCCTACCCAACAAGGATAACAAATAGGTCAAGCTCTAATACCACTTGTAAGGAAAGCATAGCATGGAAAACGCTCTCCTAACACCAATTCTAATGGGAATCAAGCAAGTATGTCTTGAAATTATTTTGCAAAATATTAAGATATACACAGACTAATGAAAAACTAATCACATAGAAAACACAACAAAGAGTTAACACCATATTTACATGGGAAAACCCTTACGGGTAAAAAATCCACCACCAAAGAGAGATCACTTTATTCACAGTTAACAGAAGGTTACAAAAAAGTTACAGATCCTCTACACATGAGTTGTCTCTCAGAATCTATGTTTGGATCATAGTCATCACCTCTGCAGAACACTCAGGCTTCTAACAGGACTCCACACCATACATCACACAGTAACCTCTCTCCCTCTCTCTATTGATTACATCTCTGGCAACATATATATCAGCCATCAATTACAATGTATTGGTTAAGCATAACCCTTATGGATTCCAATGGTCTATCATTCAGTAACATCCATCCACCTAACCAACATTGTGTTTCAGTTTCCTCTAGCTACTTTAATTACATCTGCTGAATGTAATTCACACAACAGTTAGTCGCTCCAACCTCCAGGAAGTCTAAGCGTCGACCATCCTGTATTCACAACTCGTCCATTATCCCACATTCGTTAAGGAGTTGGGTCAATTCATATTCATATATACCGACAAGACCATCTTCAGTGTCCAAGTGTTTCACCTTTTGGACTTCGGTTCGAATGCACACCCTTAGTCAGTCTCTACTCCATCGGCCATTGGAAAGACTACAAATGCATTGCTCCAATCTCCCAATGAACCAGTAGATGAATCCACTAATGCAGTTCCAAACAGGTTGGCTCCATCGGCTCATAGAAATAGCCTTCAATCAGGTAGACCTAATCGATTCGATGACACCACATCGAATCGATCGAACCATCGACATAACCCATCAATGTCACCTTGATCATCGATTTCAACCCGATCGCCAAAGGCAACCTCATTGGGTCATTTGCAAGACATCCAAATAGCTATCCTGGTCGTCTGATCTTCCTTGATCTCTTTTTGCACTCTGCCACATGGCACCCCCTGATTTGCTCTGGGGTCTATGTCTTGCCACCTTAGCACATCCTCACTAACTACCTGGAATGAAGCTCTTCTTTGTCGAGCCCCACCATGGTTGCCAAGTCATGGGGAATAACATACGTGCATCTCTGGTGGTATAGTGACAGCCATTGGATCTTTTCGCCCGACTGTCAAATCTACTCAACTTGGTCACCCAATAGTCGATCACAAGAATAGGGTTCCATCAAAGTAAGTTACACCGATCAACCCGAACAATGGTTAGGAGAATTTGAGGCATATTTCTAACACATATTACATTACATCCATACCTCATCCATCCATCCATTCATCCATTCAAAAGTGATCTAATCAATCTCCCCTATATACCCTATACAAATTTATGCCTCAGCATCTACCGGTGTAGGAGCATAATTACTGGTATTGGAATGATTTGCAACCAGTTCCCAGAAAGTTACTATCGGTTCATCTCCTACTTGCTTACTGTCGATTCTCTCTGATTTCTCAAAGTTTTCATCAACCCTAACATTGATGCTTTCAATGATTCTTTGAGTCCTATTATTGAGACATTTGATAGCTTTACTTTTTGTGGAATATCCTAGGAATATTCCTTCATCACATTTTGCATCGAACTTGCTCTGATGTTAACTCCTCTTGATATAGCATTTGCTACCAAATACTCTAAAGTAGCTTACCACAGGTGTCTTACCAGTCTAGTACTCATAAAGAGTCTTATCCTTTCCTTTCTTGATGAGTACCTGGTTCATTGTGTAGACTACAGTGCTCACCGCTTCTCTCCAAAAGGTGTGAGCTACCTTTCCTTGGATCAACATAGTTCTAGCTGCTTCAACCACAGTGCGATTGTTTTTCTCTTTTAGGACATTCTGTTGTGGAGTTTGGGGGGTAGACAGTTGCCTCTTGATGTCATTTTCTTCACAATATTTGTTGAATTCACCGGAAGTGAATTCCCCTCCTTGATCAGTTATAAGGCATTTGATTCTTCTACCACTTTCCTTTTCTACCAGTGCTCTGAAAGCTTTGAACTTTCCAAAGGCTTTAGACTTGTCCTTCAATAATGTGACCCACATCATTCTTGAGCAATCATCTGTAAGAATCATAAAATACCTATCTCCCTGCACACTCCTAGTTTTCATAAGACCACACAAATCAGTATGCACAAGATCAAGTAAGTTGTCAGCAGTGAAAGATATACCTTTGAAGGTTGAGGAAGACATTTTCCCCAGTTGACATTCCCCGCACAAAGGATTTTCCAGTTTGCTCAACATCAACAGTCCTCTAACTGCCTTGATCTTACTGGCCTTTACTATGTTATCAAAGTTTACATGGTAGAGTCTCCTATGCCATATCCAGCTATCATCAAACTTAGCCATAAGACATGTTCTTATATTTGCATTTAGCTGAAATAAGTTACCTTTGGTCTACATACCGGTGGCCATCACTTCACCATTCTTTCCTTTGATTTTGCACACTCCATATTTGAATTCCAGAGTGAGTCCACTGTCATTTAGCTGGGCAACAATCAATAGATTGTGTCGGAGACCTTCCACCCAATACACATTGTCAACACTGCTCTTTCCATTTAGAGAGATGGGCCCTCTACCTTTGACCATACATGGTGCATCATTACCAAAACGAACCACACCACCATCATACTCTTCTAGAGATATAAACTTGCTCCGGTCACCAGTCATATGGTGAGAACAACCACTGTCAATAATCCACTCATTGGAATTATCAAAGTGGGAGACAAGAGCCTTCTTGTCTGACACATCCTCCTTGACTGCAACAAACACAATATCTTCATTTTTTTAATCTTCTAATTCCTCATCTGTGACACCTTCATCAACTACTACAAAACAGTTTCTTCAATTTCCTCCTTTGAATTTCTTGAACCTTTTTGGTTTGTCCTTGTTGTCACCATTATGACAGTTTATAGCGATGTGTCCTATCCGGTTATAAGAGAAGCATTTCAAAGGAAGCTTACCTCTATATTTTTCGGTTCCCTTAGGAAGTCTCTTGGCAAGAAGAGCTTCAAATTCCATTAGAATCTCCTCATCATCCATTTCTCTGTTCTGTCTTCATTCACCATTGGTGCTTGCTTCTTTTCCTTTTCTAGATGGTGCAGCAGATGCTCTAAAAGCTGATTCATTCTTCTAATCACTACCATCAAAACTATTTAGCTCATAGGCTATTAATTTTGCAATGATGGAGTCTAGGGATACCTTAGTCTTGTCTATTGATCTCAACTCCTGAATAGCAGCAACCCTTATTGCATAGACCGGTAATAAGGACCTCACAACTTTACTAATAACAGTAGAATCTTCCATTTTCCCTCCTACAGTCTTGATGTCTCCAATAGTAGTCTTGATTCTTATTCCATATTGTTGAATGGTCTCACCTTCAACCATCCACATGTCTTCAAACTTCCCTCTAAGGCTTTCTTCCTTAGCTTGTTTTACATGCTCATCACCGCCATAGATATTCTCAAGAGTATCCCATACTTCTTTGGGATTATCTTTATCCTGGACATCGATAAACTCAATGTCAGATAAGCTACTGATTAGGGCTTCCATGACTTGCCCATTCTCTTGGATCTCTCTCTTTTGATCATCGGTGAGGGTACCAGTAGGAATAGCATAGGCATTTTCAACATACCTCTAGTGCTGAGCACCCATGCTTCTAATTTATATCTTCATTCTGTCTTTCCATATTTTAAATTGTTTCTGTTGAACTTTGGACCTTCCCTCTTCATCATTACAATAGGATCTTTCCCTCAAGCAGTTAAGCTTACAACACAGAGGACCTCAAGGGGGCTCTGATACCAATTGATAACTCAATGATGAACAGTGAGTACCAAATCGGTACTGAGAGGTGGGGTGAATCAGTACAAGCACAAAAACTTTTCCTGAACCGGTTTGATTGCAGATTGGAAACTACTGGCAATCCCTAACACCGGCCTGAACCAAATTACTATCGGTTAAACACAATGCAAATGTGAAAGACATGAACCGGTCAATCTTCTTATCTTTCTATACAATCTATTCCCTCATTTCCACTTTGTCATTATGCATAAACAGATAATTTATCATCAAAGATACAATGATTTACCACTAAACAAGAAATAGCAAAACCTCACATGAAAGAGGCATCACACATGACACACATATTTTTTCACGTGGAAACCCAACTGGGAAAAACCACGATGGGGATGAATACCCACAAGCTATTTTTGAACTCTTTAGAAGTCAGCTCTGTTAGGAGCCAGGTTCGGTTAAAGATTGTGACATCAAGTTCTGTTAGGAACCGATCCTGTTAGGGATCACCCAGTTAAGGGATGGCTAGAATACCCAGTTAAGGGTTAAACCCTGTCAGAGGTTACCTTGTTAGAGGATTTTATGAACTCAATGGCTTTGAGTCACCCTTTTAAAGGATTTACAGCAAGCTGGTTAAAGCTACCATGTTAAGGGATTTTCCAACTGTTGAAGTGGTTAGAGATCAACAGGTATCACAATGATCTAGTAATAGCACTCAATGCCAATGTAGATTCACTTTAGTTCCTTCCTTCCACACACACACTATGCAGGTATCAATCCTCTCAACTGGTCCAGTAAGAATCACGTATCTCTCCACATAGATATACACACAACATTTTCCAACAACCTTAGCATGAAACACCACATTGACCTTATAGGAAATAGATAGGTCGGTAGTATAAACCCTAAACCCTAAACACTTAGGTTGAGAAATTTAGTCGGTTCAATCCTGACCATTGAACACTTTGCATTTGAATACAATGGTCTTGAATAGATCTCAAGACATTCTCCAATGTTCGTTCCTTACCACTTCTTGGAGGCGATAACCCATCACGCGTTCTCCACCATTTGCAAAGACTTCGCATATTCCCGAGGTAGATAGGATCAATCTCCTTCATGCAAGATCCTTCACGCACACAAGGCTAACGTGGCAACATGATCTAACCTCCATTACAATGCTCACTTCAACCAAAAACCCTGAGACTAAGACTACCAATCGATAGTCATGCCATATGAACCCTTGATACAAAACATTCCATATACCGGTTCTCGTTCCGACATACCGGTTCACTTGGACAAGCATACCGCTTCACTTTTTCACATATGCCGGTTCACAACATCATACCAGTTCTCTTTGTTAGTTTCTTAACTTCAATATACCGGTTCACTCAGCATATTGACATCAATGACAACATACAATATTAACATGTCATCATGCTCTGTACATATGCCAACAAAAATTTCTTACCAGAGCTTGACCAATTTCAAGATTTCTGGGCAAGCTTTCTCCAATAACTCCACATAAGTATCCCAGCTGGTTTTGAATGTGTCAAAGATAGATACAAGTCCACTCAGTAAATATGCAAGTGATTTCTTCTCATTAACCTCTGCCAATGTGGGCTTATCAAGCATATCCATGCATTCCCTCTTATATACACCAAGTGAATCCAATCTTGGACTCACCAAACCTCTGAAACTTTTATCTCTCCAAATGATTTTGTGTCTTTCCTTTTCAAGAGAATAAATTTGATTCTCCAAAGTCAAAATTTGTCCATCAATAGATGTCTTCAGTGAAACTAGTCCATCAAAAGAGTTAGCAATATTAGCAATTTTGTCCTGTACCTCTTTTATCTTTTCATCTACTTTTGTTGTAAGAATCTTTGTATTGCAACATACCCTAAATATGTTAGTACCTTGTTTCAAATAATTTTATATCAGAATTAACTGCTCCTCATTCTTTTTCTTCTCTCTATCAATGATCTAATCAAAAGCGGCTCTCTTAGCCAAAGTAAATTTTTCAAGTGCTAGCCGGTTAGAGATCTATTGTAATGATTGAAAATCTTTAGAGATTTGTTCTATTATTATCTTAAGCTTTCTGGAAGGGCTCACTTCATTCTCAATCTTACATTTTGGGACCAATCTATGCAAAATAGTTATGGATTGATCTATAATCCCTTTGTCTATGGTTCCCTCCATCAATTTCTTAGTAGCCATCATCATCAGTTCTATGGGACTCATCTCGGTGATGTTTTTATTTTTCACTAGAGAAGTGTCAATTGTCAATAATGATGTGCCAACAACTAGTTCCCTACTGGATTCCCTTTTTTTCTCTGGTGATTTAACTTTTATTACCTCCTCACTTACACCGGTGGCTTCACCATTTTGTGCAGTCTGTGCAATTGTCGGTTCATCCATAGGAACAATATCCTCAACCTGTACATTAGTATCCAGAGGACAAGTGTCCTCAATGTTAGTATCCTATACAATGTTCTCTTTATTAACCGATGTATATGTATTTGTTTGTGCATTTGTGTTAACCAGTGATTCAATATCCACTATCTTGATATTCTTGAAAACAGATGGTGGAGTACCCATAATTCCTTTACCTTTCACTTTAACCAGTGTATCTATAGTATTAGTCTTTGTCTCCGGTGAAGTGAAGAATACTCTATGCTCTCCCAAAAAATTTATCCAACCCTTCTGTGTTTCCTTTATTATCTCATTCATCCTTCCTAACATCAGGCTAATTATTCTATGTTTGTTGTTGAATACCTTCCTATCTGCAGCCTCAATTGTCTTCTCCATCTCCTCTAGAGTATAGCAACATATATAGCTAAAAGCTCTTGCATTTTAATGTGTTTACCTTATTCCATTGTAGATAGCCTTCTAGCATCTAACATGTTGTATAGCTCTGCCGGTATTTTATTTTCTATTTCAATTAATGCTTTCTTATAGATGTCTAAATATAGAAGAATTGCTTCCTCTACCTCTCTCTGTTCATCATCTTCAAAGGTATCATAATAAGACTTGACATTATTCAGCATCCCATCCTTGGTTATTTCATTTACAATTTCAGCATAAGTCTTAGGCAGAATAATTGTTACATTACCAGTCTCTAGTGCCAAATCAATGTCACTCTTCTCCTCCTTCTAGTAGTACCTGATGCAGCTAATGGTGTAGCCTTGGGTGCTACTTTTGTACCGATAATTTGATGGTAACCTTCCAAACCGGTTGTTTCTTTGCTTCCACTTTAGATTCTTTTGGTTTCTTCCTCACAACCCTTTTGAATGCTAATGGTGTCTCATCATAAGTCTCAAAATCTGCAGTCACAAGTTCAATGTGAACTACCAAATCCTTCCTCTTTCTTCCTTTCTCTAGGACAACATCAATGAGTGCCTTAATGTCCTTAGAAACTTCTTGTACGAACTTTATTGCCTTACCTTCTTGTTTTTTCGTCTTCTTCTGGTTGAACTCAGTTTCAACCTCAAAAGTCTTTAGTTGTGTTGTTCCACAAGGTTTATATGCTTCATCTATTTATGCATCTATAAGAACTTTTTCATATGCATCCAGAATTAATGCATCCAACTCATATCCCATTTCGTCTACCCAAATCTAATGGGGCTTGACTGCCTCCATGAGAGTCAGATCCTTCTTAACCATGAAACAAATGTCAATAGATTATTTCTCTACTATTTAATCATGTATCCTTATTCTAGACCTCATAGATTTTTGAAAAGCCTTGAAGTAACCCCATACCTTATCATCTCTAAGACTTCCCAATGCAGCAATTGATTGTTTTAGCTATCTTCCTATTGGGATGTCAAAATACCATTTCTTCCTTCTAGAACTGGGGGTATCATTCAAAAAGTATAACATTAAGCATACTAACAGATTTCCATATCGAAAGGTTCCCTTCTTCTCACCTTTAATCTTCTCTAAATTGATCAATAACTCCTCAAGCATCCATTCACAAAGATCTAACTTGATATTTTCTCTCATCATTCTATTAGCGGCCAAAATACATGAACTGGAAACTCAATTCAGTCGGTTAGACTGAGTTACCTTGTAGCCTATGATCATGCTTCCAAATTTTATATCAGTGTCGGTGATGGTGCTCACCTTCATCGATCTCTTGTCTAATGTGACGCCGGTGATATTCCCTACAAATTCATTTGATACTTTCTTATTCAGATGTTGCCCTACCGATGGCAAACCAGTAATTGCTCAAATGGCTTCCTTAGTGATTTTGTAGGGTCGGTCCAGCCATATGAATTCCCCATGTACTTTTCTCAGCACATATCTGATAATCTCATCCTCAAACTCTAGAATATCCAGAATATCTGCGAACCCTAGATCTTTGATGTGTTTATATTTTGATTTGATTTTACCAGATTCGCCCATGAGTTCATTCATATACATCCACTTGATCTATAAAGTGCCTAAGTCCTCTATATGACAATGAATATAGGCCCTAACATCTTCCACATATACCACTCCCTTCGAGACACGAGAAAATGCTCCAACCCAATCTTCCTTAGCAGCCACATGAGGATACCATTTGAAAATTGGCCTGGGACGGTCCTTAACTTCTACTATAGTTGGATTTGCAATGAAAATAGGAGCAAAAGATGATCTCGATTCCATGATTCAAGAAAAATACCTTTAGAACTTTGCTGATGAAAACCTCTAACAAATGAAATTCAATCACCTTTGAATATCTTCTGATTGCACTAAGTTGCTCTGAATCGCTCTGAATGATAGGTGAATAATAATGAAGTGTAATCGAGCTTTTATCCATTGAGAAAACCCAAATATTTTGTTGACATAAATGACTATTGGTGAATGATATCGGATCTTACTTTGAATATATCAATGCCAGATAATCCTCTCCAATATCTGGAACATCTTCCAGAATCGCTTCCAGGGGCACATGCATCATCTTCCATGAAATTTGCCTACCCCTAAGGTATCTGCCTTAGTTACTGGATGAGCTCACTGCCGGTGCAGGAGCAACCTCTTCTGTCGGATAGGTAACTGGGACATTCCCATCTAATGATTGCTCTTCACTCTTCCTAACCCATCTTTGAGTATGATCTAGCCGGATTTCACTAACCTTCCCTTTGCCTTTATCATTTGATCCTCCATTACCAACCAATGGATTTCTGCTTCTATAGAACTTAGAAATATATCCAACTTCATTGCATGCATAACATGTGACATTGTTGTTTTGAATTGCCTTGCTAAAATTGGTGTAATTGTTTGACCTACATTGATTAGCCATATGTCCAAATTTTCCACAAGCATAGCATTTTACATTCATTCTACAATCTTTTGTCTTATGACCAATTTTATTGCATTTAGAACATTTACCAAGAGCAGAATCAAGATTCTGATTTTCTCAGTTTCTACATTGCCTAGCCATGTGACCAACTTTATTGTAAACAAAACATCTACCATTGAATTTGTAAGCATTGAATTTCCTTACCGGTGCCTTATGGTTTTGATCTTCATTAGCAGTACCAAAACTTTGTCCTTGCTCAAAATCCAAGTCCACTGGAATCTCCAATCTCCCTCTGTCTCTTCAATAACTCATCAAGATGTGCTGAGCTGATCTTGAATTTTTCTTTGTACTCACTTGCAGTAGTTAAGTCATCTCTTAGTACTGTCATTTGTCTCTCAAGCTCTTGCTCATTTCTTCGGGATTGTACTAGATTAGACCTCAATATCTCATTTTCATGAGTCAGCCTACCACATTCTTCAAATTTTTTCTTCAAGGATACAACAAGATTTTCTTCCTTTTTATTTTTATCCTCAATATCCTTGGACAACCTTATAGTCATAGTTTGCATTTCATTATTTATAACCATGTTCTCCTGACTCAATTTCTGACATTGTTCCTTAAGTGTATTTTTCTCTTCATCATGCTAATTTTGCAAAAGTTTCTTCCTCCTAGCTTGAACCGATGATAGTCTTTCTTGTAGGACAAGAATAAATTATCTAGCAGAATTCAACTCATCTTGTAGCTTTAAGTTCTTTAATCTTTCAACATCACAATCTTCAAGTACCATCTCAAGCTGCTTCTCCAAAGCCATATTCAATGATTATGGTTTCAAGATCTTCCTCAAGCTATTAAACTTCCTTTGAGGCATGAGGCTCTAATATCAATTGTTGGAAACTAATAACACTAAGAGGGGGGTGAATCAGTGTTATACCAGAATAGAAGATTTTAGCCTTAACAAAACATGCATACACCAACAGGTATACCAATATAAATAGAATTGAAAGAAGTAATGCAACCAATAAGCCAAACACATAAATGAGAACCATAAAACAGATTTATATGTGTAAAACCTCAATGAGAAAAAACCACGGTGGGATTTGTGATTCACAATATCAATTCACTGGCCATATAAAGAGATATTACAATATATGATGGGCCTGCACTTGCAAGAAGGCTTACAGCCTAGAGCTCACTGCTCATCACAAAAGGAGCCTCACTGACTACATAACAATCCAAACAACAATCTAGAGAAGTGTGAACTTCTTAGTATAGTATCTCCTATGCCAGAATATAGTTCTGGTTTAAGCTCTATTTGTTCTGGTTAAAACCCTAAACCTCAGTATCCAAATAACCCTTAAAATGAATTCCTCATATACATAGTATCTCTAATATATTTTGCATTATATTGCATCCATAACCTCATCCATCCATCCATTCATTCATTTAAAAGTGATCTAATCAATCTCCCTTATATACCCTATACAAATTTATGCCTTATGTCGGCTTACAAGGATATATAAAATATCATATTACATGTCCGCCATCTAACATAAATGAATAAGCATTAAACCAAGTTGATGATGCTGGATCCAAGATGTGTCAGCCTCCAATACCGATATCCTTTACCATACCATGTTGGCATGCATTGCTGGTGACTAAAGAAATCTTTTATCCTTCTAGTGTCGGTGTAGAGTCTGTGAAGTGACTATCAGTACACCATATGAAGCTAAAACCCAAAAACATGATGCCATCAATGACAAAATAATGAAACCAACCAATAGAGTGTCAATTTC
Source organism: Cryptomeria japonica (assembly GCF_030272615.1). Classification (NCBI taxonomy): domain Eukaryota; kingdom Viridiplantae; phylum Streptophyta; class Pinopsida; order Cupressales; family Cupressaceae; genus Cryptomeria; species Cryptomeria japonica. The sequence goes on along the minus strand of NC_081412.1, from coordinate 497,445,660 downwards.
TAACAAATTTTTCATAATACTACTGCAGAGTACTCATCTGATTGTGGGTAGGGTTTCCCACCATGGTTTTTTTGTTTCTGGGTTTTCCACGTTAAAATATTGGTGTTATGTGTGTTGTGCTTTCATGATATATCTTTCATTATGTTGTGCTCTCATATAAGATTTATAAATGAACTAATTGTTGTACTTGTTAGTAAATTGATTCACCCCTTGCCCCCCATACCAATGCATTCCAATAATTGGTATCAGACCAAGGTCCTATGTACTGAATCTTAACCGCTTGATGAGATCCGAAGGCATTATCATCTAGTTCTACATTCAGTCCCTACCAAAAGGAGAGTCCTAGATTTGATGATACTAACTACAAAATAAGGAAAGAGAAAATTAAGATTCATCTCAAATATCTTGGAGTATAAGTTTGGGAGATAGTGGAGAAAGGGTATATACCTCATGATCCTAATTCTGGAACACCAACACTTACTGATGAACAGAAGAGAGTTGAAAATGATGTGAGAGTAAAAAAAGATTTGTTAAGCATCCTATCTAATGAAAAGCTATTGAATTTCATAGAACTAGAGAATGCTAAGCAAATCTAGTTGAATCTTGAAACTCTTTATGAAGGTGACCAGGCAGTAAAGATTGCTAAACTTGAAGGTTTCTGGGTAATTTATGAAACTTTGAAGATGGAAGAAGATGAGAAGATAAGTTCTTTCATGGATAGAGTTAATGAGATTGCCATGGGTATCAAATATTGTGGTGGATCAGTCAATGAAGATGAGATAGTGTCAAAAGTTTTGAGAGTTCTACCTTCAGCTTACAAGATGAAGGCTACTGCTATCAATGAACTCTGGACAATGTCAAGTACCCTTGTGACCCAAGATACATTACTTGGGATATTGACTACTTTTTAACTTGAAGAACTTGGAGATCAGAGTGTTTCTAAAACTGAGACTACATATAAAGCATCTGCCTCCAGTAAGGAGAAGATAGATTGGAAAGAGATGTATGCTAAGGATATAGAGGAAATTGAGAGAGAAGAAAGAGAACTTGAAGAGATGGAAGCTCTGATTGCTAGAAGACAATGAAAACTTTAGTGGCTAATAGTCACCAATTGGCTATTTTTTTTGGCTAATAAGTTCAACTTCTAAGGTGACCTGAATAGCCACATTTTTACAAATTTTTATTTTAGTGTAATTTAAATCGCCAAAGAATTTATTTTATTAATTTTTTTAACTAAAAGATTCGTTACATTATTCAATACATGATTAGATCAAATTCGCCAACTTTTTATAATTTATTGTAGAAATATAAATTAATTCGCTAATAATATATCATAATTATTAGTTACTTTTGGGTTATATCAATAATCTTTAGTTGCCACCATTGATTTAAAATATAATCTAATGACCTTCATTGTATTCCATAAGGTAAATTTTACCTACAAGTTGTAATGCTTTTAGGGGATGAAATTGCTTTTGAATTGTTTGACCTCGATGAAAATCAATGGTCTAAAAGAATTTTTTGGCCCCACGAGTATTACAAATTGTTGGTATATTTTATCTCACAAAATATAAAGAGGGTTATTAGATTATTTTAAATTTATGGTAGAAACTAAATAAAGTAGAGCCTACCGTTAAAACTCGTTAATGATTTCCACCTTCATCCCTCTACTTTTCTATAAAATAATTATTTTTAAATGAAAGGATTCGCAATAGAAATTAACGCACTCTTGTTATTTTTCAATATTCACCAATATGTTCTACCCAAAAAATTGACATAAAAAATTGGCCAATAAAATTAATATTTTTCATCAAAAAGGGGAAAGATTAGCCAATAAAAACTATTATTTTCTTTTAAAAAAATTAAAAATTTGCCAAGATTTTATATAATTTTTTGAGAGGGGGTTTCTTAAAGTTTTCACTGCTAGAAGAATTCCTAAATGACCAGCTAGAAGTAAGTATGAAGGAAAAGTCCCTTTTAAATGTTTTTCATGCAATAAGATTGGTCATTTTTCATCTAGATGTCTTGAAAGAGCTTCTAGGAATCATGAAAGATTTATGAACAATTATAAGCCTAATCCTGAATATCAGAGCAAACCTATATGAAGAAGAAACAAGGATAAATCATGTTATTATGTTGGTGATGATGATTTTGGTATTACTGATGATGATGATGATGATGATGATGATGATGATGATGATGATGATGATGATGATGATGACGAACCTATGAGTGGATTCGGTAATGAAGCCTCATCTGGGAAAGATTGGGTCTTTATTTCTATCAAGGATGATTCTTGAGAATTTGTCATTGAAAGACCACATACTGAAGAAAAGGCTGTAGTTGGAAAAATTGAAGAGAAGGATGAATGGGTTATAGACAGTAGATGCTCACACCACATGATTGGTGAAAAGAGAAACTTTTTATCATTGCAAGAATTTGATTGTGGATTGGTCAGATTTGGAGACAACAAGGTGTGTAGGATCAAAGGCCAAGGAACAATATCATTGGATGGTAAGACTAATACTGATAATGTTTATTATGTTGAAGGATTAAAGAATAATCTTTTAAGTGTAGGTTATATGGTGGATAGAGGATTTCATTTGCAATTCAAAGATGGACAATGTAAGATCATCAATAGATCTAGATTGGAGATTGCTTTCGAAACTCAGACCAAAGGTAATATCTTTCATTTGAACTCCGGTGAGAAGGCTTGCTTGATTGTTCAGATTGATGAAAGCCGGTTATGGAATAAGAGGATATGTCATGTAAATTTTGATTACATAGTGAAGATCAGTTCAATACTAGTTGTCAGAGATTTTCCCAAGATTGTTAAACCTCATAATCGGGTATGTAGAGAATGTCAAATGGGTAAGCAAGTTAGAAATTCTTTCAAAATTATACATCATAGATCTAATGAAATTATTGATCTTATTCATACTAATTTGTGTGTAATGAAAAGGACTTAAAGTTTTCAAGGTGATAGATAATTTATGTTACTTATTGATGACTATTCTAGAATGATGTGGGTAGCATTTTTGAAGGAAAAATGTGAAGCTCTTGAGAAATGCAAAATATTTAAATCTATGGTTGAGAATGAGACAAGACTAAAGATAAAGTTCTTGAGGTTAGATCATGGTGGTGAGTTTACATCCAATGACTTTGAAAACTTCTATGAAAGGAATGGTATTATGAGACAATTTTCTGCATCAAGGACTCCATAGCAGAATAAATTAGTGGAAAGGAAGAACATAAATATTGGATGCAGCAAGGACTATGATGACACAAGCTAGATTACCTGATATCTATTGGAGGGAAGTTATCAATACAACTGTTTACACTTTCATCAAAGTACACATTAAAGACAATACTAGTAATACTCCTTATGAATTATGGTTTGGTCATACTCCTAAATTAGATATTTCAGAATTTTTGGAAGCAAATGTTACATTAGAAGAGATGATGCATTAGGAAAGTTTGATCCTAGAAGTGATGAAGGAGTATTTTTGGGTTATTATACTAAGAGAAAAGCATATAGATGTTATAACAAAAGATTGAATAGGATAATGGAAAGAATAAATGTCAAGGTGTATGAACATGGCAATAATCAGATCAGAACATTTGATTATGGACCGGAAGATGAATTTATCAAACCTAAACCACTAATGCAAGAATCAGTTCAGAATAGTGAACCAGTGACTCTGGTAGGATGATAAAATTCAACAGTGATAGAAGAATAGCAGAATGAGTCAACAAATCAAGAAAATTCAAAGACTCCTAAGTATGTAAAACTAAATCACTCTAAAGATCAAATTATTGGAGATAAAAGAAACGGTGTGATGACTAGGAGAAGGTTAGTTGTTGAAGAGGTATGTTTAATTTCTCAAATTGAATCAGAATCATTTATTGAAGCAAGTAAGGATGAAAATTGGATAAAAGAAATGGAAGAGGAACTAGATTAGATTGAAAAGAATAAGACATGGGAACTAGCACCTAGACCTAAAGACAAGAACATTATTGGAACTAAATGACTTTTTAGGAATAAACTGAATGAGGAAGGTCAAGTTGTAAGGAACAATGCTAGATTAGTTTGCAAAGGTTATTCGCAGGAAGAAGGAATTGATTATGGAGATAATTATGCCCCAGTTGCTAGAATTGAAGTGGTAAGACTTTTTCTTGCTTATGTTGCTCACAAGAACTACAAAGTATATCAGATGGATGTTAAATATGCATTTTTGAATGGAGATTGTGAAGAGGAAGTTTACATTGAAAAACCTGATGGATTTTCTTTATCAAAAGACAAGGACATGGTTTGCAGATTGAAGAAAGATTTATATGGACTAAAACATGCCCCTAGAACATGGTATGCTAGATTGGATAAGTATCTTTCAAAACTTGGTTTTAGCAGAGGTAATGCTAACAGTAACTTATATTAAAATATTGATCATGATGATATACTGATTATTGAAGTCTTTGTGGATGATATCATTTTTGGAGGAGAAGAAGGTCTATGCATGAAATTTGCTAATGATATGAAGAATGAATTTGAAATGTCTATGATTGGTGAGATGATTTTTTTCTTAGGTTAGCAAATTACTTGGATTGATAAAGGCATTTTCATTTGTCAAACTAAGTATGTGAAGCAGTTACTTAATAAATTTGGACTTGAGAATTCTAAACCTGTCGGTACTCCTGTGATAACTAGTTGCAAATTATCAAAGAATGATGAATCCCCTACAGTGAATCCGAGCAGATACAAATTAATGACTGGTGGTTTGTTGTATCTAACTTAGACAAGACTTGATATAATAAATTTTGTTTGTATTTCTTCTATATTTCAAGAAGATCTTAGAGAAACTAATGATATTGTTGTCAAGAGAATATTCAGATATTTAGCAGGTACAACAGACTTTGGGTTATGGTATCCTAAGGATGATGACTTCACATTATGTGCATATACAAATTTTGATTGGGTAGGAGATGTGGATGATAGAAAGAGAACTACTTGCAGTGCATTCTTTCTTGGGAAGAAGTTGGTTTCATGGCTTAGTAAGAAACAATCATGCACTTCATTGTCTACTGCTGAAGCAAAATATGTTGCAGCTACTACCAACTGTACTTAGATTTTATGGATGAAACAAATGTTAAAGGATATAAGGGTAATTTTTCATGAGACTATTGTTATTCACTGTGATAATACTTATGCTATTGATATGTCAAAAAAATTGGTATTTCATTCAAAATCTAAACACATTTCTATAAGGTATAATTTCTTGAAAGAAAAGGTTGAAGCAATGGAATTCAGATTGGTTTATGTGCCTACTAAGGAACAAATTGCAGATATTCTAACTAAACCATTTCCTAAAGACACTTATGAATATCTCATATATCAGTTGGGGGTTACCCACCCTCTAGAAGAGACTTAGAGATGCAGGGATGCATCAATCTGTTGAGCTTATCAAACATATTTTTTTGATCTAGGTTGATGAAGATGGTGCTACTACTCAAGGGGAGTAGTTAGATATTTTGAAGTCAGTATCATTGGTTTGGTATCCATCCTTTGTCATTGATTTCAAAGGGGGAGGAGGTATTCATGTGAAAAAATATTAATCAAAGGAGGAGATATATTTTAGTTCAGCTTTTGGAGATTGTTGGCATTCCTTGGAACTTGGATGTTTTTCACATTCAGTGTTTCCTTCAATGCCAAAGGGGGAGATTGTTTGCAATATGCTAGATTTGGTTTAAGTGTTATCATTAATGTCAACATTGTATCCCGGTTGGATCTATCCCTATTAGTCTTGGTGATCATCTTGGTTTTTGTTGTGATTTTGATCCGATATGATCACATCTCCGAAATCAGTTTTGGATGCTTATTCTAATGGTAATATGTTTTCTATATTCTAGTGGTTCATGATTTGGTTATTTCTTATTGTATCTACCGGTACCCAGCTAGCTTTTGGCTTTACCGGCTTGCCTAGAGTTCCTGGTTAGCTTTACCGGTATGTGGTATTTGGTGACTTGGTTAGTGGATTTTGGGTCTGGATTATGGAATTGGTTTCTATCATGTTATTGGTGCTTCTTGATCATATCCTAAGCTTTTGGTGACTTTGCATTAGATATCATGATGTTATGTTGGTCCTATTCAGATCGTGTTAAAAATTTTGTTATTTCACTAAGGGTTTCTACCGGTTGGTGAAGCGTGTTGGATTTTGGTCTTAGAAGAATTTCCGACGGATATAATTGTTTGGATATTTTATTTAGGTCCATTCTATGTAATGTAAATCATAATATCGGTTTGGTGGTATCGTGTGATGTAATTTTTGTAATTATGGGTTTATGGGTTTAGGGTTTAGCCGACCTTGTCAATAAGGTTGATGATTTGTATGTATAGGTAACTTATTCATGTAATTTTGGTGTTGATGGTTATGTTTGCATTATCAGAGAGTGGTTTATGAGTGAACAAGGTTATATCATTCAACGAAGGTTGGAGGAAGGTTTTGTGTTGTAGGGAAGACATCGGTGCTTAACTGGACCTATATCAGGCATTAGTAGATGCTACTTTCAGAGTTCACTTATTTCCGGATTGTAGTCTGATGTTTATGTAAGTCAATGAAACTTCCCTTTGTGATGAGAAGTTTGCTCTAGGTTGTTGGCCTTTCTGCAAGTGCAGACCCCATTGTAATTATTCATAATACTATTGCAAAGTATTCATCTGATTGTGGGTAGGGTTTGTCACTATGTTTTTCCTTTTTCGAGTTTTCCACGTCAAAATTTTGGTGTTATGTGTGTTGTTCTTTCATGTTATATCTTTTATCGTGTTATGCTCTGATATAAGGTTTATAATTGAACTAATTGATGTACTTGTTAGTAAACTGATTCACTCCCCCTTTCAATTTACTCCTGTTATCAATGCATTCCAACAAGTTGATCTATATGAGCATAAGTTCTTTGAGCTTAAGCAGTATCCTGGGATTATGGATGAAGAGTCTATATTGGTGCAACATTTTGTGAGATGTCTTAAAATAACCGTATTAGTGATGAGTTCAGGTTTTCAAACTCAAGACTATGGAGATAGTTATAGAGAGGGGGTGCTTCATTGAAAAGAACCTAACTTTATCTTTAGGAGGTATGCCTAGTGTGCAGGTTGTTAGTGTCCCAGCTTCAGGATTAGTTGTGAGAAGTACATAATCATAAGCATTGGGATTTGCTAGGAGTTGCCCTTCATCTTTCATAAGTGGATGTTTTCAATGGAAGGAGAGTTCTCAGTCATAATTTTGCTTCCAGGAATATATCACATGGTGATAGAGAGTTTAGAAGGTATCGTTCTATTCACTTTTAGTCTTATCAGTCATTGCAGGGTTCTTAGCAGAACTCTAATAGAGACAGTTTCTAGCAGTCTAGTGCATCATCAGTTAGTTGTGGCTTTAGCAGAGGAGGTCGCTTTACTTGTGGCCAACAGGGTAAGATTGCAATAAATTATCCTCAAAGATCTACTCAAATGTCTGTTCAGAGGCCAGTATCTTTAGAGCATACATTAGGACATGCAGGGAGATCTTATTGTGTATTTGCAATGGTCGATAACCAGACAGGTTGAGCATCAGGGTAAAGTTGTAGAGACTTCAAGTGGGATAGGTGGTATTTATTGCTCAGTATAATTTGATTTTGGTGCTTTATATTCTTTCTTATCTCCATCTTTAGTGGAGTGATGCGGGATTGCGGTGGCAAAGCAAGATGATAGGTGTCAGGTTGAGCTAGCTTCAGGGTCTAAGGTGGTAGTGGATTCCCTTGTGCATGATTGTGTTTTGAATTTGAGAGTATGTTCCACTATAGTCGACCTTTGTGTTCTCTTGTTGGGGTTCTATGGAGTTATTTCAAGCATGGATTGGCTTGAAGCTCATAAGGCTAGAATTGATTATCATGGTAAGAGGGTGTAGTGTCTCAATGATAGTGGTAAGAATGTGGAGATAGTGGGTGTGAAATGACCTATTTCTCTTCACACGATATTTTCTATGCAGATGAAGCATTGTGTGCACCAAGGTTGTCAATTGTTTTTAGTGAGGGTGAATGATTTGGATGATGGAGAGAATTTTTATGATCTCTTTCGTCATCAACCCATCCTTCAAGATTTTTAAGATGTGCTCCATAGTGAGACTTGGGGTATGCCACCTAAGGGTGAAATTGATTTTCAGGTAGACCTTGTCCTTGGATCAGAGCCTATATCTAAAGCACCTTATCAAATGACTACTTGGGAGTTGAGTGAGTTGCGATTGTAGTTGGAGGAGTTTCTATCTAAGTGATTCATTTGTCCTACTATCTCTCCTTGGGGAGCACCTATGTTGTTTGTTAAGAAGAAGGATGGATCTCTTTGGTTGTGAATAGATTATTGGTAGTTGAATAAGGTGGTGGTGAAGAATCGTTATCCTTTCTTGAGGAATGATAACCTCTTTGATCAAATTAGGGCTGTTAAGGTCTTCTCTAAGGTAGATCTTAAGTCATGGGATCACTAGTCAAAGATTCTTGAAGCGAATATTCATCAGAAAATATTTCATACTCGATATGGACATTATGAGCCTACAGTGGTACCCTTTGGGCTTACTAATAGATCGTTGGTGTTTATGAGCTTGATGAATGGAGTTTTTAGGACCTATCTTCACATGTTTGTTCTTGTGTTCCTTGATTATATACTGGTATATTCAAGATCTATGGAGGAGCATGAAGAGCGTATGAGATAGGATTTGAAATGTCTTCATGAGAATCAATTGTATGCCAACTTGGCTAAGTGTGAGTTATTTCAGACTGAGGTTAAGTATCTTAGCCATGTTATTTCAAGAGAGGGTATCACAATGGATCCCTCTAACATTAATTCTATTGTGGATTGGCCAACACCTACTAATGTGCATTCATAGTTTCATGGGTTTTGCAGGTTATTATCATAAGTTTGTTTAGGGATTTTCAAAGATTGATCATCCTATCACTTCTCTTAAGAGGAAATGGAATATTTTTTCTTGGTCAAATTAGTGTGAGGTAGCATTTCAGATCCTCAAGGAGTGTTTGACTAGTGCACCTATTTTAGTAGTGCCAGATCCTTTAGGTGATTTTGTGGTGTGCACAAATGCTTCTTTGGAGGTTTTAGGACCAATTCTTATGTAGGATAGTTGTATGATAGTATGAGTTATGTAAACTCAAAGATCATGAGTTGAATTATCCCACTGATATTTAGAGTTAGCAGTAGTGGTTCATTCTTTGGTGAGATGGAGGCATTTTCTTCTTGGACATCAATTTGAGTTGCATGGTGATCATCATAGTTTGTAGTATATCTTCACGGAGTTGAACCTGAATTATTGGCAGCAAAATTCAATGGAGTTTCTTTTCTGAGTATGATTTTGAGGTGAAGTATATTGAGGGTAAGGAGAACATTGTGGAAGATGCTTCAAGTCGTAGGAGGCATGAGGTTACTCTCAACGTGGATTTGAGGAGTCAGATTATTAGTGTACTCCCTTCGGATGCTTGGTACTAGGAGGTTAGTATGGTGATTTCTTCATGAAGAGATCTTGAGGGGAGATTTCTAGGATATCCATTAGGACCAGATGGTCTCCTTCATCATTTGGGATGTATTTACGTTCCACCTTCAGATGGACTTCATACTTTGATTTTATTAGAGGCTCATCGTGCACCTTACTTAGCACCTCCAAGTGTCAAGAAGATGCATGTAGATCTTCATCAATGCTACCATTAGACTGATATGAAGAGAGATATAGTATATTTTTTATCTTGTTGTTTGGAGTGTCTGCGTGTGAAGGCAAATCATCCAAATCTAGCAAGCTTTTTTTGCAGTTGAACCTGGTTCCAGATTGGAAATGGGATATCATATCGATGGATTTTATTGTTGGATTGCCTATATCTTCTCGTCATCATGATGCTATAATGGTCATCATTGATAGGTTGAACAAAGTGGCACACTTCTCTCCTATCTGATCTTCCTACACAACAACAATAATGACAAATTTTCATAGAAGAAGTAGTGAGATTGCATGGTATTCCTCATCAGAATATATCAGATCGTGATCCAGTGTTCACATCAGCATTATGGACCTCTCTTCAACATGATTTAGGTGCTCAGTTAAAATTTAATTTAGCATATCATCTCGAGATAGATGGTCAAACTGAGAGAGTTAATCAGCTTTTAGAATATATGTTATGGATGTATGTCAGCGATCAATGGTCTCAATGGGAGGATTACCTCTATTTGGTGGAATTTTCCTACAATAATGGATATAATAGTTTAATTGGTATGTCTCCTTTACAGCCTTTGTATGGGTGACCATGTTGTACACCTTTGAGTTGGGATCATTTAGAGGATAGAGTGCTTCTTGGTTTAAAGGTGTTGCAGAATATGGAGCAGTAGGTGACCCATATTTGTGAGCATTTGTTGGTAGCACAGGATAGACATAAGAAGTATACAAATGCTCATTGAGTGGATAGATAGTTTTTAGTGGGTGACAAGGTGTTTTTGAGGGTTCATCCATGAAAGAGTGCTATTTGTTATGGAAAAGGCTCTAAGTTAGCACCTCATTTTGAGGGACCTTTTGAGATTTTGGAAAGGATTGTTCCTATGGCTTATCATCTTGCCTTACTGCCCAAGTTGTCTCGTACCCATGATGTGTTTCAAGTATTAGTTTTGTGGACATATTTCCTTGATGTGACCCATATTTGGATTGGAATTCATTGCAAGTAGAGAAAAAACAACTTTCTTTGGAGCTCGTGCGCATTCTATAGCATTTGGACCCTCAGGGGTCGCGACATAGAGAAAGTAAGGGTCCAATGAGACCCAAATGATGATTCTTTAGCAACTTGGGAGGATGCATCGCCAATGAGAGAGTTATTTCCCTACTTGTTTTCAAGCTTCCAAGAGTAATCCTGGGACAAGGGGGGAGGATATAGTGCCCCTCCCTGACTCATCTTTCCTTTTTGTGCATCGATAGACTATATTGAGATATCTTAGACTATCTTATGATGTTTTTGATACATGTTTATTGATTTATCTATGATGTGGATGGTGTATGGTTGAGGATAGATATATCATATTTGTAGTTGACATTATGATTTCATATGGATGAGGATATTCATAGATTATTATGATGATGAACTCTTATTTGATGATCTATATGCATATGCGAGGTTTATATTCACTTATGGTGATTTGATGATATCATGTTTTATGCTAATCTTACCTCAGGATTATATTAGATATGATTTTTATGATACTGTTTGATTGTCTTCTACTATGATTGTGATTAGGTATGATGTCATACCATACATTCCTGAGCATGATTTGACATTGTGATTCCCTTTCACTTGTCTAATTACTTACGGTATATGTTATTGTATATGTTGTTGTACGTATATTGGTGGTAACATGTTTGTAGGTACCAAACATCGACTCCACCTCTCTTCACAGGTTTGAGTGTGTCTTCATCCCAATGGCATGTTGATCGGAGGTGACATGAGATCTCATTCTATACTCTAGGTTTAAGTTGGTATCTTGTCAGTCATGGTATTTTGGTTAGAGTTGTCTCATGGTATTTTATGTTATATTATGTTGGGTTTCTTGAGGAGTCATGATTATTGGTTTATATAATTTATAATAATAAATTAAATTAATGGTTGGCATTAATATTTAATATTAATAACAGATTATTATTTGGGATTTACTAATTATTTATCTATATGGTTGTGACCTTAATATTTATTTGGGTTGCATGGTTTAGTTATTAACTGGGCCTTTATATTTTACTCTAGCTTTGTTTAATTAATTAATTATTTGTTTATATTATTATTTCCCTTTTTACCCCCTTTGGGTTATTAATTAATTATCTTTTCTACCTACCCTATTTTACTCTTGGCTATGAGTTTGGCAAGTTTAAATAATATTATTTTAATATATTTCTTACCTTGGTATTTGGGTAGGGTTCTATGAAATATTGTATTCCTAAATTTTTTATTGGTGCCATATTTTATACTTTTTGAATGAATTCTATTTATTGAGCTACCTAAGGTTTGTCGGGGGTTGGCCTTTTGGGAAATTTCCTGCAATTGAAGATTTTGGATTCTTTGTTTTGGAGCTTCGCTTGGCTAGATTTTGGTTGGATTTCTCTTCATCAAATTTCACAGACCTTCTCTTCTATAATTATAGGTTAGATTTCTATTTCTCCTTTTTGCATTTTGATTTTGAAAAATAATGTCTGGTCTATGATTGTGAGAAATATTGTTTGTAGGAATGGGCAACTGATAATATTAAAATTAAAGGCGCAATTTTTATGAATATAATATTGAGGGAAAACCATTGTATTTTATAGATTTAATTTGTTGGTGTTTGGTTCTTGAGTCTGTGACTATCATATGTGATTGTATTCTTTTTCTATGTGATGCCATGAAACCACGAGAATGTTGGAATTCTTTGGCATTTGCTTTGGGTCTGTGTTTGGGTGAATTGTTGTGATTGAGATTTATTTATTGCTGAAAGACTTTGGGGGCTTATGTTTTCTATGAATAAGTTTTGAAGCTCTATCGAGACTGACACATACGTCTGGCTGTGAAGGCTTTCACTGTATCATAACTTTCTCATCCAAGAAACTTGTATCTTCCTAAGACTTTAGTCTCTATTATGACTCTCTTTCCTAATTTGGTGTTGTGATTATAGTCTTACTGTTCTAGGATTGGATCACAAGTTTTTCATTTCCATTTTACTCGAGTTTTTGTTTGTATGTGCTAAACATCTTGGCAGATGCACTTAAAATATGTATATGTTATAACCTTTTGTGTGAATTTATTATTATGTTCCTTGAATGTGTTGTAGCCATGCGCATGTGTATTGACTACTATCTATCAAATGTGTTGATCTACTAGTTGATTGCACTAAGCTACTATTTAGAAGTACTAATATGGCTTTAGTATTCCCTTTTGTAACTAGAAAAAGCATCGCTTTGGTTAATAGATGCACTACATTGGTCTGTAGATGTTCTAAACTGCTTTGTCTTTTGTAATTTGGTCATTTTGATCTTTGGTGTTCATTTTTCTGAATCTTTATTATACCAGAGTTTGTCTTCTATTGGTTTCTAAGTTTCTGGGATGTTTTAGGATGGGTTTATTGGTCTCAATGGTATATTTGTGTGAGTATTAATGGTCTAAGCAGGAGGTTTTTCCTTGTTGTTATTTATCAAGGCTCGTGATGGATATATTTTAATATTGTGAACTTGATTTCATAATGCTTATGAGACTCTTATGTAAGTATTTATTGTTATCATTTTATTGAGGACCTTGGATGAATAGGTTATGTGTTATTGAAAGCCCTTGGTAATGAGATGTATATGTTGTTACCCTAAGGTTTAGGTGCAATCTAGGGGGAGTGGGATTCCAAGTGAGTGATTGGTAATGTGAGGAGTAAACAACCTGGTCACCCAAGTTCTAGACCACCGAAATATCTTATTGGAAGTTTACCTTGTAATTAAGTGATAACTTAATTTATTTATTCTAGGTGGGTTGGGTAGTAGCAATTAAACTTAATAAGATAATAAATGGACATTGTCGCCCCAATACCTTGGCCAAGGATGATAATGTAGACACGACATAGGAATGGGTAGGCCTTGGTAATCCAAGTAAGCCGAATTCCCTGAACATCCTCAAAGGTTGAGCTGAGTCTGCATGAGTATCACAGATGCTAGGCCTGTTGGTATTTTGGTATGGTTTTGTCATTGATGTCAACACCTACTAAAACACTAGCACTTTGGAGATCTAGCAGCATTCATAGGCAAGCAAGTAACTATTGCACAGTTACTGGTATATGGTTCACCGGCAGGATATAATGATGGAAGACACTTGGTAATGTCAAAGACATCGTGTGGACAATTTATTTTGAAGAATTAATCATTGGTATATTCATATTTGCATATTTTCTTTTACCGGCAAATAGTTCCAGGGTTACCTAGGGTTACACCGACAGGCTTATCTTTTCCAGATCAGCATGGCACGCTATGGAGATGATTAATTATTGTTTGAAATGCTTTAAGCTGACATGTTTAATTGGTTATTGCATCGGATATTATATTGTTTGTAAAATGTTTTATTGTAATATCTTGTAGAGCCGACCTACTAAAATTGGTCTTAGGTTATGGTATAAATGTAAGGTCTTATTTGTAAGATCGAATGTGGAATGCGAAAAAGAATTGTGAGAAGGTATATGCAAGATTAAGCAAAGCTATACATGAAGACATCATTTGAAGGTGAAGCTAGGTTTTTGTGGAAGCATATCAACATTACATAGGTACTGAATCTAGCATATGAAGATGCTATTTTGTGCAGTACATTCTTATTGGATTTAAGCATCCAACTGTAGTCAGTGTGACTCCCTTTTTGTGATTGAGCAATGAGCTCTAGGTTGTTGGCCTTTCTGTATGTGCAGACCCCATTTATGTACACTTACTATCTGTAGTAGTATCATCTGATTATGGGTAAGGTTTCCCACCGTGGTTTTTCTCCTTACAGGATTTCCACGTACAAATATTAGTGTTATGTGTTGTGGATGACTTTATGTTTATGTTTCATGCATAGCAATTAACTGTTAACACTGTATACTAGCATACTTAACTGGTTTACCGATATTAAGCATTAAGTTGGTTAAGTTATTTTTGGTTTGAATTTATTTGACAATTGATTCACCTCTCCGGGACCTAACAATTGGTATCAGAGCTTAGTCTTCTTTTTGCAGAAGTTTAACAACTTGAGGAGATGCAATGTCTACTATTTATTTCAGGAAGGACGGTCCTAAACTTGATGGAACCAACTATGGCATATGGAAGATCAGAATGGAGACACATCTGAATTGCATTGGTAAAGACATCTGGGAAGTTACAAAGAAAGGTTATACTACTATTGTAGCTGGTAAGACTAGTCCAACTACCTTAGCTAAAGATGAGGAGAATGATTGCAAAGCAAGAGAGGCACTTTTGAGCGCATTATCAGATCAACAAATCATGGGATTATCAGATAGGTCTACTGCTAAAGCTATTTCAGATCATTTGGAAACACTGAATGAAGGAGATTCCACAGTCAAGATTGCAAAACTTGAAAGCTTCCGAGTCAGGTATGAACATCTGAAAATGGAAGAAGATGAAAGGATTTCTGCTTTTATGGAAAGAGTAAATGAAATTGTTTTGGGTATTAAATGTTGTGGAGGAACCTTAAGTGAGGATGAAATTGTTTCAAAAATTTTAAGAGGATTGCCACCGGCATATAAAATGAAGGTTACTACCATAAATGAGTTGAGAACAATGCCTAATACATCAGTAACTAGGGATACATTGATTGGAAAACTTTTAGCTTTTGAAATTGAGGAATTTGGTCGTGTTGCTACTATAAAGATAGATTTGGCCTTTAAAGCATCAGCATCATCTGCTCCATCATTTGACAAATCAGATTGGAAAGCCTTTTATGCAAGAGAACTTGAAGAAATTAGGAAGGAGAATGAAGAGCTTGAAGAACTTGAAGCACTATTTGCAAGGAAAATGTCTAAAGGTCCAGTTGGAAGTAAGTATGAAGGTAAAGCACCCTTTAAATGTTTTAACTGCAATAAGATTGGTCATATGGCTTCGAGATGCCCTGATAGATATGCTAGACTAAGAGAAGAAGCTAGAAGAACATACAAGCCTAATACTGAATATCAAAGATACAGATTTAAGAAGAACAAAGAAAAATCTTGTTACATTGCTGATGAAGGTTTGACTGATGATTCTGATGAGGATCTAGTAGACAATGGATGGGTTTTTGTTGCTATAATAGAAGATCAACCGGCACCTACTGCTCAATTGGTAGAACAAGCCCTAGCAGCTAAAGTTGAAGTAAAGGATGAATGGATCATTGACTCAGGATGCTCACATCATATGACAGGAGACAAAGGTAAATTATTGAACTTTCAAGAATACAATGGAGGTTTAGTAAGATTTGGAGATGACAAAGCTTGTTCAATCAAAGGTAAGGGTACAATATCTCTTGATGTTAAGCATAACACTGACAATGTCTACTATGTTGAAGGATTAAGCATAATCTTTTGAGTGTTGGTCAACTGGTTGAGAAAGGATTTCAGTTACAATTTAAAAATGGAAAATGCAAAATCATGAATAGAACTGGTTTAGAAATTGCAACCGGTAATCAAACTAGAGGTAATATCTTTCATTTGAATAACAGTGAAAAGGCATGCTTGATTGCACATATAGATGAAAGTTGGTTATGGCATAAGAGACTCTGTCATGTAAACTTTGATTGCATGGTAAAGATCAGTACTTCTAAGGCAGTTAGAGATCTACCTAAAATTGTCAAACCTCATAATACAATTTGTAAGGAATGTCAATTTGGAAAACAAGTTAGAGCTAGTTTCAAAAGTATTCCCAAAAAATCCAATAATGCTCTTGATTTGATTCACACTGATTTATGTGGTCCAACTAGAACTAAAAGCTTACAAGGTGATAGATATTTCATGCTAATTATTGATGATTATTCTAGAATGTGTTGGGTTACTTTTCTCAGAGAAAAATCAGAAGCACTTGGAAAGTTCAAACTGTTCAAAGCAATGGTTGAAAATGAAACCAATAAGAAAATTAAATGTTTAAGATCAGATCAAGGAGGAGAATTCACATCTAAGGACTTTAATACATTCTGTGAAGTAAATGGAATCAGAAGACAGCTATCAGCACCTCGGACACCACAGCAGAATGGAGTTGTTGAATGGAAAAACAGAACTATCTTGGATGTAGAAAGAAGTATGTTATCTGAAGAAAATTTACCACATGTATATTGGAGAGAAGCAGCCAGCACAACGGTCTATACATTCAACAAAGTTCATATCAAAGGTAAAATCAGTAAGACCCCTCATGAACTATGGTTTGGTAATACTCCTACTCTTAAGTATTTCAAAAATTTTGGAAGTAAATGTTATATTAGAAGAGATGTGTATATTGGCAAATTTGATCCTAGAAGTGATGAAGGAATATTTTTTGGTTATTCATCTAAGAGAAAGGCATATAGATGTCTTAAGAAGAGATTGCAGAAAATTGTTGAGAGTACAAATGTAAAAATTGATGAACAATTCAGAGGAACTTCAAGGTATATAGACTCTGAACCGGCAACAAAAATTGTGACAAATGAACCTACATTAAATCCACCAGTACAGAATGAAGATCCAGTTACCCCGGTACTATCAGAGGATTCCACAGTAATTGAAGAACAACAGCAAACTAAGACACCCCGGTATGTAAGATTGAATCATTCTGAAGATCAGATAATTGGAAACAAATTTAAAGGAGTTATGACAAGAGGAAGATTGGCAAATGAAGAGGTATGTCTTATTTCTCAAATTGAACCATCATCTATTAATGAGGCATGTGAAGATAAAATTTTTATTAAAGCTATGGAAGAAGAATTAGAACAAATTAAGAAAAATAATACTTGGACATTAGTTCTCCGACCTAAAGATAAAAATGTAATTGGAACAAAATGGGTATTTAGAAACAAACTTAATGAAGATGGTAAAGTTGTCAGAAATAAAGCAAGACTAGTGTGTAAGGGATATTCTCAGAAAGAAGGAGTTGATTACAATGAAACCTTTGTACCGGTAGCTAGAATTGAGGTAGTCAGATTATTCTTGGCTTTTGCAGCACACAAGAACTACAAAGTTTATCAAATGGATATTAAATGTGAATTTTTTAATGGATATCTTGAAGAGGAAGTATACATTGAACAACCTGATGGATTTTCTTTGACAGATGACAATGATATGTTTTGCAGGTTAAGAAAAGCTCTGTATGGATTGAAACAAGCCCCAAGAGCTTGGTATGCAAGGTTGGATAAGTATCTTTAAAGATTGGTTTTACTAAAGGAAATGCAGACAGCAATTTATATTACAAAATAACTAATGATGAAATCTTAATTATAGAAGTATTCATTGATGATATAATCTTTGGAGGAGAAGATGGATTATGTAAAGAATTTTCTATTAAAATGCATCAAGAATTTGAAATGTCTATGATTGGAGAAATAAAATTCTTTTTAGGATTGCAGATTTCACAGACTGACAAGGGTATATTTTTTAGTCAATCCAAGTACTTGAAAGAGTTACTAAAGAAATTTGGGATGGAGAACTCTAAACTTGTAAGCACACCTATGACTACAAATGACAAATTATCTCAAAGGGATGAATCTACACCTATTAATCCAACTAGATACAAATCTATGATAGGAGGTTTACTGTATTTGACACAAACCAGACCTGATATTATGAATGCAGTATGTATTGTTTCTAGATTTCAAAGTAATCCTAGAGAAAATCATGAATCAGCAGTAAAAAGGATTTTCTGGTACTTACAAGGCACTGCAAATCTTGGATTATGGTATCCTAGAGATGAAAATTTTGATCTATGTGCATACACAGATGCAAATTGGGCAAGAGATGTGGATGATAGAAAAAGCACCACATCTTTATCAACAGCAGAATAAGAATATGTTACAGCAACAACTAACTATACACAGGTGCTATGGCTTAAGAAAATGTTGAAAGACATAAAGGTAAAATGCAAGGAACCTATTACTATATATTTTGATAACACTGCAGCAATTGATATATCTAAGAATCCGGTATTACATTCCAAAACAAAACATGTTTCTATCAAACTAAATTTTCTAAGGGAAAAAGTTGAAGAAAAAGAGATAAAACTAGTTTATCTAAATACTAAAGAACAACTTGCAGATATTTTTACAAAACCTTTGCCTAAGGAGACTTTTGAATATCTCAGAGATCATCTTGGAGTCATACCACCACTGGTAGAGACTTAGACAATTGATCATTGTCATCAACCGGAAGAATTTACAGAGAAATCTTTTACTTTGGTCTTTGATGAGGAAGCTACTTCTCAGGGGGAGTAGTTGGTATATTTAATTGATTGGTATTTTGTATATGAACTTGGTATTATTATAACTTTGGCATTTGATGTCAAAGGGGGAGAGATATCTATGGAAAAACACATTATCTTTTAAGAGAACTTTGGATAACACATGTTTCTCCCAGGGGGAGAGATTGTTGTTTGGGAGAGACTATTCCTCTCTGTAATCTAGCTATGATCTGTTTGGAGATTGTTGGTTTTGGGCATTTTTGTTTTGGCACTTTGATGGTTTTTCCATCTTGTGTTGCCATCAATGCCAAAAGGGGATATTGTTGGTATTTTGGTATGGTTTTGTCATTGATGTCAACACCTACTAAAACACTAGCACTTTGGAGATCCAACAACGTTCACTGGCAAGCAAGTAACTATTGCACAGTTACTGGTATATGGTTCCCCGGTAGGATATAATGATCACTGATACTTGGAATGATATGGAAGACACTTGGTAATGTCGAAGACATCGTGTGGACAATTTATTTTGAAGAATTAATCATTGGTATATTCATATTTGCATATTTGCTTTTACCGGCAAATAGGTCCAGGGTTACCTAGGGTTATACCGGCAGGCTTATCTTTTTCAGATCAGCATGGCACGCTATGGAGATGATTAATTATTGTTGTAAATGCTTTAAGCTGACATGTTTAATCTGTTATTGCATCGGATATTATATTATTTGTAAAATGTTTTATTGTAATATCTTGTACAACCGACCTACTAAAATTGGTCTTAGGTTATGGTATAAATGTAAGATCAAATGTGGAATGCGAAAAAGAATTGTGAGAAGGTATATGCGAGATTAAGCAGAGCTATACACAAAGACATCATTTGAAGGTGAAGCTAGGTTTTTGTGGAAGTATATCAGCATTACACCGGTACTAAATCTAGCATATGAAGATGTTATTTTTTACAATACATTCTTATTGGATTTAACCATCCTACTGTAGTCAGTGTGACTCCCTTTTTGTGATTGAGCAGTGAGCTCTAGGCTGTTGGCCTTTCTGCATGTGCAAACCCCATTTATGTACAATTAATATCTGTAGTAGTATCATCTAATTGTGGGTAAGGTTTCCCACCATGGTTTTTCCTCTTACAAGGTTTCCACGTATAAATATTGGTGTTATGTGTAGTGGATGACTTTATGTTTATGTTTCATGCATAGCAATTAACTGTTAACACTGTCTACCGGCATACTTAACTGGTTTACCGGTATTAAGCATTAAGTTGGTTAAGTTGTTTTTGGTTTGAATTTATTTGACAACTGATTCACCTCCCCCCACCTCTCAGTTGTCTCCAGGACCTAACAAGGCCAAGTGCCCATGTTCCCATTACTATTTATGTAATGGTTAAAAATTAGGGTTCGTACCATAAGAGAGAAGAAAAGCACTAATTTACCATTATATTCAAAAGAGGGATGAATGTAATAGATTCAATCACAAAACAGTAATGATGAGGATGAAAACTGATTGAACTCAAGGGGTTGTCAAAAAATTTACCCTAATTTGTTGGTTGAATTGCTAAAATTAGAGAAAAGTGTTGAAAATGAAGGTAAAAATGTGAAAAAAGTGAGATACACTCGTCAAATTGAGGCACACACCTGGATCTGAGAAATATAAGCATATTTAGACTTGATCCTTGAAATAGCTAAAAAAATGTCAGGACCAGAGTGCCCGTTGCTCTGGTCATCATAACTTTTCACACACCAAAAAGGATTGATTCGTCTCTATAAATAATGCCTATTCTAAAGATCGCGGCTATGTACCTATTTCTTGCACACATAAAGAAAGGGAAATAAATTGGGAATAGGGGCTTGCCTAAGTCAAACCCCTTTTGAAGAATTAACCTTGATTGAAATATTGTAAATACTAAAATAAATAATGGAAAGATATACCTCAGCTCTGCAACGGCTGATAATGATTCTTTTCTTCTTGAGTGTGATCACATATGTTGTATGAAATAAATTGAACATGAAAAAAACCTAATCACACAGAAATGATTGCAAATGAATGATGAAATGTTACTCCATAATTGATAAATGAAGAATGCAGCCTTGAAGACCTCTAGAAATGCTTGATGATGAATGCTTTAATGCTTGGATGCTTGATTATAATTTTTCCCTTATCTTATGATGTTTGTCTTATGCAAATGAGAGGGGAAAGCCTCCTTATATACGTTCCCAAAAAAAAAAATGCTAGTTTTGTGATATAGGTCGACACGGAGAGGGATTTCCCACTCATTTTTGAAGATGCAAGAGGGGGTCAAAGAAGGGCCCAATTTAGGGGGACCAAAGCATGGCACTCTAGGCCCAATGATGACCAAAGTTCCATGCTTGAGTCCAACCCTATTTTTTGGCTGCAACAAGGGGTTTTGTGGTGTGTGGAATGAAGACAAGGCCAAATTTGCATGGTGAAGGCATAATCAATCCTTAATTAGGTATAGTGGGATGCACACTAAGATGAGGTCCCAAAATATGGACTAAACTGTAAGGAAGTACAATTTAGGAAGCTACATTTAGGCCCCACTTTAGCGGGAGTATGATTTTATGCAAATACTCATAGTAAGGTAGACAAAAGATCGATGAAGAAGATGAGGAATGTGGAGAAAAATCACAAAGAGTGTAAGACATCACTAATTTCAAGGAACCAAGCCTCAAATCTTAGGATCTTAAATCACTCAATCATATGAAAGGCCATACAAAAAACTAGGCAAAAACAAAAATACAAAAAAATAAAAAGAGGCAAACAAAGGGAAAAGACACAAAAAGACACACAAAATTCAAAAGCTAAGGACCAAAAACAAGACCTCAAGTCAGCTAGTCGAAGAGACGTTGATATCAAAATGTCTCAACCACTAATATCATTCTTTACAAATTCCATCTCATGAACACAAGTGATCACATAAAAGAGGAAATTAAGAATCACCCATGAACTATCAATATCAAATCTATGAGTTCATGAGAAGAGTGAAAGAGAGAACATGAATACACACTAGATGTTCTTTTCCAGGTGATGCATGAGAAGAATGATGAGAAAGAACATAGATACCTCACCCCTAGATATTTTATCTTGGTGATATATGTTGAGGAGGAGAGTAGGAATAGTCTAGTCCTATTCTTCTAGTTCCACTCATCCTCATGTGTGTGTGTCCAAGTGATGTCTGGTTTCAATTATATAGCACCCCGTTTAAGAGTTTATTTCCTCTAGATTCAAGAATGCATCAACTTATTTAAGACATGCAATTTAAATATGAATACTAAGAGGTGACCATGTAAATTCCAAGAGGTGTATGTGTATGTGAATGCCAAGTGATGAGTGATAGATACATTCTTGGTTTTGAGGACATCCCGTGTAACCCATTTAAGATATATATAAAATATTGTGTCTGGTTTCGAGTGTGAAGCATATCGTATCAAACTTTGTTTCCTTTGGTTGTGAGAATGAACACCCCATTTAAGACATCCAAAAATATGATACAATATGGCACAAAGGGAGTGATATTGGTACCCCCCCTTAAGATGTCAACATATCCCTATGTTGATGTCTTAAGGAAGCTAGAAACAAGGATACCAACCTTCAACACCAAGGAGATATCCTTTCGAAAATAATATCATAAATTTAATCTCAAGCGGGAATACTCTTATAAGAAAGGATGAGATAGTTGAAAAAGAGATATCTTGCAACAAGTGTAAAGGAGATCCTTGGAGGAGAAGAGATATTTTCTCAAAAGATATCTACCTCAAAGAGGAGTTTCTTGAACAAATATAACATCTTCTACCAAAATAATGGAAGGAGAACAATAATTCATACCTTCCCCCTATTGCTAGGTGAAAGGGATTCTTGATGAACGATAAGACACCTTTTTACCCAATGAGATGGGGTAAGTTTACAATAGATATACATTGCAAAGTGAAGAAGAGGTTGTAGCCAAGGACTTACACCTCTTTTATAAGAGAGAATCCTTGAGAAAACAACAACTTTACACAAAGAATGACATCAAATCATAAACAAATACCACTGACAAAGGAAAAGTAGATCCTTAGGAAGGAGAGAGAGAGAGAGAGAGAGAGATCATTGCCCACCAAATGTAAGGACAATGAGAATAATTACACCTTCCAAAGAGATATTATTCATAAGAGATGCATTGTTTCAAACAAAGAATAGAACCTCGTTGGATATGGTCGATCATTGTTTCTGCTATGATATGTTTTTTTCATTGATGTCAACATATTCCTGTGATTTATTCTGGTGTGATTGGGAAGATTTCTTGATTCGGTTTTGTAGTTTGGTTTTGTTGATCACTGTTTTATAGAGGTTGATATTTCCTCTAGTATATTTCGGTGTGATCAGATCTTGTGCTGATACTTTGGGATATTGTTTTAGATGGTCTTTTGTATTTTTACTTCAGATCATTTTTTATTTGGTGCTCTGCAAGTTATCTTTCCTCGTGACAGTGGTTGATTGGTTGTTTTCGTGAGCTTCTAGACATTGATCAATGAAGATTTGAAAAGTGGTGTTGGTGCAGTTGTTATAGATGATTCTAACATGCTTGTTGGTGTTTCCTAGTCATGTCCTATTTGTTTTGGAAATCCACATTGATCATTGTGTGATTTTTTTGTGGTTTTCATCAACCAGTATTGATTTTTGTGTTATGTGATATTTCTGGTGGTGTACCGTGTTACGGTTGATCTTAGCGTGATTTCTGGTGGAGTTGATTGTTTGGGAATTTGAATTAGGACCATATTATGCTATGTAAATAATTATAATGGTCCAATGGTTGATCTTTATATCGTCTAATGTAATTTTGTAATTGAGGGTTGAGGGTTGAGGGTTTAGTTGACCTTGTTATCAAGGTTGTTGAATTGTATATATAGATGAGTTACTCATGTAGCTTGGGTGTTGATGTTGTGTCTGCATTATCAAAGAGTCGTGTATGTGTGAACAAGTGATTTATCATTCAATTTTGAGTTTGAGGTGAGTTTGGCATTGTAGGGCGGACATCTATGGTTAACCGGAACTGTAATCAAGCATTTCGAGATGTTATTCTTTCAGTTCACTTCTTCTGGATTGTAGTTTGAATCTTGTTGTAAGTCAGTGAGACTTCCCTAAGGGTTATAGACTTCTAGGAAAATATCTTTTGAGTAGTGAGCTCTAGGCAGTGTACCTAAATGCATGTGCATTCCCCATTGTAATATTTTCACATACTACTGCAGAGTATCATCTTATTGTGGGTAGGTTCCCACTGTGGTTTTTACCTTAACCAGGTTTTCCATGTCAAAAATCTTGATGTTATGTGTTGTGTTGTTAATTCACTTATCTATTTATTGTTGCAATTTGTTAGATTTGTTGTTGTTCTTAAAGTTTTTTAATTTCTGGTGAAGACTGATTTACCCCCCTCTTAGTCTTCCTTCTTGACTGCTGCTAACAATTGGTATCAGAGCTAGATCCTCCAAGAGAAGCTTAATCTCTTGAGGAGATCCGGTATGGAAACTCAAGGTATTCTTTTCAAGAAGGACAGTCTGAGGTTTGATGGAAGCAACTATACCATATGAAAGAACCAGATGGAGGTGCACTTGAAATGTCCTGGAGAAGATTTCTAGAAGATTACAAAGAATGTCTATGTTGTTCCTCATAATGGACCATCTACTCCATCTACTTCAGATGAGGTTAAGGAAGAAGAATATAATGTTGGAATACAATGAATCGAAGAACACTGAGAGGGGGGGGTGAATTAGTGTTATGGCAGTAAAACAAGATTTTAACATTTTATAACATACACATATAAACCAATAAATGAAGAAAAATATAATATGAAGTAAATAAACCAGCCACATGAATGAACACCATAACACATAAAATTTTATACGTGGAAAACCTCAAAGAGGAAAAACCACGGTGGGATTTCTAACCCATAATATCAATTCATTGGCAATATGAAAGATATTACATAGCATGGGGGCTTGCACATGCAAGAAGGCACACTTCCTAGAGCACACTACTCAACACAAAAGAGTCTCACTGACTACAAGCTTCTGCTGAGATAAAACAGTAATGGTGAACTCACAAAATACATCTGCAATGCCAAAAAGAGTTTCGGTTATACCTCTATTGTGTACCAGTTCATAAACCCTGAACCCTTTTACCGATATCTCCTTTCCTCCAAGAATTGTTTATAAACCATTTACTGATCATTGCATGATATTAATTTCATATACAAATGATCTACATGCATATCCTTCACATCACTTTATTCTACTACCTTGTCATATATCAAAATGACCTAACAGACTGACTTATATACCCTTTACAAATAATATGCCTTATGTTGGCTTACAATACATTACAAATGATATTCAATGTCAGCCCTATACAATAATTACAATATGATTTTACAAATAAAACTTGTCGGATCCCAGACTGATGTTGGCTTCACTGAAGTGTTGGATGTTGGTATTGATGATGACCCTGATTACTCCAATGTTGGTATCTGTCAATGTATGTCTCCAATGTTGATATCTGTCGGTATATTCCTTCTATAGAATCTTGTTGCCATTAATGACAACATATGAATCCAATGAGTGTCAATTGCCAACAATCTCCTATTTTGGCATTGATGGCAACACTCATGTGAAAAATGGATTCCCTGTCGATTCAACTGAAACATGCTCCCCCTAAGTTGATTGACTGTGTTTGCAATATACTCTTTGTCTGATATCCTCTCCCTAAGATAATATATATATACATATTTTTCACATACATATACTCCCCCTTTTGCATCAATTCCAAAGACTGGTGAAAAAATTGAAAGAATAATTACAAATTACTTTAGCGGAGCTTGACCAATTTCATGATTTCTGGGTAAGCAGTCTCTAGTAACTGTATATAGGTATCCCAGCCAGTTTTGAATGTTTCAGATATGGATAAAAGTCCACTCAGTAAATGTGCTAGTGTTTCTTTCTCAGCGACTTATTTTAGTGTGGGCTTCGCAAGAATATCCATGCATCCCTCTTATGTACACCAAGTGAATCCAATATTGGACTCACCAAACCTCTGAGACTTCTAGCTCTCCGAATAATCTTGTCTCTTTCCTTTTCAAAAGAAAAAATTTGGTTCTCCAAAGTCAAATTTTTTTCATCAATAGATGTTGTAAGTGAAGTTAGTCCATCAATAGAATTTGCAATATTAGCAATCTTTACTTGTAACTTGTAACTCCTTTATCCTCTTATCCACATTTGTTTTAAGAATCTGTATATTACAACAAGCCCTATGGATGTTAGTACATTGTTTCAAATAATTTTCAATAATTATAAGTTTCTCTTCTACCTTCCTCTTTTTTGTCTCAATAATCTGGTCAAAAGCGGCTTTCTTAGCCAAAGTAAATCTTTAATGTGCTTGCTAGTCAGAAATCCGTTGTAATGATTGAAAGTTTTTAGATATGTGCTATGTCAATGCCTTAATCTTTCCGAAAGGGCTTGCTTCATTTTCAATCATACAATAAGGAATCAATCTGTGTAAAACTGTTATTGACTGATCTATTATTCCTTTGTATGTAGATCCCTCCTTCATTAGCTTTTGAGCAGCCATCATCATTAGCTCTATGGGACTCATATATGTGATTGATTTCTTCTCAGCTTGAGAAGTGTCAATTGCCAAAAATTTTGTTGGGGAATAAACTGTCGGTATGGTACTGGGTGTCTTATCAGTCTCCTTTTCCTTATCCTCTTCCAATGTATCTCTTTTCTTATCCTCTTTTGTACCGATGGCTTTGCCACTTGGTGCAGTATCTGTTAATGCTGGTGGAGTATTGTCCACAATATTATCAGTATCATGTACAGTACCTATATTACCTTTCTCAGACTGTACAAATGTTGTCTCTGCCGATTTAATTTGTACACTCTCATCAATTTTAGGTTTATCTATCGGTTCATTCAAAATTTGATCTGAACTTCCCAAAATTCCTTTTCCTTTAGATTTGTCCGGAATGGTGGGAGTTGTTGCCTTAGAAAATTCTTCTTGAGAAGTAAGGAAATCATGATTCTTTTGGAATAATTTAGCCCAACCATCTCTAGTCTCATTTATTATTTCATTGACTCTACCCATCATTAAGATTATTTGTTAGGGTTTGCTGCTAAAGATTGTTCTATTTACAACTTCTATACATCTTTTCATTTTCTCATTATTTATAGAACCAGACATACTCAAAAGTTAAACTTCTTTAATCTCTTTGTCCCTCTTGATTGCAGCTAATCTCCTTGCATCTAACTTATTATACAACAAAATTGCTTCTTCTATTTCATTTTGTTCATTGTCATCTAAAAGCTCTTATAAATTTAACACATTCTTCAGAATTCCATCTTTAGTTACCTCATCTATTAATTCTGCACAAGTCCTATTACCATATTCAGTTGCTTCATCACTCTTACTCTTATTCTTGTTGGGGATTGCAGGAGCAGATGGGGCAGGCTTCCTCTTCTGAGTAGGTTTCCTTGCCGGAGGTGTGGATGTTGTTGTCACCTTTCTTACTAGATTCCTCCTTGGTTCCACCTTCCTCTCCTCTACTGGACACTTTTCAGCTTTCTTCCTCCATACCTCAAGAGCACTTTTCACCATAGTTGCTACAACTGCCATTGCCATTTGGTCTATCGGTTTAGATCCAGAACTTAGTTCTGTGTCTATCCTATGAATTACATTTTGAATGAAGGTAGACATTTTGTCTATTTTCTTTTCCCTCATTTTCTCATTGAAACCAATTTTAACTTCAAGAGCCTTCTCCTCCATAGTACCAAAGTGATGCTTTGCAAAAAGGGAAGGTTAGTCAATGATAACAAAACACAAACAAAAAGAAAAGCCAAACTGTTAGTGTCAGAAATCACAAACAAAATACTTTCCTACACAAGCATATCAAAAGAGATAACAAAAGCATGACAGAATATCTAACTAAGAGGGTAAATATGATGAGGCATCTCCAAATGCCTCCTAACATGCTCTTGGTTTCTTCTCTTTTGTTCCTCTCCTCTCCAAGTTCCAAAATAGTGTAGCTTTCAGCAGCTTTTTGCACTATGGATGCTTATGGAGGTTTGAGATTGAAGTATTTGCTCTAAATATGAATAAAAGGCTAATACCATACTATTGATACTAAAATGATTTATTTTATCCAAAATGATAAGATATTAGTTGATTATGCTAAAATGCTCTCTTAAAATGCCTATAACTTAAATGCATACAAGTTTTCAGGATCTGAATTATGAAGAAATGGGCTCTATTTATAGGAAAAATGGAGCAATGGATGGTTGAGATTGAGTAATCTCAACAAGGGTCAGGATTGAATGATTTTCAATCCATGTGAGGGCTTTCAACCCAATCCCAGGATGACAAGTGTCAATGTGAGATAGGTTGAGAGGAGAGGGAATAAGCATTAAATGCTTGACATGACCTTGGGAGTTAAGGTCAAGGCTACTTGAATGAATAAACTCTTTATTCAAAGAATAAAGCTTTTATCCAATGAATAAACTCTTGTGCAAAGGAAAAAGGGATAAACATGGTCAAAGCAATAAATGCTTGAGGAGACACATGAGTGCAAATTGAAATAACCATAAATGGTTATGTAAGAGCCATTAATGGTCATGTAAGAGCCAATAGTGGTTTTGGAAGACTTTGGAGGTTAAATTGTTGAACACATAAAGCATTTAATGTTTTTTAAAGACTTTGGAGTCTTTGAGAAGTGACTTAAAGTTGCTTAGGAATGTGACTATAATTAAGGAATGGATTAGGCTAATTAGGAAGGGGTTAGAAGAATCTAAAAGGGGGTTTAGAAATGCAATTGGATTTGGTGGGTGAGGGAAAATAGGATTTTATTAAAATAAAGTTTATTTATTTAAATAAATGTGTGCAAGTTGTATTTGTAGGAAAATATAAGTGGGGGGGATAATGATTTAAATAAATATTTAATTTAATTTATTTAAAAGAGGAAAGAGGATTAAATTGAATAAATAATATTTATTCATTTAATTGAGTGTGAATTTGGTTGAATTAATTAATTAAAATAAATTGAATAATCTATTTAATTAACAGGAGAATGTTTAAAGATGGATTAATTAAATATTAATTTAATTAACTGATGGCTAGTGGATTTTTAATCAAATAAATAGCAAATATTCATTTAATTAGACTAGATAGATTTGTGTGACTACATTTGCCCCTCTTTGAGACGGTGCAGTTTTATCACGTCGTTTCAAAGAAAGAAAAATAGGTGTGAAGAAATGCCCCATAAAATATTGATTTAATGGGTGGTATGCCCCCTCAAGAGATGGGTCAAATTTTTTTGAAAAATCGGGCGATCTCTCGAAAAAGAATGAAAATTGGCAGGGTGGTAGAAGAGCAGAAGTTAGCAACGCGAGTGGAAAATAGAAGAAATCGGGGGTAATATGGAGAAATGGGAGGCTCGGGAAGTTTATGGGGACCACGACGGTGAGCAGGGGAAAGTTACGGTGACTGTGAAGGGTTTAAATGGGGAGAAAGGGGTGAAAACAGGATCATTTGTTATCGCGACCACTATGAAACTAGAGCTCTGAGATTGACTTTTGAGAGGAGCGAGCAGCAGTCAGGATGCCGGTACCAGTAGCAGAGCATCAATTCGAGCGAGTTCGTTGGTTCTAGCGACCAAACGACTACGGACCAACGGTACGCAAATTTGAAATTTCAATTTTTATGCATTTTTTATACGCTTTTTGCTGAATCGAAGTTGAGTCAGGACAATAGCGCTGAAACTACGTTTTGGCGCTATTGTCCAATTAACTAGCGCTATTGTGCCACAATGGCGCTATTGAGGTGCTATTTGAACGCTTTTGAAACTTTAAGCGCAATTGTAGGCTTTTTTAGGCGCTATTGTTGGATTAGCGCTATTGAGTGGTTAATTGAGCGCTTTTGTCATTAATCAGTGCTATTGTATAGTTTTTGTAGCACGTTTGTAGTTTTAGCACTTTTGGATAGCTGATTAAGTGTTTTTGGATAGTTGATTAAGCACTTTTGTTAGGGGTTTAGCGCTATTGTAGAGAAGTAGCGCTTTTGTTTGCAAAATAGCACTTTTGTTTGCAAGATAATGGATGCCCTAGTTTGTGTGAAAATCTCCCGATGCCAAAGATGGATGGATAGGGAGGTGAAGTGGGAGTTGTTTTGAACCATAACACCCTGATGAGACTTAGGTCATTTTAGGATAAATGTCTGTTGATGTCTAGGTGTGCCATGATTACTTACCTGCTGAGACCTGAAGATACTTAATCAAAGTATCTGTTGATAGTCTAGGTTTAAACTTTAAGAAAGTTTGAAAACAAAACAACTGATGATGATTGATTGATGCCCGTGTGTAGGAGGATCTACGCATGTTGCAGTTACGCGAGGGACATTTGGCGACACAGGGGTTGCGGGATCAGCTGACAGAGGCTGAGATCGATTTCATTGCCACGATTGGTTTATATGATGTGATGCACATGCTCGTGATTCGGATGAATCATGAATTGATTACTGCGTTAGCAAAGCGCTGGCACAGTGAGACGTGCACATTTCACCTTGCACAGGGGGAGATGACAATGACCCTGGAGGATGTGTGGCACATCCTGTGTATTCTGCTTCTGGGGGAGTTGGTTACATATGATAGATCCTGGGGGACTCTAGTAGTACAGAGATTCTTTGATGAGGATGTATTCATTGATGATGGCTCCATCGCCTGGGAGGAGACTGCTACATTATATGAGCCTTTACCAACAGTTTTGTCTGGCATTGTGGGAGGATTAATGTGTCCTGATAGGCGCTCGCATGGTCTGGCTGTCGGATGGGGACAGGTGATAGAGCAGATGATTATAGAGGGGACCCGATTTTCCTAGGGACTGTGCATGCTGGCGCACCTTTATCAAGAGTTGCATGAGGTGGTCTACCATGGGAGGGGCTCATTAGTAGTGGGAGTGATGCTACTACATATTTGGGCGTGGGAGCACTTACCAGTGACTCGACTAGTGAGTCTCAGATTCTGAGTAGTGGATCAGCCATATATGTTTATGTATAGCGGTATGATGATTCAGCCCCACTTGGGGAAGTTAAAGTGGTGGCGACGGGTATTGGATGATCTCGATGCAGTGATATGGAGACCCTATTTGGAGTGTGAGCCCTGGGATGATGATGCTAAGGCACTGCCATATATGTTTATGACCCGATTCCTCATTGGGAGGACCTCATATCATGTAGAGAGACAGGTGCCCGATAGAGTGTTGAGACAGTTTGGGTGGCGACAGGGGTTACCTAGTGGTTCAAGAGAGTATGCACGGGTGATACGAGAGAGATATGTATGGGGGCCAGTACTTTTGTATGACCAAGCACTAGCAGAGTTTCGGATGCTGCAGGCAAGACCTTGGGACATACAACTGAGGGTGGTGGATGTAGGGGTATCAGATGAGTATACGCAGTACATGGCGGCTCATCCGATTCTTCGGATATCAAATCCAACAAAGTCGATGCCCGATTTTGAGGATGATAGGGGATGGAGACGAAGGAGGAGAGGAGGGCGAGGACCTATGGTAGGTAGATGAGGGAGAGGAGGAGGGGATGGAGGAGGAGGGGGGGATCGGGGAGGTGGTCGAGGTGGTGGAGGTGGAGGTGGAGGAGGTAGTGGGTTGGGCAGTCAGATCTAGCAGAGAGGGAGAGGCGGATTGCCATTGCGGATATTGCAGGGACCGTTGATGTAGGGAGGAGTTAGATTGGGTGGGAGAGGTATGGAGAGGGAGATACCAATGGATAGAGGGGAGAGAACCACTAGAGAGGGATATACTGGTGAGGCGGCTATGGAGACAGGAGAGGGATCAGGTGGAGATATGTGGGAGCAACTGATAGTACATTTGCAGTCTCGACTTGAGGCATCTAAGACACGTGTGGAGGATTTGGAGGCAGAGGTTGCAGCTAGAGATGTGTGGCTATTTGCACAAGAGTTAGAGTTGACTGTAGTGCTACAGGAGAGAGATCAGGCCATGGATAGGGTGATCTAGTTGCAGGAGAGAGTGAGGGTTTTGGAGGGAGTACAAGGATAGGGGCCATCTGTGGAGGCATTGGCGAGGGAGGTACAGAGAGCAGGTGGAGAGGTTGATTATTAGTGAGGCCTATATGAGCAGGTGGTGCCATCCAGTCAGCGAGCACTGAGTTATTCACAAATGCGATAGGCCAAATCAGAGCGATTCCAGAGAATGCAAAGCAGTGGGGGTGTGATGGGTCCTCTACGGAGAGACAAGTCAGGGGGTGCAGGAGCTAGTGGGGGATTGATGGTGCCTCCATGGAGAGATAGATCAGGTGGTGCGGGGATGAGTGGGGGAGCAGGTGGCAATGGTGGTGCAGCATCTGGTCAGAGTGGTATCTGAGAGAGCATTTTTGCATATATGTATTTTATTTTTGGACTGTATCTTGGATGGCTCTTGGTAGCCGATTTTGTAGACTTCATTGCACTCTGATACATGAGATGATATATATGAGGAGATCCCATATTTTGATGATATGCATTTGATATGTATGGATGCTATGTAGGATGGTGATTGTATGAGTTTATTTCTTAGATGGATACGTGTACATGTATGCATTGATGAGATGATTCCTATATGCATGTTTTTATGATGATTTATGATGTTGGATACTAACATATGAATGTAGGTTTATACATGTGTTGCATGTTTTGTTTCATGTAATGTTTTATGTATGTAATGCCATGATGATGATGTATGCTTACGATGATTTATGGGCAGGATTTTGGTGTTTCCTATTTTGATATAATGATAAGATAATGATATGCAATGATAAATGCAATGAATGAATGGTTTATGCATGGATATGCATCTTGATGTTTTTAGATGAATGAAATATGGATAAACAAATGTAAAGTACAAATGTTTATATGATGATGTCTAAATGAATGCATATGTATAATGGATATATAAAATGGTATGAACCATTTTTCTGGAAACAAATGGGTTTATGATTCTAAATGCCTCAATAAGATTAAGTATAAATGATAATGTGATGATACTACAACTCATGGTTTAATAACTGCACCTTAATGCAATTTAAAAAAGGATAATGAATGCAATGTAAATGAATCCTAAAATGAGCATAATAAGATACTTAATAATGGATGAATGAATGCACCTTTCAATTAATGAATAGATAAGTGAATGCATGCAATGATAAATATTAAAGGATGATAAAGAATGATAAAATGATAATTGACAACTGACACTAAATGAATGCATAGTAAATGGTTAATACAATCAAGGACAATTTGATTATATGAATGAATCTAATCATCATGTTTATGCAATGATGCAAATGATTAATGAAGACTAATGCCAATAATTTAAAATGAACTATATGCACTTTAATTTAAAAATGACATGAATGTACTTAATGCAAAATGCCACTAAATGTAATGATGATATGACCATGATGAATGCAAGGGTTTTTAGACTTTGCATGATGTATTGATGATGTATCAAAGTACTCGGTCCCGATTGTATTCAAAACCAGCTCAATTCTTACATAACTGTTCATATTAACCTTGCTCATATTGGTATACAAATCATACATATGAATGAGTGAATGGATGGATAATATGCAACGAAATGCAATATATAAATAGATGAGATGAAATGACGATCCATAGTGCTCTATTTTCATCATTGAGCTTTAAAATGTTGTAAGAAAATACAAGCATCTTGACATAATGATTCAAGATGACCTGAGTAGTTCTTACATGGATTTTGATATAGTAAGTTAATACAAACGACTTGATAAAAAGGGTCAAGTCGACCAAAGTATTGCTTGCGAAACAGACAAGGATCATCTCTGTTTATGCATGACTTGGATTGTCCTCCTTGATCTTGAATTGATCATATCCTCAGACAAGTTCATATGTTAATAAGAGATAAAACCTTTATCTAATTTGGATGAGGTAGGAGGAACCAAAGAAAGAGCATTTGTACCTGCAAGCAAACAGTATGGACATAAAGAATAAAGAATATGGATCCTTGGTAATGGTTCATGCTCATATGGTCAAGGTATACGCTGTAGTCAGCAAGCTGTAATGATCTATGATTGCATTTTGCATAAGATCATGTAGCTTAGTGAACTTCCCACATAGACACCATTAGTACATGCCCCAGAACTTCATCGGAATAATGCACAGACGATACAGAAACAATGTTGAAAGATCCTGATACAGATAGACGAATGAATTACTCACAAATTAACCAAGTATTTGATAGCTTAACACAATTTTCTTGTCAAAGAAAACATCATTTTGTCTTTGTTTTGGTAAGGAAGGATGCATCCTTGTTGAAGACAGTTTGATTGTTGATGTCGATTGTTTTGGTCAATTTTGAGAAGTGATCATCGTGCGAGTATTTTGTTCAATGTTTGCTTGGTATCTGCTTGGATGAGTATGTTCAATGTGCAGCCATGTTTTTGTTTTGATTTTTTTATGTCTTTTGATGTTTTTGGATTTTGAATTGTTTTGAATGTTTTTTGGATTTTGTGATTGTTTTGAATGTTTTTTTGGATTTTGAATTGTTTTGAATGTTTTTGGATGTTTGTGAGACAATTTTGAAAATGTTTTTGGATTTTATGAGACAGTTTTGAATGAAGAACCAATGAATCACAAGTAATGCAGAATCCACTTCCATCAAAAGGTTAAGGGCATTGCCCCCAATTTAGACATGACTCTGAAAAAGCGAGATGCAAGATGCATGAAGTATTGTTTTTGATTGCAGATCAATAACAAGCCCTGGCATGGGTAGAGGGATGTGTGTATGTAGTGGATGTGATCACAACAAGTCTAAAAGACAATGGAGCCATAGCCTTTACGAGTGGCGCTTGTTTGCCAGGTTTTCACCATCCCACTTACCCAAGGTGCCACCGGAGTGGTTGTTCACCGTTTGGATGCATGATTTTTCTCTTACTCTTTTTGGTGTTTTTGTATTTTCTTCAGGTCATTTATCTGGATGTTTTTGGTATTTTTGCCAGTGTATATGGGAATCTGATGCTCTGTACAACTTTTTAGGTGTAAAACTATTTGAAGTGCATGTTGTTGATTGGATCTGCTAGCGGTTCTCCTTCTGAAGTAGCCAACTGATATGCCCCGAACCCAAATACAACAGTGACAACATATGGGCCCAGCCAATTTGATTCAAACTTTCCTTGATGTTCTCGGTTGGGTTGGTTACGAGGATTTTCTTGAAGAACAAGATCACCTACCTCAAATGTATGAGGCTTAACTCAATGATTATAACTTCTGCTCATGCGTTGCTAATAGGCTTTGAGGTGATTGTATGTAGCTTGTTGCTTCTCATCAAGTATCTCTAAGTCCTGAAGACGAGATACTCTGTATGCTTCATCAATGATGAGATTGTGCAAGGAAACCCGTAGTGATGGTATCTCAACTTCAATAGGTAAAATAACTTCTGCACCATAGACTAATGAGTATGGAGTTGTGCCTATAGGGGTTCGAATGCTAGTTCGATATGCCCATAGTGATGGATTCAATTGAACGTACCAATCATGATCGGCATCATTGATTGTCTTCTTTAGGATTCTTAATATGTTCTTGTTTGATGCTTCGGCCTGACCATTGCCTTGTGGGTAATAGGGAGTGGAAAAGTGGTGTTGGATGTGAAACTTCTCACAGAGTTCACGGACATCTTGATTTTTGAAGGGAAGACCATTATCTGTGATTATGGACATGGGTACACCATACCGGTAGATGATGTAATTCAGGATGAATGAGGCGATCTACTTGCTGATAACTTGGGTAAGTGGAACAGCTTCGATCCACTTTGTGAAGTATTCGGTGGTTGTAATAATGAATTTATGGCCATTGGATGAAGATGGATGGATTTTACCCACAAGGTCAAGGCCCCATTGACAAAAAGGCCATGGTGTCGTGATTGGTTGCAATTCCTATGCTAGTGCATGTATCAGGTCTCCATGAACTTGGCATTTCTTACACTTCCTGACAAAGTAGTAGGAGCCTTTTTCCATAGATGGTCAATAGTATCCATTGCGCAGGAGTTTCTTGGCTAGTGACAAACCGCTTGCATGAGTTCCACAAATTCCTTCATATACCTCTTCCAAGGCCTTTGTTATCTCATATTGTTCTAGACATCGAAGGAGAGTACCATCAAGACTACGTCGGTATAGGGTTTCGGCGATAATGGTATATCGAGCAGTTTGGCGAATGAAGGTTTTACGTTTGTTATTCGATTGGTTAGGAGGAAGGATGTGATCGCAGAGATAGGTGTAGAACTCATCGTACCATAGGGATTTGAAACCAACAAGACGACATATCATCTCGGATTCGGGATATCATAAGAAGGGATCCAAAGTTGTTCTACCAAGAACTCATAGCGTGTTGAATTCTACGGAAGATCTAGGAGAGATGCGATGGTAGCCATAGCGTCAGCAGCTCGATTCTAATCTCTGGGTATTTGCTCAAAGGTAATTGTAGTAAATGAGGCCTTTAGACTATCCACCATTTGCTTGTATGGCATGAGTTTACCATCATTGGTCTAATATTCATCTGTTGCTTGTCGAATGACTAGTTGTGAGTCTCCATATACTTGTAGTTCTTGTAATTTCCATTGTATGGATAGCCCAAGTCCTATGATCAAGGCCTCATACTCTGCTACGTTGTTTGTGCATGGAAATGTGATCCTATAAGACTTCAGGATGCTATCACCTTGAGGTGTGATAAACAAAATACCTAGCCCCAAGCCATGCCTAGTGTACGAACCATCAAAGTATAGTTTCCATGGTTCTGCTGTTGTGATCATGAATATCTCTTCATCTGGAAAATTTGAAATTGGAGGATGATCGCCTATGAGGGGTGCATCAGCCAACTAATCTACAATGACTTGTCCTTTGATAGCTTTACAGTCCACATCCTCGATGTCAAATTCACTGAGAATCATCACCCATTTGGCCAAGCAGCCTATCACTGCTACTTTGCTGAGTAAATACTTGAGTGGATCAATCTTCGCAATGAGTTGTACTTTGTGTGTCAACAGATTGGTGCCTTAGTTTAGTGGCTGCCAAGATTACTGCTAGGCAAGCTCACTCAATAAGTGTGTAATTGAGTTCATAGCCAACCAGTGTGCAAGAGATGTAGTAAACAACACATTCTTTCCCTTCTGCATTATGTTGTGCCAGTAGTACACCCAATGTTGTACTTGTTGCTAAGATATAGAGTAATAACGGTCTAGTTGGATCTAGTGGGATCAGCAATGGCGTATTCATGAGATAATCTTTTAGCATCTGGAATGCTTGCTGGCATCTTGCATCCCATTGAAAGCGGATGATTTTGTGTAGTAGATGTGTAAAGGGGTGAGACTTATCTGCCAGTTGTGCAATGAATCTGTGGATGGATTGTAGTTGTCCTTGTAATGTCCTTAGCTGACTGATATTTTTTGGTGGTGGCATGTCCATGATTGCTTTTACCTTTGCTAGGTCGACCTCAATACCTTTACTTGAGACAATGTATCCTAGAAGCTTCCCGAAGGTTACTCCAAAGACACATTTCTTTGGGTTGAGTCGAACATGGTATTGTTCCAGTCTATAAAAGATTTTATCTAAGATGTTGAGATGCCCTTCTCTGGTGAGTGATTTTGCTAGTAAGTCATCAACATAATCTTCCATCATAGTATGCATCATGTCATGAAAGATGGTGGTCATTACTCATTGATAGGTTGCTCCTGCATTCTTGAGACGGAAAGGCATTACATTCCAGCAGTATGTGCCCCATGGACATGTGAAGGATGTCTTATGTTAATCCTCTGGTGCGATCTTTATTTGATTATACCCTGAAAAGCCATCCATGAGTGAAAGCATGGCATGTCCTGCTATTAGGTCTACTATGATGTCGATGTTTGGTAGGGGGAAGTCATCCTAAGGACATGCCTTATTCAGATCTTTGAAGTCAGTAAAAATGTGGATGGCCCCATTTGGTTTGCCGACCGGCACAATATTGGATATCCAGTCTACATAATCAATTGGTCTGATGAAACCAACATCCAGAAGTTTCTTGAGTTCTGATTTGAGTAGTACTACAATCTGAGGATGCATCTTACGAAGCTTCTGCTTGACCGGTTTGGCTCCTTCCACTACGGTGAGGTGATGCATGACTAAATCAGGATCAAGCCCAGGCATGTCTGCATATGACCATGCAAAGTTGATCTGACACTTTTGAAAGAACTCTACAAATTTAGGTTGTTCCTCTGGAGTTAAAAAAGATGCCAAATGTATGAGGTGAGGAGTTTCAGGAGTCCCCACATTGTATTCTTTGGTTTCCTCAATGAGAATTGTTGATCATTCTCATTGTGTGCTGCAGGGAAGGATGTCAAACCTTTCATCCTTCGGTGCCTCAGAGAGGTTTTCACCATTGGATACGCTCTTTCTTTTTACTTTTGTTGAATCAAACAGTGCTACGGTGTGGTTTTCACTGGAAGATCCATGTTTTATTGTTATATTTTTGCAGCTGAAAGGTTTGGCATCCACCCCGAAGTATGTTGCTCTATTAAGTTCTATGGCGAATCCATCTTTGTGATCCCCGCTTGGCAAGTTATCCCTTAATTCCAAAAAGTCAATGATGGCCTCATCATTTTGGAAGAGGTCAAGACATGGGGGATTTGGTTGGTTCCATTCGATGAGTTCAGGATGGATAATGGGCATTACTTCATTGATTAGGTTAAGTTCATTAGATATATCAGTGAGGGTTAAGATGTTATGGTGAAGGTCATTGATGGTACTCTCCCTATCAGAATCAGGCATAGGATGTGACATAGGGTTTGTGGAAGAAGTTTCTAGCTCAGGAACCTAAGAAGTCTTTATCTATGCTTCTCCGTAAACAGGGATGTCTTTGCGGGGTGGAGGTACCGATGTGTCTTCCTCATATGAAGTGTTAAGTTGTATGGAATGAAATTCTCATTCATGTGAGTCGGTCTCTGAATCACTTTCCAGCACCCGATTACTATACCATACTGGGATGTCCTTTGTGTTAAACACTGCAGGTGTGATCGGTTGATGTACCTTTGTAGATGAAATGATCGAAGTTGTAGGAAGGATGATAGGGATCAAAGAATCTGATATGGGTAGTATCGGTAGTGTTGACTCAGTTGCTTTTGTTGGAACTGTTGGTGTTGTAGATGTTGCTGTGGGTTCTGATATAGTTGCTGCTGCTGATGGTGCTATTGATGTTATTGTTGCTGCTGATGGGATTACTAGTTTGTTTGGTGGGATGATTAGCATTGTAGATGGTTGTGTTGGGATTTCGAGCCTCGGTGGGGTAGTTGCAATGGTGTTTGATGCTTCTTTGATAATGAAAGGTGTCCTCTTTGCAATAGGCTGATATAGCAGTTTGCTGGGTTTTCCTTTGAATCTAAGCTTAGGAAAGATCGCCTTTTCAAAGCCTAGGCCTGTATTATCTTTGGGCTTTAA
This sequence comes from Cryptomeria japonica, assembly GCF_030272615.1. Lineage (NCBI taxonomy): Eukaryota > Viridiplantae > Streptophyta > Pinopsida > Cupressales > Cupressaceae > Cryptomeria > Cryptomeria japonica. The sequence goes on along the minus strand of NC_081412.1, from coordinate 497,406,169 downwards.
TTTTGGTAGCAATGGCTCATGTCTTCCTTGTTTGCAAGATCCCAAAGCACTCTGACCATCATAACCCATTCTTTGCATAATGAGGAGGCCTTTGCCATATTGATCCGCGGGAAGTGTATCTTGCAGCATATCAATGGTGATTGGATCTTTAATGATCCATTCCGCTAAGTCCTCATCTTTGGTTTCTTCTTCTTGAATCTTCCCAAGGATGAAAGGCATCAAAGCACATGCTGGCATGATCAATGGTTGCTGAAGTAACTATTGTGGTTTGCCATGTGTTCTAGGAGAAGTGGGAATTTGTCCCACACAAAAGAGTTAACTTAAGTTGTATTCCCCAGGACCTTCCTCTGCTATTTTCATCTTAAGCTTTTCTTGCTTGGGTATAGGGGTGTTTGAACTAGTAAGAGAGGCTAGACTTATATATGATGTGGAGGAAATGGCTTCTCTATTCTTAGGAATAGTAATCTTTGGTTGATGACTTATATTATGATAATATGCAAAGGGATTTGCATCGCCCAGGATTGTGATCTCTACACCGTTATGTGGGAACTTGATACATTGATGGTAGGTAGATGGAACGGCTTGCATGGCATGTATCCAAGGTCTTCCTAACAATAGATTGTATGGCAGACGAAGGTCCAGAACCTGACAGATGATGTGTTTTACCACAAGGCCCACTCAAATTGGTAGTACCACAGCTCCTTTGGAGGAATGCTCTACATCATCATAGGCCTTGATTGTGATCTTCTTACGGAGATCCACTTATTCTATGGCATATCCCAACACTGTGACCAACTGCAGTGTACAAATATTCAAGCCTGCTCCATTGTCGGTCAAGACTCGCTTGATCCTATGCTGGTTGATAAATCCTTCAATGTGTAGTGAGGCATTATGAGGTTGCTGGAAGGAAGAGTTGTCACTTTTGGAAAAAGTGAGACAAGAGGATGACTTTAGACTTCCAACCATGGCTTGAAATTGGTCTGTATTTAGGTTTTGCAGGGACTGACACCTCTTGGAGAGCTTTATCCAAGATTGTTTTATGAGATGGAGATAGGTGCAAGAGCTCTAAAATGGATATAAGCACAGGCATTTTGTCTAATTGTTCCACAAGATTGCACTGCTTTGGTATGGAGGTGGTGCCTTGTGGAGCTTCTTTTATGGTAACCTTGTCACGACGTGTAACAACATTACAATTGGACTTGGGATTTTTGATGGTTATAGTTGCAATTTGTTCACTGGCATCATACAGGTGATTTACAGTATAATTATACGCGGCCTGTGTATAATCAATGGTATCAGTGCCTCTCCTGGAAGTGGAAGGACCTCTTTGATCTTATGACGGAAGTGGATTTTTGAACATCAGATGATCATTGTTTGTTGTTTTTGGGTCATGCCCTTCGATTTCAATTTCACTTGGGTAAATAAGATCCTGAATAAGATCTTTCAATCTGTGACAAGTACTTGTCTTGTGTCCTCTCCCTTGGTGGAAATCACAATGTTTAGTATCTCTCCACCATGCAGGTTTGACCTGAGGCTCATAGTTTGATGTTTTAGGTAGAGTTACCAAATTTTGAGAAACCAGTTGTTGCAACACTATTTCGATGGGTTCCCCTAAGGGAGTGTATGTTTGTTTTTGTTTTTGCTGACAAGGTCTAGGTTCATCGTGAGATGTAATGCGACTTTGATTTGAAGGAACAATTGTGTTAGTCTGAGGTGGAGGATTTTGTCCTGCAAATCAAACCACATGTTGTGCACTTTTGATAGTTCTGGCATCTACAACCCCATCATTGACGATATTCTTGTTTTTGTTCCAGAAGCTTGGTTTGTCACTATTGAAGTGTGGGCGAGGACCATCCTTTGGTTCATTATAGATTTTGATAAGTCCTTTCTTGATGAGGGCCCGCTCACATTTCAAACCCTTGGTGATCATATCATTAAAAGAGTCTGTGTCTTTAACATCCAGGTGAAACTCCATTTCTTCGTTTAAGTTGGAAATGAATATTTCCACTAGTTCTCGTTCAGGTAACTGAAGAGAACATCTGCTAGACATTTGATGTCATCGTTGTAGGAATACTGAGAATAGTTCACCTGGTTTTTGTTTAGTGTTGCACAGATCAACCATGGTGATGTCACGTTCAATGTTATGAGAGTAATGTACCAAGAACTTCTGAATTAGTTCTTCAAAGGTCCTAATGCCACCTGGTAGTCGGGAAAACCATGATGTGGTTGTTCCTCCCAAGCTTTGGGGAAAAAGTCACATTAGGTATGTGTCCTCATATGCCACTTCGAGGCAAGCTGAATGAAATTCTCTGACATGATCATGAGGATCTCCCTTTCCTCTATATTTTTCGAATTTTGGTGTTTCGAATCCTCGTGGAAAAGGTGGCATAGAAAGATTTCTATCAAAGGGGTAGGGACAGATGTCATTGAGTGAGAATTGGTTAGTCTTTACACCACTATGAAGTTGTTGGGTGATATTTTCAACTTGTTGCCGCAACATCTCCATTTCATTTGGAGGAGGAGGTGGTGGGTTACCTCAAGGAATGTTATATCTGATGGGATCTCTACCTCTTTCTTCTTCATGGTGACTTTGTCATTCTGATGCTTGTCTTAATTGGGCAAGATCAAAGTCAGAGGGGAGTTTGGCTCCTTCTTGAGCGAGCTTTAAAAAGTGAGCATCCACATTGCTCCTGAGTATTTCGTCAAAAAGTCTATTAAAGAGAGGGTTATGCTGGGCCCTTTCTATTGTTACAGGAGTAGGAGTACTTGGGTTTTCGTCATTCGCATTTCCTCCAAGTGCTTCTTGAGATTCATTGATATTTTCCTCCTCTTCTTCTTCAATTTCTATTTCTCATTGCCTTGACTGTAATCGGGTTTGAGCCATTTTGCTTATGAGTCTTTGTTGAAGTTGGGTGAAAATGATCATGAGTTGTTGATGAAATGAAAGATTGATGGTTGGTGAATTGTGTTGCATGTGGATCTCTAGCACTTTTAAAGGTAGATGTAACCGAAATTCCTTCTTTGAACTGCTTGTTTGTTTGATAAGGTTTGGTGTGATAAGGTGTAGAGAAATCTAAGATGTGTTACAGATTTAACTACCTAGTAATGAGAGGATTCACTCATGAACTAGTTTTAACCTGTGTAGATGTGTTTCTTAGGATGAGCTTATCCTAGATGTAGAAACAACCTAAAAAGTGATGGGATGTGTTTGATTCAAGCAATATCTAAAAGAGAACTTAGGACAAGAACCTCTTAATGTTTTGAGAGTTGGAATGGGTTGATGATGAAGTGATGATGTATGAGTAAGATGATGGATGAAATGTTTTAACTTCAATAAAAGCTTTGTGTTACAAATGGAACAAATTCTACCTCTTCCCTTTCGGGTGTTGGTGGCATTTCTCGAGCTATGCTGTATGTGATACAAACATTTGGGAAGAAGTTGGGATTAATCTTGCCTCCTTGGTTTTTGTGATAACTCAAAGCTCTATATTGCATAAAAGCTCTACAGTTAATGATTCTGAATCAAATTTGTTTGTTTTGCCTTGAAGGTAGAGACGCATGTGACGTAGAAAACCTCTATGAGAGACAAAGATTTGTCTATTGAGATAGAAGAATTTCCTCCTTTTGATCAAAGCCTTTGAGCTCAATGGTCTTCTTTTCAAGTTGATGTTCTGATGATGATTCTTTTTTCGCAAGATGTGAAGAATGGTCATAAAGTTTGATACTTTGTTGTTTGCACTTTGTTTTTGATATTTTTGGTTGTTTTGAAAGATGTTTGGTTGGATGAATACTTGTGTTGGAACTGATTTTTTATTCTTCTTTGACAAGAAAACAAAGCAAGCATACAAACACAAGAATGTTGCCTTAAAAGGCACAAATGAGTATGGGTCTAGATCAACCCAATCTTTGGACTTTTTATGACCCTTTCCTTTAAGTGTATTTTAGGTGATTTTCTTTCCAAAGCTTGAAGTTGGCTCAATTTGTACTTGGTCTTGATTATAATGAAGACACCTCAAACACTTTGTATCCCTAAGGCCAAATGGCCAATTGTGATAAATTCAACCCACATCTTGATATTTCTTTGACTTTGGTACTACATACCTTATGAATCCCACTGTGGTAGGTAAGGATGTGATATACTAAGTCTTGCGCGAGTATAAGAAATAGATGATCCCTATGATGGGGGAGTCACCACTTTTATCAAGCCACAAGTGACTTTTCAAAAAGCTATGTTTCTACTCAAGGAAATATGTATGGTGATTATCTTGGGAGCAAAACCATCTATGCTCTTGCACTGAATTATATCTCAAATATTCTCAATCAATAGAACGGGTGGGCTACTACTTAAAGGTGTTTAGTCATTTTCGATGTCTTTGGACATAAGTTCATTCTGCAGTGACTCATTTAAGAGCCTTGTAACTTGTGGAGGGGCCCATTTGTCCTTTCGGCAAGTTACACTATAGGAATAGCTATACCCAAGGCTACAGCTTTCGCTCTCACCTGATTTCTATAGCGGCTCGAAGGATTTACCGTGCGACGTCGTTTCCAAGAGTGATGTGTCTCTTGGTAGGCCTCTCTTAAAAAGATAAAAATTTGAGTGTTACTAACACTTTTCTCTTGCACCTAGGACCACGAAAGCCAAGGGAGAGGATAGTGTGTGTTAGAAGTAGGACCACTCGACCAACTTTTTGCACAAGTGTGCCAAGCACGAAAAACACTTGTTCTTTTTAACTTGCCATCTCAATGTGTTCTAACTATTTGGAGATGTTGCTCCAACAATCATGGTGTTCTTTTTAACCTCAAATGCAAAATTTTAAGTAAACTAGAACTTTGAAAATCCTAGTCAACTTAATTTGAAGCACGTATGAAGGAAAAATCGCTTTGCAAAAATTTTGAAACAAGTGGATTGTAAGTTTTAATTGCACCAAAAATTGAAGTGTGGATTGTAAATTTTTGCCTAAGTTTTGATGCTAGAAATGAATTTGTTTTGTTGATTTTAAGCACCAAATGAAAAGTTAAGCCTAAACTTGCAATAAACAACGTTGTTTTGTTCAATTTTAGAGTACCAAACACAAATTTTGATCCTAAGCTTGCAAAAAAGGAAATTTTGTGTTGTTCAATTTTAAAACACCAAAAAGAAGTTTTTGATTTTTAAGTTTAAGGAGGTTGGTTTTTAGACCTGCACAAGAGACAAATAGATAGTAAAAACTAAACCTATGTTGGGCTTCCATAAGCCTAAGAATTTTTCTTTCTTTCGGTTACAGGGTCATTTTTACAATGTTCTATTACAATAGTGCTACTCTGTGTTTAAACAGAAGTGCTATTTAACACAAACGCGCTAAAAGAAGAAAAATGGCAGGGAAGGCAAAAGCGCTCAAACATGCTCAATAGCACCAAAACAAGGTCAAAAGCGCTCAAACAATGTCAATAGCGCTAAACTCGGTACAATAGCGCTATTGTAAGAACAATAGCGCTAGAACAACAAGTTGCAATAGCACTACAACGTGATCAATAGCGCTAAAGCGCAACTTGTGTGTCAAATTCAACATTCAAACATGTTATTGGTCAAAAATAAATAGTTTTTGGGTGCTTGGATTCACATCGGGTTCACCAAATGATGCTCTACAAAAAGGGAAGGTTAGTCAATAATAACAAAACACAAACAAGAAGAAAAACCAAACTGTTAGTGTCAGAAATCACAAACAAAATACTTTCCTACACAAGCATATCAAAAGAGATATCAAAAGCATGATAGAATATCTAACTAAGAAGGTAAATATGATGAGGCATCTACAAATGCCTCCTAACATGCTCTTGGTTTCTTCTCCTTTGTTCCTTTCCTCTCCAAGTTCCAAAATAGTGTAGCTCTCAGCAACTTTTTGCACTATGGATGCTTATGGAGGTTTGAGATTGAAGTATTTGCTCTAAATATGAATAAAAAGCTAATACTATACTATTGATACTAAAATAATTTATTTTATCCAAAATGACAAGATATTAGTTGATTATGCTAAAATGCTCTCTTAAAATGTTTATAGCTTAAATGCATACAAGTTTTCAGGATCTAGATTATGAAGAAATGGGCTCTATTTATAGGAAAAATGGAGCAATGGATGGTTGAGATTGAATCTCAACAAGGGTCAGGATTGAATGATTTTCAATCCATGTGAGGGCTTTCAACCCAATCCTAGGATGACAAGTGTCAATGTGAGATAGGTTGAGAGGAGAGGGAATAAGCATTAAATGCTTGACATGACCTTGGGAGTTAAGGTCAAGGTTAGTTGAATGAATAAACTCTTTATTCAAAGAATAAAGCTTTTATCCAATGGATAAACTCTTGTGCAAAGGCAAAAGGGATAAACATGGTCAAAGCAATAAATGCTTGAGGAGACAAATGAGTGCAAGTTGAAATAACAATAAATGGTTATGTAAGAGCCACTAATGGTCATGTAAGAGCCATTAGTGGTTTTGGAAGACTTTGGAGGTAAAATTGTTGAACAACAAAGCATTTAATGTTTTTTAAAGACTTTGGAGTCTTTGAGAAGTGACTTAAAGTTGCTTAGGAATGTGACAATTATTAGGGAATGGATTAGGCTAATAAGGAAGGGGTTAGAAGAATCTAGAAGGGGGTTTAGGAATGCAATTAGATTTGGTGGGTGAGGGAAAATAGGATTTTATTAAAATAAAATTCATTTATTTAAATAAATGTGTGCAAGTTGCATTTTTAGGAAAATGCAAGTGGGGGGGATAATGATTTAAATAAATATTTAATTTAATTTATTTAAAAGAGGAAAGAGGATTAAATTGAATAAATAATATTTATTCATTTAATTGAGTGTGAATTTGGTTGAATGAATTAATTAAAATAAATTGAATAATCTAATTAATTAATAGGAGAATGTTTAAAGATGAATTAATTAACTGATGGCTAGTGGATTTTTAATCAAATTAAATAGCAAATATTCATTTAATTAGACTGGACAGATTTGTGTGACTACACAAAGTATTCAGCCTTATCATTGAAAGGACCATCAATCAGCATTTTATCATATAGTTCCAGAATGTTGTCATCAACTTCATATCCCAATTCAGTGACCCATATTATTCTAGGTTCCACCACTTCCATGAGAGTCTCATATGTTTTCACCATGAAGAAGATATCAGTGGAGTATTTCTCCACAATGTGTTTGGAGATTCTCTCCCTCAGTCTCATGTTCTCTTGAAAAAATTTAAAGAAGCCCCAAAGCTTCTCATCCCTGTTGCTACCAAGATCGGTGATTGCATCTTTAATCTGCATAACTATCGGTATGTTATGAGCTTAGCATTTCTTTCCCAAATCCGATAGCTCATTCATGAAATATAACATCAAGAAGACAATAAGATTGCCAAACCAAAAAGTCCCTTTCTTAACACCTTTTATTTTGCCAAGATTTAACATTAATTCAGTTCTTAACCATTCACACAAATCATGCTTTCCTTTATTATTTATCATTTGATATGCAACATGGATATAGGAACTAGCAACAGAGTTGAATTGATTTTATTGTGTTACCTTGTAGCCAATGATCATGCTAGCAAATTTCACATATGTATCCTTGATGGTGCTGACCCTCATCAACCTTCCATCATGGGTTGCATCGGTGAGCTTTTCAACCTCAGTGTTGGAGATCTTCTTCCCTAGTTCTTGTCCAACTTTGGGTAAGTCGGTGACCACCTGAATTGCTTCTTTGGTGATCATGTGAGGTCGGTCCAGTCATATGAATTCATTATGGAGCCTGCTCAGAACATATCTAATATACAGGATTTCGGTTAACCCTAGGTCTTCAATGATTTGATATTTCAGCTTGATTGTTCCAGAGCTACCTAGTATCACAGATTGATACATTCCCTTGATTACCTTAGCAGCTAAATCCTCCAAGGTGCAGTGAATATAAGCCTTGACATCTTCCACATAAACTACACCATCAGGAACCCTTGAAAATGTACTAGTAGAGTCTTCCTTCATTGCAATTTGAGGAACTTCATGGAAAATAGGTCTAAGCCTATCATTAACCTCAACAATAGTGGGATTCACAATGAAAGTAGGAGGAGATGATGACCGAATGCCATTTCAAAGAAATACCTAGATAACGATCACCAGTTTAAATATCTTGATCAGTTCTCAGATAACTGTTGGAAATCCTTTTAGAATGCCTTTTCTCACTCTTGATCTATTTTGATTCACCTTTGCTACGCTCTGGTTTGCTCGAGTGTTGGGTGAGTGAAAATGAGTCCATTTTCCTTTTTTATCAGTGAGTAAACCCTAATCCTTCACTGTCATAAATGCTTAGCAGTGTACCCTACCGAATGTCAGTTTCACAGTTTTATGCTAGATAAACCTCCATCAATGATCAATAAAACTCCCTAGATCTCTTTCCAGGTCTCTTTAGGGAATATGCAATATTTTCAATGAATTTTCCAACCCCTAAGGTGTATGCCTCAGTTACCAGTTGAATTTCTTGTCGATGCAGGAATGCTCTGTTCTACTGGTGGAGTTACTGGTGAAGTTACCGGTGTAGTTGCATCTCCACTTGGTTCTTCAAACTTTCTAACCCATCTCTTGGTGTGATCTTTTTGTATTTCATCTACCTTCTACTTTCCTTTATCATTTGCTTTATCATTGCTAACCGGTGTAGTCTTGCTTCTGTAGTACTTAGCAATATGACCTATTTTGTTGCATGCATAACATGTAACATTGTTCTTTTGAATTGCTTTGACATATTTGGTGTCATTCCTTGACCTACTTTGATTAGCCAAATGTCCAAACTTTCCACATGCATGAAATTTAACATTCATTCTACAATCTTCTAACTTATGACCATATTTCTTACAATTTGTGCATTGACGGGGAACTGAATTGTAGTTTTGATTTTCTCTATTTCTACATTGTTTAGCCATATGACCAAATTTATTACAAACAAAGCATCTACCATTGAATTTGTAAGCATTAGATTGCCTTACTAGTGTAGCGTCCTAAAATTGTGACACTTGCAATTTCGACTGCATTTGGGTCTTCACGATGGCGACGCAACACTGAACCTGAATGGAGACCCTGAAACTTGTTCATGACACCAAAAACTGCATTTTTCAGCACCCTGGCCTGATCCTCCTTGCACCCTGCTGTCCCTAGAGGTGGGACCATGGCGCCCAGCGCCCTGGTCCTTCAAGACTAGGGCGCCCAGCGCCCTGGTCCCCCAGGACCATGGCACCCAATGCCCTGGTCCCTGGCCCTATTTTGGGCCCGGTCTCTTATGGGGCTTCGGGTCTTTAAGTTTGCAAATTGGAAAATAATCTTCCTAGGTTAGCCTAAGGTCGGAAAAATCAGTCTATCAACCCTAATTGACAAGTATATAAACTACATTTCCTCTCCCATTTTGGGTAGATAAAAGAAGGAGGGATAGATGTGTACAAGACGCGGAAATGATATTCAAGCATTCAAGCATTCCTTCAAGCAATTGATCATTCTAAGTCTCCATTCAAGGCTAGGTGTTGCATTCAAGACAAGGATTCAACCATTGAAGAGGAGATCACTTACAACATACAACATACAACAACATTTACACCTTCGCATGTAAGAATACAAACATTCTTACAACAAGGTATCAGTACTTGTTTACATTACAAACATTTACATTTACAGCATTCTCATTTCTTGGTTAATTCCAAAACCGGGGTTTGACCTAAAGGCAAACCCCTAATCCCTAACCCCCCAATCGTCCTCGCTTTTCTGTGTGTAGGTTGCAGGTACGTGGTTGTAATTGAAGATCTGGAATCCTTGTGCAGAGATGAACAGATTCCCCTTCGTTTCGTGGATTTTTCGGAGGACCGTGTGCACGCCGGGCGCCATCGTCCTGTCAACTTTCACCCGAATTTGCAGAACAGCATCATCTCGATATTTTACTGCTAATTCTAGGTCCATATCTTCATCCTATATTCCTATCTCCGTTTATAAGCGAATCTTTCTTGCTCCTACATACATTCCTAGTTCAATCTTCTATCTACATTCTTTACAAAAGAGGGTATCCTTGATGTCTCAACCCTTGAAACTCATTTAGAATCCAATCTTGCATTGTGTGGGATTGGATCTTGTGGGTTTCAACCCCTCTTTTGAATGTAAAGCCCCTCCTAAGTGAAAATCATCAATCCTAGTGACCCCCTTTCTCCTTGGAGTGGGGGATAACACCTAGGGTTCGATTTTCCGCTTTACAACTAGTTTCCTCTGGTCTGATGAGTTATGCATACCGGTTGTCTGATCTTCATTTGCAGCACTGGAGCTTTCGCCTTGTGCAAATCCAAGTCCTCTAAAATCTTCACTCTACCTTTATCTTTTCAATAAATCATCCAATTGTGCAGCACTAATCTTGAATTTTTCTTTATACTCACTTGTAGTAGTCAGATCATCTCTCGGAGTTATTATTTGTCTCTCTAGCTCTTGTTCATTATTTTGGATTGTACAAAATCAGTTCTCAACTGATCATTCTCACGAGCCAATCTACCACATTCTTCAAATTTGTTCTTTAGAGAAATATCAAGATTTTCTTCTTTCTTCTTTATGTCCTCAATATGTTTTGACATCCTCATAGTCAGGTCTTGCATTTCATTCTTCATAAGCATTTTTTCTTGACTCTGTTTCTAACATTATTCCTTAAGTGCATTTTTCTCTTCATCATCCTAGTTTTGCAAACGTTCCTTCCTCCTAGCTTCAACTAAGGACAAACTTTCTTGCAAAAAAAGAATGAATTCATTAGCATAATTCAATTCATCTTGTAGCTTTAAGTTCTTCAACCTTTCAACAGCATAATCCTCAAGTGGCATCTCAACTTGCTTCTCCATAGCCATGTTCAATGATTATGGTTTCAGGATCTTCCTCAAGCTATTAAACTTCCTCCATGGTACCAGGATCTGATACCAATTGTTGGAATACAATGAATCCAACAACACTGAGAGGGGGACGGGGTGAATCAGTGTTCTACCAGTAAAACAAGATTTTAACCTTTTATAATAGACACATATAAACCGGTAAATAAAGAAACATATAGCATGAAGTAAATAAACCAGCCACATGAATGGACACCATAACACACAAAATTTTATAGGTGGAAAACCTCAAAGAGTAAAAACAATGATGGGATTTGTGACCCACAATATCAATTCACTGGCCATATGAAAGATATTACATAACATGGGGGCCTGTACATGCAGGAAGGCACACTGTCTAGAGCACGCTGCTCAACACAAAAGAGTTTCATTGACTACAGGCTTCTACAAAGATAATATAGTAATGGTGAACTCACAAAATGCATCTGCAATGTCAAAAAGAGTTATGGTTATAGCTTTGCTCTATACCTGTTCATAAACCCTGAAACCTTTTACCGGTATCTCCTTTCCTCGAAGAATGCTTTACAAACCATCTACTGATCATTGCATGATATTACTTTCGTATAAAAATAACCTACATACATATCCTTTGCATCACTATATTGTACTACGTTGTCATATATCAAAATGACCCAACAGACTGACTTATATACCCTTTACAAACATTATGCCTTATGTCATCTTACAATACATTACAAAAGATATTCAATGTCAACCCTATATAATAATTACAAAATGATTTTAAAAATAAAAAATTTTGGATCCCACACTGATGTCAGCTTCACTAAAGTGTTGGATGTTGATGTCGGTGCTAGTGATGACCCTGATTACTCTAATGTCAGTACCTATCGGTGTATGCCTCCAATGCTGTATCTATCGCTATATGCCTTCTACAAAATTTTGTTGCCATCAATGACAACATATGAATCCAATGAGTGTCAATTGCCAACATATAAAATCAGAGCGAAGGAAGCATTGCTTAGTGTTCTAACTGATTCAAAGATGAGAAATGTTATGGGACTTCAGATTGCACATGAGATCTGGGAGAAGCTTGAGATCCTTTATGGAGATAAATAGGTGAAATTTGCTAAGTTGTAGAGTTTGAAAGGAAATATGAGACATTAAAGATGGGAGATGATGAGAGTTAGTTGTTGCATAGGAGAATGTGTCATGTAAACTTTGGTTCAATGATTAAGATTTTTTCTACACATATTGTTAGAGATTTGCCTAATATTGTTAAGCTTGCTAATCTGGTACATAAGGAATGTCAGTTGGGTAAGCAAACAAGAGTTTTCTTCAAGAGAAAATAGTATACATCTGATGGACTGCTAGATCTTATGCATACGGACCTATGTGGACCTAGGGTGATAGATATTTTATGCTCCTAATTAATGATTATTTTAGGATGATGTGGGTTGTCTTTTTGAAGGAGAAATCAAAAGCATTGGACAAATTCAAGATATCCAAAGACAAGGTGGAAAATGAGTTTGGATTGAAGGTGAAATGTCTGAGATTTGATAGAGTTGGATAATTTTATTCTAGTTAGTTCAATTCATTCTATGAGATACATGGACTTGGAAGACAATTATCTGCTCCTAGAGCCCCACAACAAAATGGAGTTGTTGAAAGGAAGAACAAAATTATTTTGGATGTTGCAAGAACTATGTTGATTGAAGGAAATATTCCTAAGTTCTATTGGAGAGAGTCCATTATCACTGTGTTTTTACACATTCAACAAATCTCACATCAAAGGTGATATCAATAAGACCTCTTATGAGCTATGGTTTGGTCATGTTCCTACTGTGAGATATTTTAGAGTATTTGGTAACAAATGTTATATCAAGAGATGAGCATATAGGAAATTTTGATGCTAGAAGTGATGAAGGTATTGTAGCATCATAAAATTGCATCCCTTACAATTTTTGACTGAATTTGGGTCTTTGCATTAGTGGAAGAATCCCTAAGCCTGATCAGAGACCCAGAACATGCTCAACAAATTAAAAAATTGCATTTTCCATCACCGTGCGTTGTCTTTTTGTCACTACCTATCCTTAATTAAGGTCGGACAGGGCCGTGGTGCCCCTTTCCTATCCCTCTTTTGGGTCTCCTTAGATTATATCTTGCATTGGGATTGTCAATTCTTGAGCGGGAAAAGATTTCCTATGTCGGTCTAAGATAGAAAATTAGCTAAATACCCCTAATTGGAAAGTATATAAGGAGCATTTCCCCTCCTATTTGCATAAGATCGAAAGAAAAATTAAGTTGGTAAGAGAAAGTAAGGTGAACAAGCGAGAAGTCTCCATTATACTCATCAAGCATTCAAACATTCAAGCATCCATTGAGAATTTCAAGTCTCCTTTCAAGGCTAGGTGTTGCATTCAAGTCAAGGATTCAACCATTGAAGAGTATATTCCTATCAACATTTAATACATCATATTTCACATATCTTTTCAAGCAAATTCATCAACATTTTCAATTGCATTCCCTTCTTGAGGTGGGTTTTACTTCAGACATTTCCTTTCATTTACTTGCGATATTTTTCAATTACTTGGTTAATTCCAAAATGGGGTTTGATCTAAATTCAAAGGTCAAACCACCAATCCCAACAACATTTTCTTCTCTTTTTTGTGTGTAGGTTGCATGTGCATGACTATACTTGCAGGTTTAGGCTTCATTTTCAGAGATGGAAAAACCCTTTCGACACACGGATTTTTTGGAGGACCGGGTGTAACTTCAACCTGGTCCCTACAACCTATGCTCAGATTTGTAGGGAATCTTTGCCTTGGCATTCTACTACTAATTCCAGGTGCACAACAAGTCATCCTGCATCTCTATCTCAGGATATAATTGATTCTTTGTCATTTCTACACTTAGTCTCAATTTGCTTAATTCAATTAGTCTATTATAAAAGACGGTTAATTTACTTTCCGAGTACATTCCAAATTCCCTACAATTCACTTAGCATTCAATCTCTTTCCATTGGGCTTGGATCTAGTGAATTTAACCCCTCTTTTAATGTAACATGTGTGAAAAGTTGAAGGAAATCCTTTGTGAAAATTTCATCCCTCATTTGAGTGGAGTAAAGCTTTCCACTTGATCTCCCCTCATCACTTTTCACCATATCACAAGTATCTTCTTGGGATATTCAACTAAGAGAAAAGCCTTCCGATTTTATAATAAGAGAATGAGAAAGCTAGTTGAGAGTGCAAATGTGAAGGTGGATGATAACCTTGGAAAGGAGATAAGAGCATATTGTTATGTTGATGGTCAACATATTATCTTGGCTTATGTTCAACCTGAACAACCTAAGTAGAATGATCCGATAGAGACTATTAACCTGAATATTGTTGTTTCTAGTGAAGATGTTTAGGAACCTATGAATCATTCTAAAAATCAGATTATTGGTAATATGAATAAAGGTGTGATGACCAGAAGAAGGTTAGCTATTGAAGAACTATGTTTGATCTCTAAAATTGAACCTAAAGATATTGTTGAAGCTTATAAAGATGAAAAATGGATTAAAGCTATGGAATAAGAACTAGATAAAATTGAAAAGAATAATACTTGGGAAATTGTGCCTAGATCTAAGGATAAGAATTTTACTGGTACTAAATTGGTATTCAGAAACAAATTGAATGAAGCTGGTGAAGTTGTTAGAAATAAAGCTAGACTGGTCTACAAATGATACTCACAGCAAGAAGGAATCTATTATGAGGAGACTTTTGATCTGGTTGCTAGACTTGAAACTATTAGACTTTTCCTTGATTATGTTGATTATAAAGATTTCAAGGTTTATCAGATGGATGTCAAATTAGCCTTTTTGAATGGTGATCTAGAGAAAGAAGTTTACATTAAACAGCCTAATGGATTTTCACTATGGGATGTGTAGTGTCGTAAAATTGTAACCCTAGCAATTTACGACTGGATTAGGGTCCACATACATATGAACTCGAATCCTCTAGCCTGATCGGAGACTGGAGACTACTTGGCTTGTGGAAACAACTTCTTCCTTGGCCTTTGCATCACTCTATCCGCACTCTGCCCTGGAGAAAGGGGTAGGATAGGGGTGTGACACAATTTTCCTCCCTTGGATAGGGGCGTGGTGCCCTTTTTCTCCCAGGACAGGGGCATGGTGCCCCTATCCCTGCCCTATTTTGGGGCAGGACCTTTCTAGAGCATGCATTGTGGGTTATGCATTGAGCGGGGAAAATCTCCTGATGTTGCCCCATGATGAAATTCAAATCCTTCAAACATGTATTTAAGGGGTCATTTTCTCTCTCATTTATGTAATTGGGAGAGTTAAAAGTTGGAGAGATTCAAGTTACACAAGTGATCAAGCATTCAAGCATTAAGGCATTCTTTTCTAGCATTGGCCATTCTCAAGTATCCCTTCAAGGCTAGGTGTTGCATTCAATTCAAGGATTTAACCATTGAAGAAGAGATTGATTCCAACATACAATTCCACACAATCATTTCTATCAACATTGCTACTACAACCTCCCTTGAGGTGACCTACAATTCAGTCTTTTACATCTACTTGCAAGTACTTTCTTTCCTTACTTTGTTAATTCCAAAACTGGGGTTGGACCTAAATGCAAACCCCCAATCCCAACCCATTTTCCTCTCTTTTTTGTGTGTAGGTTGTAGATGCTCAACTGTACTTTCGGATTCAGGCTTCAATTGCAGAGGCAGAAAAATCCTTTTCGTTTCGTAGATTTTTTGGAGGACCGTTACATTCCTGCCATGGTCCAGACAATTTTTCATCAAATTTACAAGGTGCTTCATCTTGACATTTTACTCCTAGATCCAGGTGCACAACTTCATCCCATATTCTGATCTCAAGTTATAATCGATTCTTTGTCACTTTTACACTACATAATTCAATCAAATTCCTTTCCATTTCAAACAAGTAAAAGGGGGATAATCTTAATATTCTCAATTCATTCAGAATTCAATCTACCATCTTTGTGTGGAGAGATTGAATATAGTGAATTGTCTCATCCCCTTCTTCCTAATGTAATGGTGAAAAGTGCTTGAAGGATAATCAATAGTGAAACTCTCATCTATCTTTGAGGGAAAGGGTAGTTTTCCTCTTGATCCATCACTCATCATTTCCCCACCATTATAGGATGATGGAGACATGGTATGTAAGTTGAATAAATCTCTTTATGGATTGAAATAAGCTCTTAGAGAATGGTATGCTAGACTAGACAAATACTTGTTGAAATTGGGTTTTACTAAAGGCTCTACTAACAGTAATCTGTATTTCAAGATTGAAAATGATAACATCCTGATTATTGAAGTTTTTGTTGACGATATTATCTTTGGTGGTGATGATAACTTAAGCATGAAGATTGTCAGTGATATGCAGAAAGAATTTGAGATGTCTATGATTGGTGAGATGAGATTTTTCTTAGGTTTGCAGATTGCAGAGACAAGGTTAGGAATATTCATATTTCAAACTAAGTATGTGAAGCAATTACTGAAGAAGTTTGGATTAGATGACTCCAAACTAGTTGTAACTCCTATGGTGACTAGTTGTAAATTGTCTAAAAATGATGAATCTCCGAAAGCTAATCAGAGTTTGTACAAATCTATGGTTGGTGGATTGTTATCTTACTCAAACTAGGCCTAATATTATGCATGTTGTGTGCATGGTTGCTAGATATTAAGTTGATCTAAAGAAGAGTCGTGTCATTTTTGTTAAGAGGATATTAAGATATCTAAAGGGAACTATGGATTATGGTTTATGGTACCCAAGGAATGATGATTTCATGTTGTATGCCTACACTAATGCTGATTGCACTGGTGATGTAGATGACCAAAAGAGCACTGTTGGTGGAGCATTATTTTTGGGTAAGAAGTTGGTGTCATGGGCTAGCATGAAACAAGATTCAGTGTCCTTATCTACTACTGAAGCTAAGTACATTGGTGTTGCTAGTAATTGTACTCAAGTGGTTTGGATGAAGCAAATGTTGAAAGATGTCAAAGTTATTCATGATGAGCCTACTGTTATTTATTGTGATAATTCTAGTGCTATCAACATGTCAAATAATCCAGTGCAACATGCAAAGACTAAGCATGTGTCAATCAAATATCATTACTTAAGAGAGCAAGTTAGTGAAGAAAAGGTGAAGCTAGAGTATGTATCTACAAAGGAATAGATAGATGATATTTTCACTAAGCCTTTGCCTGAAGATACATTTGTCTATTTGAGAGACAAGTTAGGGGTATCCACCCCTCTTGATGAGAACTAAATGCATTGAATTGTATCGATCTAGTGGATTTTAGAGCCTTATTCTTTTATCCAAATTAATGAGCTGGTGCTTCTCTTTTGTTGGACTAGTTTGTTGACTTGGTTGTATGTTTTGGGGGGAGAGAGATTCATGTTTCTTTTTTGACGAAAGAGATTTGTATTTCATATTCAAAAGGGGGAGAATAAGTTTGATTATTCATTTTTGAGATCTTTGGCACTATTGTCAAAGGGGGAGAAGAATCATGTGAAAAACTACTTTATCTATCTTGACCTTAGGGGGAGTTTGTTACTGATATCTTCTTTCTTTGTATTGATTGTTTTTCACATTCATATGTTGCCATTAATGCCAAAGGGGGAGATTATTGGATATGATTGGTCATTTTTTCTACTAGGATATATTGTTGTCATTGATGTCAACATATTCCTATGATTTATTCCGGTGTGATTTGGAAGATTTCTTGATACAGTTTTGTAGTTTGGTTTTGTTGATCAATGTTTTGTAGATGTTGATATTTCCGGAGTATATTCTGGTGTGATTAGATCTTCTGCTGAGACTTTGGGATATTGTTTTGGACGGTCTTATGTATCTTCATTTCAGATGGTTCATGATTTCGTTCTTCGCAAGTTATCTTTCCTCGTGACAGTTGCTGATTGGTTGTGTTCTTGATCTTCTAGATGTTGATCGATGAAGTTTTGAAAAGTGGTGTTGGTGCAGCGGTTTTGGATGATTCTAATGTGCTTGTTGGTGTTTCCTAGTCATGTCTTATTTGTTTTGGCGACCTGCATTGATCGTTGTGTGATTTTTTTGGTGGTTTTTATCAACCGGTATTGATTTCCATGTTATGTGGTATTTCTGGTGGTGTAGCATGTTGCAGTTGATCTTGGCACAATTTTTGGTGGAGTTGATTGTTTGGAAATTTGAATTAGGACCATACTATGCTATGTAAATAATTATATTGGTCTAGTGGTTGATCTTTGTATTGTGTGATGTAATTTTGTAATTGAGGGTTGAGGGTTTAGCCGACCTTATTATCAAGGTTCATGAATTATATATAGGTGAGTTACTCATGTAGTTTGGGTGTTGATGTCGTGTCTACATTATTAGAGAGTGGTGTATGTGGGAACAAGTGATTTATCATTTGATGTTGAGTTTGAGGTGAGAATTATGTTGCAGGGAAGACATATGTACTTAGCCAGAACTATAATTAGGCATTTGGAGATGTTATTCTTTCAAATCACTTCTTCCAAATTGTAGTATGAATCTTGTTGTAAGTTAGTGAGACTTCCCTGAGGGTTGTAGCATTCTGGGGAAATATATTTTGAGTAGTGAGCTCTAGGTAGTGTGCCTGAATGCATGTGCATTCCCATTGTAATATTTTCACATACTACTGCAGAGTATCATCTTACTATGGGTAGGTTCCAACCATGGTTTTTCCCTTAACTAGGTTTGCCATGTCAAAATTATTAGTGTTATGTGTTGTTTTGTTAATTTTGCTTATTTGCTTATTGTTGTAATTTGTTATTTTTGTTGTTGTGCTTAATGTTTTTTTATTTTCGGTGAAGGTTGATTCACCACCCCCCCTTTCTCAGTCTTCCTTCTTGAATGTTGCTAATAGTCCTAACAAGAGACATACATGTATTTGCATGAAGGGTAATTCGATGCAAGAAAGGACATCAAGTTATGAAAAATGTAACACAAAAGAATAGATAATATTCCAAGAGAGAGCGAGAAGAAGAATCACAAACTTCTCTAAGGAGAGATTATTCATAAGAGATGTGTCATTCCAAACAAAGAATGGGTCCTAACCAAGGAACACACATGTATTCACATGAAGGATAATTCTATGAAATCAAGTTATGAAAAATGCAATTCATTAAGTAAATAGTGAAACCTAAGAAAGAGGAAGGATAATATTCTTTCCCCTCAAGCATAGAGACAAGAATAAATAGACTTTTATGTTTCTCACTATGTATGATTACACCTAAAATTATACCACCATGAATGATAGTGAGCTCCCCATAGGTAGGATAACAATGTCACATAGTGAGGAACAACATAATAGGAACTTGAATGTTATTTGAAATGATTACGAAAAATATGTCATTCACTGTCACATGATACTATTATAATGCCTAAATCAATATATTGTTGTATTTTAGTTCGTAAGCTTGACACTCATTAGTAGAATGGCCATGAATTTGACGATACTTGCAAAAAGAAGAATTTTCAAGATGTTGTCTATGCTTCCTCCTTATTTGAGTCCAAAGAAGAGATATTAAATTGGCATTAAGGTGTTTTGACAAAACATTACCTTGGTGCAATATCATATTGTAATGAGAAGATGTGGATTCACTAAATAATGGAGTAGGTGATGTTGACAAAGGAAGAGGTTGGAAACCTATCTTTTCATTATAAAAGTGATTTCTCATGACTTTCAAGACTTTGTTGCACACATCCCAAAACTTGTCCATTGCATCCATGTGTAGGATCAAGAGAGGGTTCACTCTTAGGTAGAATTGGATTGAAGTTTAAAGAGGCCCAATCAATTTCTAGACATGTGTTAAGATAAAAGTTTTAATTATCAAATTCAAGCATCTTATATTTTCTACAAAAAGAAGGTGTAAAATATAATGACCCCCAATCATTCTCCAAGAGTTCTTCTTTAGTAACTTATTTAGTTAGGAGATGTTGTATTTGTTTGAATTGGAGAGAAGATTGTAGGAACTAACAAGGAATGTTGTGCTTCAATTCGTATGTTCTCATTATTTTCTAAAACAAAAACTTCATTATTATATGTGTAAGGCACTGCATGATAATCAAGAACAATCTTAGGGTTGTCAACAATATGAATGGAATTGTTTTGATCTTTTTTAGGCTCTTCATTTTTGGGTGAGAGGGCATTGGAAACATTATAATGGTGAGAAATAGTATCATCCCCTTGCTCTAAAGTATCTTTGTGATTAAGACACACATTAGGAAAGGGACTATCATATGTCATTAATGCTTCATCTCTAGGGGGAAGATCATGAAAGGAAGGCATGGTATTACCAGGAAAGCTAGATACAATATCACCCTCTTGCACCAAATAATCATTATTAGGGAGGTACATTTTAGGAGAAGAAGTAACACAATTCTCCAACGATTCATCCTTAGAAGGGAGATCTTTGAAAGAAGTGTGTGTATTCTCTTTTTGAACCAATGTGCCCTCACTAATTAGATTAATTTTGGGAGAGGGTAGAACTAAGTTATCATCATATGCATGAAATGGAAATTAATGAACATCTTCAATGTAACTTGAAATTGAACTAGCAAAATAAGATAAGAACTCCATATGCACTTTTGATCAAACAAGAGACTCATATGTAATGTAAAAAAGTAATGTTTACTCAATACATAAATGGAAAATTGAATAAAAGAAGGAAAATTTCAATTTCAATTTTGAAAATTGTGATTAAATAATGCAAAATTTTGTAAAAGTGATTGATTAACAAATTAATTAAGAAATTTGATTTGTGAATTTAAAAGGTAAAGCATCTAGATCATAGCATAACATATCATAAAGATCATATCTGAAAATGGATTAAAAAAAATATGCAACCCAAAAATCAAATTAATAAATTAGAGTTTTTTATGAATTAAACCTCTTTATTTATGTAATTTAATTAAAATAAGATTTATGAGTGTAAATTTGATAATTTAAATGTTCCCAAATCAGATCTTGAAAACTATTGATCCAAATTTTGACAATCCACAAATTCAATTTCAAATTTAAAAATTATGTTTTTTGTGAAACCTCTAAATTTTTAAAATTCAATTGGAAATAAAAATTGTAAATGAAAATGAAAATTTGAAATTTGAAAACACCCAGATCTAAAATAATTAATCCAAATTTAAAACAACTCACAAGCTTAATTTTAAAATAAAAAATTAGGTTTTTTTGTGAAATTAACCTGTTAATTTTTGAAATTTAATTGGAAATTGAACATATAAATGAAATTTTGAATTTTAAATGCCTAAAGAATTCAGATCTGAGAATATAAATAATAATCTAAGGTGTAAGGAGTCGGGCCCACCAAAATGTAATGGAAAAAAATTAGGGTTTCCACCATGAGAGGGATGAAAACCACTAATTTACCATTACATTCAAAAGAAGGATGAATCCAATAGTTTCAATCACAAACTAGTAATGATAAGGTTTGAATACTGATTGGACTAAAGGGGTTGTGAATATTTTTACCCTCTTTTGTGAGTTGAATTGTTGAAATTAGGGAAACGTGTTGATAATGAAGGAAAAAATGTAGAAACAGTGAGCTACAATTGTCAAATTGAGGCACGTACCTGCATCTGAGAAAAATATGCATATTTAGACCTGATCCCAAAAATAGCTCCAAGAATTTCGGGATCGAAATGCTTGTTGCTCTAGTCCTCATAACTTTTCGCACACCAAAAAGGGTTGATTCGTCTCTACAAATAATGTTGATTCTAAAGATCATGTAGCTTCATACTTGTTTCTTGCACACATAAAGAAAGGGAAATAGGTTGGGAATAGGGGCTTGCCTAAGTCAAACCCCAGTTTAGGAATTAACCTTGATTCAAATATTATAAATATTGAAATAAATAATGGAAAGATATACCTCAAATCTACAACAACCGATAATGATGATTTGCTTCTTGAATATGATCACATATGTCATATGAGATGCCATGAACATGAAAAAACCCTAATTACACACACATGATTGCAAATGAATATTATAATGTTACTCCACAATTGATGAATGAAGAATGTAGCCTTGAAGACCTCTAGAAATGCTTGATGATGAATGCTTCAAATTTTGGATGATTGATTATATTTTGGCCCTTCTCTTATGATGTTTGTCTTATGCAAATGAGAGGGAAAAGCCTCCTTATGTACATTCCCGTCAAAAAACATGCTAGTTTTCCGAAACAGTCCGACACGAAGACGGATTTCCCACTCATTTTTGAAGATGCAAGAGGGGGTAGAAGAAGGGAATACGAGTACAATAATATGAGTATAAGAATAGGAGAATATGAGTACGGGAATAAGTGTATGAGTATGAGAATATGTGTACGAGGAAAAGAGTATGAGAATATTCCTTTAGTGTTAGGGTTATTCTTTGTTAGCCGACTTTATATGTTGCCCTAAAATTGTATGTTATAAGTGGTTGTAATGCATAAGGCATGTGAATGTTGTTGTATTGATTTATTGGATAATAAGAGAATATTGGACGACTGTGTTCAGTGGATGTAGCCCATCTTAGGTGAACCGCATTAAATCTCTGTGTTATTTTGTGTTGTGTTTTTCTTCATCATTGTGTGTTTGTATTTGCGTATAATTATTAATTCTTATTTTCTCTAGATCTACCCAAACACTAATGATTAGTATCAAAGCCATATATCTATGTAATTTGGTAGGGACTTTCAAATTTTAGTGGGAGCAATGGAAGAAACCAAATTCAAGGTCGATAAGTTGAACGACCATAATTATTAGTTATGGAAAATGCAGATGGGGGATTACTTATATCAAAAAGATATGTGGGGGGCATTGGAAGGAAAGACAAAGAAACTGACCGCGATGTTAGATGAAGATTGGGATATTGCGGACAGAAAGGCTCTGGGAACCATTTGGTTGTGCCTGTTGGTGTAAATAATTATTCATCATGGATATTATTACACTTACTTAAGTTTACTTAGGATAATGCATTTCATAGTAGTTTGGATATGAGACACTTGGGTGTTTGTGCCACATTGGGATAGTGTGTGTAGGAGAAATTCCACCTTTTATGGTGTTGATCTTGTTATTACACTATCATATCCACTTATGGTGGAGTGATAATTCCACCTTCGGTGGGTGATCCACCTCATGTGGAATATTATATTATTTCTCCTACCTACCCACACCTATTTCCTACCTACCCTTGTTTCTTATTTAGCCACATGTCATGTTTGTGTGCTCATACATATCCCTAGCCTTGCCTATATAAGCAGGCCTCTATTCATTGTATGTAACTATTGAACAACTATTGAATCATTATTGTTGATCATTTCTATTAATGAGAATACAGTTTATTCTTGTCCCATATTATGTCTCTATTTTGTACATTTCATTGACCTCTTGATCTTGGCAAAATCCAACATGGTATGTAATGCCCCGCCAGGAAACCCCGAAGGGATAAAGCCATAACACAAGAATAGAGAGCAAAATTTTTTTTTTAAAGGTTACGACACATAAGATGCAACACGATAACAAAGATTCAGATTACAAAGCGGAAGACTTCAACTAACTCCTAAAGAGTTTCCCAACGAGATTACTTAAATTTTCACAATACGCTTTACTCACACAATTAATCCAAAAGCTGAATATCTTAATAACGAGATAATTCACAATCAGGATAATTTCTTTCAAAGGATGGAAATATAAATCACAAGCAAGATTCATCATTTAAGATCCATTCATAAACTTCATTCAATCTTTTCATTTAAAATTATAAACCATACATCTACATTTTCTAATACACTAGGATTTCATCATGACATAAGAGATCTTTCCAAGCATATTTAAATTTCTTAACATCAACTGAGTATAATTCATTACTCTAAGTTACATTATTCCATATTCCAACTTATTGCATTAAAAGGACGAATTCACACTTGCATTACGATAAATCGCATCTCAACCAATTATGCATTCGATTAACATGGCATTCAAGGAAGAAATGAATATAAGCATTAATAGTTAATTCCAATTATCCACTTAGCCATTTTACATAATTTAATCATACATGATAAGCTGAATAAAGGAAAACATAAGAGAATACACCACATAACACCATAATGATCTCGGAGTTCACCCCTAAAGGGCTACATCTCCGGGTCTGCGCAACTGCAAGACCCCTTCTGATAAAATAATAAAGTTAAGAGTACAAGAGGTTACACTATACAATCCAGCCATTAAGGCGATACATAAACATAATACAGATGACCACATCGGTCCATAATACATACACGATCCTTACAAAGAACAGGATCCAGCTGAACATAAACAAAGCTAAAACAAGAGGTCCAGAAGAGCATCCATAAACTGAGCCATCACCACCCAAGGTCTAACATGGAACCGACTCTCACAAGGGCAGAGACAAAGGACGACTCACAAGGGTACTCAAAACAGGACAAAACGACAACACACTAGCGAACGTAGGGACAAGTGTCATCACACAACCTGGTATGGATACCATGGCAAGTCTTCATAGGTCCCGGCCCATACACTGGTAACCCTGGCAACCTAATCCGAACTTCCGGCCCATCCAAGCCTCATGTGGACCCACACATCCTCTCGTGAAGACAAGGAAGATGGTTTGCCATTTCAGGCCTTCTCACAGCATGTCGAATCTATGATAGCACTCGTCTCATGTGTGAGGCACATTATCTTATTTAGAGATTATATTCTAATCTATTTAGGTTATCACTTATTAGACTCACTTTCGACGGGTTATCCAGCAGCCACTTTGGGCGCAGCCCCCAGTCGAAAGCCACTTTCCCATACGACACTAGACTGACTCAAACGAACTCAAACCACGGAATACACATGGTAAGACGAACGGAGTTCAAGAAGATACAATCATCAGGTCAAACACGACTCAAGGGTAATCACTTACTGACGGTGCTCTAACTAGAGACCTAACAACTAAGGTTAACCACGAATCATTATTCGACTCACTCAAAGAGGATATAACCAACTAAGTCAACATCACAATCCAAAGTCAACTCAAAATTCGAGGACTGAAACAGGTACTCCAAGTCAATCCATACGACAGGGTCCTTTTAAACACAGCAAAACATGCCATTTCATAATTAAAGCGAATACAGTAATTAAACTCGCAATGCAATAATCAGAAAAGACAATATTTCCTCAATTTGATTTAATCATTAAACGACGATCAAGTTTTCTACAAGATCCAAATCAGATTACAGTTATCTATCTCATCAAGGGTTAAGTTGTTCCTGGTTTTCTAACTCCTAAGGTTCAAAGCATTGAACAGGCAATTTAAGCCATAAAGAGTTTTAACCAATTCATATTATTAAAATTCAGACAACCATTAATCGACTAAAATAAGATGTTTAATCTCCAATCCAAAACGTCATTAACGTACTGGTCTAAGATCAAACTCTACAGATTCATAATTTCAATTCCAGATGCATTATACGGATTACGGAAATAAAAATATAAAAAGAGAATCTAAGGAAGATAATCATTCCCAAAAGCACATCGTTTCAGTTTCTAATGATCAAAGGTTAATTATTCATTTCTAACCTTTCCAGATGACTTATGCCCTTAAACTCTTCAAACAATATAAATATAGGAATAAAGTACGTTTTACCGCCAACAAGATTATCCAACATAAAAAAAAAGGTAATTTTTATCTTCTCAACTACACACCATTAAAAATTATGCCTTGCATAATAACTACTAAAAATAATGCATCAACAAATACATTCTTGCCCCATTTCTCATTATCAGGACTTGATTAAAAAAAAGACTCTTCATTGAATAATATTAAAACCTTATATATTTTTTTTTTTTTGGTTTTAAAAAAAAATACATTAAAAAAAAAACATTGTTAAAAACAAATTTTAAAAAAAAGCATTTTAAAAAGGGGGCTAGGGCGGGCCCACCTCCCAATGGCAAAGGCTGGGCGCCCAAACCCTAGCCGGGAAAGGCCTCGCACAGGCGGCGCCACGGCGGTGCCCGCAAGTGCCGCGGCGCCCTGCGGCCACCGCAGTGAGCCGCAGGCGCTGCGGTCTGCAACCAGGCTGCGAGCGCGCTAAAGGCACGGGGAGGGAGAACCAACGGGGGTTGGGGGAAAAGCACAGAGAACGAGCGGAAAACGGAGGGGGTGCGAGCGGGGGAGAGGGGAGGAGGAGCGGGTGGAGCTCCGCTCCCCGCCCTCCAACCCCAAACCAACCAAAGGTTTCAAAAATATACACGCCCAGCTCGGTTCCCAGAACAAAACCACCATGCACAGCGAAAAAGAAAACTTATAAATCACCCAGTCCGAAAATACATAAAACGCCCAGTTCGGCCTGAACATAAATAAATTTTTCTTAAAACACAGTCCGATAATTGTCACAAACGCCCAGCACGAAATTGATAAGAAATTTCGATTTAAAAACATAAATTCGATTTAATATAAAATCCGTTTTCAATGAACTCAGTTTTGGGCATCAAGATTCTTGATGGATTTCATCCATTCCTAACACAAACAGGGGTTTTCAAACACCATACAGCAATGAGGAATAACACACCTCAATAAGAAAATTTCCAGCCCAAATTCAAATGGACAATCAATTGATTTTTCAATAACAAATTCGGAATCCTACCTGAATACGCAATCCTGGAATGGTTGAAGGAGAGCCCACCTGCCAGATCCAGCATCATTCCTTCTCCAAACCCCCAATTTCATTCCAAAATCTTTTCCACCAAAAATTTTCTCCAAAATGTCCCTTCCATCCCCATTTCCCCAAATTTGGGTAATATGGAAGAGTTGACCCAAAAATTCCATTTTTGGAATTAAAAACTTTTTATTTACAAATAATCCTCTAAATTTAATCCTTTTCAACAATATCAACAATATAGCTTGCTATTTCAATTAAAAATTCGATTTCCTCATTTAAACAAATTTAACCTTTCTAAAAATAATAATCCAACAGTTTTCAATTAAATTCTATTGCGATAACATACAAAACTTCCTTTTTCAACAGCATAAATAAAATGCATTTAATAATCGAAATCAGTCATTTAATTCAAATTTACTTCCAATTTTAAAACGAGCAATTCATTAACAACGAAAAACGCCTAACGGATTCTCAATCAATTTAATCCATTAATCTTCACTGCACCAACGCATAAATACTCGAAATAATGCTAAGGACTAATTAATCAATTTACCAACACACTAGGCACGCAAACCGAGGAAGTCAACCAAACAGACGACTCGCAAACCCAAACAAGAAGGGATTACCGACGACGACTGACGATGCTCACTAGAGCACGACTAAGGTCGACTAAGGTCTTATGACCACCTGATCCGACTCTAGGGGTTAAAAGGAGGTACACTCAAACCTGCACACCCAGGTGAAGACGAACCTCGCACTCATGCGACTTCGCACCTGAAATCTCTTGCAACAAAAGATCATACATGCATACATTTATAAAATCTAATGAAAGCGTCAGTCCGATACTAAAATCATGAAATCGGTACACTGAATAACCTGCATACAACTAGTGAGAAAACCACCTCAATAGCTATGCGTTAATCAACATCTGACTATAACATAATATTATGATTAACTAATCAAGATTAAGCCAAGGTTAGAAATAGACTAGGGTAGGGGTACTACATTCTCCCCCCCTAGGTTCCGACTTACTCCTGGAAGTCGTAAGGCTAGATGAAGAACATGTCGTACGCACCAGCCCTGAAACTCAATCAACAAGATCAAATTGCACATAGAAATCTTTCCATAAATAAATGAAATATTATTGCAAATCCTTTACAAATGCCATTATCAATTGGCAAGATACATCTAAAACCATACATTCCTTAAAATATCCGAGGAATAATCCACAATCATAGCAGAAAAACAAGAATTTTCTTCCTTTCATTACGCCAAATTAAAGCATTGCAAATAGGTAAACAACAATTACCATAATCATCTACCAAAAAATGACAATAAAACATGCCATCAAGGTCAATTTCCTTTACCAATCCATCTTTATCATAAGATTTAGTAACGTAGAACTAGCTCAAAATATCAATTTCTACAGCCAAATTAGCTTTCATAAAGTAAGAGCAACATAAATAACTCAATGGTTACACTTGCCAGGCACAAGATAACCTTCCCAAAGACTATGTCCCATAACATAGTGGCAAGCTAACACAATTTACTCCATGATACAAATAATAACCATCCACATAACTGGAATGCATAACAGAAAAGGCCACATGTGAGCATGTCTAATGCTCGGTCAAGGATAACATGCACGATCAGCATCTCTATGCCTGATCTCATAACAACAATATGATCATAAATATCCAATATCTCGCTCAAAGGCTCGATGGTGCTAGGCACACCATAGCGGTGCTACCTTCCATACAAGACCTTCGTGAATATCCCTTGTTGTACAAGGTGGTTAGCCTCCAAGAGATAGTCACCACACATAGGTAGGTAGTGGATACTAGCTGCATCACAGCCTCACATACCCCCATCCTCACGGTTCCCTACAACAACTTCCTCGCACACACTCTACCAATTCCATATCATACGTCCTTGGAGAGGAATTTCACATCTCGACACAAGACCAGCATCCGAAAACAATAAGGATAACCCAGTTCAGCCACCAAAATACAGATGAATAAAGATAATAAATCCTCAGTTCCAACAGTAAGGCAAGAAAATAATCCGGAATCTCAACACCAAATCAAAGTGCAAAAGATCACAAGATCGTGGCTAAACTTTCAAAATCAAGGTAAAATAAATTGCTGATCCCCAAAGAAATATAAAGAATATCACAACTGCACATAACAGCACTGTGTGACTAGCATCTAGCCACCAACGAGGAAGGAAGGAACAACTGACTAGCTATTGCAGTAGCTCATCATGTGGTGCGACATAGTCACACTATCCACATGGCATGGCGGTGTGCACCTCGACATCACCCCGCATCACGTCGTCACGTGGCATGGCAATACCCCAAGTGGAGAAAACACACAATGGACGTATCCCGCATGGTAGTGCACCTCGCGGAAAAAGCACGCGCAAGCCACATCCCGCATAGCGACGTATCTAGAAGGATACTCGCCATAAGTCAGAGGTATACATGACTATGGTCCACCCACATGCCCACCAACACATACTAACTGGCAGCACATGTGAATAAACCTACCTTTCATGAAGACAAGGCAAAGGATCCTACAAATAATACCATCATGATATACAAGAATCACCATTACAAAATGCTCAGATAAGGAAGAGAATAGGCTAACACACGTAAACCTATAAATAGGTTCATCAAAGGGAAAGTATTGAGTACACCTTGATACAGTTTAGTAGTACAACTATATCATTCCTCGAAGTAGAGAAGCTAAAGTCGCTTCGCGTCGACATTACTCGCACGCCAATCCATACTATTCAAGGAACGGTCGCTTCGAATACTACCCCTTAACATACCGAGTTACCCACAACCCGAGGTTTGGTACTCAGCAGGGAAACAAATAAGCAACAGCACACAAACAGTATGGTTTCCCATACTCATAAGCAACATATCCCCCATGGTTGATTACATCACCAATCCATGGGCACACATAATAAACACTGGTTTCTCACAACACACAAATACACCAATACTGGTTTAGTCACATTTACGGGGAATACTTTTCAGTACGCTAACATCTATACAAGGAAGATTCCAATTATGCTTTCTACATAAATGACTGAATCAAATTTACTCTAGATTCAAATACTGAAATTATTAACAATTCACCATTATATAAGGAAATAACATCATTCCTATAGCTTTCTCGAATCTTACTAAGCATTCATAACTAAATTACTAGCTAAGCAAATTCATTTCTAAAGCTTAAGACTTTCATCTATCACTATGAAGCCAAAAGCAAACACACAATTTTACATGTTTTATAAGCATTCTATTTAAATCAATGCACTCTTTAATACCATTTCTAAAAATCTCATGATTAGGAAAAGAGAAGGGAAAGAGAGTTTGATAATCAAACTGTTTCCTACAAAGACACAAGATCAATCAAGATCATGCTATAATATTAAATTTCTCACTACAAGCCTATCATTTCAATTACACGGTTTTCATTTCGCTACCGTTTAGAAGGATGACAATCAGCCTAACAAAACAATTTCAATAATTATGGTCGCAACAGGAGGTTCTAGATTTTCCAAACAAAACAGAGATCAAGACAGGCCATCTTTTCGATAATGCAAGACCTCATAAGAACACTCACAATAGTAATACAATATAGACACATGTCATAATTTGCAACCTATTAGAGAAGATCACATTACGATCAAAGATAAGCAAAGAGCTATTACCCCAAATAACACATATTAATGCACGCACATCAAACAAGCTTTTCATTCGCACTTTCTAACCATATTAAGGTAATTTCATATACCCAAAAGCGAGTTCAATGGAGCATTTGCTAAACTAAATCTTCAATCAACTGGTTAAATGAAACACAGAAAACAATCTTTCGGAAAACACATAAATCAATCTTTCAGAGAACACATTAATACTCTCTTGGAGCTACAATAACATGCTCTTTTATAATACTTCTTCTATAACCAAGCAGTTTCACATAATTCATCTATTCGCATATTAATGCACCTTACTAAGGTAGAATTTAATCATGCTACTCCTACACATACACATGGAGAATTCTTTAAACATACACATACAGTTTTCTCCCATCACCCAATATAAATTTTTAAACCCATAGCCCTTTAATAATCTAAAAGCATAAGCATCATAAGGCTCACACAAGGGTTCAAGAAGTCACACCCTTTTCTCTCTTGCAAACGAGAAAACTCGAGTCAAAGATAATTACACATATCCTAATCATTTCAATTTCCAGAAGAGAGAGAGGAATGGTGATGATCATTTAATTTTCTACAAAATAAGCATACAATAATTTCCATGCTAGTCCTTCAAGTGGACAACATTAAGCTAAATCATAATCTTTAAACAAACACAATTCGCACTTTCAGATTCAAGACAAGCACAGACTGATCCAAATGGATTAGTCTAAAGAGTACAACGCTCAATAAGGAATGGTACATACGACTCTCTATCAAAATTAGAGTAATCGTAGACCAAGACATCAATAAGCGCACAAAGCACAATAAGCACTCAAACACCAACATCAAGAAGGCAAAACAAGGTGTGAACACACACGTTCCACACAAGACATGGTCTGCTCAATCACTCACATGCAAAAGGAGGACAAGCATACACATAAGGTCGATACACCTCACACAAATAGAGGGCACACGCGACACCAGAGATCCCAATGTTTGCAACATGGGCTCTGATACCAAATGTAATGCCCCGCCAGGAAACCCCGAAGGGATAAAGCCATAACACAAGAATAGAGAGCAAAAAAAAATTTTTAAAGGTTACGACACATAAGATGCAACACGATAACAAAGATTCAGATTACAAAGCGGAAGACTTCAACTAACTCCTAAAGAGTTTCCCAACGAGATTACTTAAATTTTCACAATACGCTTTACTCACACAATTAATCCAAAAGCTGAATATCTTAATAACGAGATAATTCACAATCAGGATAATTTCTTTCAAAGGATGGAAATATAAATCACAAGCAAGATTCATCATTTAAGATCCATTCATAAACTTCATTCAATCTTTTCATTTAAAATTATAAACCATACATCTACATTTTCTAATACACTAGGATTTCATCATGACATAAGAGATCTTTCCAAGCATATTTAAATTTCTTAACATCAACTGAGTATAATTCATTACTCTAAGTTACATTATTCCATATTCCAACTTATTGCATTAAAAGGACGAATTCACACTTGCATTACGATAAATCGCATCTCAACCAATTATGCATTCGATTAACATGGCATTCAAGGAAGAAATGAATATAAGCATTAATAGTTAATTCCAATTATCCACTTAGCCATTTTACATAATTTAATCATACATGATAAGCTGAATAAAGGAAAACATAAGAGAATACACCACATAACACCATAATGATCTCGGAGTTCACCCCTAAAGGGCTACATCTCCGGGTCTGCGCAACTGCAAGACCCCTTCTGATAAAATAATAAAGTTAAGAGTACAAGAGGTTACACTATACAATCCAGCCATTAAGGCGATACATAAACATAATACAGATGACCACATCGGTCCATAATACATACACGATCCTTACAAAGAACAGGATCCAGCTGAACATAAACAAAGCTAAAACAAGAGGTCCAGAAGAGCATCCATAAACTGAGCCATCACCACCCAAGGTCTAACATGGAACCGACTCTCACAAGGGCAGAGACAAAGGACGACTCACAAGGGTACTCAAAACAGGACAAAACGACAACACACTAGCGAACGTAGGGACAAGTGTCATCACACAACCTGGTATGGATACCATGGCAAGTCTTCATAGGTCCCGGCCCATACACTGGTAACCCTGGCAACCTAATCCGAACTTCCAGCCCATCCAAGCCTCATGTGGACCCACACATCCTCTCGTGAAGACAAGGAAGATGGTTTGCCATTTCAGGCCTTCTCACAGCATGTCGAATCTATGATAGCACTCGTCTCATGTGTGAGGCACATTATCTTATTTAGAGATTATATTCTAATCTATTTAGGTTATCACTTATTAGACTCACTTTCGACGGGTTATCCAGCAGCCACTTTGGGCGCGGCCCCCAGTCGAAAGCCACTTTCCCATACGACACTAGACTGACTCAAACGAACTCAAACCACGGAATACACATGGTAAGACGAACGGAGTTCAAGAAGATACAATCATCAGGTCAAACACGACTCAAGGGTAATCACTTACTGACGGTGCTCTAACTAGAGACCTGACAACTAAGGTTAACCATGAATCATTATTCGACTCACTCAAAGAGGATATAACCAACTAAGTCAACATCACAATCCAAAGTCAACTCAAAATTCGAGGACTGAAACAGGTACTCCAAGTCAATCCATACGACAAGGTCCTTTTAAACACAGCAAAACATGCCATTTCATAATTAAAGCGAATACAGTAATTAAACTCGCAATGCAATAATCAGAAAAGACAATATTTCCTCAATTTGATTTAATCACTAAACGACGATCAAGTTTTCTACAAGATCCAAATCAGATTACAGTTATCTATCTCATCAAGGGTTAAGTTGTTCCTGGTTTTCTAACTCCTAAGGTTCAAAGCATTGAACAGGCAATTTAAGCCATAAAGAGTTTTAACCAATTCATATTATTAAAATTCAGACAACCATTAATCGACTAAAATAAGATGTTTAATCTCCAATCCAAAACGTCATTAACATACTGGTCTAAGATCAAACTCTACAGATTCATAATTTCAATTCCAGATGCATTATACGGATTACGGAAATAAAAATATAAAAAGAGAATCTAAGGAAGATAATCATTCCCAAAAGCACATCGTTTCAGTTTCTAATGATCAAAGGTTAATTATTCATTTCTAACCTTTCCAGATGACTTATGCCCTTAAACTCTTCAAACAATATAAATATAGGAATAAAGTACGTTTTACCGCCAACAAGATTATCCAACATAAAAAAAAAGGTAATTTTTATCTTCTCAACTACACACCATTAAAAATTATGCCTTGCATAATAACTACTAAAAATAATGCATCAACAAATACATTCTTGCCCCATTTCTCATTATCAGGACTTGATTAAAAAAAAGACTCTTCATTGAATAATATTAAAACCTTATATATTTTTTTTTTTTTGGTTTTAAAAAAAAATACATAAAAAAAAAACATTGTTAAAAACAAATTTTAAAAAAAAGCATTTTAAAAAGGGGGCTAGGGCGGGCCCACCTCCCAATGGCAAAGGCTGGGCGCCCAAACCCTAGCCGGGAAAGGCCTCGCGCAGGCGGCGCCACGGCGGTGCCCGCAGGTGCCGCGGCGCCCTGCGGCCACCGCGGCCCCTGCGGCCACCGCAGTGAGCCGCAGGCGCTGCGGTCTGCAACCAGGCTGCGAGCGCGCTAAAGGCACGGGGAGGGAGAACCAGCGGGGGTTGGGGGAAAAGCACAGAGAACGAGCGGAAAACGGAGGGGGTGCGAGCGGGGGAGAGGGGAGGAGGAGCCGGTGGAGCTCCGCTCCCCGCCCTCCAACCCCAAACCAACCAAAGGTTTCAAAAATATACACGCCCAGCTCGGTTCCCAGAACAAAACCACCACGCACAGCGAAAAAGAAAACTTATAAATCACCCAGTCCGAAAATACATAAAACGCCCAGTTCGGCCTGAACATAAATAAATTTTTCTTAAAACACAGTCCGATAATTGTCACAAACGCCCAGCACGAAATTGATAAGAAATTTCAATTTAAAAACATAAATTCGATTTAATATAAAATCCGTTTTCAATGAACTCAGTTTTGGGCATCAAGATTCTTGATGGATTTCATCCATTCCTAACACAAACAGGGGTTTTCAAACACCATACAGCAATGAGGAATAACACACCTCAATAAGAAAATTTCCAGCCCAAATTCAAATGGACAATCAATTGATTTTTCAATAACAAATTCGGAATCCTACCTGAATACGCAATCCTGGAATGGCTGAAGGAGAGCCCACCTGCCAGATCCAGCATCATTCCTTCTCCAAACCCCCAATTTCATTCCAAAATCTTTTCCACCAAAAATTTTCTCCAAAATGTCCCTTCCATCCCCATTTCCCCAAATTTGGGTAATATGGAAGAGTTGACCCAAAAATTCCATTTTTGGAATTAAAAACTTTTTATTTACAAATAATCCTCTAAATTTAATCCTTTTCAACAATATCAACAATATAGCTTGCTATTTCAATTAAAAATTCGATTTCCTCATTTAAACAAATTTAACCTTTCTAAAAATAATAATCCAACAGTTTTCAATTAAATTCTATTGCGATAACATACAAAACTTCCTTTTTCAACAGCATAAATAAAATGCATTTAATAATCGAAATCAGTCATTTAATTCAAATTTACTTCCAATTTTAAAACGAGCAATTCATTAACAACGAAAAACGCCTAACGGATTCTCAATCAATTTAATCCATTAATCTTCACTGCACCAACGCATAAATACTCGAAATAATGCTAAGGACTAATTAATCAATTTACCAACACACTAGGCACGCAAACCGAGGAAGTCAACCAAACAGACGACTCGCAAACCCAAACAAGAAGGGATTACCGACGACGACTGACGATGCTCACTAGAGCACGACTAAGGTCGACTAAGGTCTTATGACCACCTGATCCGACTCTAGGGGTTAAAAGGAGGTACACTCAAACCTGCACACCCAGGTGAAGACGAACCTCGCACTCATGCGACTTCGCACCTGAAATCTCCTGCAACAAAAGATCATACATGCATACATTTATAAAATCTAATGAAAGCGTCAGTCCGATACTAAAATCACGAAATCGGTACACTGAATAACCTGCATACAACTAGTGAGAAAACCACCTCAATAGCTATGCGTTAATCAACATCTGACTATAACATAATATTATGATTAACTAATCAAGATTAAGCCAAGGTTAGAAATAGACTAGGGTAGGGGTACTACATGGTATCAAAGCCATTGGAGCTTCATTGATTCATCTTGAAGAGGCATTATTGCAACGTTAAGAGGTAGATATGAGGAGTAGAATCTTATGGAGGCGTCCTAGACCAGATCCGACCCCGCCATTGCGTCCAGAAGGCCGTTTCCATGAATTTTGGTTATAAATTCGGCCTATTTTGGTGAGAAAAAAATTTTCTCCAATTTTGCTTATATCGTACGGATTTTCGGAATATTATTGTATTTTTCGGAAAAAAAAAATTTCATTTCTGAAAAAATATTTTGTCAAAAAAAAAATCAAAAATCTGAAAAAAAAAATTAAAAAAAATTCCGAAAGCAAAAAAAAATAAAAAAAACAAACAAAAAAAATCAATATTTTGGGGGGTCCGCAGACCCCCCCCCCCGTGACCCTGCAAGTTTGCAGGTCTGCGACACGTGTCGTACCCTGTCGTCCTCGCTGTCTCTGTCTCTATCACCGTGCAGCCCGCGTCCACGCGCCGCCGTCCGATTCCGCCGTCGCCTCGTCCACGACGCCGCCGCCGCACCGGCGCCCAAAGTCCCCGTCGGTTCACGCCCGCTCGTCTTCGCCGGCGCGCCACCCCCCGACCTCGTGCTAGCCGCTACATCTCCAGCTCCGCCGCAACCTGTGCTCCGCTGCCACCAGCGGGCTCCTCCCGCCGCTCTCGGCTCCGGCGCCTCACGCGGATATCAGTCAACCCAAAGACCAGAGGACCGCGCCCGCCACGTGGCAGGCGGCCACTGGCCCGCGGTACAAACCGTACGCCCAATCATCTGACACGTCACTTCCATACAGTGCACGCAAATTTCCGTACACACTGCCACCTACTGAATCATCTTGCCAAATCAGCAAATCCGTACGGTATGGAATATACAGTCAACTGGCCACATCATCTGTCCGTACGGTACGGACGCCCAGTCAGCAGAGGGTGAAGTTTTTGCGACTGTCATACGGCCGTCAAATTTAACCTAGTGAATTGATGATGTCAACGCCACATCAGCAAGGTTTGAAAATTTTTGGACCCCCTCTCATTTGCATTTTTGATTTTGCAGTTCAACTTCAAATGGCCATAACTTGCTCATTTTTGCTCCTTTTTGGGTACAATTTTTTTTTAAATGGGCTAGAATTTCGTGCTCTCTGTAGTGGTGAAGAAATTTTTTTATTTTGGTTCACGGATTTTTTAGAAAATACAGTTTTTGGTGACTGTCCCTGAGTAATCCCAGTTTTTGCAACTTCAGAGGCTTCGTTTGGGGTCATACGACCTCCTTTTGAGGTGCTGTTTTTTTTGAAAGTGCATGTTTTTTCATCTACTTTCACATGATGCTATCATATTGATGCCATTGTAAGTAGAAATTGTACTTTCAGATCTTGGCCATTTTTAGCTCTCTTGGTACTTGTATATTTGCTTGAATCTCAGTTAGATTCATTGCACTATTGATTGAAGTCTCTTGTATCTCATTTGAGAAGTTGTAAAATTTGCATCATAAGTCCACTTTGCCTTGTTTTGCAAGTGGCTCATTGTAATCGCACTAAGTATAAAGTGCCAAAATCATCACTTTAGGGGGGGTACATTGATTGAGTGAATTTGGGGGGGTGTCTCTTGTGCTTTTGTGCTCTTGTGTTCTTTCTTTTGCTGCTATGGGTTCTTCTAAGTTTCCTCTCTTAACTCCACATAACTATGCTACTTGGAAAATTGATGCATGGAGTAAACTTATGGAAAAAGGACTCACTCATTACATTGATGGAACTATTGTTGCTTCAGCTGATCTTAAGGCTGATCCAGTTGGTCACTTAGATTGGCTTACTAAAAATATCATGGCAATTGGTACCTTAAGAAAGTATGTATCAAAGGATCTCATTTTTCATATTGAGAAATGTACTCTAATCAAGGATGCTTGGCAAAAGTTTCAAGACTTGTATGGTCAAGTTGATGAGATTAGGGGATATCAAATTGATAGTGATCTCACCATGTTAGATCCCAAAAACTTTGATACTATACAAGATTATGTCACTAAGGCAAATGAGTTGAGGGCACAACTCAAAGATTGTGGCATTGATAAAAAGGATACTCAATTGATATTCAACTTGATAGGCAAGCTTCCACAAGAATATGCAGCATTTGTTTCTAGTTTCCAAACCCATAGGATGACAATGGGTTCAAGCTACATAATGCCTACATTTGATGCTTTCAATGAAATGTTGATGATGGAACAAACTAAGTTGATAAGCATGGGCATTCTTAAGGCTTCTAAGTCTCAAGCATTAGTGGCAAATCAAGGGAACAAAGGAAATCAAGGAAAGGACAACTCAAACAAGAAGAAATGGCAATCAAAGCCTAAAGAAAAAGCACCATCTTCTCCACAACAGGGAGATTCATCTTCCAAGAGAGATAATTCACCAAAGAGAGAAAGACCTACTTGTGCTTATTGTAAAAAGATTGGTCATGAGGAGCATCATTGCCATTCTAAGAAGATTGATGAGCTCACACATATCATCAAAAAGCATAACATTGATTTGCCTAAAGTCTACAAGAAGGATGATTCATCAACTTCCACTTCCTCACATTCAAAAGGAAAAGGGCAAGCATTCATGGCTTCTACAAGTGGAAAGACTCACTCTTTTGGAACAAGAAAAGGAAAAGCTCTATGTGCTACTATCAGTCATGATTCAAAGAGATGGCTTCTAGATTCAGGGGCTTCTCATCATATGGCATCTTTTCAATCTATGTTCTCTACATTTGAGCCTTGCACCATGCCACAGATTTTGATGGGCAATCATACATACATGGATGTGATTGGGAAAGGATCTATTGACATTGGGGATAACTCCTTCAATGATGTGTTGTGTGTACCCCACTTGACAAACAATCTCCTTTCTATCTATCAAATCACACATGGCGCAACTAAGAGAGTTGTGGAGTTCACACCTGACTCAGTTTTCATTAGAGACATGGAGACTAGAGCTATCATTGCGACTGGGGTGGTTGATCATGCATCTCGGTTATACTCCTTTTCAGATTTTGTTGATGATGATGATTTCACATTTGATGATTCTACATATGATGATCACACTTATTGTGATGGTTCATATTTTGAGGAGAACTTTGGACACTTGAACATGGGGATTCTCACATGTGACCCCGTTCTTGTGTCTTGTATTTCATCTCCTCATATTGATATCACATCACCTATTGCACCTGATGATGCGGATAGTGCGACAGTTTTGCCTTCATGTGATTCAATGCAGCAGGATATTCATTGTCTTCCAGCTTCAGATTCATGGGATGATTACTTGACAGACATTGCAGGTTTGTTTGTGGAATCCTACATTGCAGATTTGGGAGACATCATTGCTGACATTCATCTTCTCTTTGATGAAGGTGATCCTTCTTCGATTGTT
Organism: Cryptomeria japonica; assembly: GCF_030272615.1. NCBI lineage: Eukaryota > Viridiplantae > Streptophyta > Pinopsida > Cupressales > Cupressaceae > Cryptomeria > Cryptomeria japonica. Next base: position 497,367,167 of record NC_081412.1, on the reverse strand, counting down.
GCAAAGGCACACTCTGACCCTCTTGTTCATTCTCTACATGATCATTCTTTCGAGGTTGACATGATTGTAGATACTTATGTACAGTAGTTGGAGGAGGTCTCTTTATGTTTTGAGGAGACATGTGAGTCTTTGGGACATGTTCTACATCCATCTCCACTAGATCTTGGAGTGCCTTTTTCAGCAGTGTGGCACAGTTTAACACCTTTGGAAGGGGTATCTTTTAGCATCGACATGGGGACACTTGAGCAGTTTTCAGAGATTCCTTTCATCATGAGTTTTCTTCATACATCTTCCCTTCATGATTGGGGAGACTTCATGGATACACCTTTGGTTTTGTTTCTTCCTAAGGGGAGGAATGTTGTTCGACATTCGTGGAGCAGTTTCTTCATACATCGAGCTTCTATCATTGGTGCAGATTCTCCATTGAGGGGGGGTCACAGTTTGACTTATCTTCTTCTCTCATATGGGGGGGACATTTTCCTCACATGGGGTTTTGTTCCTCACATTCTTCTATGAGAGTTCTCTTCTATGTTTTTCATCTCTCTTTTGGGGGAGGGTTTTTTCCCATTGGGTTTTTCTCTCTTTCCCCAATTTGTGAGAGATTTCATTGCATTGGTTTGCATGCATTTGCATTTGTACATGGGTACCTAACATGGCCTCATCGCCGGGACCCATCTTGCATTGCTTAGTTGCATTGTAGACTTAAGTGCATTCCCCTAAGTTGCACTTAAGGTGGGGTGTTGGTGTAAATAATTATTCATCATGGATATTATTACACTTACTTAAGTTTACTTAGGATAATGTATTTCATAGTAGTTTGGATATGAGACACTTGGGTGTTTGTGCCACATTGGGATAGTGTGTGTAGGAGAAATTCCACCTTTTATGGTGTTGATCTTGTTATTACACTATCATATCCACTTATTGTGGAGTGATAATTCCACCTTCGGTGGGTGATCCACCTCATGTGGAATATTATATTATTTCTTCTACCTACCCACACCTATTTCCTACCTACCCTTGTTTCTTATTGAGCCACATGTCATGTTTGTGTGCTCATACATATCCCTAGCCTTGCCTATATAAGCAGGCCTCTATTCATTGTATGTAACTATTGAACAACTATTGAATCATTATTGTTGATCATTTCTATTAATGAGAATACAGTTTATTCTTGTCCCATATTATGTCTCTATTTTGTACATTTCATTGACCTCTTGATCTTGGCAAAATCCAACAGTGCCTTTGTGTCATCTGTTACATTCAATATATCAAAAGAAACAATGTCTGTAGAACTAGTCTTGATAGTAGCTAAACTGTATGAGAAACCCTCATCTTCGAATAAGGAATTTCATATGAAGTGCTTTTTTAATATGAAAATGAGTGAAGGAGGATCTGTAGGAGATCAGTTAAATTAATTTAATATAGTTACTAGCCAATTGACTTCTGTAAAAATTAACTATGATGAAGAGGTTAGGGCTCTGTTAATATTATGTTCTTTTTAAGAAAGATAGAATAGCTTGATTATGGTTGCAAGTAACTTTGTCTCTGGTACAAACACTTTAAAATTTGATGATGTTGTTGGTGTTAAATCCTAAGCAAGGAAATGTGACATAAAAGAACAGGTGAGACTTCAATATCATCTGGTACTATTTTGAATGTAGAGAGCAAGAGAAGATCAAAGAAAAGAGGAAAAGGCCCAATAAACCATGAGAATTCACAAGGGAAATCAAAGAAAGGAAAATCTCAATCCAGAGGAAGAAGTGATTGCTAGTATTGTGGAAAGCCAGGACATTTAAAGAAAGATTGTTGGTCTTCTAAAAACTAACAAGGTGATGGAAATGAAGATGATAGTAGGGAAGCTAGTATTGCAAATAATACTTTAAAAGATGCCTTGATTTTGTGTTTAGATAAGGTTAATGATTCATGGGTAATGGATGTAGAGGCTTCATTTTATGCCACACTCCATATAAAATATTTTCTAGATTATGTTCAACGTGATTTTGGATAGGTATATTTGGGTGATGATGAGCCCTGTTAGATTGTTGGAAAAGGAAAGATAAAATTCAAGCTGTGGAATGGAAATGACTGGGTTTTACAAGAGGTAAGACATTTTCCTAATTTAAGAAGAAACTTACTTTCCGTAGGATAACTGGGAAGTGAAGGTTGCATAACTACATTTATAGACAATGTCTGGAAGGTCATTAAAGGTGCATTAGTAGGAACTAAAGGTGCATTAGTAGGAGCTAAAGGTGCAAAGGTATGCACATTGTATTTGTGTACTGGTAATACTTATTCTACCTTAGCTGCTACAGAAAATGTTGTTGCAGCAATAGCTACAATAGATATTGCAAGGACATATTAAAAATTGTGGCACCATATACTTGGATACCTGAGTGAGAAAGGGATGAAAATCCTTCACTCTAAAAATTTATTGCCAGGACTGAAGAAAATTACGAGAATACGCATACGAGTACAAGAATATGAGAATACGAGTACATGAATATTTGTACGAGGAAAAAATTACAAGAATATTCTTTTAGGGTTAAGGTTATTCTTAATTAGTCGAATTTTTATGTTTCCCTAAAATTGAATGTTATTAGCGACTGGGATGCATAAGGCATGTGAATGTTGTTGTACTAGTTTATTGGATAATAAGAAAATATTAGACAATTGTTTTCTCTGGGTGTAGCCCATCTTGGGTCAACCACGTTAAATCTCTGTGTTATTTTGTCTTGTGTTTTTCTTCATCTTTGTGTGTTTGTATGTGCATATAATTGTTAATTCATATTTTCTCCAGATCTGCCTAAACCCTAACATAGATTGAGTATCATACATTTTATGTAAAGTATGTAGTAATTTTATGTAATGAGATCATGATAATAGGACATGTTGTTGTATTCGTTGTTAGATCTATGATGTATCATGGATATTGTTTATTTGTGGAAATATTGATCTATACTCATGGTTGTATAAATTACCATTGATTAGGCTTTGTTGGAATAAAGATAAATCCTTAAATGTTCTTATCCTTTGTATGTGTAAATGCATTTAGTATTTGTTGGATGTGTATGTTATTAAAAGAAATGGATAGGAATGTTTAGCATTGGATAATGATGTTAAGATAAAAGCAAGAGAATGGGAATCAAGAACATTTGGTTTGGTACTTTTAAAAAAAAATCTAAGGGATTAAATGGAAAATGGTTCATAGTGCATGTAATCATGGTAATTGAATAAATAGATGTTCTCATGAGATGTGGTAAAATTTAGTGAGAGAAAGAAATCTTAGATTGCATTGGATGGTGGTAGTGATTAGATGTTATGTTATTAGTATTGTTCAAGTAACGGTGTTGAGATACCCTAGGAATGTTAATTGATGAATTGTAATCATTTATTCTTGTGTAATGTGCTTTTATGTTTATGCTTAAGATGATAATGTGCATATTTAATTGATGGATTTTAATGCAAATGTGCACTTAGTTGATTGTATTGCATTAGTAGAAGTTGTTTTTAATTTTTTTTTATCTCTATATGCATGTTAGATGGTTATATTTTTCTAGGGTATTTTGGTGTGCATTACATAGAGAGAGAGAGAGAGAGAGAGAGAGAGAGAGAGAGAGAGAGAGAGAGAGAGAGAGAGAGAGAGGTTTGAGATAGATGGAGGGGGATAGAGAGAGGTTGGTAATGACATATGGAGGGAGACATAGAAAGGTGGAGAGGAAAAGATTAAATAATAAAGAGAGAGAGCAGTAAAAGGGGATTAAGGGAGAGGTAGACATGGATGGATTGAAAGACTTGGGGAAGGGGGAGATAGAGAGGTGAAGGAAGAGAGAGAGAAGATAAGGAGAGAGTTTAGAAATAGATAGGGGTAAAGGGGGAGGGAGATAGAGGGGGAGAGAGAAGGAGAGAACTAGAACAGGGATAAATAGATAGGTGAGAGAACTAGATGGGAAAAGATAGATGAGAGACCTAGATGGTGAGAGAGAGGATGGAGATAGATAGAGGGTGATAGAGATAGGTGGGTAATGAGAAATGGATGTATATGTAGATAGGTGGAGAAGAAGGGAGCAAGGAACCTAGAGAGGGGAGAGAGAGGTGATGACCTAGATAGTAGAGAGATAGAATACAAGAGGAAGAGAGAATAAAAGGGAGTGTGGTAGTGAGATAGATATGGGGGTATGGTTGTATGGATGGGGAGATAGAGAGGGAGAGGGGAAGAAAGGGAGGGAGATACCTAGAGAGTGGAGTGAGGTAGAAGATGAGAGACAAAAGAACAAAGAGAGGAGTAAGAGGGGATGGATGGAGTAGTAAGCATGGAGGGAGTGAGAGACCTATGGAAGGAGGAGATAAAGAGGTTAAGGGAGAGAGATAAGAGGAGAGAGTTCATAAAGGTATAGGGTTAAGAGGAAGGGAAAGAGCTATAGAGACCTCCATAGAAAATTCAAGGAGACTCATGAACATTGGATTATGATTTATAAAGAAAAGTGTATTATGAAATAGTATTTTTAAACACGTCATGTTTTTCAACACATCATATTTTTCAAAACATGGTGTATTGTAATAAGTTGTTTTGTTCAATAAGTTGTACTTTGCAACACGTTGCATGTTTTTCAATAAGTTGTATTTTTCAATGCAAAAAATGAGGAGTACACTAAATTGTTTGGTGTGGATACATCTATGACCCATTTTTCTATTTGTCTCTCTACTTATTTCTTTATATCATTCCATATCTTTATCATTGCTATTTATCTCTCCATTTATGCCACTCTCTTTGTCTCTACCTCTTTCTATCACTATATGGTTCTCTCTACCTATCTCTCTCCCTTTCCCCCTTTGTCTACCTACTCTTTCCCTTTCTTTAACCTCTCTGTCATTCCCAAGATATATCTATCTATAGATATGTCTTCATATCTCTCTCCCTCTCTCACTATTCTTCTATATTTCTATATATTTATCTCTTCATTTCTATACATTTGATCAATTTTGTCAAAGAAAGAGTTGTTCAGTTATGGTTTTTTTTTCATATTTTCTTTTGGTTATTTCTTTAATGTTTCTTATTCTTATTCTTATTTTTATTCTTTCTAAATGACCTAAGTCAATTTGGGTAAACAACAAAGGTAAGAGGAGGCAGCGTATCTAGACTCTGCCATTAAAAAATTAAAGTTAAGACTTTATGAATATGAAAAAATTAAAAAACAATTCAAAGAACAACTACAACAATTAAAAAATTTTGTAGGATATTTAATAGCTCTGATGGCATTTGTACCTATAAATTATACAAATATCTTAATTTTTATATCCAAGAGTGAAGTTGATAACTTGTAGGTAATGAAATAGAGGGATCAAACATTGGATAGTTGGATAGATACAATGGTGAATGAACCTTGTGATAAAATAGAATTGGATTGAAAATATCATTAGCAAGCTACTCATTTATATTAATTCATGAATCAATTTTGAATCTAATAATTATTTTATTATTACTATTATCTACATTATGTGATTATTATAAATATTTTAAATAAAACTAGAACAATCTTAATTTTTAAAATTTATTCAATGATCATTCTATTTGATTTATGAATTATTTAATGATTATTATATTTTATTTACATTGTTTACTTCAATCTTTTTTTATTTAAAAAATTATATAATTTATAGTCAATAATTTAATTTAAATATTAATATTAATAATGATTATAATTATATATCAGTATTATAATAATTATAATAATTATGTCGATATAATACTATAATATATTTAAATTAGTTTTTAATATTAATATTAGTGTATGCTGGAAATGTGGTATCAACCTGCAATAGGAGGAAACAATTCAAAAACACACATGAAACATTGCATTAGAGGTTAGAAATCCAAACAAAATAAGTTAAATGAATCTAAACTCTTTAAATCGTTCCATGTTCCTCTATCTCCAAGGATCTTCAAGATTCAAGGTGGCTCTCAGCTTGGAAGAGCACTTGATTCTTTAAGATGACAACCTAAAGAACGAGATTTAAATGATTCTAAGATCTAAATGGAATGCAACCAAGATCCTAGTGATGATTTAGATATGAAACTAGATGATGATAGGATGCAAGATATTGATATGAATCTTGAACTAGTATGAAAATGATACTAAGATGAAGCTTAGAACATGATATGAGATTAACATGATATATCTAAGATTATAATGCTATCAAAATGAGCTAACATGCTATTCTATCAAAGAGAGATAATATGCTTAATGTTATGAGACTATAAGTTTGATGCACAAAGATTTGATTTTTTTGAAGAAGGAATGAGCTCTATTTATAGGTAAAATAGGGCAATGGATGGTCAAGATTGGATAATCTTAACAAGGGCCGAGATTGAAAGTTAATCAATCCATGTTTACAATTCTCATCAATGAAATGGTGACAATTTTCAACAAGAGACTACTTGAGAGGAGATGTAAGAAGCATTAAATGCTGAGAAGACCCCATGGTTACCTTAGGAGGTAAGGGTTAAGGTTAGGTTAGGGTTATCCATTGGACAAAGCTTTTACCCAAGGGGTAAACTCTTGTGCAAGGGTTAATGGGATAACCAAGGGTAAAGCCATGAGTGTCTAATGAGACCCCTAGGTTAGATGAAGGTTGAGTTAGGCAAAAAGTCTCTAACCATGCCACAAGGGCTAGTTAACCATTAATGGTTCCGAAGACTTTGGGGACAAATTTGTAAGAGTCCTTCTAAATTTGGGGGAACTCAACAAGTTATCTTGTTGAAGACATAAAGGCTTTATTGCTTTTGGAAGACTTTCCTCCAAATTTGAGAAGTGACATCCTCAAATTTAGGGAAAGGGGATAATTGAAGGGATTAGGCTAATTGATTAAGATTAGATAGGTTCTAGAAGAATTTAGAAAGGGGGTTTAGGAGACAAGTGGGAGATGTAGGATTTTGCAAGTGGATGAGGGATAATAGGATTTAATTAAAATAAATTGTTTTATTTCAATTTGGTTGCAACTTGCATTTGTAGGATTTTGCAAGTGGGGGGATTTTTAAATAAATTTAGATTTATTTAAATACAAATGAGATTTTAATTAAATGTAGATTTAATTAAAATGGGAAAGGGAAAAATTGATATTTTTAATTAAATGTAAATTTAATTAAAATGGATAGAGGGGGGTATAATTTAATTAAATGGCTTAGATAGAAGAAGGGTATATTAATTAAATCTTAATTTAATTAATTGGAAGAATTAAGAATAATTAAATGAATAAAATTCACTTAATTCATTGTGCAACTTTTAGGTGTCTACAATTAGTATACACTAATAGCTATGTTTATAGTTAAAAGTTATTTTATTTGTTGAAGAATTATCTCATTTAATTATAAAAAGTTATTTAATTTACTAAAATTTATTACGAAAGGGTAAAAGTACAAAAATGTGTCATGTTTCAAGCCAACTTATCAGTGAGTTTAAGTAATTCTAACTAAAAATTAAATTATGTCAAACATATTGTATATATAGATTCTAGAGTCACATAAATCCTATTTTGAGAGCATCGGATTGATTATAGCTAGGTTATATATGGGCCACAACTTTTCCAATTGGAAGTGTTACTCGATGTTTCAACAACTCCAACTCTTATAAATAATATTTTTTTTAAATGCAAAAATACCTTTTTATAGATCTATAATTGAATTTTCCGAAATATATATCTTTTAATATTTTAATTATTTTTAATAATTTATATTTTTACTTATATTGAAAGTAGGTCATCAGCATTAAAATATAAGATGGATTATCTTATCAAGGAAAAATATTAAAATTTATTTATGTCAACATGATATAATTCTTTTCTAATTTGGAGAAATAATTAAGAAAAAAGGATGTGGGAATTGGAAAGAGTTATATTTTAGCACACACAACTTTTTAAATTTATTGAAAAAAATAGTTTAAAATGTATCCATGCAGTGAAGTTTCAACATATTTTTATCAATATACACAAAAGAAATTGAAGAAAAAAAAGGTAAAATTCACTAAATAAAGTGGTGCTGGCCATTTTATCAGCAACTAAATTATATAGTGTTTACTTTCTATTGATTTAATTTAAAAATTTGAATTGGTATTACCCATTTTCCACGGCTCTCTTTTACTCAGAAGAGTTATTTTATTTTAATTTAAAATTATTTAAGTATTTTATTTATTTTTTTGATAGATAATGGGCCATTGACAGAGTAATTTTATTAATAAGAGAATAGTTACATAAATTTACAACTCGATTTAGCATGGGCGTTGATAGGAAAGAATCGAGCAAAGAAAACCTCTGGTCTTGCCCAAGGAAATTTATTCCTCGATTTATACATAACAATTATAGAAGACTTTGCCAATACAAATTTGTCTTCCAAACTATTGTTTTCATCGCATGCTTAGCAAACCACTCCATAATAAATCAATGTCTAGTTGAGTCCAAACTTAAGAGAATCTAAAGAACAAGTCAGAAAAAAATCCACAACAAACCTGTGAGTGCCTAACAAGAAATACCAAACCCTACCACTGTGGAAGATGAAACACCAATAGTCTTCTTCCCTCCAATTCACTTGGCTGTTCAGCTTCCTGAGCCTTACGTATTGGAGCCATTATATATGTTTGCTACTGTGTATTATTGAATGTAACAAGAGAACAGAGATTAATAGAGAATTCCCCTGTTAATGTGGACGTAGCCAATTTGGGTGAACCACCATAAAATTCTGTGTTGTGTCTTTATTCATTCTTTCTTCCTTTCTGTTTTTTCTGCACTTTCATTTTTCATTTACTCGCTCTTCACAATCAAACAATTGGTATCAGAGCTCGGTGGTGAAGCTGGTTGGAAATTCGGTGTAAAATTTCCAGAATTATGGAAGAAGCAGACAAGTGGAAAATTGAGAAATTCGCAGGCCAGAATTTCGGACTTTGGAAGGTGCAGATGGAGTCACTGCTGATTAAGAAGGATCTTGCATTAGCGTTGGAAGGAAAGGCCAAAGGACAAGGCACTCTATCTGACCTAGAATGGGAAAAAATGGACAAAAAGGCAAGAGCGACGATCTTTCTTTCATTGTCCAGCAATGTATTGTTTAATGTCTCATCGCAGAAAACCTCTAAAGTTTTGTGGGATAAACTTTCATCAATGTATGAGATGGCTTCAGCATCTAATAAGGTATATATTATGAAAAAACTTTATAATCTGAAAATGAAGGAAGGAGGAATTATGTCAAACCATTTGAATGAATTCAACACCTTAGTGAATCAATTAAATTCAGTTGGCATCACTTTAGATGATGAAATTAAGGCAATTTTGTTATTATGTTCGCTACCTAATAGCTGGGAAGGCGTTGTAATGGCTGTCAGCACTTCGGTGGCAGCCCAAAACAAGTTGAATTCTGATGATGTTGCAGGTACTCTTCTCAGTGAAGATATGAGAAGAAAGAATCAAGAGCCTTCTTCTGGAGAAGCTTTGACGGTAGTAAGCACTAAAAGGCATCAAGAAAGAGGAAGGCCTCAAGAAAGAGGCAAGTATAATAACAGAAATAGATCTAAATCTGCAAAGAGATCGAAATCTAGAGGTCATGATGGCAAATGTTGGTTTTGTGGTAAGACTGGCCACACTAAAAGGAATTGCCGGTCTTACAAGAAAGCACAAGAAAAAGTGCGGGACAGTGAAGTTAATGCAGTTTATGATAACGATGATAGTGTTTTAATTCTTTCTACAACCGACACTACATCAAACTCATGGGTACTTGATTCCAGAGCCTCTTTTCATGCCACTTCTTGCATAGAAGCCTTCACTAATTATGAAGAAGGGCAGTTTGGAAGAGTGTACTTAGGCGACAATAAAGCATGTGAAATTATTGGGAAAAGTAATATTTTGTTGCAGCTGGCAGATGGAAGCAAATGGCTCTTGAAGGATGTTCGTCATGTTCCTAAACTCAAGAGGAACTTAATTTCTGTAAGTCAACTTTATGATCAAGGCTGTCATGTATTTTTTACTTCTGATTCTTGGAAAATAACTAAAGGGGCCTTTGTGGTAGCAAAGGGAAATAAAGTTGGCAATTTATATGTCTTTAATAATCATGATCAAGTGGGAGCTGCTATGACAATTGAAGACAGCGGGACTACACTTTGGCACAAAAGACTCGGTCACATGAGTAAAAAGGGACTCTCCATTATGCTTAAGAGAGAACAACTACCAGGTCTAAGATCAATTGACTTGGATTTTTGCCAACATTGTCTCTATGGCAAGCAGAGGCGGGTTAGCTTCTTAAGGACTGGTCATGAGAAGAAGAGCGTGCCCTTGGAGCTGATTCATTCTGATGTCTTCGGTCCCACGGAGGTAACATCAATTGGAGGTGCTAATTATTTTGTAACTTTCCTTGATGACTGCACAAGGAAAGTTTTGATTTACATGTTATCAAGAAAATCTGAAGTATTTTCAAAATTTAAGCTATTTAAAGCTTTCGCTGAAAATCAAAGTGGCCGCAAAATTAAGTGTTTGCAAACAGATAATGGAGGAGAATTTTGCTCCTCAGAGTTCGATAGTTTTTGTGCTGACAATGGTATTTGTCGGATTAAAGTTGTTCCCTTTACTCCTCAAGAGAATGGTGCAGCTGAAAGACTCAATCGTACAATTCTTGAGAGAGCTCGTTGCATGCTCTCGAATGCTGGATTGGGTAAGGAATTTTGGGCTGAAGCCTGTAATACAGCAGTATATTTGATTAATCGAGCGCCTTCATCTCGTTTGAACTTTGACATTCCAGAGGAGACTTGGTTGGGTAAGAAAATTAGTTATCATTATCTCAGAATTTTTGGTTGTGAAGCGTTTGCTCTCATTCATAAGGAAAAGCGTTCCAAGCTTGATTCCAAATCAAGACGATGTATCTTTGTTGGTTATGGTGAAAACCAATATGGTTTTCGGTTATGGGATCCGCTTGAAAGGAAGATAATTCAAAGTCGAGATGTGGTGTTTAATGAACACTGTTTTCCAGCAATGCTAGCACAACCCATTGATACCACAGAATATGTCCCCCTCTCTGTTTTTGATAACAATGTTTCACAGGAGCCCTTGAGATTGTCTCCTACCTCGATTACTTCTCCAACCTCTGTTTTGGGGTCTAGACCTGTTTCTTCATCACATGTCTCCAGTCAGAATGAATCTGATTCCTTTGGGATTGATAATTCCCAGCCTAGTGAAGTCACTTCACAAGAGAAATCTCAATTTTTGAGAACAGTTATACATCCTTTACAAGGAGATTATGAAGTCTTACCAGAGGCTGAAAATTCTCCATGGTGCCCAGTTGCAAACTCACAATCTTTGCCCATCGATCCCTGCTTCTCTCGCCAAGTCTCTGGCAGCGTGGGGTTTGAAACATCACAGCCACTTCCAAATGAGACAAACGCACATGACTTAGACTCCTCCCACGCAGCAACTACAGGTTTACCAAGGAATTTTGGCGAGGATCATTTACCTCTCCCATCGCGCAGGTCACCACCATCTCCAGTCTCACGCAACGCAGGTTTTGAGTTATTAAAATTGCCAAGGGACATTAGCGTGGGATGTGATAGGAGTAATAATGTGCAACGTCCTCTGCCTCCATGCCTCTCTTCACAACTCACATGCAGCCCAAGATCTTCATCAGCGTATTTGCCCCAGTCAACAGATTTGTCTTCAAGCATAGGGGGCGGTTTTGAACAGACACTCCCAAATCGTGGTTTGTCAGAGATAATGCAGGAGGGTTCTGTGGATTTGAACCAAAAACATACCTGCACTAGTAATGGAAATAATTATTTGTCAAACAATGTTGACAATGGACAGGGAAATGAAAATTTGTCTCAAATTTTAAATTCAACTACTGGGTTAAGAAGATCCACCAGGCAGAGGAGACTTCCAGAAAAGTTCAAAGATTATGAATTATTGCTAACTGAATGTCCAGAATTATTATTCACTGATCAGACAGAGCCAGTTACCTTTAAACAAGCCTGTCATGATCCTTATAGTGAAAAATGGATGGAGGCAATGCGAGATGAAATGGATTCCTTGCAGACCAATTTAACTTGGGATTTGGTGTCACTTCCTCCTCATAAACGAGCTTTGCAAAATCGATGGGTGTATCGATTGAAGGAAGAAGAAGGCGGTAAGAAACGTTACAGGGCCAGGCTAGTTGTAAAGGGTTATGATCAGAAAAAAGGGATAGACTTCAATGAAATTTTCTCTCCAGTTGTGAGAATGACTTCCATTCGTGTTGTGTTGGGTTTAGTCGCAGCTAATGATCTTGAGCTTGAACAGTTGGATGTTAAAACCGCCTTTCTTCATGGCGATATCGAAGAAGAACTCTATATGGAATAGCCCGAAGGTTTCGTCAAAAAGGGTCAGGAACACTTATACTGTAAACTGAAACGAAGTTTGTATGGGCTCAAACAAGCCCCACGATAGTGGTATCGTAAGTTCGATCGTTTCATGGCTGAGCATCAATTCACTCGTTGTGAGGCTGATCCTTGTGACTACTACAAGAAGCTTGATTCCGGTGAATTTGTTTTATTACTACTTTATGTTGATGACATGCTGGTTACAGGTTCTAGCATGAAAACTATTTGTGATTTGAAACAACTATTAGCTCGCAATTTTGCCATGAAAGATCTTGGGGCTACGAAACGTATACTTGGAATGAATATAATCAGGGATAGGAAGAACAAAGAAATCAGGTTGTCTCAAGAAAAATATATCAATCAAGTTTTGGACAGATTTGGTATAAAGGATCTTAAGCCTGTTGTCACTCCTCTACCTGATCATTTTCGTCTATCTTCCGATATGTGTCCTAAGACACAAGAAGATCAAGACTTTATGAAAGGTATTCCTTATTCATCTGCAGTTGGTAGCCTTATGTATGCCATGATTTGCACCCAACCAAATATCTCTCATGCAGTGGGAGTTGTTAGCAGATTTATGAGCAATCCCGGCAAGGCTCATTGGGATGCTGTTAAGTGGATTATGAGGTACTTGAAAGGGACTTCCAGTTATTCTTTATGTTTTGGTGGAGGTAAACTTCAGCTACAGGGTTATGTTGATTCTGATTTGGGTGGTGATCTGGACACATGCCGATCTACATCAGCATATGTTTTCAAATTTGTCGGAGCAGCGATCAGTTGGGCCTCTAGATTACAAAAGTCAGTTGCTCTTTCTTCTGCTGAGGCCGAGTATATGGCTCTATCCGAAGGGGCCAAAGAAATGATTTGGTTGCAGCGCTTATTGAGTGAGCTGGGATGTAAACAGAATGATTATGTTCTTTTTTGTGACAGTAGCAGTGCCATTTTTATGGCTCATAATCATTCATCTCATCGTCGTTCTAAACACATTGATATACAGGAACATTTCATTCACCATGTAGTTGAAGAAGGCAAGCTACAGGTTGCTAAGATTGATACAAAGGTGAATCCAGCTGATGCACTCACGAAGGCTGTGACAAGGGTGAAGTTCGAGTTCTGTCGGACTTCTCTCGGCCTTGTCAAACTCTGATAGCAGGGCAAGTAGGGGAATCTCTGCAGCAGTGATTGGGTTTCAAGTGGGAGATTGTGGAAGATGAAACACCAATAGTCTTCTTCCCTCCAATTCACTTGGTTGTTCAGCTTCCTGAGCCTTACGTATTGGAGCCATTATATATGTTTGCTGCTGTGTATTATTGAATGTAACAAGAGAACAGAGATTAATAGAGAATTCCCCTGTTAATGTGGACGTAGCCAATTTGGGTGAACCACCATAAAATTCTGTGTTGTGTCTTTATTCATTCTTTCTTCCTTTCTGTTTTTTCTGCACTTTCATTTTTCATTTACTCGCTCTTCATAATCAAACAACCACTCTTCTAAGTCGGGTTTGAGATTTCCTAGCTGCCTTAGCACTGGGAGCAAAAACAAAAGAGTTCCTTGCTAGCTTCATCATAGCCAATATCTATCATTAGAAAAACTGGAAAGAGACATCGAGAGTATAGCTAAACAAATCTAAGATTACATAGATCTCCCAAAGGCAATACAGTTAGCATTGCACGGCCGAGATAAAAAGAGAGGAAAGTGGAATAGACTCATTAATTTAAGTATTTAATTTCATTCACACTGTTTACTTTTATTTTTCATTTGAAATTATATTTATAATTATTATATTATTTATTTTATAATGTAATATATATATATACACACACAAAAGAAAATCAAATAAATACCTCTAATATAAAAAAATATCATCGTTTGTAAATAAAATATAATAATTCAAATATATTTTTTTCAAAATTGTTGGCGGCCTGTTTTGAAAATCAACGAGCGGCAAAAAGTTGAAAACAAAATCTTCATTCCTTACCTTAAATGTAACCGTTTAAAAAACCGTCCTCTGTTACCCTGCGTTAAACACTTGTGTCAAATTGAACGGCTAAGACAAGTGGGCAACGGCTATCTAGCGGACACAATGGCAACGGCTATCTATGAGGAAGGGCAGATCGACTCAGGTGGAGATGACAATAAATTTAGAATAAAGCCTTGTACCTCAAGAACAGAACTGTTCAATGCAGAGTACATTTAACCATGAACTAGTACATTTCCATTATTTCTGGCTATGATGGTTTCCATTTAAACGTTTTCATTGCATCTGTTGAAGTTAATCCCTCTACTTAAGGCGCGATTTTATTCTAATTTTGTAGATTCGCTCCGTATTTACAGCGACATATCACGCGAACTGCATTCCACTCTTCGCCTCTGATGGTACGTGGAAGAAGTGACTGATTGCCAAATCATCTGTAACAAAAGTCTCTTCAAGATTTAAAAGTGAATCTGTATGGGCTACAATGCATCAAACTATTATATTTCGTTTAAAGTCTTGTACCTCGAGAACAGAACTTCTCAATGCATTGCACATTTCACCATGAACTAGTGCATTTCCATTAATTCTGGCTATGATGATATCCATTTAAACGTTTTCATTGCATCTGTTGGAGTGTATCCCCGGCATTTAAGGCCCGATTTTATTTGCCCCAGCTATACAGAATTATATTTAGTATCTGATGTACTGACTCGGCTTTGCTTTCCAGGCGCCACCTATACAGCATTATATTTAGTACATCAGATACTAAATATAATGCTGTATAGGTGGCACCGTCGATATTCATGTGTGCAAATGGTACCCACTTTCGAACCTCTGTAAAGCACCATCAGAGATTTACGCATGCAAAAAGGCTCATTAATTTGTTTGTTTTTTTGTTGCACATATACTTGAACGGTACAATTTTGAATTTTGATGGGGATAACTAAAAGAAACTGGTTTAAATCTGTGTCGCTGCAAAAGGCACAGGGGACTGAAGCAATGACACAAGGCTCTGCTCTCTGAGCTTGCGTGTACTATTTATGTGTGTAGAATGGTAGCCAGTTTCGAGCCGTAGACCCTCTGTAAAGCACCATCGGATGTTTACGCATGCCAAAAGGCCCATCAAACATGAATTCTATAATAAAATCACCATCCCTCAAGTCCCTTATATCAAATTGTATAGACAATATATTGTCCTTAATTATATCCTTCTTCTTACTAAAAGTAACATATCACATGCATACAAATAGATAACAACAAATTGATCATTCCATGATTTTTTTAAGTAAACATATGATTTAGAGATTTACAAATCCCAAATTTAAAACATAATATAAAAATTAAAGAAACCACATTCTAAATGATCGAGAGCATAAAAAATATTTCTTCAATTAAAAAACCAAGGACTCCTTGCCCTCTACAGCACAAGAAAACATGGTGCTATACTCAAATGAATTGATATGAGCCAATTATAAGTTCATATTCAGATATGTCGGGTATTGTATAGATAGCTAAGAGCTTTGTATCAACTTCAAACATTCAGTTACAATTTAATTTATTTTTACTTACAAAAAATCAACATATTGTTTAATTTACTTTTTTATAGGGGAAAGAACCCAGTAGTTGAGCATGTTCCAATTGTTGTGAGGGTTGTTGATATCTTTTGTTTCAAAAATTGAACAAATAAAACCTATTGTTCGAAACAAAAAATATCATTTTTTGTTAAGAAATGTACCAACAGTTGTTAGGAAATGTACCAATCGCTGTTAAGAAATGTACTAATATTGTAAAAAGTAACCAATCAGATGATGCCACATCAGCTGCACAACTACTGGGTCCTTTCCCCTAATTGAAGTGTTAATTTATTTTTTGTGATAAATAATGTATATTTATATAATGCAATTTAAGAAAAAAAAAAAATTATTTTTATTTAATAATAAGATCTTTTTTACTTTATAAAAATTATCTATAATGAATAAGTTCTTGTTGTTTTAAACAATCAAAATTATTTGAACATTAATATGCTTATTTCATATAATAATGTATAATCAATATTACATTATTATAATAATATTATTAAAAATAAAAAAATAATATAATAATGATAAAATAATATAAGAATAAGAATATATTAATTATAATGTAATCATAATATGATTAAATAATTCAATAATATTAGTAAATTTTAATAATATAGACTTTTATTTTAGTAAAATTTGTTAAATAATTCTTTTTTTAATTTTTAAATTTTATTAAATAAAAAGAAATATATGTGTGTACCAGCGTATTACATGGGTCACCCCAAGGAAATTTTTTTTTTTTAAATGTAATCATAATATGATTAAATAATTCAATAATATTAGTAAATTTTAATAATATAGACTTTTATTTTAGTAAAATTTGTTAAATAATTTTTTTTAAAATTTTAAAATTTTATTAAATAAAAAGAAATATGTGTGTACCAATGTATTACATGGGTCATCCCAAGGAAAAAAATATTAATCAAAAAGTTATTTTATTTTACTTTCAAATAAATATTACTTTATATCTGTACTTTTCATGTTGAATTTTTAAAATATTTGTTTTGTTATTTTTTAATGACAAAAAGTATCATATATAAGATGATTATTTTTTGTAACTTCATTTTTAAATAATATTTTTTATTATCTTTTAAAAATCATTTATGATGGGGTAGGTTCATATTGTTTTCTACTATTGACTTCTATTATCCTCCTCAAGGATGCATCCGCCCTAGTTGAAGTCAATGGGACCCTCTCCCAGCCTATTCCTCTGTCTAGATCAATTAGGCAGGGCTGCCCCCTTGCCCCTGCTCTGTTTGTCATTGCTTCTGATGCCCTGTATTATCTCCTTATAGATGACACCCTATCCCCCCGTGTCCAAGGCATTACTATGTCGGACGACTCTGAACTGATCAACATCCAGTTTGTTGATGATACCTCACTCTTCCTGAAGCTCTCAAAGCACAATATTGATTCCCTTAATAAAAAACTTGACATTTTTGGTAGAGCTTCCGGAGCCCAGATATCTAGCACCAAATCCACTTTACTTGGATGGAAAGATAATCCTCCGGATTGGCTTCACCAGTTTGGCTATGCGTGGGGAGGACCTAATAAATTAGTCTGTTATCTTGGCATCCCCTTTTCTATATCTCCCTCTCTTAAGGACATGTGGGGTTGGGTCAAGGGAAAAATAGATAGGAAACTCAACAAGTGGGACAATAGGGTCCTCTCCCTTGCTGGCAGAATTCAAGTCTGCCAAAAAATCATATCTTCATATAGCATATACTACTCCTCAGTGTGGATGTTCAGCAACTACCAAGTCTTTGAAATCCAAAAGGCCATCAGACGGTTCATATGGTCTGATAGGAAGGGTAAAAGGAAAGCTCACATGGTCAAGTGGTCCTGGGGCCACTTGGATAAAAAATTTGGTGGGCTGGGCCTTAAGGATCTTAGGCTGCAAGGCATCTCCCTTGCAGCCAAATGGATATTTCACTCACTGGAAAGACAAGAACCCAGGAAATCCTCATCAGGAATAACATACAAAATGGTGTTCCCAAAAATGCCAAAACCTGGAAAGCCCTCCCATTCAATGACTTAATTGCAGGTGGTTTCCCTGTGTCTATCCAAGACACCTAGGTGTTTAAATCGATCTGGAAAGCCTGGGAGCATGTGCGTGGTCTCATCAACAACTCGGGCTTCAACTATGACAATACCCTACATGGTGAAAGGTCAATATGGTGGAACCTGCTTCATAACTCCAAACCCCTTGCTTTAACCCAAGGTTGCTCTGCTAAGCACTAGCATAATAAAGGAATCAAGTACATGATGGATATTCTAGAACATGATAACCTTATCAGCTGGGAGGCTCTTAGCACTAAATATGATCTCCCTACATCACATAAGAAGACATACAATATTATTAAAAATGCATGCGCTCCCTTTGATCTCCCTAAAAACACCCAAGTAGACGCCCATAGGTACCTTACATTCCTATGGAAGGATGGCTCCACCCTCCCTAAGATCAAAGCCAAATCTATCTATACCCTGCTCAACAGTAATACCTTGGTGATCGAACATATCAACACTCTGTGGTATGTTAATCACACCCCCCACACTTGGCAGAAAACTTTTGAGAAGCTCTGGCGGTCCCCCATTCCCCCCAAGATCAAATGCTTCAGATGGCAAATTATTTTGGACAGATTACCTATTAGGAATAAATTGGTTGCATATGACCGGTGTTCTGTCTGCAGAAAACCTGAGACCGCGCGTCACATCTTCTTTGACTACCCCTTTGCTAGAGAAATTTGGCCTATGTTTGGAATTTCTATTACACAATCTGTTTTCACTCTTCATATAGTTACTGGTTTTATTCATGGACTGAGGAAGGATACTAATCTAGTTTGGCAAATTTTATCTTCTTACATCCTCAGGTTTATTTGGAAACTTAGAAATGAGGAGAAGTTCCAAGGTATTACAAGGGGATGTACTGAGTTTTTAAAAAAACTCACACATTACAAAATTACTGTGCAGGTCTGTTTTTTGATGAACCTCGAGAGAAACAAGCTACTGTGATTCTTGAAAGATGGCAGAGCGACCATGTTTGTTTACGAGATGCAAGACGGGTACGAATGGGCTAGGCTCGCCGAGAACCAGACCTCCTTTTATAAGGCAGTGAAGAAGCTGATAAAGGATCTACAGGATAGCAGGCATCCTCCCTTCAATAGGATAGAGATGTGCTCCCAGATCCTAGCAAGAAAGAAGGTGGTTTGGATGGAAGGAGAACAAGGCTGGACCACGTGGCTAGAGGACCAGGATGAGGTTCTCCAATAGTGATTTACTCTGTTGTGTCTCCTTCTTTTGGTTAAAGGAATAATTGTATATAACCTTCTCTCTGGCTCCTCATTTTGGCAGTTGAGGCCCTGCCCCCCACTCCCTAGTTTTGTATAAACTCTCGACCTATTTTTTGGACTCTCGATATCTAATATAAAAAAAAAAAAAAAAATGTTAAAAAATATGAGTAATATAATTTTTTGTAATTTTAAAATTTATTAAATAAAAAAAAATCAAAATATTTATTAATTGAGAAGCTATTCTATTTTCATTTTGACATATTATCACATTAATTTTTATTTTATCTTTTTATATCAATATTTTGAAATTTTCTATGATGAATAGTAATTTGTATGATATATAGTCACAACTCTATAAAGATGTATCAACGACCAACAATAAATGTATTTTATATAATCTCTTTTAAATTAATGAAGTAATTATTATACAATTCAATTAGATAATATATTTGAGTTTTAAAATATTTTATGAAATTGATAAAGATTGACTTTTAATTTGCACCATCAACTAAAAATAGGCATTTGAAAGCTAAAGATTGACACTTAGCTCATTTTCATGGGACCATATATTGTGAAGAAAAGAATTAATAAAATTTTCATTGTTTCTACACTTTCATTATAACAAAAGAAATAAATGAGTTGATGAAAGGTAAGAAAAATAGATAAACATAAAAATCATTTTAATGGATGATTTTTTAAATCAAAATTAGGTAGAGGGTGGAAAAATATTTTGAACAGTTGATTATTTATAAATATTTGTGATAAATGTAATTTTACATTAATCATTTGATATTTTAATATTAAAATTATATAATTATAAATAAGTAAAAACAATTAGTACATATGGTTGTTATCATCTTTGTTGTATTTCTATTTGTTTATATATTTTAGGGCCACATCATCATGTTTTGGTGCAATGTAATACAAAAGTTGGACATTAGATCAGCAAGTATGGGGTATTAAATTAACAACTTCTATCACAAAAATTAGAACACATTCAACCAGTGGATCCTTTCCCTTATAGACATCTAGCAAAACATGATAAAAATGGAAATTTTGTCTAATATTATAATTGAAATTGTTCTAATAGGGGAAAGGACCCAATAGTTGAGCACGTTTGCTGATGATAAGTACCAATAATTGAATGAAATATACCATTTGTTGTGAAAAGTAACCAATCATGTGGTGCCACATCAGCTGTTTTGGACACCTTAGCAAAAAGCATGCTGATGTGGCTCTGAAAGCTTAGTTATAAGCAAGGGACTTGCCAAGTAAACCGTTGTAAAAAAATCATTAAATCTCATTTAAATGCATCGGTAATAAAAACTGATACAATATAAATCTTTCTTGGATCTCATATTAATACTGCCAGGAGAAATGTATGATCCGTCCTAATACAACATTAATAGCTAGGCGGTAAATTTGAAGAATGATGTTTTGTTTCCTACAGCTGGCATGCATTAAAATTGTTTGACACTACACGTCAGAATTGATGACGGTGAATATTAATTACTGCAACTTTACGGCAAGGGAGAGAAAAGTCACGCGTCAGAATTTTTTTTTTGAGAAAATGAAGATGGGATATCATCTTACCGTCACATATGTGACATAATCAATCGTGCTTTGAAGAAAGCAATAGGGCCTGCATGTGGGGGCACTGGCTATGCAGCCCTTTAAACAGCACTGCATAGCCTAGGCCTGCCTGCAAGTAGCCTGTTTCTTCTGTCTCGTCCGTGCATCGTGCATCGTGCATCGTGCATCGTGTCCGCCCTCTCTTGTCGTAAATTCCCTCTGTCGTGCGTAAGTGTTGACATCACGGGGTAAGTGGGGGCCGACAAAATGCTGGTGGGCTAGTCCCCTCTTTAAAAAAATTTGCTTATACTTTTGTGAAAAATTTATTTAGTAGTTTATATAATTTATTTAATAAATTTTTATTATATTTTTAAGTAAAAGTTAATATTTTTATATATATATTTTTAATATATATTTTTTAATTCTATATTATTTATAGTAGTTTATATATTAAATTTATATTAACTTAATTTATATCATTATGATTAAGTTAATATTTATAGTATATTTTGTATATAATTAAGTTGATATAAACCTAGTTTATATAATTAAATTAATTTTTTTCAGTTTTTAAAAATATTTTATTAATATTATATTTTTTTATTTTTTTTATTTTAATTATATTGTTTTTTTATTTTTTTTTATTTTAATTAAATTGATATTAACTTGATATGAATTTAATTGATTTAACCTAATTGACATCTAATACATATTAATATCAATATCAATTAGGTTAATATCAATAGATATAATTAAGTTAAAATCAATTAGGTTAAATCATATTAAGTTAATTATATAAATTAGGTTAATATCAACTAGGTTAGATCATATTAACTTAATAATATTAACATAGTTGATATTAACCTAATTTATGTAATTAAGTTAATATTATTTAACCTAGTTGATTTTAACCTATTAATATTAACTTAATTATATAACCTATTGATTTTAATCTATTGATATTAACTTAATCATATTAACCTAATTGATTTTAACCTATTAATAAAGTTAAAATCAATAGGCCATATCAATAGGTTATATGATTAAGTTAATGTCAATAGGTTAAAATCAATAGGTTATATAATTAACTTAATCATATAGCCTATTTCTATTAACTTAATCATATAGATATTAACTCAATCATATAATCTATTGATATTAACTTAATTATATAACCTATTGATATTAACTTAATCATATAATCTATTGATATTAACTTAATTATATAACCTAAAAATCAATTAGGTTAATGTGATTAAGTTAAAATCAATAGGTTATATAATTAAATTAATATCAATAAGTTAAAATCAATTAGGTTAAATCATATTAACTTAATTATATAAATTAGGTTAATATCAACTATGTTAATATGATTTATATAATTAAGTTAATATGATTTAACCTAGTTGATATTAACCTAATTTATATAATAAATTTAATATGATTTAACCTAATTGATTTTAACTTAATTATATCTATTGATATTAACCTAATTGATATTGATATTAATATGTATTAGATATCAATTAGGTTAAGTCAATTAAATTCATATAAAGTTAATATCAATTTAATTAAAATAAAATATAAATAAAAACAATATTAAAAAAATTATAAAAAATAAAAAAGAATATAATATAAATAAAATATATTCAAAAACTAAAAAAAATTAACATAATTATATAAATTAGGTTTATATCAACTTAATTATATATAAAATATACTATAAATATTAACCTAATCATATTATTTAATTACATAAATTAAGTTAATATCAACATAATATATAAACTACTATAAATAATATAGAGTTAAAAAATATATATATATAAAATATTAACTTTTACTTTAAAAAATAATAAAAAATTTATTAAAGAATTTTTTATTTTTTTTAAAAGGTAAGTGCTATCAGCTATGGGGATAGCACCCTATATCAATAAAAGAAAATAAATACATAGTTATGCTATCACATATCCAAAATCTCTTCAACTAAGGAGAGAGCATAGTTACAATTAGAACCCGACTACAAAAAACCTTGGCAAATACACCCTAACCTGCCCGAACACCAGTATCCTATTCCCTTATTCTATCTAATAAAGCGAAGAATATCCACCACTGTATCCCCTATGCTGAGGAGATTGTCAGTTGAACCCTCTGAAAGCCACCAATCATTCGATCCAAGAGCCTCCTGAAATTGTTGAGGTTGCCGCTCAACACACTTGCCTTGAAAGTGCACCAATCCTCTCTCACGAACAGGGCCTTTCTTCTCTGCTTTTCTCTGCAATCCGCCTCTCCATCAACCTCCTCTACCTCTCTATTGCCCGAGTCTGTCATCTCTTCTATGTCCTCATCCAGCTCCTCTCCCTCATATGCTTCCTCCTCTTTCTCTCCTTCTGCATCCATTTCCTCGTCTTCATCACCATCAGACTCCTCCTGCCCATTTCCTGATGATTCCTTTGTATCAAATGCGGAAGAAATGTTATCGGCAGGCTCAAAATACAACTTCAAGATGCTCTCCCTGGCCCCTTCTCGCAGTTCAAAAATTGCATTCACCACGACATGGATGTTCACTAGGTTAACAAATCCTTGCATCAATCCAACACCTTCCACCCATGACTCTGGGATATCCACTATGGGAGTGATTACCGCTCCATAAACAAGCCCATCACATCAATGACGATCTAAGCTCAAGGAACAATCCACCAGGGAGATAATTGCCTCACAAATTTCTTCCTCTAGCACGAACAGGTTGAGAAATTGTTGCTCCTGAGAGTTTCCACAAATAACACAACTCAGACCCACAAAAGGCGGCATTTTGTCTATCTAATCTTAATGCATCTGTCTCTATCTTGTTCCTCCTTAAATAGAATGCAGACTACTGGAAACATCCAAACTCCCATTCCAAAGAAATCTTATGGGATCCGCGCACTGCTCTCTTACCTACCATCACATATTTCGATCTGCTAGAGGTATGACTAACTCGTACCTATCACCACCACTTTCTGTAGACTTGGAATCACGAGGAGCCGAAACACAGTTCAAATTTCCCTTTTATCATTCAACTATGCCACCTATGGTCCGGTTTGCAAGAGGCGAAAACATCAATCAATGTCTAACCAACCCCTATATGAGTCAAATCTAGGATCTCATTTAGAATGGCTTCCAAAACTATTGTGTCTGCATCCTCTTTGTTGAATATGATTGTACTAAGATCCTTATCAATCCCAATATTGGCCAAAAGATCTACCACCTTATTTCCTTCCCTAAAAGTATGTTTGAGTTCGAAAGAGTTAATAGATCCCAAAAGCTTATTAATATAAGGTATCCACTTACCTAGTTTCCAATTTTGAAAGCTAGATTTTGAGATACCGTTAATGATAATCTGCGGGTCTCCTTCAATGATGACTTTGTCGTACCCTTTCTGAACACATAAGTCCAATCCAACCGCCAATGCCCTATCTTTGCTTGGTTATTTGTGGGAAAGCGCAAACTTCCAAACAAGCCTCCCATCAATAGTCCCGAGGAATCTCTAATGACTGCACCAATACCTGAAATCCCAGGATTCCCTCTACTTGCTTCATCAAAATTCAACTTCACCCAATCACATTGCGAAGGAATCCATCTAACTAGTTTCCTATTGGTTTTGGGAACAAGAGGGCACCCCAAACCCCAGTCCTTGAGTGACCAATTGTGTTCCATGTCCCTATCCCAACTATAATACCTGAATGATTTAAATTTGGGGGGCTTACCATTAATCACTTCTTCAATTGCCACCTTCACTTTGAAAATCACCTCCTCCAATGAAAGATAAGATTCTCTGAATATCCTCCCGTTCCTCTCCTTCCAAATGTGCCAAACTAACAACGTAGGGGTAATCAGCCACAATCCACTCCACTTCGAATGACGTGCTTTAGGCCACGCAAGAAGGAAATCTTTAAGAAGCTCATTTTTAACTGAAAAGAACTGCAATTTATCCATGAGCCAATCCCAGCAATTTATCCATGAGCCAATCCCAGCATGCACCCACGAAGGGACAATGAAAGAGTAAATGATTACTTGTCTCTTCACTCCCTTTGCACATAACACACCAACTCGGTCCTGAAATCCCAATATGTTTCAATCTATCACTAGTCAGAATTTTTCCATGTAGTGAAATCCACATAAAGGCTCCAACTTTAGGAAGACCAATGTTGTTCCAACAAAGATAATAAGGCCACTTGCTTTCTCTCAATCTGTGACGTTGAATCTCGTACCCCAATTTCACACTATACTTACCCGATTTGAATTCACACCAAAATATGGTGTCCTCTTGATTCGACTGCAAGACACATCTATTTTTCAGAAGATCTGCCAACTTCAAACACAACATTCTCTCTCCAATATCAATAGGTTTCTACCCCAACACCCCACCATTACTAAAGTTGTCATCAACATAATCTTTAACAAAAAGGTCGACCTTGCTTTCAACCTCTTTGATCCATTCATGTTCTGCAAATAAATCACCAAGCAGGTCTGCTCACCTTCCCATGAGTCGTGCTAGAACATAGTCGTCTAGCCATTGCCAATGTGCCAAGAAATATGATCGGTAATGATGTTCTTGCAATCCCACAATAAATTCCAAGTTGAAGAACCTCTAGCAGCATTGGCTATGGTAAGGATCCTATTCGGATTCTCCAAATCCAAATATTTCCTCCTAAAGAGTCTACACCATAACTAGTTCAGATGTTCATACATTTTCCAAGTCAATTTCGCCCCCAACGCAAGGTTTTGAAGATCCATCTTCCTTAGCCCTGCTCCACCTTCTTCCTTGAGAAGACACATGGTATCCTAATTGATTAGGGGAATCTTCCTCTGATCTTTGGCACCTTCCCACACAAATTTCTTGAGTAAACCATCCAACTTCCTCCCAGCCACATGCGGCATCTTGAAATAAGACATACTATGTAAATCAAAATAGTTGAGAGGACAACTTTAATCATAGTCAAACATCCCGCTTGCGAGAGTCATTTGTTCTTCCACTTATTAGACTTTGATTGGTACGAATGAATCCCATCTTCCCAGATATGAATCTCCCTACAACTAGAGTTGATCTGAACCCATAAGTATTTGATGGGGAACACTCCAATTTTAAACTCCAAGAAGTTTGCAATTTTAGTTTGAAGAAGTTTGCTGGTGTTGAAGAAGAAGACCTGTGATTTGTCCCCGTTCATCACCTGTCCCAAAGCTTGAGTGTAAATGTCCAAGACATTCTTGATTTCCCTCGCTTCTTTCATGGAAGCTTCACCAAACAAAACTGTGTCATCCATGAATTGCGAATGCGTGATGGCCTCAAAATTTGCACCCTGATGCCTTTCCAAAAACCTTCACTATTTCTCCTTTTGATGAAATTGCCCAACACCTCTGCCATTAGGACAAACAAAGAAGGGGAAAGAGGCTCCCCTTGGCGTAGCCCATTTGTGGCCTCAAAAAACCCATAGACTGTTCCATTTACAATCATAGAAAAAATCACCGAAGAAATACAAAATTTAATGCAATCAATCCAATCTTTAGGAAAGCCAAAATTATCAGGAACACAGACAAGAAAATCCCAAACCACCCTGTCGTAATATTTTGCAACATCAAGTTTAATGGTCATACCTTTTTGTTTGCCTTTTTGCATGGAATGCAACACCTCTGCTACCAAAATGATATTGTCCACTAACTCTCTACCAGGTGTGAAGCCATTTTGGTTTTCAGAAATTAAATTAGGCACAATTTTCTTGAGTCTATTGGCAATAGCTTTTGAAATGATTTTGTATATCGTGTTGCACAACAAGATAGGCCTAAAATCTGCCATGGTTACACAATCTTCTTTCTTGGGAATCAATACAATCATGATGTGGTTAAATTCTCTAACAAATTTATGTTTTTTCCTGAAGTCTTCAACAGTCATCTAAATGTCTCTTCCCATGATCTCCCAACGGTTTTGAAACAAATCTGTAGTCATCCCATCCAGACCAAGGGCTTTGTTTGGGTGTAGTCCAAACGTCGCAACCTTAACTTCTTCCATGGTGTAGGGCGCTACCAGCAATTCTGCATCCGAACTAGAAATCAGATTATTATTAATATTCGCATCGACAAGGTGCTCAAAATCAATTCCTCCCAAGTCAGCATTCCCCATAACTGTTTAAAAATGATTAAGGGCAGTATGTTGTATCTCCTCGTCTAACATCTTCCAGTGACCATTCTCATCCTTGATGGTATGGATTTTATTATGGATTCTTCTGGCTTTTAAAGATGCATGAAAGAATTTGGTATTATAGTCGCCCTCTGAAATCCATAGCTCCCTAGAGTTATCCCTCCAAAAAACTTCTTCTCTTTTAAAAACTTCATTGTACTCCTTCAAATTACTTTCAAGCAGAAATTCCTCCTTATTCATCCCAGCCAACATCACTTTTTGGTTTAATGCTTCAAGTTCTTCCTCTATTCTCAATTTTTCTGAAAAAATGTTTTTGAAGCTCGATTTATTCCAGGCCTTAATTTTATGTTTTAAAGATTGAATCCTTTTAAGAAATCTGAAACTAGGGGTGCCCACGAAAGTTTCTCCTTCCAGCCACCACGCCTTGAGTTTTTCTTTAAAACCTGGGTCACACCACCACATACAGAGGAATTTGAAGTAGCTCTTCTATTTGTGAGTCTCCTTCCCGATTGATAAAGAAATTGGTAACTGATCAGAGCCACACTGGGGAATAATGCAAGTGGCCAATAACAAGTCCCCTAATCACCACCAATCTCCAGCAAAAAACCTATCTAGTCTTTCTGATATTTTAGAGAAGTTCAACCTTCTATTAGTCCAAGTAAATTAA
Source organism: Cryptomeria japonica (assembly GCF_030272615.1). Lineage (NCBI taxonomy): Eukaryota > Viridiplantae > Streptophyta > Pinopsida > Cupressales > Cupressaceae > Cryptomeria > Cryptomeria japonica. The sequence goes on along the minus strand of NC_081412.1, from coordinate 497,339,528 downwards.
CCATTTTTCAGGATAATATCGATAAGTTTATTGTGTTCAATGAAATCTCTAAAGTCCTCCATCACTTTTGAGCATTTTCTGAGACCTCCTTCTTTCTCATCCACATCCAACAAAGCATTGAAATCCCCTGCTATGATAGCTTTATCCTTCTCAACTAGAGACGCTTGCACTGTAATTTCTCTCCAGACCTTCAATTTGTCTTCGGTCTTCGTCGAGCCATATATATTAAAAATTGGAAAATGAAAATTTGTACCAATGCCTTTGATCTCACATGCCATCCAATTCTCATGGGAGGCAATGGGTACCACCTCGACATTTGCCAGATTCCATACCACACCTAGGCCACCAACAGTGCCGATTGCATCTTGAAATAAACCATCCCATTTAGAAAAAGAATTAATGAACTACCCAGTTTTATCTCCACCAAGCTTGGTCTCTTATAAAAGTAACACATCAGGATTATGAATATTCAAAAAATGCTTGACCAAGCGTTTCTTGTCAGGGGCCGATAGATCCCTGACATTCCAAAATGTGATTTTCATCTCTTACCAAGGGAGAGCCCTTCTCCCTTGGCTTTCTTCATAAAATCCAATACATTGGTGATGCCTTTTTCCCTTGCTCTCTCCTCTCTTTTCCGACGATTTCTCCTCCTACCTCTAAAACCTTTAGCCTTCCCCAACAATGCATTAGTCGACTGACTCATACACCTTGGATCAATGTTTTCCAATTCATCTTCTTAAAACAAATCATCATCCAAACCCTTTTCAAATTCAAATTCGGTGTCTAAAAGTCCTCTGCATGAAGGGGTGATTCTCGGGGTATTTGGGACCGCATCATTCTCCCTCCCTACATTAATATTCAATCTTGAACATTTGCCATTATCACCTAGGACCATGATCAAATCTTCCTTTCTTATTTCCTTTGAATTGCAAGAGGCTGATTTCAAAGAAGTCGAAGGGTTCATCTCTTGGTTGTGTGTGTTGAGCACTATTTTTAAAAAAAAAATATAATAAAAATAAAAAATAATAATATATGTTTCCATAAGCATGAAGACTAATGGATATTTCGGCCAGTAAGCTGTATCGAGCACTGCAGGAGAAGTTTCATCGAAAGAGCATTTTCATCGACACAGGGCATATAAAGCATTAAGCAAAGGTGTTTCGGCAAGAAGTTACCTTCGATGAACGCAAGAAACCGCTCATCGATACTCCAGGTTTCATCGAAAAGGTAAAAGCAAAAAGCGAAAAGGCAAAAGGTGATTTCGAAGAAATATCGTTACCGAAGAAACTCAAGAGACATTCATCGAAATGTAAGTTTCATCGATGAACGTGGTGTCGAACAAAAGAAAAGTTGTTTCATCGATAAAAAGGATATCGATGAAAAAGGGGATATCGATGAACACTCATAAGCCTTCATCGAAGAAAGAAACTCATCGAAAGTATGGCATCGATGAAACTCACGAGCAACTTGTCGAAAAGGGGGACTATCGATGAAAAAGTGATTTCGATGAGTCTTAAAAGCGGCTTCTCGACGTAAGTTTTTCACCGAAACAATATTATCGAAGAGAATGAGCTTTCGATGGAAGATTCAAACACTCGGCCGAAGACAAGGGTTTCATCGATAATTTGAAACGCGCGCACTTTGAGCGGACTGTACTTCCCGCGAAGGAATTAAAGGCCCAGTTGAAAAGTGTCACATCTGCAATTAAATTTAAAACACTTGAGTAGCCGTTACAGATGCAGAACATTAACTATACACAAGTTGCCCATTCAATTACAGTTAAACTGAGTGAATTTTCGTAAGAATCAGATCGATGCTAAGAGATTGGAAGCTGTGAAGAACTTGCAGAGATTTGCAAACGATAACCAGAAGAGTTGAGCATTCTACCAAGTAAGTATTGTCTCTCTTATTTACTGTAACTATGGAACCTTCGTCTTCTTCTTCTAAAAAGAGTAGGAAAGGAAAAGAGTTAAACCCTGAAGAGAAGCCCAAGAGACAGAAGAAAGAAGGGAAAGCTTTGACTCAGGACTTATTAGACCAGTGTCCATCGTCTAGTGTAAGGTCCAAAAAGATTAAAAGTGAAGAAGAAGGATTAGAGGACAAATTTGAAAATCTAGGAGACATTTGGACTGAGATAAGAGGACATGAGTTATTTTTGTTTGGTTACAAAAGAAGGGATGCACCCGAACCCATTAGTAATCTGTGGAAGAGGAACTTAGGCAAGTTAGTAGTTCCAAATGTATTTGTAGACGTAGAATTAATGAAAGCTCTGGTAAATTGCTACAACCCGAGAACTAAAACCATATGTGATTACAGAGGGAATACATTAGTAGTAATCAACAAGCAGACTATTGATATGGTTTTTGATCTAGACTGGGAAGTCGAGGAAAGCATCGATATGAAGAAACTTTCACAGGAATTCTTTAGTTTGGAAAATATCTACAGGACTTGGAGGCTACCTGTTCACAGGCCAAAAGTGGGTGGGTCATTTGTTCAGTTTGGCAAAAGTGACAAGGTGCCATTTGATGTCAACCACTTCCATCCATATTTCAAATATACGTATTATACTGCAGCCCAAGTACTAGGCATAGAGGCTCATCCACTCATGGATGTTGGGATTATGGTTTTGTGTGCTGATATTCAATCAAAAGACCCTAGGTCATTTGATTTTGCTACTTATGTTGCGGATACCTTGAATCATGGGCTGGAAAAAATGAAAGGAGACCTTGTGAATGTTCACTTTTCATTATACTCCATGCTAATGCATATTCTTCTTTATTGTGAACAAGAAATTAACTTCTGGCCAGATGAGTTCAGCATCAGGTCTTATGATAAGAATGGTCTGAAGAAGCCGGTTCAGTTGTGGGTATCAGCATGGGACCAGAGGTTTATGAACAACCAATATTGGCATTTTCAAGAATACTTTGTGAAACCTCTCAGTGCAGCTTTTGGACAACGCAGGGATTATACTTTGTCCCCTGAAATTAAGAGGTTCCTCAGGCCAAAGGATTTCTCTCCAGAATCACAGATTGAACATAATTGGGGTGATTGGTATTGCCATGATAATCACATAGAGATAAGGGTATTTGGATATGAAGGGCAACCGCACATGCTTCCAATTACGGTGCCAGACAGAGTGGCTAGCTTGGAGATTATAAGGCAATTGTCTATTGCCAGTGCTAAACATTTAACTGATTTTGGTAAACAATCTATTGTTCCAGGTCTATTAGTTTTCTCTGATTTCATTGTCAAAAGTTTGAAGAGTTATCATTTATTACAGAATAAATTAAATTACTATGGCATGACTCTGGGTGAGCCTAGGGAGAATTTTGATCCCGAAGGATATATAAGAGCTGCCAGAGCCTCACAGAAACTCAAAGCTGGGATACATATGGCCAAAATGCCAGACGACCTAATTAAGAACCTTGAGCGAGAGGAGGCCAAAGCTTTAAAAGGAAAGAGTGAGTTAGTCTGGGAGGCCTACAAATGGAAAAGGGCAAGGGGAATGATAGATGGAGACCTAATTGGAAATCTCCAAGATCCTCTGGAGGTAGCTAAAAGGCTGCTTCAACATGAAGTTGAAATTATGCACAGAGTTCCTTCACAATTCCTTCGCTTCATTAATACTGAAAGGGACAGTCAGCCCCTAGCTCACATGTCACCAAAATCAACCGCCAGTAGTATCCCACCTGATTCTCCTAGAGAGGATTATCCTCCTGGTTTTGAAACAGAAATGAACATGGACACAGGAGAAATCAACATCAAAGATGTTGTTGACATAAGAATGACTGAGCATGAGGACTTCATTGCTGATGATGGATTCGCCTCCTCTAGGGAATTCCTTTCATTTCTATATCAATACAAAGGGGCTCATGTCAAACGAAGCATGGCTGGAAAACCAGAGGAGGAACAGATGAAGAGATTACAGGATGAAATTGACGTCCTCATGAAAGATATGACTCCTGAAAAAGGGAGGAAACTATTAAAAGAGGCCGGTGTGATCATCTTCTCTGGTTGGGATATCAACTCAGCACTCTTATTTGATGGCTTTTTGAAAAAACAAGATTTGAATCAGCAGGTATTGCCCCAGGAGGTAGATAAACTGTTCCTAGGCTCTGGATATGATCCAGACAAAAAGGCTCTCCTACAGTGGGCACTATATCCAAAAGGGAAGAGGCCAATCATTGTGGATATAGAAGAAACCTTTGGGCATCTCATGGTTCATCAGGTTGGAAAGACTGATCCTAGGGTCACTGCAAAGCTCAACCTGGATGTTGCAAGATTGAACTTGGACCAGACAGAGTTTCTGGTCAGAGAGAACATTACATACAAGGGATTGTATGAAAAATCCAAGGAGGAAAATCAGAAGCTGCAAGCAAAGGTATTGCAATTAGAAACGGGGACTCCTATCAGCGAATACACCTCATACCCCGCAGGACGCAGCTTGGATGACGTCTCTGATGCCCTGTACTGGAAATATCAGGCAGAGAAAGCCAATAAACGCGCAGACAATATCCAGCAAAAGATGGACAAATTGGTCAATGACATCATAGGACATCGGTTTAACACCATGCTCTTACAGGTCGAACCATATTGGATAGTTTACAATGGAACAATAAAAGCGCTAACAGAGCATGAACGGTTAAGAGCACGATTGCAGGGGGTGCTAAGCAATGACGATTCCATGACGCCAGAAGAAAAGGCTGAGGGTAACGCGTATATGGATAATCATGTCAAACTCGAGGATATGCTAAGAAGAGATTTAAAAGAATTAGATGATGAAAAACCCGTTGGAATGCCTTCCGTCTACAAGGAAGGAGAGGTAATAACCTTGGAGGATTTGCGAAAGGAACTTGTCAGCGTTAAGGATTGGGCCTTGTCAGAAATTGATCGGAGTAAGGATATGGCCCCTACCGTCAACCAGATGATATTCAAGTACCTGACGCTAGGGGATGAATTAAAAAAGCAAACGCCTCGAATCAGGACATTCAAAGACGATGATTACATTCATCATTTGGGGCTTTTGAATCTCTTTTTGCTTAAGTTTAGAAACACTCGAGTTAACGACTAATATTTTGAAAAGTCGTGTCTCTTCGTGAAAAACTTTCGTCCTCATACATATATGAGAATGATTTTTGTAATGTAAGGATATATAATATTAGATAGGATTAAGAGCGAAAGAACGACAGCCTGTAAGTCTTTTGTGTACGAACTTCAATGGAATACAAATCTTGATCAATTGTTTCCCTGCATATGTGTTGTGGATTATTTCATTTTCTTTTGGCAATCGTCTGTGATATTATCTGATAAAGATAAGGTTATTCATATTCTTAAGATCAAATCTATGCTTTAGGTTATAATGTTGCAACAAAAGTTTTGCCTGCGGATTGTAATTGTTCCTTGCAAAGCTTAATTGACTGGTCCCTTAAGGGTAGGGTTAAATTCACTCAATCAGCACATAATATAAGCATTCATTTGGTTTTGAAAGAAATAGTAACTGACAGGTTCATAAGGGATGAGTTAAAAAACTGTCTCACAGATTCGCACTACAAGTCCTGAAGAAAATTGTAATGACTCTGTAACCCATGCAGTGAAGAAGGCACTGGCTAAAATCTCAAGTTATACTCATCATTTCTTTTCATAATTAGTTATTTCGACAGCTACAGGAGTAATTAAGAAACATAAAGCAAAATAACAATCTTGAACTCGTCTGCTATATCTCCATTCAAGGAACTCATGCCATTTCAAGATCAGGAGATATCAGAATAGGATAACATATCTGCTATAAAAAGCACTGTTTATTGGAGACATTCAGTGAATAGGTATACCCGCCTAGGTCCTGCAGAGCCTAAAGAGAGAGAGTTAGTAACTAAATAGGTTCACTCTATAAGTTGGCCAAGTCAATTGGAGGGTTTGATCATAGGAGTTGGCATTTCCTTAGAACCCATCCAATCTGTTGATTTGAGACCCAACAGATTGGCGACTCTGCTGGGGAAGAATTATAAAAACTCTGCTGTGGGAAAGAGCTCAGAAGAAACAAAAACAATTCATATCCTCTAGAAAAGAGGTGGCGACTCTGAAATAAGAATTTCAATGCACGGGACAAGATCGGTTGCGAAAGGACAATCTTTATCCCAATTAGATTTCCCTCAACGAAAGAATAAAAGTAAAGAACCCATGAATGATTCCATGAGAGAAAGATACAACCAGTATAAACATGAAAGTAGCCAACACTCGCCCTTAAAGGAACAAGATAGAACAACAACTTCAAGCCCGATGAACGAAGATTTGGTTGCGGCATATAAAGCTCAAAAGGGGCGATGCCAAATTCCCCCTGGTTTTGAAAATCATGAAGCACGGTGCAGACAATATACACCACCTCCATCAGGATCAGGTATGGCAGATCCTGCAGATAGATTTACAGATTTAACCAGACAAATGATGGAGGCAGCTGCTGAGATGAGAGATTCAGGAAGGACTCAGGAATGTTTGGAACTGTGTGCCAAGTTGGGCATAAATGTTGGTGAGGATGACTTTAATAAAGATGTAAACAACTACAAGAAAACATATGCTCAGGGAGTGGGTAGAACAAAGAGTAATGATTTCAAAGCTTATGAGAACCCTCTGTTTGGTAACAAGAGGGATGATCATGTGCAATCAGGTGCACCACCAGTCCAGCAAAACTCACATACAGGCTTCATCCCTCATAATCAGTATCCACCTCCTGGTCAATTTTATAACCAACATCCACCCCCTAATCAGTTTCAGTATCAACACCAGAATCAATACCCTCCTCCTTATCAAAACCAAATGCCCTTGTATGGTAATATGAACCAGAACTTTGTGAATCCTCATGGAGGGCATGGACTAATAAATATGGAACAAATGAGGCAGTTTGATTTTTCAGGAATGATGGTGTATCCATATCCCATCCCAAATGAAATCAGGACAGCAATACCAAAGTTCACAGGAAGTAATGCAGTTTCAGGTGAGGCTCATTGCAAAGCCTTTGATGCAGTAATTGAGGATTTTGGTTTGCCATATGAGGATGTCAAGATCAGGTTGTCTATGTAGTCATTAATAGAAGATGCGAGAGATTGGTTTAGAACGTTGCCTGATGCATCCATTAGAAATCTTGCAGAATTCAAAGAAATGTTCCTGGAACAATATGGAGACCATAATAGTCCTGAGTTTGCTTTGCATGAAATCATTAGCATTAAGAAACAGCAAAATGAATCAGTAATTGACTTTAACAAAAGATTCAATAGGGTTCTGAACAAAATCCCTAATAGGATGAAACCAGTACCTGAAGTGAGCATTCTGTACTATATCAATGCTTATGACAGCAAAACAAACTATGAGTTGAGAACCAGAAACCCAAGAGATCTCTGAGATGTTATGAAAGATGCCATTGTTATAGAGAACAATAGAAAGGCTGCTGGTAAAGTTGGAAAAAGAGAGGATGCAAGATTGTACAATCCTAAAGCACCCAAGGCCAATAGGGATGAAGATAAGCTTGACAAAGTTTTAAATGCCCTGAAAGATTTATCTGTAAGAGTAAACAAAACAGAGAAGCAGCAATACTACCGTCCTGAGAGACCTAGACTACATGACATGCCTTATAACACTACATGGAAGGATGGAAAACCGGTAGAAAGGAACCACAGAGACAATCAACAAATTCCAGATCCTTTAAAAAGAGCAGTAAATTATACTCAAGCGATGACATGTGGTGCTATGCTTGCAATATGCCACACGCTTCCTCTTTGTGTGCAGTAGCAAAAGGGTTGCAAGAGGAAGAGGATAGCTATGAAGATCATGTGGATGATTCAACTATTAATATGATGTCATTTAGTCAGGAAGGAAGGTCAGACTCTATAAATATTGATCAGTGCTCTGTTTTACCTGTGACCACCAGCAAAAATGAAAGTGTCAAACTCAGAGTCCCTACTGAAGAAGAGAAAAGAAAAATTACAGCTTATGCTGTTGCACAAGCAAAAAGGACTTATGACTTAAGAGACAGGATGGTGAATCCAGAACAAGGTAAACCTGCTAGTCTTTTCATGAAAGAAAACGATGAAGCACTTAAGCGAATGAATAAGGCAACTAAGGCTAAGCAAGATGGTAATCAGGGTCCTGATGTTCAAAAGAAAGAAACGGTAAAAACTCTTTCATCACAGCAATCTACCTCATTTGATATCTCAGCTGCACTAACACAATTAAAAGTTTCTGTCCCATTAATGGAAATCATGAGGTTTCCTGAATATAGGGAAAAAACTTTGGAGATGATTTCAGGTGTCCAAGAAGGGAAGGTTAATGAACAGAAACGAGAAGTCCCAACAGGTGGCAGTAATGAACAAATGGCTCCAGTTATATACTTAGGGTCCACTATAACTAAAAACCCAACACAAGTAGACCCATTTTACCTCACTTTGGTGATAAACAACAAAAGGGTAAAGAATTGTATGATTGATTCAGGAGCAGCCATAAATGTCATGCCTGTTGGGGTGATGAAAGAATTAGGATTGGAAGTTGATACTACCTTTGGAAAGTGCTATGCCATGGACAATAGATCAGTCCCAGTGGTTGGTGTCATGAAGAATGTAGAGTTCAGATTAGCAGCCTGTCCAGAAGCATCATATAAAATAGATATCACGGTGGTAGATGTTCCACCAAACTATGGAATGTTGTTGTCTAGACAATGGTCAAATATGATTGGTGGATATGTGCAGCTGGATTTGTCTTATGCTACGATTCCAATAAATGGACAGGAAATAAAAATTGACAAGGAGCCTCGGTCCACATATATCATAGAAGACATGGAAGGAACAGTGAACCAAGTATGTTTTTTACAAACTGATATGGACAACTTCCAGGTACAGTTGACAAAACCTAAATTTAAAGAGTGGATCCCCATTGAGTCATGTCTAACTGAAAATGATGGTCAGATATGGAAGATGTTCTTTGATGGGTCTTGTAGCAAAGAAGGGAGTGGGGCTGGAATCCTTTTTATTTCACCTACAGGAGAAACTTACAAATATTCTTTCAAGTTGTTATTTGAATGTACAAACAACATTGCTGAATATGAAGCCCTACTCACTGGTCTTAACATAGCAGTCAAACATGGAATCAAGTTGCTAAGTGTCTTTGGTGATTCAGAATTAATAGTCTCACAAGTAAAGGAGAGATATGCCTCGAAGCATTTAAGACTGAAACAATACAGGAATGTTGTATGGGATACCATGGAGCTTTTTGATGCTTTTCAGATAACCTGGATAGATAGATCAAAGAACATCATGGCAGATTTTCTAGCAAATATTGCACTAAAAGGTAATGATATAACGCTAACTGGGATATCTGAAGTGGAGATGAAAGTGAGACCATCTGTTCCTGACAACTTGTATAATTGGCAAGTGTTTCAAGATGATGCAGATCTGCTGAACTTCTTACGGTGTGCTGATCATTATCAGGCTCAAGCTATAAATTTTAATGACTTTGTGGAACAAACTGAAGGTAAGGAGACCTTATTTGGACATGAAATTATACAACTGAAGTCAAATAAATTACCAAGAGGCCTGGTAGCATTAGAGAGAACTTTTAATGCTCAAGATGTAATTGAAACCAAAGGGTCAGCTGTTAAAGAAAGTGATGTTGAACAAATCAATCTAGGAAATGAAGAAGCCCCCAAGAATGTTTTTATTGGAAAAAAATTGACTCCTACTATGAGGCAACAACTGATAATCTTGTTAAAAAGATATAAACATGTGTTTGCATGGTCTTATGAGGATCTCAAAGCTTACAGGGAAGATCTCTTTCAACATGAGATACCACTTAAGCCAGAAGCTAAGCCATTTAGGCAAAAAAAGAGACCAATTAATCCTACATTGCTACCAAAAATGAGAGAAGAAATTATAAAGATGAAAGATGCAGGAATAATAGAACCATGCAGATATTCCACATGGGTTTCTAACTTGGTACCAGTCAGGAAGAAAAATGGGGATATTAGATTATGTGTAGATTTTAGGAATTTAAACATATCGTCTTTAAAGGATAACTATCCATTGCCAAACATGGATAATATGCTGCAGAAGGTAACAGGGTGTGAGTTGTTGTCCATGATGGATGGATTTTCAGGTTACAATCAGGTGAAAGTTAGAGAAACTGAAAAATATAAGACAGCCTTCACAACTCCATGGGGCACTTATGTCTATGCACGAATGCCATTTGGATTGACCAATGCTGGAGCTACTTTTCAAAGGGCAATGGATGTGGCTTTTGCAGAATTGATTGATATAATCATGGTAGTATACCAAGATGATCTGACTGCGTACTCGAAGAAAGTTGATGATCACTGTGAACACCTTGAGAAGATATTTAAAAAAGCCTTAGAATATGGAATTTCCTTGAATCCCAAGAAATGTCACTTTGGTGTTGAAGAGGGAAAACTACTTGGACACATAGTATCCAAGGAGGGGGTGAGAATTGACCCTGAAAGGGTAGCAGCTATTAATGAGGTTCCCATCCCCCGAACTATCAAAGCCATTCAGTCATTTTTGGGACAAATTAATTTTGTGAGAAGGTTCATTTTGAATTTCGCAGACATAGTGAAACCTATAGTAAGGATGTTGAAGAAATAGGCAAAAATTGACTGGACTGAAGAAGCAATTGATTCCTTTGTGGCTATTAAAAGAGCAATTTCTGAGGCACCAGTACTAATTTCCCCAGATTTTGGCAAACCATTTATGATATTTTCATTTGCTTCTTGTCATACTATAGCAGCAGTGTTGTTACAGAAAAATTCAGAGGGATATGAGCAGCCCATTGCATACTTTAGCAAATCTTTAAGCCCTTCAGAAGTAAAATATGAAATAAATGAAAAGCAGGCCTATGCTCTGGTCAAAGCAGTAAAACAATTCAGGCCATACTTAGTAGGGGCCGAAGTTATTGCTTATGTCCCCAATGCAGCAGTAAAAGATATCTTCAGACAAACTGAGGTCACGGGCAAAAGATGCAAATGGATCAATCAGATACAAGAATTTAACATTGAGCTTAAGATTTCACAGGTTATCAAAGGACAAGGACTGGCCAAACTCATGACAGGAACTGAAATTGAAGAGTCTGATGTGAATCAGGTTGGATGGGAAGAAGCTAATTTCAGTATTGAGAAAACATCATGGTACACTGATATCATGAATTACCTTAAGCACTTAAAGTGTCCAGATGCTATGACCGATAGTCAGAAGAGAGCTTTGAAGTTAAAATCAGCAAGGTATGTGATTATCAATGGGGACTTATATTGGAAAAATAGAGATGGGATATTGTTATTGTGTCTGGACAACTACCAGGCAGACAAGGTTATTCATGAAATGCATGATGGGGTTTGTGGTGGCCATTTCTCAGCTAAGACTACAGCACATAAAATATTGAGAGCCGGATATTATTGGCCATGTGTCTTCAATGATTCCTATAGATATGTCAGAAAATGCGAAGCTTGCAAAAGTTCTCAAGCAAAACAAAGTATCAAGGATCACTCCCGTTGAGACCAATGTTGACTGAGGAACCATTCCAACAGTGGGGAATTGACTTTATAGGGGAAATATCAGAAAAATCCAGTGGAGGACACAGATGGATATTGGTTGCTACAGATTATTTTACCAAATGGGTGGAGGCAATACCTACCAAACAGGCCACTAGCAAGGTGGTGATAAAATTCTTAATGGAGAACATTATTACTAGGTTTGGTGTTCCTGCAAGAATCATCTCAGATAATGGCATGTCTTTTAGATCAGAGGAATTCAACAATTTTTGTGATGAATATGGCATTAAGATATCACATTCTTCTCCTTATCACCCCCAGGGGAATGGGCAAGCTGAATCAAGCAACAAGAACATCCTGAAGATCATTAAAAAGATGCTGGGGCAGAACAAAAAAGCATGGGACTCAAAGTTGAATCTTGCATTATGGGCAGACAGGATAACTGTGAAAAAATCCACAGGAAAATCTCCATTTGAATTGGTTTATGGCAAAAGGGCCAGACTACCTTTGGATAATCTTCTACCTGTACATAGATTTATGATTCAAGAAGAAATAGATGTTGAAGATCCATCACAAGAAAGAATAATGCAGCTAGTAGAACTTGATGAAGTCAGGGCAGAAGCTCAAAGGCAAAATATCAGGATTCAAAATCAAATGAAGAGGTTGTATGACAAGAGGACATCTAACAGGAAATTTTGTGTAGGAGACTGGGTTTTAATGTGGAATGCCAGGAGTCAAGACAAAGGCAAGCATGGTAAATTTGAAGCCTTATGGATCGGCCCATATGTGATCATAGACAAAGGGGGGGAGGATTCTTATTTGCTCCAAAACACGACAGGGGAGGTCCAAGAATTGCCAGTACATGGGCAGTTCTTAAAGAACTTCTTCTCCTGAAGCACTCTGCATCACCTGTACAGTAGGGTAGGATCCATTTCCATTGTAAATACCATCATATCTGCGCTAACCAGAGATTCTGGATTCTTGAAGGCATAGTTCAGAATGCCTTCATCCTCAGTCAGAGCCGCTGATGAGCACTATTTTTTTTAAAAAAAAATAGTAAAAATAAAAAATAATAATATATGTTTCCATAAGCATGAAGACTAATGGATATTTCGGCCAGTAAGCTGTATCGAGCACTGCAGGAGAAGTTTCATCGAAAGAGCGTTTGCATCGACACAGGGCATACAAAGCATTAAGCAAAGGTGTTTCGGCAAGAAGTTACCTTCGATGAACGCAAGAAACCGCTCATCGATACTCCAGGTTTCATCGAAAAGGTAAAAGCAAAAAGCGAAAAGGCAAAAGGTGATTTCGAAGAAATATCGTTACCGAAGAAACTCAAGAGACATTCATCGAAATGTAAGTTTCATCGATGAACGTGGTGTCGAACAAAAGAAAAGTTGTTTCATCGATAAAAAGGATATCGATGAAAAAGGGGATATCGATGAACACTCATAAGCCTTCATCGAAGAAAGAAACTCATCGAAAGTATGGCATCGATGAAACTCACGAGCAACTTGTCGAAAAGGGGGACTATCGATGAAAAAGTGATTTCGATGAGTCTTAAAAGCGGCTTCTCGACGTAAGTTTTTCACCGAAACAATATTATCGAAGAGAATGAGCTTTCGATGGAAGATTCAAACACTCGGCCGAAGACAAGGGTTTCATCGATAATTTGAAACGCGCGCACTTTGAGCGGACTGTACTTCCCGCGAAGGAATTAAAGGCCCAGTTGAAAAGTGTCACATCTGCAATTAAATTTAAAACACTTGAGTAGCCGTTACAGATGCAGAACATTAACTATACACAAGTTGCCCATTCAATTACAGTTAAACTGAGTGAATTTTCGTAAGAATCAGATCGATGCTAAGAGATTGGAAGCTGTGAAGAACTTGCAGAGATTTGCAAACGATAACCAGAAGAGTTGAGCATTCTACCAAGTAAGTATTGTCTCTCTTATTTACTGTAACTATGGAACCTTCGTCTTCTTCTTCTAAAAAGAGTAGGAAAGGAAAAGAGTTAAACCCTGAAGAGAAGCCCAAGAGACAGAAGAAAGAAGGGAAAGCTTTGACTCAGGACTTATTAGACCAGTGTCCATCGTCTAGTGTAAGGTCCAAAAAGATTAAAAGTGAAGAAGAAGGATTAGAGGACAAATTTGAAAATCTAGGAGACATTTGGACTGAGATAAGAGGACATGAGTTATTTTTGTTTGGTTACAAAAGAAGGGATGCACCCGAACCCATTAGTAATCTGTGGAAGAGGAACTTAGGCAAGTTAGTAGTTCCAAATGTATTTGTAGACGTAGAATTAATGAAAGCTCTGGTAAATTGCTACAACCCGAGAACTAAAACCATATGTGATTACAGAGGGAATACATTAGTAGTAATCAACAAGCAGACTATTGATATGGTTTTTGATCTAGACTGGGAAGTCGAGGAAAGCATCGATATGAAGAAACTTTCACAGGAATTCTTTAGTTTGGAAAATATCTACAGGACTTGGAGGCTACCTGTTCACAGGCCAAAAGTGGGTGGGTCATTTGTTCAGTTTGGCAAAAGTGACAAGGTGCCATTTGATGTCAACCACTTCCATCCATATTTCAAATATACGTATTATACTGCAGCCCAAGTACTAGGCATAGAGGCTCATCCACTCATGGATGTTGGGATTATGGTTCTGTGTGCTGATATTCAATCAAAAGACCCTAGGTCATTTGATTTTGCTACTTATGTTGCAGATACCTTGAATCATGGGCTGGAAAAAATGAAAGGAGACCTTGTGAATGTTCACTTTTCATTATACTCCATGCTAATGCATATTCTTCTTTATTGTGAACAAGAAATTAACTTCTGGCCAGATGAGTTCAGCATCAGGTCTTATGATAAGAATGGTCTGAAGAAGCCGGTTCAGTTGTGGGTATCAGCATGGGACCAGAGGTTTATGAACAACCAATATTGGCATTTTCAAGAATACTTTGTGAAACCTCTCAGTGCAGCTTTTGGACAACGCAGGGATTATACTTTGTCCCCTGAAATTAAGAGGTTCCTCAGGCCAAAGGATTTCTCTCCAGAATCACAGATTGAACATAATTGGGGTGATTGGTATTGCCATGATAATCACATAGAGATAAGGGTATTTGGATATGAAGGGCAACCGCACATGCTTCCAATTACGGTGCCAGACAGAGTGGCTAGCTTGGAGATTATAAGGCAATTGTCTATTGCCAGTGCTAAACATTTAACTGATTTTGGTAAACAATCTATTGTTCCAGGTCTATTAGTTTTCTCTGATTTCATTGTCAAAAGTTTGAAGAGTTATCATTTATTACAGAATAAATTAAATTACTATGGCATGACTCTGGGTGAGCCTAGGGAGAATTTTGATCCCGAAGGATATATAAGAGCTGCCAGAGCCTCACAGAAACTCAAAGCTGGGATACATATGGCCAAAATGCCAGACGACCTAATTAAGAACCTTGAGCGAGAGGAGGCCAAAGCTTTAAAAGGAAAGAGTGAGTTAGTCTGGGAGGCCTACAAATGGAAAAGGGCAAGGGGAATGATAGATGGAGACCTAATTGGAAATCTCCAAGATCCTCTGGAGGTAGCTAAAAGGCTGCTTCAACATGAAGTTGAAATTATGCACAGAGTTCCTTCACAATTCCTTCGCTTCATTAATACTGAAAGGGACAGTCAGCCCCTAGCTCACATGTCACCAAAATCAACCGCCAGTAGTATCCCACCTGATTCTCCTAGAGAGGATTATCCTCCTGGTTTTGAAACAGAAATGAACATGGACACAGGAGAAATCAACATCAAAGATGTTGTTGACATAAGAATGACTGAGCATGAGGACTTCATTGCTGATGATGGATTCGCCTCCTCTAGGGAATTCCTTTCATTTCTATATCAATACAAAGGGGCTCATGTCAAACGAAGCATGGCTGGAAAACCAGAGGAGGAACAGATGAAGAGATTACAGGATGAAATTGACGTCCTCATGAAAGATATGACTCCTGAAAAAGGGAGGAAACTATTAAAAGAGGCCGGTGTGATCATCTTCTCTGGTTGGGATATCAACTCAGCACTCTTATTTGATGGCTTTTTGAAAAAACAAGATTTGAATCAGCAGGTATTGCCCCAGGAGGTAGATAAACTGTTCCTAGGCTCTGGATATGATCCAGACAAAAAGGCTCTCCTACAGTGGGCACTATATCCAAAAGGGAAGAGGCCAATCATTGTGGATATAGAAGAAACCTTTGGGCATCTCATGGTTCATCAGGTTGGAAAGACTGATCCTAGGGTCACTGCAAAGCTCAACCTGGATGTTGCAAGATTGAACTTGGACCAGACAGAGTTTCTGGTCAGAGAGAACATTACATACAAGGGATTGTATGAAAAATCCAAGGAGGAAAATCAGAAGCTGCAAGCAAAGGTATTGCAATTAGAAACGGGGACTCCTATCAGCGAATACACCTCATACCCCGCAGGACGCAGCTTGGATGACGTCTCTGATGCCCTGTACTGGAAATATCAGGCAGAGAAAGCCAATAAACGCGCAGACAATATCCAGCAAAAGATGGACAAATTGGTCAATGACATCATAGGACATCGGTTTAACACCATGCTCTTACAGGTCGAACCATATTGGATAGTTTACAATGGAACAATAAAAGCGCTAACAGAGCATGAACGGTTAAGAGCACGATTGCAGGGGGTGCTAAGCAATGACGATTCCATGACGCCAGAAGAAAAGGCTGAGGGTAACGCGTATATGGATAATCATGTCAAACTCGAGGATATGCTAAGAAGAGATTTAAAAGAATTAGATGATGAAAAACCCGTTGGAATGCCTTCCGTCTACAAGGAAGGAGAGGTAATAACCTTGGAGGATTTGCGAAAGGAACTTGTCAGCGTTAAGGATTGGGCCTTGTCAGAAATTGATCGGAGTAAGGATATGGCCCCTACCGTCAACCAGATGATATTCAAGTACCTGACGCTAGGGGATGAATTAAAAAAGCAAACGCCTCGAATCAGGACATTCAAAGACGATGATTACATTCATCATTTGGGGCTTTTGAATCTCTTTTTGCTTAAGTTTAGAAACACTCGAGTTAACGACTAATATTTTGAAAAGTCGTGTCTCTTCGTGAAAAACTTTCGTCCTCATACATATATGAGAATGATTTTTGTAATGTAAGGATATATAATATTAGATAGGATTAAGAGCGAAAGAACGACAGCCTGTAAGTCTTTTGTGTACGAACTTCAATGGAATACAAATCTTGATCAATTGTTTCCCTGCATATGTGTTGTGGATTATTTCATTTTCTTTTGGCAATCGTCTGTGATATTATCTGATAAAGATAAGGTTATTCATATTCTTAAGATCAAATCTATGCTTTAGGTTATAATGTTGCAACAAAAGTTTTGCCTGCGGATTGTAATTGTTCCTTGCAAAGCTTAATTGACTGGTCCCTTAAGGGTAGGGTTAAATTCACTCAATCAGCACATAATATAAGCATTCATTTGGTTTTGAAAGAAATAGTAACTGACAGGTTCATAAGGGATGAGTTAAAAAACTGTCTCACAGATTCGCACTACAAGTCCTGAAGAAAATTGTAATGACTCTGTAACCCATGCAGTGAAGAAGGCACTGGCTAAAATCTCAAGTTATACTCATCATTTCTTTTCATAATTAGTTATTTCGACAGCTACAGGAGTAATTAAGAAACATAAAGCAAAATAACAATCTTGAACTCGTCTGCTATATCTCCATTCAAGGAACTCATGCCATTTCAAGATCAGGAGATATCAGAATAGGATAACATATCTGCTATAAAAAGCACTGTTTATTGGAGACATTCAGTGAATAGGTATACCCGCCTAGGTCCTGCAGAGCCTAAAGAGAGAGAGTTAGTAACTAAATAGGTTCACTCTATAAGTTGGCCAAGTCAATTGGAGGGTTTGATCATAGGAGTTGGCATTTCCTTAGAACCCATCCAATCTGTTGATTTGAGACCCAACAGATTGGCGACTCTGCTGGGGAAGAATTATAAAAACTCTGCTGTGGGAAAGAGCTCAGAAGAAACAAAAACAATTCATATCCTCTAGAAAAGAGGTGGCGACTCTGAAATAAGAATTTCAATGCACGGGACAAGATCGGTTGCGAAAGGACAATCTTTATCCCAATTAGATTTCCCTCAACGAAAGAATAAAAGTAAAGAACCCATGAATGATTCCATGAGAGAAAGATACAACCAGTATAAACATGAAAGTAGCCAACACTCGCCCTTAAAGGAACAAGATAGAACAACAACTTCAAGCCCGATGAACGAAGATTTGGTTGCGGCATATAAAGCTCAAAAGGGGCGATGCCAAATTCCCCCTGGTTTTGAAAATCATGAAGCACGGTGCAGACAATATACACCACCTCCATCAGGATCAGGTATGGCAGATCCTGCAGATAGATTTACAGATTTAACCAGACAAATGATGGAGGCAGCTGCTGAGATGAGAGATTTAGGAAGGACTCAGGAATGTTTGGAACTGTGTGCCAAGTTGGGCATAAATGTTGGTGAGGATGACTTTAATAAAGATGTAAACAACTACAAGAAAACATATGCTCAGGGAGTGGGTAGAACAAAGAGTAATGATTTCAAAGCTTATGAGAACCCTCTGTTTGGTAACAAGAGGGATGATCATGTGCAATCAGGTGCACCACCAGTCCAGCAAAACTCACATACAGGCTTCATCCCTCATAATCAGTATCCACCTCCTGGTCAATTTTATAACCAACATCCACCCCCTAATCAGTTTCAGTATCAACACAAGAATCAATACCCTCCTCCTTATCAAAACCAAATGCCCTTGTATGGTAATATGAACCAGAACTTTGTGAATCCTCATGGAGGGCATGGACTAATAAATATGGAACAAATGAGGCAGTTTGATTTTTCAGGAATGATGGTGTATCCATATCCCATCCCAAATGAAATCAGGACAGCAATACCAAAGTTCACAGGAAGTAATGCAGTTTCAGGTGAGGCTCATTGCAAAGCCTTTGATGCAGTAATTGAGGATTTTGGTTTGCCATATGAGGATGTCAAGATCAGGTTGTCTATGTAGTCATTAATAGAAGATGCGAGAGATTGGTTTAGAACGTTGCCTGATGCATCCATTAGAAATCTTGCAGAATTCAAAGAAATGTTCCTGGAACAATGTGGAGACCATAATAGTCCTGAGTTTGCTTTGCATGAAATCATCAGCATTAAGAAAGAGCAAAATGAATCAGTAATTGACTTTAACAAAAGATTCAATAGGGTTCTGAACAAAATCCCTAATAGGATGAAACCAGTACCTGAAGTGAGCATTCTGTACTATATCAATGCTTATGACAGCAAAACAAACTATGAGTTGAGAACCAGAAACCCAAGAGATCTCTGAGATGTTATGAAAGATGCCATTGTTATAGAGAACAATAGAAAGGCTGCTGGTAAGGTTGGAAAAAGAGAGGATGCAAGATTGTACAATCCTAAAGCACCCAAGGCCAATAGGGATGAAGATAAGCTTGACAAAGTTTTAAATGCCCTGAAAGATTTATCTGTAAGAGTAAACAAAACAGAGAAGCAGCAATACTACCGTCCTGAGAGACCTAGACTACATGACATGCCTTATAACACTACATGGAAGGATGGAAAACCGGTAGAAAGGAACCACAGAGACAATCAACAAATTCCAGATCCTTTAAAAAGAGCAGTAAATTATACTCAAGCGATGACATGTGGTGCTATGCTTGCAATATGCCACACGCTTCCTCTTTGTGTGCAGTAGCAAAAGGGTTGCAAGAGGAAGAGGATAGCTATGAAGATCATGTGGATGATTCAACTATTAATATGATGTCATTTAGTCAGGAAGGAAGGTCAGACTCTATAAATATTGATCAGTGCTCTGTTTTACCTGTGACCACCAGCAAAAATGAAAGTGTCAAACTCAGAGTCCCTACTGAAGAAGAGAAAAGAAAAATTACAGCTTATGCTGTTGCACAAGCAAAAAGGACTTATGACTTAAGAGACAGGATGGTGAATCCAGAACAAGGTAAACCTGCTAGTCTTTTCATGAAAGAAAACGATGAAGCACTTAAGCGAATGAATAAGGCAACTAAGGCTAAGCAAGATGGTAATCAGGGTCCTGATGTTCAAAAGAAAGAAACGGTAAAAACTCTTTCATCACAGCAATCTACCTCGTTTGATATCTCAGCTGCACTAACACAATTAAAAGTTTCTGTCCCATTAATGGAAATCATGAGGTTTCCTGAATATAGGGAAAAAACTTTGGAGATGATTTCAGGTGTCCAAGAAGGGAAGGTTAATGAACAGAAACGAGAAGTCCCAACAGGTGGCAGTAATGAACAAATGGCTCCAGTTATATACTTAGGGTCCACTATAACTAAAAACCCAACACAAGTAGACCCATTTTACCTCACTTTGGTGATAAACAACAAAAGGGTAAAGAATTGTATGATTGATTCAGGAGCAGCCATAAATGTCATGCCTGTTGGGGTGATGAAAGAATTAGGATTGGAAGTTGATACTACCTTTGGAAAGTGCTATGCCATGGACAATAGATCAGTCCCAGTGGTTGGTGTCATGAAGAATGTAGAGTTCAGATTAGCAGCCTGTCCAGAAGAATCATATAAAACAGATATCACGGTGGTAGATGTTCCACCAAACTATGGAATGTTGTTGTCTAGACAATGGTCAAATATGATTGGTGGATATGTGCAGCTGGATTTGTCTTATGCTACGATTCCAATAAATGGACAGGAAATAAAAATTGACAAGGAGCCTCGGTCCACATATATCATAGAAGACATGGAAGGAACAGTGAACCAAGTATGTTTTTTACAAACTGATATGGACAACTTCCAGGTACAGTTGACAAAACCTAAATTTAAAGAGTGGATCCCCATTGAGTCATGTCTAACTGAAAATGATGGTCAGATATGGAAGATGTTCTTTGATGGGTCTTGTAGCAAAGAAGGGAGTGGGGCTGGAATCCTTTTTATTTCACCTACAGGAGAAACTTACAAATATTCTTTCAAGTTGTTATTTGAATGTACAAACAACATTGCTGAATATGAAGCCCTACTCACTGGTCTTAACATAGCAGTCAAACATGGAATCAAGTTGCTAAGTGTCTTTGGTGATTCAGAATTAATAGTCTCACAAGTAAAGGAGAGATATGCCTCGAAGCATTTAAGACTGAAACAATACAGGAATGTTGTATGGGATACCATGGAGCTTTTTGATGCTTTTCAGATAACCTGGATAGATAGATCAAAGAACATCATGGCAGATTTTCTAGCAAATATTGCACTAAAAGGTAATGATATAACGCTAACTGGGATATCTGAAGTGGAGATGAAAGTGAGACCATCTGTTCCTGACAACTTGTATAATTGGCAAGTGTTTCAAGATGATGCAGATCTGCTGAACTTCTTACGGTGTGCTGATCATTATCAGGCTCAAGCTATAAATTTTAATGACTTTGTGGAACAAACTGAAGGTAAGGAGACCTTATTTGGACATGAAATTATACAACTGAAGTCAAATAAATTACCAAGAGGCCTGGTAGCATTAGAGAGAACTTTTAATGCTCAAGATGTAATTGAAACCAAAGGGTCAGCTGTTAAAGAAAGTGATGTTGAACAAATCAATCTAGGAAATGAAGAAGCCCCCAAGAATGTTTTTATTGGAAAAAAATTGACTCCTACTATGAGGCAACAACTGATAATCTTGTTAAAAAGATATAAACATGTGTTTGCATGGTCTTATGAGGATCTCAAAGCTTACAGGGAAGATCTCTTTCAACATGAGATACCACTTAAGCCAGAAGCTAAGCCATTTAGGCAAAAAAAGAGACCAATTAATCCTACATTGCTACCAAAAATGAGAGAAGAAATTATAAAGATGAAAGATGCAGGAATAATAGAACCATGCAGATATTCCACATGGGTTTCTAACTTGGTACCAGTCAGGAAGAAAAATGGGGATATTAGATTATGTGTAGATTTTAGGAATTTAAACATATCGTCTTTAAAGGATAACTATCCATTGCCAAACATGGATAATATGCTGCAGAAGGTAACAGGGTGTGAGTTGTTGTCCATGATGGATGGATTTTCAGGTTACAATCAGGTGAAAGTTAGAGAAACTGAAAAATATAAGACAGCCTTCACAACTCCATGGGGCACTTATGTCTATGCACGAATGCCATTTGGATTGACCAATGCTGGAGCTACTTTTCAAAGGGCAATGGATGTGGCTTTTGCAGAATTGATTGATATAATCATGGTAGTATACCAGGATGATCTGACTGCGTACTCGAAGAAAGTTGATGATCACTGTGAACACCTTGAGAAGATATTTAAAAAAGCCTTAGAATATGGAATTTCCTTGAATCCCAAGAAATGTCACTTTGGTGTTGAAGAGGGAAAACTACTTGGACACATAGTATCCAAGGAGGGGGTGAGAATTGACCCTGAAAGGGTAGCAGCTATTAATGAGGTTCCCATCCCCCGAACTATCAAAGCCATTCAGTCATTTTTGGGACAAATTAATTTTGTGAGAAGGTTCATTTTGAATTTCGCAGACATAGTGAAACCTATAGTAAGGATGTTGAAGAAATAGGCAAAAATTGACTGGACTGAAGAAGCAATTGATTCCTTTGTGGCTATTAAAAGAGCAATTTCTGAGGCACCAGTACTAATTTCCCCAGATTTTGGCAAACCATTTATGATATTTTCATTTGCTTCTTGTCATACTATAGCAGCAGTGTTGTTACAGAAAAATTCAGAGGGATATGAGCAGCCCATTGCATACTTTAGCAAATCTTTAAGCCCTTCAGAAGTAAAATATGAAATAAATGAAAAGCAGGCCTATGCTCTGGTCAAAGCAGTAAAACAATTCAGGCCATACTTAGTAGGGGCCGAAGTTATTGCTTATGTCCCCAATGCAGCAGTAAAAGATATCTTCAGACAAACTGAGGTCACGGGCAAAAGATGCAAATGGATCAATCAGATACAAGAATTTAACATTGAGCTTAAGATTTCACAGGTTATCAAAGGACAAGGACTGGCCAAACTCATGACAGGAACTGAAATTGAAGAGTCTGATGTGAATCAGGTTGGATGGGAAGAAGCTAATTTCAGTATTGAGAAAACATCATGGTACACTGATATCATGAATTACCTTAAGCACTTAAAGTGTCCAGATGCTATGACCGATAGTCAGAAGAGAGCTTTGAAGTTAAAATCAGCAAGGTATGTGATTATCAATGGGGACTTATATTGGAAAAATAGAGATGGGATATTGTTATTGTGTCTGGACAACTACCAGGCAGACAAGGTTATTCATGAAATGCATGATGGGGTTTGTGGTGGCCATTTCTCAGCTAAGACTACAGCACATAAAATATTGAGAGCCGGATATTATTGGCCATGTGTCTTCAATGATTCCTATAGATATGTCAGAAAATGCGAAGCTTGCAAAAGTTCTCAAGCAAAACAAAGTATCAAGGATCACTCCCGTTGAGACCAATGTTGACTGAGGAACCATTCCAACAGTGGGGAATTGACTTTATAGGGGAAATATCAGAAAAATCCAGTGGAGGACACAGATGGATATTGGTTGCTACAGATTATTTTACCAAATGGGTGGAGGCAATACCTACCAAACAGGCCACTAGCAAGGTGGTGATAAAATTCTTAATGGAGAACATTATTACTAGGTTTGGTGTTCCTGCAAGAATCATCTCAGATAATGGCATGTCTTTTAGATCAGAGGAATTCAACAATTTTTGTGATGAATATGGCATTAAGATATCACATTCTTCTCCTTATCACCCCCAGGGGAATGGGCAAGCTGAATCAAGCAACAAGAACATCCTGAAGATCATTAAAAAGATGCTGGGGCAGAACAAAAAAGCATGGGACTCAAAGTTGAATCTTGCATTATGGGCAGACAGGATAACTGTGAAAAAATCCACAGGAAAATCTCCATTTGAATTGGTTTATGGCAAAAGGGCCAGACTACCTTTGGATAATCTTCTACCTGTACATAGATTTATGATTCAAGAAGAAATAGATGTTGAAGATCCATCACAAGAAAGAATAATGCAGCTAGTAGAACTTGATGAAGTCAGGGCAGAAGCTCAAAGGCAAAATATCAGGATTCAAAATCAAATGAAGAGGTTGTATGACAAGAGGACATCTAACAGGAAATTTTGTGTAGGAGACTGGGTTTTAATGTGGAATGCCAGGAGTCAAGACAAAGGCAAGCATGGTAAATTTGAAGCCTTATGGATCGGCCCATATGTGATCATAGACAAAGGGGGGGAGGATTCTTATTTGCTCCAAAACACGACAGGGGAGGTCCAAGAATTGCCAGTACATGGGCAGTTCTTAAAGAACTTCTTCTCCTGAAGCACTCTGCATCACCTGTACAGTAGGGTAGGATCCATTTCCATTGTAAATACCATCATATCTGCGCTAACCAGAGATTCTGGATTCTTGAAGGCATAGTTCAGAATGCCTTCATCCTCAGTCAGAGCCGCTGTTGAGCACTATTTTTTTTTAAAAAAAATAGTAAAAATAAAAAATAATAATATATGTTTCCATAAGCATGAAGACTAATGGATATTTCGGCCAGTAAGCTGTATCGAGCACTGCAGGAGAAGTTTCATCGAAAGAGCGTTTGCATCAACACAGGGCATACAAAGCATTAAGCAAAGGTGTTTCGGCAAGAAGTTACCTTCGATGAACGCAAGAAACCGCTCATCGATACTCCAGGTTTCATCGAAAAGGTAAAAGCAAAAAGCGAAAAGGCAAAAGGTGATTTCGAAGAAATATCGTTACCGAAGAAACTCAAGAGACATTCATCGAAATGTAAGTTTCATCGATGAACGTGGTGTCGAACAAAAGAAAAGTTGTTTCATCGATAAAAAGGATATCGATAAAAAAGGGGATATCGATGAACACTCATAAGCCTTCATCGAAGAAAGAAACTCATCGAAAGTATGGCATCGATGAAACTCACGAGCAACTTGTCGAAAAGGGGGACTATCGATGAAAAAGTGATTTCGATGAGTCTTAAAAGCGGCTTCTCGACGTAAGTTTTTCACCGAAACAATATTATCGAAGAGAATGAGCTTTCGATGGAAGATTCAAACACTCGGCCGAAGACAAGGGTTTCATCGATAATTTGAAACGCGCGCACTTTGAGCGGACTGTACTTCCCGCGAAGGAATTAAAGGCCCAGTTGAAAAGTGTCACATCTGCAATTAAATTTAAAACACTTGAGTAGCCGTTACAGATGCAGAACATTAACTATACACAAGTTGCCCATTCAATTACAGTTAAACTGAGTGAATTTTCGTAAGAATCAGATCGATGCTAAGAGATTGGAAGCTGTGAAGAACTTGCAGAGATTTGCAAACGATAACCAGAAGAGTTGAGCATTCTACCAAGTAAGTATTGTCTCTCTTATTTACTGTAACTATGGAACCTTCGTCTTCTTCTTCTAAAAAGAGTAGGAAAGGAAAAGAGTTAAACCCTGAAGAGAAGCCCAAGAGACAGAAGAAAGAAGGGAAAGCTTTGACTCAGGACTTATTAGACCAGTGTCCATCGTCTAGTGTAAGGTCCAAAAAGATTAAAAGTGAAGAAGAAGGATTAGAGGACAAATTTGAAAATCTAGGAGACATTTGGACTGAGATAAGAGGACATGAGTTATTTTTGTTTGGTTACAAAAGAAGGGATGCACCCGAACCCATTAGTAATCTGTGGAAGAGGAACTTAGGCAAGTTAGTAGTTCCAAATGTATTTGTAGACGTAGAATTAATGAAAGCTCTGGTAAATTGCTACAACCCGAGAACTAAAACCATATGTGATTACAGAGGGAATACATTAGTAGTAATCAACAAGCAGACTATTGATATGGTTTTTGATCTAGACTGGGAAGTCGAGGAAAGCATCGATATGAAGAAACTTTCACAGGAATTCTTTAGTTTGGAAAATATCTACAGGACTTGGAGGCTACCTGTTCACAGGCCAAAAGTGGGTGGGTCATTTGTTCAGTTTGGCAAAAGTGACAAGGTGCCATTTGATGTCAACCACTTCCATCCATATTTCAAATATACGTATTATACTGCAGCCCAAGTACTAGGCATAGAGGCTCATCCACTCATGGATGTTGGGATTATGGTTCTGTGTGCTGATATTCAATCAAAAGACCCTAGGTCATTTGATTTTGCTACTTATGTTGCGGATACCTTGAATCATGGGCTGGAAAAAATGAAAGGAGACCTTGTGAATGTTCACTTTTCATTATACTCCATGCTAATGCATATTCTTCTTTATTGTGGACAAGAAATTAACTTCTGGCCAGATGAGTTCAGCATCAGGTCTTATGATAAGAATGGTCTGAAGAAGCCGGTTCAGTTGTGGGTATCAGCATGGGACCAGAGGTTTATGAACAACCAATATTGGCATTTTCAAGAATACTTTGTGAAACCTCTCAGTGCAGCTTTTGGACAACGCAGGGATTATACTTTGTCCCCTGAAATTAAGAGGTTCCTCAGGCCAAAGGATTTCTCTCCAGAATCACAGATTGAACATAATTGGGGTGATTGGTATTGCCATGATAATCACACAGAGATAAGGGTATTTGGATATGAAGGGCAACCGCACATGCTTCCAATTACGGTGCCAGACAGAGTGGCTAGCTTGGAGATTATAAGGCAATTGTCTATTGCCAGTGCTAAACATTTAACTGATTTTGGTAAACAATCTATTGTTCCAGGTCTATTAGTTTTCTCTGATTTCATTGTCAAAAGTTCGAAGAGTTATCATTTATTACAGAATAAATTAAATTACTATGGCATGACTCTGGGTGAGCCTAGGGAGAATTTTGATCCCGAAGGATATATAAGAGCTGCCAGAGCCTCACAGAAACTCAAAGCTGGGATACATATGGCCAAAATGCCAGACGACCTAATTAAGAACCTTGAGCGAGAGGAGGCCAAAGCTTTAAAAGGAAAGAGTGAGTTAGTCTGGGAGGCCTACAAATGGAAAAGGGCAAGGTGAATGATAGATGGAGACCTAATTGGAAATCTCCAAGATCCTCTGGAGGTAGCTAAAAGGCTGCTTCAACATGAAGTTGAAATTATGCACAGAGTTCCTTCACAATTCCTTCGCTTCATTAATACTGAAAGGGACAGTCAGCCCCTAGCTCACATGTCACCAAAATCAACCGCCAGTAGTATCCCACCTGATTCTCCTAGAGAGGATTATCCTCCTGGTTTTGAAACAGAAATGAACATGGACACAGGAGAAATCAACATCAAAGATGTTGTTGACATAAGAATGACTGAGCATGAGGACTTCATTGCTGATGATGGATTCGCCTCCTCTAGGGAATTCCTTTCATTTCTATATCAATACAAAGGGGCTCATGTCAAACGAAGCATGGCTGGAAAACCAGAGGAGGAACAGATGAAGAGATTACAGGATGAAATTGACGTCCTCATGAAAGATATGACTCCTGAAAAAGGGAGGAAACTATTAAAAGAGGCCGGTGTGATCATCTTCTCTGGTTGGGATATCAACTCAGCACTCTTATTTGATGGCTTTTTGAAAAAACAAGATTTGAATCAGCAGGTATTGCCCCAGGAGGTAGATAAACTGTTCCTAGGCTCTGGATATGATCCAGACAAAAAGGCTCTCCTACAGTGGGCACTATATCCAAAAGGGAAGAGGCCAATCATTGTGGATATAGAAGAAACCTTTGGGCATCTCATGGTTCATCAGGTTGGAAAGACTGATCCTAGGGTCACTGCAAAGCTCAACCTGGATGTTGCAAGATTGAACTTGGACCAGACAGAGTTTCTGGTCAGAGAGAACATTACATACAAGGGATTGTATGAAAAATCCAAGGAGGAAAATCAGAAGCTGCAAGCAAAGGTATTGCAATTAGAAATGGGGACTCCTATCAGCGAATACACCTCATACCCCGCAGGACGCAGCTTGGATGACGTCTCTGATGCCCTGTACTGGAAATATCAGGCAGAGAAAGCCAATAAACGCGCAGACAATATCCAGCAAAAGATGGACAAATTGGTCAATGACATCATAGGACATCGGTTTAACACCATGCTCTTACAGGTCGAACCATATTGGATAGTTTACAATGGAACAATAAAAGCGCTAACAGAGCATGAACGGTTAAGAGCACGATTGCAGGGGGTGCTAAGCAATGACGATTCCATGACGCCAGAAGAAAAGGCTGAGGGTAACGCGTATATGGATAATCATGTCAAACTCGAGGATATGCTAAGAAGAGATTTAAAAGAATTAGATGATGAAAAACCCGTTGGAATGCCTTCCGTCTACAAGGAAGGAGAGGTAATAACCTTGGAGGATTTGCGAAAGGAACTTGTCAGCGTCAAGGATTGGGCCTTGTCAGAAATTGATCGGAGTAAGGATATGGCCCCTACCGTCAACCAGATGATATTCAAGTACCTGACGCTAGGGGATGAATTAAAAAAGCAAACGCCTCAAATCAGGACATTCAAAGACGATGATTACATTCATCATTTGGGGCTTTTGAATCTCTTTTTGCTTAAGTTTAGAAACACTCGAGTTAACGACTAATATTTTGAAAAGTCGTGTCTCTTCGTGAAAAACTTTCGTCCTCATACATATATGAGAATGATTTTTGT
This sequence comes from Cryptomeria japonica, assembly GCF_030272615.1. Classification (NCBI taxonomy): domain Eukaryota; kingdom Viridiplantae; phylum Streptophyta; class Pinopsida; order Cupressales; family Cupressaceae; genus Cryptomeria; species Cryptomeria japonica. Next base: position 497,311,223 of record NC_081412.1, on the reverse strand, counting down.
AATGTAAGGATATATAATATTAGATAGGATTAAGAGCGAAAGAACGACAGCCTGTAAGTCTTTTGTGTACGAACTTCAATGGAATACAAATCTTGATCAATTGTTTCCCTGCATATGTGTTGTGGATTATTTCATTTTCTTTTGGCAATCGTCTGTGATATTATCTGATAAAGATAAGGTTATTCATATTCTTAAGATCAAATCTATGCTTTAGGTTATAATGTTGCAACAAAAGTTTTGCCTGCGGATTGTAATTGTTCCTTGCAAAGCTTAATTGACTGGTCCCTTAAGGGTAGGGTTAAATTCACTCAATCAGCACATAATATAAGCATTCATTTGGTTTTGAAAGAAATAGTAACTGACAGGTTCATAAGGGATGAGTTAAAAAACTGTCTCACAGATTCGCACTACAAGTCCTGAAGAAAATTGTAATGACTCTGTAACCCATGCAGTGAAGAAGGCACTGGCTAAAATCTCAAGTTATACTCATCATTTCTTTTCATAATTAGTTATTTCGACAGCTACAGGAGTAATTAAGAAACATAAAGCAAAATAACAATCTTGAACTCGTCTGCTATATCTCCATTCAAGGAACTCATGCCATTTCAAGATCAGGAGATATCAGAATAGGATAACATATCTGCTATAAAAAGCACTGTTTATTGGAGACATTCAGTGAATAGGTATACCCGCCTAGGTCCTGCAGAGCCTAAAGAGAGAGAGTTAGTAACTAAATAGGTTCACTCTATAAGTTGGCCAAGTCAATTGGAGGGTTTGATCATAGGAGTTGGCATTTCCTTAGAACCCATCCAATCTGTTGATTTGAGACCCAACAGTGTGTCTGACCAACAACACCGAATCTCTTGCCTTCTTGATCCGTAACCATTTTTAATGAGTTCTCTGGCTTCCACCTCCAAAACTGGGATGGCTTCCTGAGGACATTCCTAGCCTTCCTCACAAACATATTGCATTCATCCAATCCATGAAACTTTCTCTCACATCTAGGACATTGTTTAATTTCTTTCTCAATTTCCACTTGTTGGTTCCATTCACCGCTCGTAGTTAAAAATGTGACTAACTCAAGAATCCTTTTAATAGCTGCAATCCTCAAATGGGCATATTTGCAGAGATCATCCTCATCATCAAAATCCACTTCCAAGTCCCTAAGGTTATGTCGATCTTTTCCAAAATAACCTCACTCCAATATTCAATGGATAAATTGTACAATCGAATCCCATGGTTGCAGATATATTGCATGATTATTTGCGAGCCAATTCTCCTAATTGAGAATTTGATTTCTGTCTTCGCCATCTTTGAACAAGACCATGAAGAATCCATTTGAAATGAATTTAATGACATCTACAACCCCTAATTGTCTTCCACCCATTTTTTAATTTCTTTTCTTGACCAGTTCAACCTGATAATCCTTGCAATGACTGCGTGCTTTTCCCAGAAGAACACATCCTCCTCCAATTCCTCTAAAAAGTCAATGCATATCTCCTCTAAGTTTAGCCTTTTCCCTCCAAGGCCACCATTAATGTCTAACGACATTTGCAGAGCAGGTTTATGATTAAATCTTACTTCTTCTTTTTATTAAAGAAATTATATAAACTAATAAATAATTTTTTTTCAAAACTATAAGAAATTTTTTTTAAAGAGGGGGCTCGCCCGCCAGCATTTTGTCAGTGCCCCCACTTACCTCGTGATGTCAACACTTACCCACGACATAGGGAATTTACGACAAGAGAGGTCGGGCGCAATGCACGGACGAGGCAGAAGAAACAAGCTACTTGTAAGCAGGCCTAGGCTATGCAGTGCATTAAATTGACTATGCTTCCAAGGGGCACGACTGTGCAGCCCTTTAAACAACATTGCATAGCCTAAGCCTGCCTCCAAGGGGCATTGGCTATGCAACCCTTTAAACAACACTGCATTTTGTCGGGTTCCCCACTTACCCTATGATGTCAACACTTACCCATGACAGAAGGAATTTATGGCAAGAGAGGGCGGACACGATGCACCAACAAGGCAGAAGAAATAGGGTACTTGCAGGCGGGTACTTGGAGGCAGGGCTAGGCTATGTGGTGCTATTTAAAGGGCTGCTTAGCCAATGCCACCTGTGTTGCTGTAGAATATGCGACCCTATGAAAAGACATGGTAATCGATTCAAGAGCTTGCAGCTTTTCTAAATACAACTTCTGCAAAATAGTAACAATGAGCTTTCATATAACCCCTACGGCTTCAGCAAATAATTACCCTAAGTGTGCCCTGCTGTTATTGATGATGTTTCCGTATGAAAATGATAACCCTAAGGCTTCTCCAAAACTTGAAATACAACGCAAACTGTTCGCATACTATTTGCTTCAGTGTACAATTTTCTATATCTGTTAATTGCTCTCACGGTTTACTGGATTGGAGCATTGTATTAGTAAGAAAAGTAGACATTTTTTTCCCTCGTCGTTGAGAAGTGAAACATTTATTCTATACATAAGGGAAGAGCACCAATTATCTTCATGTATTAATTTCTTGTTCACCTAATTCTTAATTTTTCAGAAATCCAAATAATATAATTAAAATTTATTAATAAATTGTATCAATAATTGCCTACTTTAATTTAATAGTTAGAATTTTTAAATTTTAAATTGAAAGAGTTGTGCAATTTTATTGGTATCCATAGCGCATGATTTGTGCATAAGTATTGGCCATTAATTGGCCAATTTTTTAGGTGGTTTTAGTGCACTGTTTTTGGGGCATCTTTAAGTAGGTATCGACTGAAACTTTGAAGTGACCATTTTTTGACCCTTGCATGCATAATAGACCACACAGCGTGCATCATTACTACCTTGAAGCCAAGACAATAGCCATAAGTAATTAGATCACATACGCAACAACAACAACAACAACAACAACAACAACAACAACAACAACAACAAAAAATCGTCAAAATTCGATATCCTATTTAGGATTTATGGGTGCAAGTCAGCTATAATGGCTACTAGTACACTTCCCCTAATATTTTCTCACTTATCTTATCTATTGTCATATAAATTGTGCAAAGGTTGAAAATAATTATTTTTTAATCAAACTTTTATCTTCCATATAGTATACAAACTCCATCTTTTATCCATATAGAACTAAATTATTATACATGCAGTCACTAAATAAATTGCATGACTAATTCCTATTTTTAATGTCATAAATGATAAAAGAAAATTCTTAAATTTTTATAAATATATTTCAGTCCAACCTCTTATCCTTGAGGTTGAAATCCCGACCCCTTATACTATCTTGACACAAAAACTTAAAATTACCACTGCTACTTGTCAACATATATATCCATTTTTAAAACAAAATACTGAAATATGAGCTAGCATGATCGTGTTTCTTGTCTAATGATGCTCTTGGTGTGCCACTATTTGGCCACAAGTAATAGATATTATTCACCCTCAATCATGCAATATAATGCTCGATTAGCTCCACATTTATTAAATATCTTTCTCACTATAATACAATAGGGAGTTCAATTTAAATACATTATTTTAAACACCATCGGTGTCTATATAAATATTAGCTTGGTTGATTCAAATCCTAACATATTCATTCAAACGCCCTCAATTCACATAACATTCTCTTACCACATAATATATCATTTTTTCACTTCATTTCTACACACACATACATGTACCTATATATGTATATGTAAATATATAATAATTAATAATTAATAAGCTCTACCTTTTCTTTAAGTTGATGAGGATTTATAAGGAATATTATCTAAAGTTTCTAAAGTGCAACTATAGTGCATTGAACATAACATCTAGCAAATTTATTTTCTTATTTATTCACATCTCTTTCATTACACCAACTTGTAGAGTAAGCTACAAGTTGTTGTAATGAAAGAGATGTGAATAAATAACAAAATCAATGGAGCACCCCATATTTCCTTCAATTCTTTTGGTGGTTTGAGGTAGGGGATCTTTTATCCCCCAATCTCTTCATTTTTATGGCGGATGCTTTGGGGAGAAATTTCATGTTGGCTCTGCAAAATGGCACTATTAAGGGTATCAAATCTTCTTCAGCTCCCTTTGTGATCTCTCACCAATAATTTATGGATGACACCCTTCTAATGGGTGAGGCTTCTATTATAGAAGCTAAGGGTTGGAAGACCATCCTCTCTGATTATGCCATTGCTTTTGGTCAAAAAATCAATTTGGACAAAAGCGCTCTCTATTCTATGAACACCAACCAAGCTCTCAATGTGGAGACCCAAGTTCGACTCCCATGAGGGACACCTTTGTGGAATTCTAAGTTGTGACTCTTGGTCTTCCATTGGTTGTATTTGTCACATTGTTTAAAGTGGATTTCTAAGTTGTGACCCTTGGTCTTCCAATTGTTGTTTCTAGTTTGGTGCTCAAAAGGAGCTAGTATTTGTAATAAGTTTGCTCGAAAGGAGTGGATGCTTGAATGAGCAAAAAATGAGCTTTATTGTAATGTTGTTCTATGATACTTAATACAAAAAAAAATTTACTACGGAAGGGTAAAAGCACAAAAATGTGTCATTTTTCAACAACTCCAACTCTTATAAATAATATTTTTTAAAAATGTAAAAATACCCTTTTGTAGATCTATAATTGAATTTTCCAAAACATATATCTTTTAATATTTAATATTTTACTTTTGATGAAAGTAGGTCATCAACATTAAAATATAAGATCAATTATCTTGTCAAGGAAAAATACTAAAATTTATTTAAATTTTTTGAAAAAATATGATGCAGCATCGAAAAGAATCTATGTCAAGATGATATAATTCTTTTCTAATTTGGAGAAATAATTTTTTTTTTTTATATTATAAATCGAGAGTTCAAAAGAGTACATGAAAAAGGAGGGAGGCAGAGCCTCAACCAGCTAGAAGGAGAGCAGCAATGAAAGAGAACCACCAAAGAGAAGAATAATTAAGAAAAAAGGTTGTGGGAATTGGAAAGAGTTATATTTCAGCAAGCATAAGTTTTCAAATTTATTGAAAAAAATAGTAAAAAATGTATTCGTGCAATGAAGTTTCAACTTATCAATATGCACAAAAGAAATTGAAGAAAAAAAGGTAAAATTTATTAAATAAAGTGTGGTGTCTTGTGTAACTTCAATTTTAGCATTTTATAATGACACGACTTTGTACTTTTACTCAGAAGAGTTATTTTATTTTTTTTATAGATAATGGGCCATTGGACGAATAATTTTATTAATAAGAGAATAGTTACATAAATTTACAACTTGATTTAGCGTGGGCACCAGTAGAAAAGAAATGGGCGAAGAAAACCTCTGGTCTTGCCCAAGGAAATTTATTCCTTGATTTATACAAAACAATTATAGAGAGTGGCAAATTGCCAATCAGGAGCTATACATTTGAGAAATCACATTGATTCTGCTTAGAGCAGGGTATAGAAGACTTTGCCAAGTCCGAGCCATAACATCTTAAGCCAGATATAGTCCAGGTACCTGCAAATACAAATCTGTCTTCCAAACTATTGTTTTCATCGCATGGTTAGCAAACCACTCCATAATAAATCAATTTCCAGTTGAGTCCAAACTTAAGAGAATCTAAAGGACAAGTCAGAAAAAAATCCACAACAAACTTGTGAGTGCCTAACAAGAAATAGCAAACCCTACCACTCTTCTAAGTCGGACTTGAGATTTCCTAGCTGCCTTAGCAGTAGAAGCAAAACAAAAGAGTTCCTTGCTAGCTTCATCATAGCCAATAACTACCATTAGAAAAACTGGAAAGAGAGCTAAACAAATCTAAGATTACATAGATCTCCCAAAGACAATACAATTAGCATTGCAGGCCCAATAAAAGAGAGGAAAGTAGAATAGACTCATTAATTTAAGTATTTAATTTCATTCAATCTCAATGTCAAACCCAAATTTAATTTTGCTTTTACAAATACAATTGATTAACAGAATATAACAAAAATATTTAATATTATTTATTTTATAATGTAATATAATATTTATATTGTAATATATATATACAAAAAAGAAAATAAAATAACATTATCAAATAAATACCTCTAATATAAAAATATATCATCGTTTGTAAATAAAAAATAATATTTCAAATATATTTTTTTCAAAATTGTTGGCAGGCTGTTTTGAAAATCAACGAGTGGCAAAAAGTTAAAAACAAAATCTTCGTTCCTTACCCTAAATGTAACCGTTTAAAAAACATTCCTCTGTTACCTTGCGTTAAACACTTGTGTCAAATTCAACGGCTAAGACAAGTGGGCAACGGCTATCTAGCGGACACAATGGCAACGGCTATCTATGAGGAAGGGCAGTACGTATCTGTAGGCAGGAAGCATAGGCCTGGCTATGCGTTTTACATTGCTGTATAGCCCGTGCCAACAGATGCAATGAAAACGTTTAAATGGATATCATCATAGCCAGAATTAATGGAAATGCACTAGTTCAGTCAATTTTTCTGGCAAACACAAAACATAATAATATACTTCAACGGTACAATTTTGAATTTTGATGGGGATAACTAAAAGAAACTGGTTTAAATCTGTGTGAGCTTCCAGTCTTGGAAGTGGTGTCGCTGCAAAAGGTACAGTGGACTGAAGAAATGACACAAGGCTCTGCTCTCTGAGCTTGCGTGTACTATGCGTGGATATTTATGTATGTAGACTGGTAGCCAGTTTCGAACCGTAGACCCTCTGTTAAGCACCATCGGATGTCTACGCATGCCAAAAGGCCAATCAAACATCAATTCCTGGTGCCTTTTGCTGCAAATCATCTTAAAAGACCTGGCATTCGATTCAAGGGCCTTCACTCTTACAACCATTGAAAGAAATACGGCTTCTGCAAAATAATAACAATGAGCATTCATATAACTCTACGGCTTCTGCAAATAATAACCCTAAGTGCGCTGCTATTGATGATGCCGCCGTATTAAAATAATAACCCTACGGCTTCTGCAATACTTGAACTACAACGCATACTGAACGCATACTGTTCGCATCGCGTTGTTTCGCCGAAGGGGACTCCTTATCTGAAATGGACCGGCTGATTGATTTGCATCTACGGTGCAGACTCTTCTAGACAAAGTGCAAGACGATTCAGATCATTCTGGCGGTTGAACATCGTTTGTTTTTCATTCGCCCAGCTGTTGTCAAATGCACTGCAAACTCTCTAGAATGAACTTGTAGTTCGTCGAAGCCGTTCCTTATATGAAATCAATTGCAGCTTTGTAGAAGCGTGCATGACGATTCAAAACTAGCTGTTTTCCTTTAATTAAAGATAACATTTTAATGAATCTATGTTACTTCTTAAAATCTTTTTATTTTATCAATGATATTTTATTAACATTTTTACTTTTATTTTCATTATAGATTATAATTAAGATACATAATTAAATTTTATAATTATTTTTAATTTTTAAAAATATTATAAATAATTATACGGAATTTATTTAATTTTAAAAATTTGAAAATTAATTTAGATTATTCATAGTAATATAAAAATAAAATTAATTATATTTTTTATTTCATAAAATTTAATTTATATGCATATTTGTTTATGGAAGAATCTTTTTTATAATAAGTTTAATTTTTTTAAATATATATGTATAGAATAAACTAATATAAAAATAAGAAGGCGAAATATGGTGGAAGCGAACTCTCGGCGGTCTGTACCTCTTCGCTGACATGGACTAAAATCCCCTGAGGTGGCGGTCGTTTGAGGAGGTCTCCCTCCTCCGTAGGGTTTGAGTTTTCTTCCTTAAGTTTCTTTCTTTCGTTGCATTTATTTCAGCCTGTTGTTTGCATTTAATTTCCTCCCTGGCCGAACGTGCATAACCTTTATGGAGGTTGAAACGGATGGCTCGCCCTAAGTTTCTCCCCCGCCGCTTGGTCCCCTGCCTTCCACTCCGCCCAAACAGTCTTTCTGCGAGGTCGCTAGTGGGGGTGCTAGCTCGGTGGCGCAAGATGCAAGGTTCGTGGCAATGGACAGGAGCAGTGGAGCCAATCCAAAAGGTAAGAGCCCTGGGGATGGCTCCACTTCTTTCTCCATTTCTCTGAACGAATCTATGGCTAGTGCTATTGCTAGTGAGAAATCTAGGCTCAAGGACACTGCAATCTTCTTTGCCTGCGTTGACATTGATAAATGCCCACCAAGAAAATTCATGGATGACTGGTTTTACAATTTCTGGAATATTAAATTAGGTTTTCGTATTTCCTTTTGTAGACAATTGCAAAAAGGTTTGTTCATTATATTTTTCAAGTCACATGATACCCAAGTCGAAATTCTGAAAAAGGTCTATTGGAACATGGGTAAAACCTCATTCTGTGCCCTAGGATGGTCCCCTGAAGCTAATGTTGAAGAAATATTAGCTCTGTCTTGCCCCAGGTGGCTTGTGTTGAAGAACGTCCCTCCCTTCTTATGGAAATTTATCTCGCAAATGGTTGAACCACTGGGTAGATTCATCCAGATGGATGACTCATCTCGACTTGTGCCACACCTAGATGCTAGGGTTCTCCTATCTGTTAAGCCAGGGATTGATTTGCCCAATATCCTTAGATTCAATATTGAGGACGAATCCTTCCCATGCCCTCTAGAGTTCCTAGGAGGCGTAACCACGTTCTTTCTATGCAAGAAGGATGGCCATATCCGAAAAAATTGCCCCATTATCTCTAAGAGATCTACAAACACAAAGAAAAACCAGGCTAATGGATCTAACCCCAAGCCCCCTAATGTGGACTCCTCCTCCGCTCCTGAACAGGGAATACCCGTTTTAGAGGCATGCCTCTCTGCCCCTCCCCCCCCCCCCCTCCCCGTTCCTTCTACTGCTTCCACTAACCCAACCATGGAGGAATATATTGAGGACGGGTTTTGTGTGGTCTCCTCCAAAATCAAAAAGCATAGACGGTATGTGAAATTGCCTATCTCGGATGGTCCTATAGTGGATCATGTTCTCTCTAATCAGTAAGACCCCACTCCGGCTCCCGCCTCTACCTCTAAGGAGCGTTCCTCTGACTTTAAAAATAGATTTGATGCCCTTGCTATGAACAGTAATGACACTATGACAGTCGATGAAGCTGTGCCCTCCTTGAGGGATAACCCTCTCTACGTTGACCTTGGAGCTTCAGCGCTCACCGGCTCTCATAGCGGCATTACTGATCACTGTGAGAGTAATCCCTCGATTGGACCCAGGGAGCTTGGCAGTGATGATGTGTTCCGTGTTATCGCTGCTGACTCTGGTGTTGATCAAAACTCTTCTTTTGTCCCCACACATGTGCCCTGGATCGAATCTGCACATTGGGATTACTGCACAGGGTGAGATCGAATCTGGGGATGACATTGATGCCCCAAATAGTAACAGCACGAAAGCTAACAGGTGGGGTCGACCCATGGGTTCCAAAAAAAAAACCACCTCGAGTAAGAAAAAAGATGGCAAGGCGATGCCTGCCAATGGCAGTATCCTTCATGCTGCTAAGGATATGTAACTCCCCGCCATTGTTAGCCATGAAGTGTATCACATGGAATGTAAGAGGGCTGGAAGCCCTTGACAGAAAATATGTTGTTAAACGCTTCCTTGACTCTCATAAGGAGATTGATCTTCTAATGTTGCAAGAGTTAAAATCTATTAACTTCACTCTTGAAGCGAACCTAAACTACATTTGGAAAAATTCTATAAAGGTTTGCTCAAAGCACTGCAAAGGCAGGGGCGGTGTTGGGCTGCTTATTAGTTCTAGATTAGGCAATCAGATCATTGATAAAGGTTGTTCCCCTTGCAACAGGGCTGTCTGGGCCACCCTTAGCATTGACAACACCCTCTTTGGAGTCTGTTCTATTTATGCTCCAAATGACTATAAAGACAAAATTACATTATGGGAATGGCTCACTTCCTTACCAGACATCCCTTGGATCCTAGGAGGGGACTTTAACATGATTGAAGATTGTGAAGATAAAATGGGTGGCAACCCCTTCGAGTGGAAAGGCCCGGAGAAGTCTTCCTGGGACAGAATGAAAGCCTCTAAAAACCTACTTGATCCCTTGCTGGGGAATAAGGCTGAATCCAATGGTCTTTGGAACACATGGTGCAATTACCAAAAAGGTGAGCATAGGATTTACTACCGGCTTGACCGCTTTTATGCTGAGAAAGATACTTTCTCCTTTACCCCTTCTGACCAATACAACCCTGTTGTTGTCTGCCCCTTCACCCTTTCTGACCACCATCCCATTTCTGCTGATATCAGACTTTCTGGCTCCCTCTCTGTTGTCAAGACTAGGAAATTCATCCTTAACTGTGACTTGCTGCGTGACTCCGGCACCCTCATGGCTATTAGACTCATCATCCTTTTTAATAAAACCCATATTCGCTCGGCCTCTCAGATTGACAAATGGAATCTTAATGTTAGCTCCTGGCAAAATCTCCTTCAAACTATTGGACAACAAAGAGCCAAGGATTATAGATTTGAAGAAAAATCTCTCATCTATGAGCTAACCCGGCTGGAGAATGACCTCCAAGCTAATCCCTCCTGCCCATCTCTTGCCACTGTGGTGGCCAATGCCAGAAGTGCTCTCCGCTCCCATCAACATGTCAAAATCAAAGGTGCTAAGATCAGAGCCTGTACCCATTGGCTACAACATGGGGACATGGGCTCCAAGTTTTTCTTTAATCTCCTAAAGTTTAAGCATGCGAGAGAGAGGATTGGTAGACTTAACATTAATGGGACTGAAGTTACTAACCCTGGGGATATTATGGAGGCCTTTGCCCACTTTTACCAATCCCTCTTCACCTCTGAGGATTCTTCTTTAGCTAGAGAGAACAGGGCTAAGTGTAGAGCTATCATCCCTAATATGATCTCTATAGAAGAATCCACCCGGCTTAAATGTCCTCTTACCCTTGAGAATATTCAATCTGCTATCAATTCTCTTCTCCCTGACAAGGCCCCGGGGCCTGATGGGCTCCCCATCGAGTTCTACAAGGCAAATAGTGAGTGGATTTCCCGTGATATGCTGGACCTGTACAGAGAGGCTATCTCTAAGGGCTCCCTTAACTCCTGTATTAATAGGGGCATCATAAAACTTATTCCTGAGGATAGGGACAAGGCTCTCATTAAAAATTGGCACCCTATTACTCTCCTCAATGTCTCCTATAAAATATTGGCTAAAATTCTTGCTACTCGACTGGAAAAACTACTTCCGAGGTTCATCTGCCCTACCCAAACTGGGTTTATCAAGGGAAGATACATCCTTGAGAATCTCATCACTAGTTGGGAAGCCATGGAGTGGGCTAGGACATCTAACCAGGATGCTGCCATGTTCCTCTTGGATTATGAGAAGGCTTACGACAGGGTGGAGTGGAAGTTTATCATCATGATGCTTGAATCCTTCGGCTTCCCGGGTGAGTTTTGTCAAATTGTTAAAGTGCTTTTACATGATGCCTTTGCTCAAATCGATATTAATGGATCCCTCTCTCCCCCTATCGTGCTATCTCGATCCATTAGGCAAGGGTGTCCCCTCACTCCCTCCCTGTTCGTCATTGCTTCCGATGCCCTCTTTTACCTTCTCAGAGACAACACTATCTCCCCTAAGGTGGAAGGTATTAGACTCCCTAATAACAATGAGCTTCTAAACATTCAGTTCGCTGATGACACTGCCCTCTTCCTCAATCTTTCCAAGCTTAACTTGGATAATCTAAATTTGAAGACTCAGTTCTTTAGCTCCATCTCTGGAGCCAAGATCTCCCAGGCCAAGTCCACCTTCCTTAGCTGGAGCGCTCAACCTCTGGACTAGTTTGATAGGTCTAACTACCAATGGGGAGGTCCCAACAAAATTGTTTGGTACCTTGGTGCTCCCTTCTCTGTCTCCCCGTCGCTCAAAGATATGTGGCTCTAGGTCAAAGGGAAAATCGACAAAAAGTTCAATAAATGGAACAATAGGTTCCTCTCACTAGCTGGTAGAATGCAAGTCTACCAAAAAATCCTCTCTACCTATAGTATTTACTACTCTTCCACCTGGATGTTTAGTAACTACCAGATAATGGAAATCCAAAAAGGCATCAAGCAATTCCTCTGGTCTGATGGCAAAGGAAATAGTAAAGCCCATTCTGTTAAATGGAATTGGTGTCATGTTAAAAAGGAGCTTGGGGGTCTAGGCCTTAAAGATCTCAAAACTTAGGGCATTGCCCTTGCCGCTAAATGGATTTTTCATGCCCGTCACCTTGGAAAGTGCTTGTCAGAAATAATATCGAGAGGGCTATCCCTTAGAGGGCTAAGTCTTGGAAAGGTCTGCCTCTTACCAACCTGGTGGCTGGAAGCTTCCCTGTGTCCGTCTAGGGCTCATGTGTGTTTAGATCCATCTGGAAGGCGTGGGAACATGTCAAAAGGTTCTTGGTCAACACCAAGGTCAACAACGATGATCATATTCACGGGGAAAGATCCCTTTGGTGGAACTTGACCCATGCTGGTAAACCCCTTGCTTTGATCAAGGGGTGCTCGGCTAGATCTTGGGCCAGCAAAGGGATAAAACTCCTGGCCGATATTCTTGAGCATGGTTCCCTTATATCATGGGAGGATCTCAGCGCTAAGTTCAATATCCCCCCCGCCCAAAAAAGAACGTATTACCTAATCATGCATGCCTGTACATTACTCAGCCTCCCTAAGGACTGTGATATAGACTCGCACAGGTTTCTGGCTTTTGGATGGGCAGATGGCACTCTTCTAACCAAAATTAAAGCCCGAAATATCTACTCTATCCTAGCTTATGATACTTCTATTATTTCTCATGTGAATAAGATCTGGTATACTAACCTCTTTGTTGTGCAGTGGAAGAAAAACTTTAGCAGGTTATGGAAAAATGCTATTGATCCCAAAGTCAAGTGCTTTAAATGGTTTCTCACTCTTAACAGGCTCCCTTTAAAGGGGAACTACGACTCACATGATATTTGTTCCATATGTAAGATGCCTGAGATTGGCAGGCATATCCTCTTTGAGTGCTCTGTTGCTAGGGAAGTATGGCTGATGTTTGGTGTTTCCTCTCCCCACTTGATTAATATTATGGAAATTATTTTAGGTTATATTCAGGGACTGAAGAAAGATGCTAATATTTTCTGGTTTATTTTATCTGCATACATCCTATGGTTCATTTGGAAAATTAGAAATGCTGATAGATTTTGAGGCCAGTCCAGGGCTCTTACTGAGTCTTTTCAAAGACTTACATTTCATAATATTGCCACACAGGTCTCGGTCATGCTGAATGTGGAAAGGAACAAACTCAGAAGATTCTTGCAGGATGGTCATGATACCATGTTTGTCTTTGAGCTTAAATGTGGCCTCGATTGGAGGTGCAATCTTGATGACCTTTCCTCTTTTGAGCATGCTTTGCGAATGCTAAACAATGAAATCAGGGAGAACAGGCAGCCGTCCTCTGAGCAATTGGAGATGTTGAGTCAGATCCAGAGCCATAAGAACATCGTCTGGATGGAGGGACCCCAGGGATGGACTGCCTGGGTGGATCACTATGATAACATTCTCAGCTAGTGCCTTTCTCTATAGTTTATCTTCTGTGATTCCTTTTTGTTGTACTGTCCGCTACTGTTTTGATTTGATTTGAACTGAACTCGGGGCAGGCCCGTGGTGGTGTTTGTTGCTCCTTTTTTGCTGGTGAGGCTCTGCCTCTGTATTTCTGCTCTCTCTATCTTTAATATATATATATATATATATATATATAAATCAATTTTTTTACATGCAATCTTTAAATATTTTATTTTCTTCATTGTAATTTTAATTTTTAGTATTTGTATCATAAGTGAACCATGGACACTCAAGCACTACGGTGCTCAATTACTCTAACAACACTAGCCCTTAAATTATTTCATTTAATTATATATTTAACTTAAAGGATTTATGAATAATGAAGTTTTTAAAAATTTAATTGTATAATAATTTTTAGTGTTAAAGTAGAGAACTAAATATATATTAACTTGGAAATTTATTTTTATTTATTTACTTTTTTTATGAATTTACAAGTAACAATTAAAATTTATTAGAATTAAATTTATTAATAATTATTTATATTTTAAAAAATTTATTTATTATAGAATAATTATATTTAAAATTTAAATATTAATTTATATAAAAAATTAAAAAATTGGTCAATATGAAAAGTGTTTTTAAATTTGATTTATAATAATTTAAATATTAAAATAGAAAACCAAAATTACATATATTAAAATGATTGAAGTTTGAAATTTATTTTAATTATTTGTTTTTTTTATGAAACTATAAAATAATAACTATAAGTTAATAAAATTAATTTAGTTTAAAATTGTTTATCTTATTCAACTTTTACATTTTGTACAAAATTTATATTTTAAATTTTTCTTTTAATTTATATAATAAAATAAATTTCAACCTCTCTTTGTCTTTCTCTCTTCTTATATTTATCTTACTTAGTCTCCTTTGTAGACTAAGGCCCTCTTTATCTCTCGATCTCTCTAGCTCTATACATATATGTGTCTCCTATTTCTCTTTATCTTGATCTCTCTACCTCTGTGTGTATGTGTATGTGTGTGCCCACACACACACACACACACATCTCTCTCTCTCTCTCTCTCTCTCTCTCTCTCTCTCTCTCTCTCTCTCTCTCTCTCTCTCTCTCTCTCTCTCTCTCTCTCTCTCTCTCTCTCTCTCTCTCTCTCTCTCTCTCTCTCTCTCCAATCCTTATATATCTCCCTCTCCCCCTATTGCAAACATAACATAATTAAAATGGTAAAAATGCTTGCATTGCCAAGCTATAAGAATGATTCCCCTTTCTTATTCTTCAAGCCTGCTAAGTGATTACCATAAAATATTTATTATATTATATTTAATTTTGAATAATTAGGACAACTAACATTTGTCAGATTGTCTCGAAGCTTCATTTTACAAATCAATGTCACATAGTGGACACCTCACATTTTTACTAAATTGAGCCCAAGGCAAATCTTTCATGACAAGTATTCATTTATTAATTAAATAATAAATATATTATTATTAAGATAATATAATTAAGTACACAAATATGAAAGATAAATGATAAAAAGGTTAAAAGTATTTTGTTTTATACGTGATTAAAATGATATTTTTTATAAATTTTCAAGCAATTTTATTTTATTTTTAATTATTTATCTTGAAATTTTGAAGCTTTGTTAGATTGAGAATCCTGCACTTTATTCTATTTTAGTCTCAAATTTGTAGTTATGTTTGTCACACTCGAAAAATTAATTATTCTACATATTAGTTTGATCTTTGTACATGACCTTGAACTTCGAATCTAGGATCTTTATAACCTTGATCACCTCTAATATTTAAGAATGATAGTTCTCAAAAGTACCATCAAAACTTGCCATTTTGATGACGAGAATTCAATTAGCTTCCTACTTTATGTTAAGCCCTTAGATCTATTCAATGATGTCGATCAAGTTTCAATATATTCAAGTAAGAGTGTTAAATGCCTATGACTATCCTTATGATCTTGTATATTGATGGAATGTTGCTTAAGTAATTATTTAGTGACATGTGAATGAGTTAATAAATTCAATTGGATTGGGTTTCTGCTTTTATATAATACCCTACCATCAACAATTAAATATTTAATGTTTGACTCAATGAACAATGACTAACTAGTAGTATGTAAGACTAAGCTCATAATTAAATTTGAATTTGGAAAAGGGGTTCAATATCGTATGTTGTTATCAATCAAATTTAGGGTCTTACCCATCGTTTTGAACTACGTTCAAGAATAACAATTTTGATGGTTAGGTATAAACCACTAAAGGATAAGACTTTTTACTTTTTAAATTTCCATTTAGAAATTTAGAAATTATTTTAGTTATTTCTCTTTTTATGAAATTACAAATAATAATTAAAAGTCACTAGAATTAATTTAATTTATGGTTGTTTGTAATTATTATAAGTTCATTGATAGCCATAAGCAACTTGTTCATTCCAATAAAAGAAAAATTTGTTGTAACTAACCTTAACTTTTCAAATTTAAAATTAATCATTGATGTAATTATAATAAAAATAATCAAGCTATTTGAGTGTACATGCACTCAATTATGAAGCTTTTGTGGCCTAATCTCTATGGCCCATAAATTTGTTTTATCCAAGTTTATTTATTGTCATAAAGATTGTACATGAAACTAATGCAAATCAAGTATGGACCGTACAAGTAAAATAACATGTCATATGCAATTTCCAAGCAACTTCCTCCCTTGGAACTTTCTCCTCAAATAGAGAATAGATTTTGATTAGTTGTGTCGTACCAAAAATGTATGGATGGCATGTGTCCTTTGGGATTTATGCTTAGGGTAGTATGTCCTTACTCTTTAAATTCATATTAGTATTTATCTCTCCCAATCCATCTATATCCCTCAATCTCTATACCTCTCTCTCTCTCTCTATGTCTCATTCTTTTATCCATATCTTTCTCTACATATATATCTTTTTCTCTTCATCATCTCTTTCCCTATCCATATATGCCTCTCTATATCACCCTTTATTTAATCTCTCGCTCTGCTGCTCTACATAATTATCTCTATCACCTTTTATCTAATATCTCTCTCTCTCTCTCTCTCTCCATCCTTATACCCTCTCTATCCTTCTATCTCTATCTCTTTCTCCCTTTCTCTTCCCATATATCTCTATCTCTCTTTCTTTTCCCATTTACCTTTATCTCTTCATCTCTTCATATTTCTTGCTTGCTCTCTCTATTGCCCACTATTTCTCCCCCCTTTCTCTATCTCTCAATATTTGTCTCCCTATCCTCCTCTCTATATCTCCTTTATCTATATCTCTCTATCACTCTATCTCGCCATCTATATCTTTCTATATATCTCCCTCTTCCTCTTCCTCTATATCTCTCTATATATCTTCCTCTCTATCTCACCCTCTTTATCTCTAACTCTCTCTTGATTTTTCTCCCTCTTCCCCTGTTAATATATCTTCATCTCTACCTGTATTTTCCTCTCTCCCCCTCTATCTCTAGATATGTATCCCTCTCTCTATCCATACATCTCTCTCCATCTCCCTCTTCCTAAACCATCATTTCTAAATTTCTTTGCTTATCTATCTCAAACTCTTTAGATTTCATCTTCCATATCTCACTCTATCTATCTATCTCGTTATCTCTCCACCTCTCTCTACCCTTATATATCTCCCTCTCTCTACCTCTTTATATATCACTTCCTATCTCTATATTTATCTTTTTATCTCTCACACTCTCATTTTACCCCTCTCTATATATCCCTCTCTTCTCTATCTCTTTACCTCTCCCTCTCCTTCTCCATCTCTATATTTATTTCTATCTTCCTCTCTATCTCTATCTTTATCTCCTTACCCCATGATTTGCTACATAAATATATGCAAAAAATAGATCAAAATTTTCCCTCATTGCCTCCATACGTCTTCGGCGTACCCATTGCACACCAAGGTACAATTGCTAGTTTTAGCATATTTGGGTTTAATGGATTGAGTATTATACTATTAAAGTATCCATTGATATCTACAAAACAAATATTTAGAGAGAGAAAGAAAAGTAAAGAATATGGTTGCATCTCAAGGTTTGTTATCTCCAGTCAGGTTTTTTGTTCTAGTTATGGTTCGTTTGAACCAAACTGGTTGAGTCCATTTGTGGTCATAGAAGCATTTGGGTTAGGAGCCTATCATCTATCAATGTTAGACGGGGATCAACTCGAGGAACCCATCAATAGCATGCATCTGAAAAAGTTTTGTCTAAAAGAAGAAAATCCAAAAAAAAAATGAAAAAGCAGAAAATCCAAAAAAAACTTAAAAAGCAGAATATCCAAAAAAAAAGTGAAAAAGTAGAAAATCTAAAAATAGTGAAAAAGCAAAAAATATAAAAACAGATAAAATAGTGAAAAAAATCAAATATGAGGAAAAGTGCAATAAAAATATATAGTGAAAACCTGGTAACAGGTGCTATCTATCAGCTAGCTCTTCCATCTATTAGTTCATGCATCCTTCCAATTGCATTCATTTTCATCATCATTGTTCATATCCATCATAAAGCCTTTGATCATATGCAGGCTTCATAGGTGTTTTCTCACCATGGTTTGGATCATTGTATTTTACCATTAAAAAGTTTGTTTCTAGACTGGGGGCAAAAAAATTCATTGTTTTGAGCTTAATCAAACATGTAGAACAACAATTAGGCAACACTCATCAAGCAAAAACTGAGACACGTCCAACATTGAATACAAGATCAAATTATCAACCATCAACTATCAGTCTAAACATGACAAACACATATCAATGGATGATATGTTTTGACTAATGATTTTAAAACTTTGACAATAATGGTTCAACTATTTTATTTTGATTTTCACTATCATGATTTCTGAGTGACTCAAGGATTTCTCTTACTAGAGAAACAAAGAAGGAACGTGATATTTTCTTGTCTACTGTCTATAAATTAATCGTTAATATGCACAAATTTGTCTCAGGACATGATCATCAGAGTATCATTGAGGACATTTTGGATTTGCATATAGAAATGGTTAATATTGCATGTTTTACACAAGCAACACTTGGCTAATATGGGTTCAATTATACCTTGATGCTTGTGCTAACTTGGAATATCAAAACCCAGGAAAGTAGTGATCAGGTCATCATGGTTCAATTATACCATTGATGTTTGTACTCACTTCACACATTTTAAATGTTCAATGATGACAAAAAGCAATGACCAAATGACCGACTCGATCACAGCATTACATTTCATTTTTCATTTGCATATTAAAAGTAGATTGCATGTCATTTCTGCATGGAATCATAAGAGCTTATCTGTTCCAAGGCCAAAAGCTTCAACATGGTGTTATCTCTCTTATTAAGTGATTGAGTACATTGGACATTAACAAAAACAATCAATTCATCCATCCTGCCTGATAAGTTAGTTCATTTTATTGCATGTAAGCATTGCATAATAAGATACCATTCATATGAAACATCCAATCATTCATTCATTTAGTTAGATCATTGCATTGCATCCATCTCATATCAAACATGTAAAGAAGCATCATCATTGCATTGCATTGCATCCATCATCATCATTAACATGTATTAGAAAATCATAAAAAACATCATAAAAATAGAAAGCATTGCATTTGCAAGTGCATCACATAGTACATATAGAAAGTATACATCCGTCATTTGGAATCCATAACCATATAGAAATTAAAGCATACATCATGAAAGTTGTTGTACAACATAATCATATAGAAAATAGAATGCATCCATAATCTCATAGGTCATATAGAATGAAAAGTATCGACCACATATTGTATGCGGGAAAATGCAGTGACAAAAATAAATAGCTCGAATCCAAAAGACCCACACCAATGAGACTCTTGGTGCAAGTATGTGAATTGATCCAATTAGTTCAACTTCCCAAGGGGTGTCCCATTGTTCTCTATTTCACAAGATCCCTAAAGTTAATTATTTTCTCTCAGATCATCGAGCAAGTGACTTAGGAATGACAATTGTAAGAACGAGTGATGTTTGATTTATATGCATGAATGCATTGTAAGATATACATGATGTTAAAAACTATGATGATTAAGCTAGTATTAAGATGATGATATGATAAAAGATTAGAAAATTATCCTATCATGATATACTATCCTAGCATGAATATTCTATGATATGAAAAATACTCCTAAATGCTATTATGATGATTTAACAAAGAGAGGATAAAATGTTTAGTAAATTAGACTATAATGTAGATGCATGAAAGGTTATTGATTATGAAAAATGAGGAATGAGAGTTCTATTTATAGGGAAAATAGGGCAATGCATGGTTAAGATTGAATAATCTTAACAAGGGCTAGGATTGGAAGTTAATCAATCCATGTTTACAATTCTCACTAATAAAATGGTGACAATTGTCAACAAAAGGTTGCTTGAGAGGAGATGCAAGAAGCATTAAATGCCTGAGAAGACATGAAGGCTACCCTAGGAGGTAAGGGTTAAGGTTAGGTTAGGGGATAACCAATGGATAAATCCTTTACCCAAGGGGTAAACTCTTGTGCAAGGGTTAATAGGATAACCAAGGTTAAAGCCATGAATGCTTGATGAGACCCTTGAGTCAAAAGGATGGTTAAGTTAGAGGAAAGTCTCTAACCAAAGGTCAAAGATGAGTTAACCATAAATGGTTATGTAAGAACCTTTAATGGTTTGGAAGACTTTAGAGGTTAACCATTTGAAGACACAAAGCCTTTAATGGTTATTGAAGACTTTGGAGGCTTTGAGAAGTGACTTCTCTTTTCTGAGGAATGTGACAATAATTAGGAGATGAATTAGGCTAAATTGGAAGTGATTAGAATAATCTAGAAGGGGTTTAGGAGGCAAGTGGGAAATGTAGGAAAATGCAAGTGGAGGGGAAAAGGATTTTAATTAAAATTAAATTCCTTTATTTAAACTAAAATAGATGCAACTTGCATTAATACAAGTGGGGGGATTTTAATAAATAAATTAGATTTATTTATTTGCAAGGATCAATTTAATTAAATGTAAATTTAATTAAAAAAGGAGAAAAGGGAATTAATTAAATAAAGTGATTTATTTAATTAAAGGCTAAAAAAGGTTTAGGTAAATTTACTTAAATAAATTGAGTAATTCATTTAATCAAATAGGTGAAAATGAAGAAATTAATGAAATAGGATCTAATTAATAGAGGGAATGGGGTTAAAATAAATATTAAATATTTATTTAGGAAAGTGGTCAGATTTATACATCTACACATATCATATCATCAAAAATATCAATGTCCAAGATACAATGATATCACAAAAAATTATATATATACATCACGGGAATCATCAATATCTCATCACAAAAGGTGTGTACATCAATGAATCAATGTCCCATATCAATGTGACCACTAGGACGCGGAGAAGAACTTTGTCCTAATGCAGTAAGTCTAGTAATACCAGCTGATGCCCATGTACCTGGGTCCCCACCTGGGGGATCTCTTTGAAGTGGTCTTGTCACTCCTTGACTCTCAGAATGGCTTCGCCTGGATCTCTTGCTAATCTCTGAAAAACTAGGAGCCCTCTGATCAGCAGGAACAATAATGTAATATAAAGTCTTGTAGTACTCGGTCTTACAAGCTAAATGTTGGGTAACCTTGATGGCCTCCGCTGAGCTAGTCCCTACGGCCAGAGCCACCTGTGTCTCTTCTAGTTGACACCTGTCCAAGGCTACATCTCTCTCTGTAGTGAGAGAGGTGATCCAAGCCTCTGCCTAGGCAATATGTGCCTGTACCTGTAAATATGCCATCTAGACCTTTAGTTGGACTATACAAGAGTCTCTCTCTGCTAGTTGACTCTTTAGCTACTGAACCTGACACTACAAGTCAGTAATCCAAGCCTACTGCTGATGAGATGGCATCCTAATGAGGATCTGTCGTGGTGTCTCTTTTTGTGGCTTCTCAACCTATGATACTCATGTAGGTACCTGCTCAACCTGGGGAACCTCCTACTCTTGTACCTGTTGTCCGTGATACACTGGACCTGATCTCCTCCATTTGACCACCCGGGTCATCCAATCCATAGGTACCTCTCTAGTAGATCTAGAACTATTAGATCCTAGTGTACCTGTTGAGACCACTGCCACTGCTCTGCCATCTCCCCCATCATCATCTCCACCATCATCATCTCATCCATCGCCATCTCCACCTCCATAATCTTTTGCATCTCCTCCATATGCATCTCTATCATCCCCTCTGTCTCTACCATCATATCCATCCCCACCTCGTATCCTCCCACCATCCCTCGGTCGTCTAGGAGCTCTGTGTCGTGGCTTCTCATCATCCTCATCTAGAACTAGCTCTGGCTCATCAGGACATGTCAACCTAGGAAACCTGTGTGCAGTAAAATATGCAGTGTACTTGCCAATCTTCTTGCTATCTATCATACCTGGTAAATAATCCCAATCCAACGACCCCAATGATAGGTACTCTGCACATGCCTATTCATATGAAATGGAGGGCCCCCAAGTAGCCACATCAAGTCTCATGCGAGCATAATGGGTTGTACCCTATGGAATCCCTTGTATCTTGAAATATTGTCTCAACACCCTCATACAAAGGAATCGCTCGATAACATAGGGTGTAGATCCGATCAGGTATCGAGTTAAGAATACATAAGGCATCTCCACTGAATCCTTTGGCTAGATCTCATAATCTCTGTAGGGTCTCTATATTATCACTATATCCACATCATCTAGTACTCATCACCAATACTCCACTTTACCCATCTTTTGATGGACAATGACACCTGGATATCCGAAAGCATAAGGCCTACATATAGGTCTCTCTATCTGTCAATGGTCGTGTGATGGGTAGATGCTCCCAGACCCATATTTGGAGAACTGTCATTCCTGCTAATAATTCGACTGATCCCTGGTACACTACTCGGTGCAAGTCATAATACAAGTGGGCTAAAATACATGTTCCCCACGCAAATCAAGTCCCTTGTGTCACCAAATGCTCAAGAAGATGACCCCATCCAATGGATAATCCCTTTGACCTGTGATAAGGACAGAGGAAGCCCTCGACGAATTCGGCGAGCACAGTAGGTAGTGTAACATAACCTAGATAGAGCATCTCCTTCCATGCGATGTCGTATCCACCAATCTCATCATCATTGAACACTTTGTGAAGTGCATCTATCCCACCCTGCTCACTGAGATCATAATACACCAACTCGCCCATCATGAGAATGTGTAGTATCCGATACACATCGTCAAGTGTCACAGTCATCTCAGCGATCAGTAAATGGAAGGTATTGTGCTCACTATGCCAATGCTCTTCCAATGCTATCAATAATCCCCAATTAATCAAAGGTCGGGGCATATCACGAAGGGAAGATAAACCACACTTATCGATGTGGTCTCGCTCTGTCAGGATCAAACAAGGTATCAACATTCATGTCTTTGGGAAGCGCTCCCAAGACTGAAGAACACTAAAGGGCTCCTGTAATCAAATCATATCATCATATCAGTATCTCGATTTATCTATCTATCAAATCAAACTATCTATCAGTATATCTTGCTCACTTGATATTTCTATCAAATCTCGTTGAGCCCCTATCAAGGACTCTCATCTATCATGAGGTCATTATCAATCCTATCTTATTTGGCACACAAATCGAGATAATCAAAATTGATCATCAAACTTTATCAATCAGGAGTATCTCATTTAATCAATTTAATACCTAATCAAATCTATCTTACCCTATCAAAAATCCAATTAGATTAGCAGCATTTCATCGCCTTTATCAAAAATTGTGATGTTTGGGGGGAATCAAATATTAAATAATGAAGTCCGAAATCAAATATCAAATAATCAAGTCTGAAATCAAAAATCAAAAAGTCCAAGCATCAAAATCGACAATCTAAAGTCATCAAATCCAATAATCTAAAAATCAAATCGCAAAAATCCAAAATAACGAAACCAAAAATTGAAAAACATCAAAAATTGAAAAACATTAAAAAAATGAAAAAAACTTATACAGAAAAAAACTAAATTTGCCAGCAAATAGCGGTAGCACTGACGGTGCCTATCGCGGCGTCCACGATGCCCGCGGCATTCACCGCAATGCCCGTGGTGGCATCGTTGGGGTGCCACCACCCCCCCAACAACACATTAAATAAAAAAAAATATGAGAAATTAAATTTTTTTTTTTAAAATGCGAATAAATTTTAACAAATTTCTAAAATCGCCCAACAACCCATTTTGTAACGCAAAAAATCCAACTAAAAAATACAAAAAAATTTAAAACCCACATGGCAAAAATGCTAAAAAAATAATGTTTTATTAAAACTGACTAAATTTTTAAAAATAAAATTGAAATATAACAAAGCTTGGTTTTCTCGAAGTACGTATCAGTGGACCGTAGGCTGCGAGACACTAATGTCACCGAACTCGCTCGAACCTATGCAGATGGTACAAGATCGTCATTTCCTCCTTCAGAGTGAATTTTCAGACAACTCAAATGCACAAATGAGGAGAGTGGAAAAAGAAAATTCAACTTTTAAACTCAACATGGGACATTTAAGTGGGATTTTTATTCCACTTATTTTCAATCATCTAATCAACTAATAAGCTTGGCAGGGCAGGTTTTTCAAATTTCTTATCAGGAAATGAATCAGATCAACTCTGAAAATATCTAAAAATTGGATAATCATAAAAAATCTAAAAAACATGAAATATTTCAAAAATATAAAAAAAATAAAAAAATCATAAAAAAATTCAAAAATATCAAAAAATTATCCAATTCATCTCCCGAGGGGGCATCCTCACATCGTTATCTATCAGTCAGCATCTGGGGCTTCATATCGAGATTTATGATCTCAAAATCGAAACTGCATCAAATTCGCATCATATCGAGATCTATCATATCGAATCGAATCAGTATCATATTGAAACCGAATCTGCATCGAAGTCAAGATCGAATCTGCATCCTATCAAATCAATATCAACAACATCATCAATTGAGTTTTCTTTGTACCAATGAATCTTCACACATCGCTTCAAAGAGAGGCAAAATGTATACATCTAAAAATGGTCTGAAGCTAATTAATTACATACACAATTATTTAATTAATCCCTCTTTCCAATTAATTAATTCACAAGCAATTTGATTAATTTCTCTATTCATCTACTAGTAAATAAATCTACATGATTTATATATAGTTCATTTCATATCGCCTTTGATTAATTAATCCTCCCCCAATTTAAATTCATTCTTCTAATCTCATAATTAGTTAAAACAAATCAAATCATGATTTATTGAGATTAATTATCTTTTCCTAATTATTTTAATTTCTAAATTCACATATAAGCACATGGCTCCTAACTTCTAACCACCTAACCTAACCCATTCTATCTAATCATGGGTTTAACTAACCCCATCCTATCTTGCACATCCTAACCTCTTTTATCCTAACCTCTTATGGGTTGGATATTCTCTCCTTGAGACACATGGCACTTTTACCACATGTCTCCTCCCTTGGACACTTGCCCTCCCATGAGCAAGGTTTCTTGACACTTGTCACCACAGAGATGACAAATGTCCCTACCTCCAACCTCTTCTCCAACTTCCCCAATCTTAGCCCTTGATATCTTTAGATCAAATCTTGACCATCGATTCCTGCCACCTCAGCTTTGGCCTTGGAATTCCTATAAATACCCCTCATTTTGGAGTTATAAAGATCCCTTGCATCCTAGATTTTAGCATCATTACTATAGCCATTTTTATCTCAATCATCTAGCATTATTAGCATTTCAAATTAATCATGCATACAATCATGCATCTCATATCATTTGCACAATCCATCATGAAATAGCTACTCAACTCTTGAGTTAACACTTTGGAGGTCATTTCTCTGCTCAGAGCCAACAATCCAACACCTTCAAGGTCTTCGAGAATGGAGGAAGATGGGACATCTCAAAGAGGTTTTTGGTTTGCTTTTGTTTAGCTTTCAATTTGCTTCATAATTTCATTTATATTGTCTCATCTATGTGTATGCTTGCTTTCATTGAATCACATTTTTAGCATCACAAAGACAAATAGAAATAAATTAGTCCAAACGATTACTATAATTATTGAATCAACATAATAATCAATTAACTAAAAAAATTAAATATTTTAAATTTGATATCTTCACATCTACCAATTTCTCTAATGAATGCTATATTTATATTTGTATATTGAATCTTAAACTTAAAAAATCAGTAGTTAATTTGAAAGTACTAAATTTTACAAAATTAATTACTTATATATAAAAATAGATAATAAAATTTAGAAAAAAATCTTCAAATTAAGAAATAATTAAAAATTTACATAAAATTAAATTCTACACCTTTAAAATACTTTACTAAGATGCATTAATCCTAATTTATTATATATTAAAATAAAATCACAATATAATAAATAAATATAAAGGTTCCTGGAGTCTCGAAATGCAAAGTAATTAATGTTAGGCATAAGTTAAAAATTCTAAATACGTATTTAGGAAAGAAAATTAAGAGTACCAAATATGGAGGCTAGTGAAGAGCTAACACTTGACCCTATGTCAACCTTTATGTATGTCATGTTTGACCATTCTGATTCAAACTTTATCACATAGCTTAACCATAAATATGCATTTCCACATTTAAATTTGACATGAATACGTACATTTATTTTTAAAATACTTTGTACGGACGACACTTATATAGATGAATTTAATACAAATATGGATTATTAAAATTGTATTTGGAATTATTAAAAAATAATACAGATATTTGATGTTTTTGTAGAAGTTTGGATGGTTGTCCAAATATTTTTCTTCAATAAAATGTATGTTGTAGTTGAATCTAAAGACGATTTTATTAAGAGTATTTTTATGAAATGTGATTAGTTTAAGATATTTGATTAAATTTGTAATAAGAGAATGTTTGATATTTCTTATTATAAATAGATGAATTTCATGATTAAGTTTAATGTTATTTTTTATTTTTTACAAGAGTGAGATTCTTTATATGAATAAAGATTCAATTTTTTAATTTTATTAGTGATTAGAAAATAATATTATATACATCAAAGAATTTAATGGATATTATGTTTATCATATAAATATTTAATTAGAATGAATTATTCAAATATTCAAAGGTATGTATTGCCTAGAAAATATGTACAAATATAAGAAAAATCAAATTAAGGAGATATAAGTTCCACAAAATATATCATAGAGTATTGTGAATAATTAAATGCACATTTAATGCCATTGCAAATATTCTAAAACTATTTCTGATTTTTCTTATTAAATTTATTCAAAAATAAAATAAAGATTTAATGATCAAATAAATATTTTGTTATCATTATTCTGCAAATTCATATTTATATTTCAAAGAAATGATCAATGATATAAAATTGACCTGCAAATTCATATTTATATTTCAAAGACCTGATAAATGATATAAAAATGGAATATTTTCAGTTTGCCACATAACAGTGTTGTAGCTATATAAAATTGACCTGCAAATTCATATTTATATTTCAAAGATCTGATAAATGATATAAAAATAGAATATTTTCAGTTTGCCACATAACAGTGTTGTAGCTACAACATGAACAACATAGCAGAAGACGTAACAAAAACATTTTTTTTTATATTGAAACCAAGCAAAAATTACATAGACAAATATTAGAAACACTCTTTTTTATGTTGAAACCAAGCAAAAATTACATAGACAAATATCAAAAATACTCTTTATTTATATTGAAACCAAGCAAAAAATAAATAGAGAAGGCAACTAGCAGGTTACCAAAAGAAAAATAATAAAATACTTCTGAGCAAACAAATCAAATTATACAAGAGCAATGGCACTGCTATAATAGCAATGAAGAAATACACATCTGCTTACAATAAAGCTGCTAATTACAAGGAGAATATACACCAATAAGACTTTCCATGCACTGTATCACAAATTTACATTAAATAGATCCATGCTGAATTTGCAAAACCTACTGTTTGATTTGCTGAAACTGCTCTTAAATTTTAAAATTCTTCTTAAAAATTTATGAAAAGAGATAAAATTTAATAATAACACCAATATAAACCTGAAATATATTTAGAAAATCAATGTTTTCAGTTTGCCACACATCATAATGTTGTAGCTACAGCATGAACAACATAACAGAAGACAATCTTCCAGAAGCAACTAAATCGATTACTACTGAAGGAAATGGGACCTCCATAAAAGATACGCCTAGAATTAGCGATGACATTGAAAAAAATCCAAAAGGACAAACAATCAATGATAAGAAACTATTGCTAAGTTGTTGCACGCTAACTTCTCCATGATTGCCTTAGCTTTGCCTGCTGTATAGAGTGCTTTCGCCATCCGTTTTTCATCCCTATTTAGAGCCCATTTCCTGGAGTTCAATAACAGAAGATGCTGGGTTTTCACTAGGCACTCGTTTATTATATCTGCCAAAGAGCTTTCTAATTCTTTCAGTATTTCATTCACATCGGATCCCTGAATGCGCACATTGCTGTCCCATAAATTGTTCACGGCACTGCCTAATGCTGCTTCTTCCCAGTCTATGGAGTCGTTGCCCACCCATCCCTTTGGAAGGCCTTCTGTTTTTCCTCTCTCTGTTTTGATTTTACTTTCTTTTAGATTATTCAGTTTCCCTGTTTTGCTTTTACTTTCTTCTTTCAACTTTTTCACTTTCTTTTGCAGAACTTGGAAATGTTTGTCGGCTGCTTCACTGGTGATCCCATCATCTTCTGTATCTGCCTCCTCAACGAAATCAATGATTTCCCATGCTTGAGAATACGCCTCCAAACAATCGTTGATGACCCTGCCACTTTCAGCACAATTTGGAGAGAACTGAACGATGATGCTCAACAGGGACACTGCTGTCATTTTCCATGACTTTGTATTCATGTCTGTGAATTGCTCTTCTGCAGCTAATGGCTCCTTTCCTTGAACTCGTGTTTGCTGCTTTTCCACGTCAGTCTCTTCTTGTGCTTGCAGAGTCCTGTCAAGCGGTCTCTTCTTGCACAAGTACTTCAAGCCTGTCTGAGGCTTGTAAGGCTCCAAACAGCTCAACCCTAGAGCTTGGGCCGTTCTTTTGTTAATCAGAAACTCAACCAGATGTTCACAGTTATATTCACCGTCTTGATTGCCTTGTATGTTGAGGGTCTTAGCCTGTTCAATGGATTTGCAGTTAGCGACCCACAGGCTTTCAGGGCTCTCCCCTAACATCCGCACATCCTCCAATATTTTCTTATATTTTGGGTAGTCTTCAAACACAAGCAAAATGTACTTTCCGAACATGAAGGAAAACATCTTACCCACCAGTTTGTTGTGGAAAATCACCAAAGAGAGAAGCCAACAAGCTTTGCTAAATGAAACGAGGAGCCACTGCAGCCAAATCGCTGCAGACAATAATATACTTGGTACAGTTGTCTTCTTCTTGGAAACCAGTTGATCGATTTCTTTGTCGAGTGATTGTGCCTCCTCCAGCGAGGACTCCCCCACCTCCTGCAGTTCTTTCAGATACCTTGTCCAGAAATCCTCCATCTTTAAACAACTACGCCAGCTATGCGATTGGGATCTTTGGTGATAAGCCACTGCAGTAGCCCACCTTAAATTGATAAGCGCCCAGGCCATCAAGATGAACATAGATTGCAGAATAGTGGCAACCAACTTGAACTTATTGTTTTGATCCTTATTGTCCTTTTTTAACACCTTGGAAAGCCCTCCCACGATCGTAATCACAATTTGAATTGTAACTATGACAGCAGCCGAGGCGCTCAAGGCTGACCTGGCAAGGACGGGTTGAATGGAGTAGGCACGAACAATTATCCAAGCTTTGAGCACTGCATCTTCAACTGTCCGCCAACAGTAGTGACAGTGACGGCGATAGCGTTCCTCCTCCGCCATCTCCCCTCTTACTGCAGCTTCTTCATTTGTCTGCCAGCAGGAGTGATGTTGGTGTTCATCTGCCTCCCTCGCTCTCAGCTCGACCTCTTCAACAGTCTGCAAACATGAATGATCGTGAACATGATGGAGATGATAATGCTGATCGACTCTGTTAACATCAATTTTGACATTCCGCCAGCATGAGCGATGGTGAGGTGGGGTGTGAGGGTGAGCCTCATGGGTTTTCTCAGCTAAGCCAGCAGAAAACTCCCCTTCGCCTCTTAGAACTAGAGAAATCTTCTTGGACACCATGCACTCAATACTTCTACCGGCTATAGTAGCGCAGGCAAGAAGAAGAATGAGCAGAATGAAGCAGAGGGATATTATTGTAGCATATGCATAATAGGAAGCCCCAGGGCTCCCCTTATTATTTGCTTGAGGCCATAAACGACGGAAGTTAGAGGCTGACATACTATTATTATCTTTTACACTATAATACTCAGAGGTTACATGATGAAATACAGTTATTACCAAAGCCACCCACCTAACCCAAACATGTTCGAGGCCGCCATTGGCTATTGCTGGCATGACATATGCCGTAAATACACACAATATAGTTCGACTATTATGGATCATCAAAATGTCCTTCCAACCAGCATACTGGGGAGCATTGGTGTTTTCAGCTTTATTACTGAGCCAATGTCCCGTTGTGCGGGAAGTCTCTAACGCCTGATTCTGAGTATTCAGCAAGTTTAGCATTTGGATTGAAAAAGCGCTGAGCACAAGGAAATCACAGGGAATCCAATGTGCTCTCCTCATAAATGCCTTGTGTGCATCCTTTGCAATTAGAAAAATAAATGAAAGCACTGCTGCCGCCACTAAGGCGGTCTTCAAATTTTCAATAGGAATTTGATCTGTTACAACAAAGGAAAAATCCGCTATCGGACCAGACATGTTAGATGTCACCGGGAAGGGCGATAGCATACCAGTCTTGTTCCAGGGAGACATGGTCGAAGGAGCATGCAGATCAGGTGACACCTCGAACTCATAAAAATCCGGCGGCTCATAGGCGGCCATTTTCAATACCATAAATCAGAAAGCTGAGTTCTACCGATGCTCTTCGCCTGTTCAAGGTGAAATAGGCAGTAACGATAAGAATCATCGATTGACAAATTCTTCTATAGCAAAACACCCTAAAGAGGCTCCAATAACTTACCCTACCTCTTCATGGGCACTGGCTATGCAGCCGTTTAAACAGTACTGGATAGCCTAGGCCCCTACCTCTTATGAAATATGCCTCTCCGTAAAGTACAATGTCCTCTGTGCTTGATGTAAAAGCCGGTCCGTGCAACCACCCTTCTGTCGCTGGAAATTCTGCCCTGCTACCACCAACCCCTCTCGTCAGAAAGACAGCCCGCGGGTGAAAATTTTTGTAAGGGACCCCGCTGGACCGCAAGGAACCGCCAAAAGGCTTGCGTTCCAGCGGGGACCCTCTAAAAAAATTATTTATATTTTTCATAAATTTTATTTAATATTTAATATATTTTATTTAATAAATTTTTAACTATATTTTTAGTAAATATTTAATATATTTTTTTAATATTTTTTTAAAGTGTATTTTATTTATATCATATTTTTTTATTTTAAATATATTTTATTTATATTTCACATTATAAATTTTAATTATATTGTTAGTAAATTATTCATATATATTTTATTTATATTTTTTTAATATATTTTCTTTATTTTTATTGCATTTTATTTATATTATATTTTTTATAAATAAATAATATTTAAATTAATTTATTCATATTTTCATTGGATTTATGATTTGCATTCAAGCAAGATAATTTCAAATACGTGTCTAGGTTGTGTTTTCAAGGTTCTCTCTTCCCTTATAAGCATTTACTAACAATCTCATTCCTTTAATTCATCTCATATGTGCCATGAATAAAATAAATTCTGCTCAACTCTACTCAGAAAAGGGTTCGTATAGAAATTGATTTGTCTAAGAATTGCCAAGGAATCTATTGATTTTTAGGTTCAATACAATTGCTTTACTCAATGTGTCACTTGCATTAATTTTTCCAACTCATGTTGTCACCAATTGGAAAAGCATAAGATCAAAGATTTCTTATTCATGATATAAATAATATCTCATTGTTTAGCCCACAATCAATAAAGGGAGAATCTCAACCAAGTCACATCATGATTATAACAAATTTAGAGTAAAATAGGCAAATACATTTCACACAAGGGTTTTGGATTAAACCCTAAACCCTTTTTAGTTGTGGCAGTCCCTTCTCTATGCTTTGTCTTCCATCCCACAACTAATCTTGCTACTCCTTCAAAAGATAATATTTTTTCAACATCTCAAATTATTGTAAGAACACAACCTAGTTTCTCAGTGACAATGTTCCCTACACAACCATGTGATATATTGCTATGGATGTCTGAAGAAAGGATTCATTGTGTGGCTCCTACAACCCATGATTTGTGGATGAGAATGAAGAAAAACACTAGAATGGCATTACCCTTTTCAAATGGAAACATTTACGTTGCTTAATCAAAACAATTTCCTTCATTTCTGGATGAGAATGAATAAAAACACTAGAATGAAGAAAAACACTAGAAAACCACTAGATAATTCTTGGTTAAGAGATACTAGGAATGTTAAGAGATTTGATTTGACTCAATGTGTAATCGCATCATCGAGGACATTTGTTAGACATTCTTTAACTTATATGCATTGTGATTGTAGGAATCCAAAATCATGGGAGCTTTTCTTCAACCTTTGATCAATGTATATCTTAGAATATTTTATTTTCATAGAAGCCACATGTTGGGAGAAGGAGTTTTAATCACCTCTCTCACCATAATGGACTAAATGTATCATTGGGCAAGGAGATTTAATTATTCTAATAAGACATTTAGACTTTGATAACGATAACCATTCACTCGGTATTGTCAAAAGTTATGCCTCAAATAATGTTGTTGAGTAACCGACCTTTTGGGATTCATCATTTATGACCTACCAGAGAACCTACTATATCCTTTGTGGATATTTTAATATGGTGTGCCTTTGGAAGAAAAGGAGCAGTTTTTCTCCATGTTTTCATATCTTTGATGAAAAGGAGGCCTCATTTAAATGCAAAAAAAAAGTGTAGGTATTTGATCATAATTCGTAAAGCTAGAAAAGTTACTTCATCCAACCTTTGTCAAGATCCAACAAGAGTTTTTAAATGCCTTACTATGGGCATGTTTAGAGGCAAAGAATTTTCTTCTTTTGTTTTTCATACTAATCAACTAGCTATAGTTTTTTATGCTCTTTTGTTGGTACAATTCTAGGTGAGGTTTCATGGTTAGGTAAACAAGCTAAGGTTTTCAAAAGCTAGTCTCATTTGGAGATTTTTCATTTAATCAATGAATGTATAATCTCACATTAACATGGTTGTTGGTCCCTATCAGTGACTGGGAGTGGGGGTGAATCAATCACCTACCGGTTTTTCAGAATTAAAACCCTTTTACTCAAGCTTGCACTAACTTAATATTTTATCAACACAAACAGTTATTGCAGGGGAACATGCATGCATGAAAAGATACACAATAACACCAAGAATTATCGCGTGGAAACCCAAATGGGACAAAACCACGGTGTGAGTTGATGCTCACAAAATTTGTACTCTTCTGGAGCACACCCTATAAGGAGCCATCCCTATTAGGAGATTTATAGAGACACTGCTAAGTGCCATCTGGTTAAGGGATTTGAATCTAGGCCTTTTAAAGCCTTTACCCTGTTAAAGGTAGCTTGATTAAAGGACTTAAATCATCAATCAAGATGACACCCAATTAAGGGATCTAAACAACATGACCTATTAGAGTCCACCTGATTAAGGGATTTTGAGTTACAATGGCTAGAAAGAAACATGAGGTTGATCTCATGGAATAGTTATTGATAGCTTGATCAGATCATAATGAATCTCATACTTTGTCTGCACCAGTTGTGTCTGTTCTACACTACACCAGTTCTCTGCTCATACCCTCAGCTCTGCACTCTATCGGTCTACTTCACACACACTCTGCTCTGCTAAATCACTTAGCACTTCCTCACTCTTCACTCTACACATTGGATCACCTCTCACAAGATTTCCACTTTCAAAATTTTTTTTTATAAAATTGTTTCACATGAACTCAAAACACTTTATACTCCCTCTACATTGTCACCTTTAGGTCTTTCCTTAATCCATGCAATCACAAATCTTGATAGATTTCAAATTCAAATCTTCTCGTTCTTTCTTTGCGCACCCTACAAGAATTTTGCCAACTGTCCATCCAAATCTGCCACCATATCACCCAAAAATAGCAACTTTAGGGTTGAGTTCAGTCTTTTAAATGTGACTAAGGTTGACTTCACTAACCTTTAGTTTGGCGTTATCACAAACTAACCAACTCACCTTTTTCCAATCACAACTTTGTAACCAATCACCGCTTCTATATTTATAGTTACCACCTATCTTCCTTCTACTTCACCGGTCTATAGGTATACTACTGCGCTCTTCACTACCGGTTCATCCTTTGCTACCGGTTTGCAGTACTTCCATCAAGCCTTTTTTCCTGTTTTCCAATGAGGTTCTAGTTTGCATAGGACCTCAAGCCTTCTTGCCTAAGTAACCTTCTGTGACTACATCATCATTGGAATAGCCAACTTGAAGTTTTGACCTTAACACCGATCTTCTTGAATGACAGATTGGTTGGCTTATTTTATCTTCCCTTGAACCGATTGAACCTTGATCATCTATCTTTGATATTGCTTCCATGTTGTTTGCAAGCCATCACCTTTTCTACTGAGATGCACCACTCCACCGGTCAATGTTAGTCATCAATGAGGTTCCTATTTTCCAATGAGGTTCTGGTTTGCATAGGACCTCAAGCCTTCTTTCCTAAGTAACCTTCTGCGACTACATCATCATCAGAATAGCCAACTTGAAGATCTGACCTTAACACTGATCTTCTTGAATGACAGACCGATTGGCTTATTTTGTCTTCCCTTGAACCGATTGAACCTTGATCATCTATCTCTGATATTGCTTCCATGTTGTTTGCAAGCCATCACCTTTGCTACTGAGATACACCACTCCACTGGTCAGTGTTAGTCATCAATGACAAATCTCAGCTAATATACCAGTTCACTGAATTAACTGGTTTTGTCAATATTAGTAATGCCAACAGTGGTTATAAATCTTGTTCCTCAACCCACCATGGATGCCACATGTATTAGTTTTAAATAGTCAACTATCAAATGAATTATGACTTTCCTTTGTACTATATGTAGTCAACTTGTAGCCATCCATTAATGTTGTCATGAGGCCACATCCAAGGAGCTATCCCATATAACTCCTAAGCTTGAGCTTGCTTGAGTCACAAGTGGATTCTCTACTAAATGTTAATATTGGTTGACCTTAATATGAAACCCATAGAGAAGAAATATGTGTTGTCTCAAATGAAAAATTTGTCATCTACTCAAGTTGATCAATTGCCTTGGTTTAATAATAGAGCCTAGTTTGTATAAAGGTGGGTTCCCTCCCAAAATCTTATCAAAATTTTGTTTGACATGACTTACAAGGATATATTGGCTGAATTTGTACAAATTTTTCAGACAAATAGTTTGACTAATACTTCGATTGAAAATTTTATTTCAATTAAAAAAATAATAATAATAAATTATTTTTAAATAAATGATGTCTAATTCATTTTTAAACATGTCTCAATTTGTATCTAACATTATGCAACAAAATAAACTAGACCTATAAATTCAAGAAAGACCTATAAATATAATATAAATAAAATATATTAAAACTTTACTAAATATATAAATAAAATTTATTAAGTAAAATATAAATTAAATATACTAAATTTAAAATATATTAATAAAATAAAAAATATAATATAAATAAAATAGATTTAAAATAAATATATTTTAAATTAACTAAAAATATAATAAAAAATTATTTAAATAAAATATATAAAATAGTAAATAAAACTTATGAAAAATATAAATAATTTTTTAAATGGATCCTGCTAGGTTGCAAGCCATTTGGTGGGGCCCCTAGCTTTCCTTGCGAGACTGCGAATCGTAATCCCATAGAAGAAGCCAGGGCCCCACCAAAATTTGCGGCCCAACGGGGTCCCTTTAAAAAAATTGCACTCGCAAGTTGCCTTTCTGGCAAGAGAGAGGGGTGGTAGTAGGATAGATTTTCCAGCAAGAGAGAGGGATGGTTGCATGAATGGCAATGAGGGACTCACTTTCACGTCAAGCATGCAAGATGGTGTACTTCATACGAACAAGAAGGCGGTAGGAATATTTCATAAGAGGTAGGGGCCTAGGCTATGCAATGCTATTTAAAGGTTTGCATAGCTAGTGCCCTCTTAATGAGGTTGCTTAAGTACATTATTACTTAAATTTAAGTAGTTGGTATGTCCCCATCCAAATTTTATTTATGTAAAAAGGGTGAATTGGAATCTTTCCCTATTTTAGTGAAATAGCTACTCCTTAAAAATTAAAAATCACCTTAGAAAAAGGACTAGAAATAAGTAACTAGTTGTTGAAAAAAAGGATATGTTACTCCATAAATTTATTTCCCTCCTTTACATGCGCTTCCAATCTTTTCTCCTATATTATTATTAACGATTTCATCTAAAAATGAATTTAATATAATTGATTAAAATATAACTAGAAAAACTAAATATCCATGGGGCCATCAGCTACATAAATTTCTTCTAAAAATAGTTAGCACTGGTTGCTACCAAAATTAAGCTATCATATGACTACTTTCTACTACATACGTAAACGTATCATATGAGCCCCTTATCATTACTTCACTATTATTTTTATGGAGGTAATTTGTATTAACTAAAGTTGCCTAAGTAAATTAGATTGCAAAAGGGTGGCTATATGGTTAGTAGAGATCCAACAAATAAGAAAAAAATAGACAATTATATTAGAAGTCAGAAAGCTCTCTCCCTTCCATCAAAATTATTTTTTTATAAATAAATAGTCAAATCATGAGAAGCCGTGTGTTCTTTAGATTGTTATTTTGTATAATTATTATTATTTTTTATTTCATTTTTATTCAAAGTATCAACTTCTTTAATTCTAATTACCATGTTTCTATTATGATATATTGTATTGAATGCAAATAAGTGAAATCATGAGTAAAATCTAGCATAAATCAAACCAAATACATGCAAACCTTAGAATATTCTAGGTTATTTTTCTCTTGAGAAAATTTTAATGAGCATTCTTAATCATTAAGCCTTGATAGATTTAACTTCTACTATAGGTGTTAGACTTGAATATTCCCTAATACTTAGTGCTAATTAATTTAATTTTTGGTCAAGTGTTAATTCTAGAGGAGTGTAGTATCGTAAATTGTACACCTTTAATTAGTGTGTCCAATTTCACACTCTCCTAGCACTCATTTTAGTATCTATCACTCTTCTATGCATTATAGGACCTTTATTAATTTAAATTAATATTATGAGTCCTCTCTCAATTCTAATCTTTATAAGATCGTGTATGTGCCTTTATATCATAGGTGTGCCCTTTAATTTCTTAATCTCTTCATTTATCACCTATATAGGTCCTATTTTAACATGTGTAGCCTTTCATATTTTACCCCGACCTCAAAACTCAACTTAGATTTAGTCCTAGCCCCTCCTCAGCATTTTGGGTATTGGGTTTAAATTTTGGACTGCATTGGAGGGAGTGGGCTAAGCAAGGCACATGGCTCCTCGATATTTTGACTCAAATTTAAACCACTTAATGGTTAGCTTGGTTAGGCAAGAATTCTTTGCCAATGTTGGCCTTCTACAATTTGCACTCCTAAATATTTGGTGAGGTATATAAGGAATCTCTCTCAATTAATTTTGACATCTTGTCTTATCTCATGCTAGGATTATCATCCAATTGAAAATTATATCTCATTCAAGGAGCAATAAGCTACTTCCAGACATCTTCAAGGATTGTTGTATTTATGATTTCATGATTCTTTTAGATGGGGGCTTCACTTAGTGAGGCTGATTTATATCACCTGCGCTCATTGCATACTATATAATCCCCCTATTTTATACAAAAATTATCCTAAACTCTTTTATTTCCACCCCCTCACAATACACAGCCTGAACTAAAAGCCCCCCCCCCCTATTTGCACAAAATATTGCATTTTTTCATAGCCCAAATTAAAAAAACCCTTATTTTCATTGATGAGAAATATTGTACCCTCAGTTTTGGGATATTAAACCCCCCAATATGAACACACGTGATATGATATTGCCTATTTAGTCAATCCCTCATGTTGTTTAATCATGTCATTGCATAAACACATGGTAAATTTATCTTAAGAGAATTATATCATCAATTAGAGGTATAATTATTTCAATTCAAGCATTTCAAATTTGGACTTCTATTTCATTTTGATCAATGATATAAGGTTGACACCCAACCTAGGGTTTGACTAAGGTAAGCCCCTATAGAACCCCCAAACACCTTTTTTTGTTCTCGTGTATAGATCTAGGTACAAATCAAATTTGATAGAAGAAATTAGCTTGGTACACTATCACAAGTTCAAATTTTCAATTTCATTAGAAAGACCCATGACTATGTTGCCTAGGGTGCCATAGTCCACCCAAAATTAGCTAAAATTTGGCAGGGAGTAGATTTATACCTTCTAGATCCCTAAATCAATCCCTTAGGTCCAAAACTCATTCATAAGGTCCAAAAAACCTAAGATGACATAGATAATCCCATTTTGGCTCAATTACAGGTCCCCCACAAAAAAATTCTTTCATTTATGAATTCTACACTTTTTAGATCAATCAATATCATTTGTTTAGACTTAGGATCATAATCACTCGTTCAATCAAATACTTATAAGCAACAAAGGAATATAAGCCCTTAAAGTAAGATATTGAATTGTCATGACCACTGTAGTAATGAATGTTAATCTTTGAATTGAAAAATTGATTGATAATGATATTATTTACATAACAACTCACAATGAGTGGTATTCCAATTATGGTTTTTTTTAAATAATATTTAAGTTCTTATTATGTATCTCCACACTATGTAACAATGTAAGTCTATCTCTTGGGGGTTCGTTGTTATTCATGGTGGTAAAATTTCTGGTGTAATCATACTTTGTAAGAAACATAATAGTCCTTCTTATCCTTGTCTTCATGCTTGGGGGCAAGAGTAGTGTTTCAATCTCCTATTCTTTCTAAGGATTCACTTTCTTATGGTTGAGTCGTATTTATTTATCATGTGATGTCCTTTCTTGCAAAGAATTGTTTATTTTGCTAAGGTATTGTCTCTCTTTTTTTTCTTTTTATTTTTTCCAAGAGGTTTGCATCCTTGATTACAACATCTTCCTTGCTTGAAAATGTCTTTCTATCATAAACAAATCCCTCACTTGGGACCAAAAGTGTGTTATCCTTCATCAATAATCCCTTTACCTAGAAATGAGGAAAGCGTGAAATCTTGTCTTCCTTCCCCTGGTTTGGTCCATGATGTTATTTTTTCAAGATTTCCTCTTGATGGGTAAATGTCTTTGAGCAAAGATTATTCCTCCTCTTTTGCATCCCTCA
Source organism: Cryptomeria japonica (assembly GCF_030272615.1). Taxonomy (NCBI): domain Eukaryota; kingdom Viridiplantae; phylum Streptophyta; class Pinopsida; order Cupressales; family Cupressaceae; genus Cryptomeria; species Cryptomeria japonica. Next base: position 497,272,098 of record NC_081412.1, on the reverse strand, counting down.
GAAGGATCTCTCTACACTTGTTGCAAGATGTCTCTTTAGAACTATGTCTTCCTTACCTCACAAAAGCTATGTCCTCTTTGGCTTGGATTGTATGAATATTGTTGCTTAGAGGGTATCTCCTTATTATTAAAGGTATTTATCCTAGTTTTTATTTTTCTTAAGATGTCAAGATAGTCCTATCTTGACTAGCCTCCTTGTTTGAAATATTATGGAATTTCATAATGAAATCATGTATTGTTTGGTTATTCTTATTCAAATATTTTAGGCTAGTTATACTAGTATAATATAACTTGCTAGGGATAGATGCAGTGTAGTCATAGTTAGGAGGGACCTCAAGGAGATCAATCTAGACTGTGCAACAAGAGTAAACATAATGGAAATGAGACAAGATGATGGAGGCAATGTAGAACTAATTAATTATATCATGAAAAATGATTACAATCTATCGACAACATGTGGGCTAGAATATTTGGCTCACTAGCCTGATATAGACATGCTCAATTATAGTCTTAGTCTACTATGAACCTCTAAATCTCAAGATCCATCTTCCTAGTTCTAAACGCTTATTACTAAAAGCTAGATTACATTAATTTATATGATCTTGAGGGATCAAGCTCGGTCCAAGAAGAATCAAACAATGATGAACAAGATGAAATGTGTAAAACCACCAAGTCAGCCTCCGCCAATGAGAATCCTCCAGAAAATCAATAGGAAGAAGTGTGGATCAAAGGGAAGGTCAACCACATGCCAAGGAATGTTGGAACAATGAACCGAGACTCCGAAATCAATGGGAAGTATATGTAAGGCTCCCCGGTATCAGGATAGGTCCAGGTAGTTTTGGGGTTCTAAGGAAGAAAATTGTCTAAAAATATCGTGTTTTAGTGTTAACATTGTTTTGTGTGTATTTGAAGGTTACTTGTATGAGTTGATAGGATCTATGCTTAGAGGCTTGACCATCCCTCAATGTTATCCATTCCCTAGTTTTCTTTGCTCTCAAATGCTTTATCTCTTCATTTCTACTTTACCATGAGTATGATCACAAGATCACACCCAGTTAAAGTGGGGGCTAAATGTAGCATCATATATTGTACATCTTCAATTAGGGTGTCCAATTTCACACTCTCCTAACACCTCTCATTCTTTTATGCATTATAGATGACCTTTATTTATTTAAATTAATATTATGATTCCTCTCTCAATTCTAATCTCAATAGAATCTTACATGGGCCCTTATATCATAGGTGTGCCATTTAATTATTTCATCTACTCATTTCTCACCTATCTAGGCCTTATTTTAACATGTGTAGCCTTTTGTATTTTACTGTGACCTCAAAGCTCAATTTACATTTAATCCTAGCTTCTCCTCAGTCTTCTAGAGCCCAGGTTTAAATTTAAGAATACATTGGAGGAAGCTTGTTGAGAAAGGCTCCCCACTCCCCAATGTTTTGAGTCAAATTTAAAACACTCAATTATTATCTTGGTTAAGTAGGTATTATTTGTCTACGTTGGCCTACTCTAAGTTTTGCACCCAAAAAATGTTGGAGAGGTATATAAGGCATCTCTCTCATTTAATTTTGACATCTTATTTGATCTCATGCTAGCATTATCATCCAATTCAAGAGTAGGTCTGGTTCAAGGAGCAACAAGCTACTTCAAGACATCTTCAAGCATTGTTTTATTTATGATCTCATGATGTTTTAATCATGTTATTGCATCAACACATGGTGAATTTATCCTAAGAGCATTTCATCAATAGTTGGAGGTATAATTGTTTCAATTCAAGCATTTCAAATTAAAAATTTTATTTCATTTTATCAACATTGTAGGGTTGAGTCCCAACCTAGGGTTTGACTAAGGTAAGCTCCTTTATAGCCCCCAAATGCCATTTTTCTCTTCTTGTGTGTAGATTTAGGTCCAAATCATATTCTGATAGAAAAATAATTGCTTTGTATAGTGCCACATATTTCAATTTCTAATTTCATTAGAAAGACCCAAGACTAAGCCACTTGGAGCACCATAGTTTGAGGAGTATACTCCACCCAAAACCAATTGAATTTGGACAAGGAGCAGGTATAAACCCTTTAAATAAAAGATTTAGTGTCTTGGGTCTATAACTCATCTAGAAGGTCCGAAAAACCCAAGACAATATAGATCATCTCATTTTGGCTTAATAATAAGTGCACCACATATTTTTCTTTTCATTAATGAAGTTTACACTTTCTAGATCAATCAATATGATCATTTGTTTAGTTTTAGATTTTAATCACTTAGTTTATCAAATCATTAAATCAATCACTTATAAGAAACAAAGGAATAGACACCCTAATAATATGATATTGAATTGACTTTATTTTACAAAGTATTAGTCAATCATACTTATCTCTTGGTGCCTTTGTATTCTAAATGTAATAAAAGTGGAGATAGGTCTAGATTCCTAGCTTTGCATGCTTAAGCTAGTGAACCCTATTTTCCTTGATTACAAGAACTAATTATAAATATACTTATTTTTCTATGATATCTATTTGATTTTTTCTCATAGTTGGTCTCTTACACCATTTCCATGTTTGCTTTTGATCTTTCCTTACATTTTATTGGTTTTTTTTGTATTTTGTTGCTTTCTTTGGTTTTTTCTTGTACCTAACATCACTTGTCCTTTTTCTCAATTTTTTGTTGTGTGTTTTAGTTGTGGATACAACCATATTTTCTTTTTTTTTTTGCTTCACGCTATTTTCCTTTTTTGCTCTTTTATTTTCTTGTTTGTCCCCTTGGTCAAATTTATTAGGTTATCAAATTATTTAATGCTTCAACACAAATTTTTGGTATGTGGTTGAGGTTTTTTTTCAAAGATCAATTTTAAGACTTCCATTGGATAGCTATCCTTATTAACAAGTTGTCAAAGTTCTGATCCCCAACCTTTACCATATTTTTTGTTCTATGTGTTTTAGAGATTGTTGATCGGACTTCCCTTGCATGGTCTTCCCTATTAGAATAAGGTTGAGGTTCTCTCCATTCCTTGATTTTTAATGCATTTTATATTATAATTCAAGTTTTCATATCACTAATTGGGCTTCTTGTATATAGTTTACCGGTTCTTAACATGTGATTGGGTGTATCTGTGATCCCTATTCTCAAATAGCCCTTAGAAACTATAAATCATTTTTTGATTTTTTCAATATTTTCCTCAATGGTGTAACATTTTTGTTGAGTGGATTAGGTTTTCTTGATGCTTGGTGCCCAATATTTTGCATTTGTTATATTAGCAAGATTGGATCATCAAGGTTCATTGTCCTCTAGTTTACCATTTTTGGTATGGATTATGCAACATGTCCAGCTTTTGATCCTCAATACTTTCTATTGTGATCTTTAATGTGATCAAGTAATTGAAGATTCTTATTTTGGATAACCTTTTTGGTGTTGGTTATTCTATTTATTTTACTTCTAACTCCTAATAGTATATAGGTATTATCTTTTTATCTTCTTGGTTGATAAGGGTTTACTTTCTTGGTTTACCTTCTTTGGAATTGGGTATGTTGTCTGTTCAATGTGCAAATCTTAATTTTTCACACCTTGATATGCTACTAAGATTGGCTCATGAAATATCCTTATGTTAGTTTATCCCATTTGGTAGGAGTTATGCTACATGTTTGACATTCAATCCCCAAAAATTTAGAATTTGATGTGGCTATTGAAATAGACATGGATGTAATGCTTAGTATAGACGCTTTTTGCACACATCTCCTATATGTGTATATTAAAGTTATAAATTTTTCTCCAAGATTGCAACTTGAGGTAGAGAATAGAGCTAAAATACAATTCTCATTACTTTTTACCAACTGGAGAAAATGAGTTGTAATCTAAGAGTTTACCAAAAAAATTTGCTACTAGATCTCAAGTAGACAACCAACATAATTGTTTGAATATGAAAATCAATTGAAAGCCTCCAATACCACATAAATCTCTTTGGCCTCTCCGATACTAGAATTGTATCTCTAGATAGTCAGGCGATGGGAAAATTGCTACTCTTGTACATCTCAATCATCATATTGTAATTGAGGTATTTGTAAGATAATTTGATTTTTCCAATTTTAAAAAATAGAAACAGGGACCATCAATTTCTGATCATATCACTATATATTATATAGAGATTTGATTAGTTAATATATTAAGTAAAACCAAACCTATCTTTTATATTTGGTGTACACCACACCGATTGATATTACTTGTTTATCTTTGTCGGGTTGGGCTAACTTAGAGTATGTAGTGGAGCTCATAATGAACTCGGTTTTGTTCCCTTTTTCATAATGTATCACAATGATCAAGCTACTCCCTCCTCTATGCAAATCTCCTCATTTGTACAAGTTATCTATTTTGATTCATTGCATTACAAAATTTGAGCCATTTATGTATGATTAGTTGGGTTACGATAATATTTTTGAGAATGTTAAGTCGAATAGTCATCTAACCATTCATTTTGTCTTCTCCCAGTCTCTTCATATTTCAAGAGTTAAACAATTATGTATAAACATGAATACAAATTATGTATGATGTAACTCAAAATCTATGAATAATGATATTGCCCCACTTGAGAATGGATGTAGCCTTTTGTGGTGAACCCCTATTAATTTGCATTGTCTTATTTATTTTTTAATCTATAATTTATTCTTTGTTTTTGTTAATTTGCCAATTTGATTTTTAACAATTGGTATCAACGCTGGTTGTGTTTGATCACTTGATAGGAGAGGTTTGAGTTTGAGTGGGAGAAATGTAATCTAAAAATCATCTCAAAGAAGATGAAATCGATTAGAACTAATTTAAAAATTCCTTAGCATGTTAGAATTTGATAAAATACCAATAACTTTTGGTAGAGGATGTAGCAAGGACACTTCTGGAGCTACCAAGAGAAATGGGCCTCAGGATAAACCTATGAAATTTGAGGAATGGCTTGTTCTTGAGGAGATGATTAAGATCTTCATTGAGCATGGGGAAGTGTTTTTTGTAAAAGCATGGCTGCAAGTACTACCGTGTTGTCCAAAGTTTTGATGTCTATGAAGGAAGGATCTTTGAAAGATGAAGATACTTGGAAAGATTGAATGAATGAAGAGAAAAAGTTTATGAGGCAGAAGAGGAGGATATTTGACAGGGTTTTGTGTTGGTTTCCTATTATGCAACATAGGATTTGGGAAACTTGCGATTTCTAAGTTAGAATAGGGTTCCAGAAGAAACATCTCCATACAAGATCTTAAATAAAATTGTGAGGGTGCTTTCAGATGCTGGAGTAGATAAAGCCACCAAGGGGTTTATAGGGAAAACCCCTCTTCATGATGTTGTGTACTCTCAAAGCTCTTAAAGTCTCAATGTTGTGGAGGCTTTGATGGAGGGAAATAAAGGGGGTTTTGTAGATTGGGGAGCACTCAAGGACTCTAATGGGTGGAGTGCCTTACATATTGCAGCAACACAAGGTCATGGCTACTCCACGAAGGCCTTGCTTAGAGATGGTGCCAATGTGGATGCTACCACTACTCTATTTTGTGTTGCCTCTGAATGTCATGTAGACATTGTTGAGGATTTATGGGATTTCTATGTAGACAAAGAGACAAGATTAGATCAGTATGTAATTGGAAAGTTTGATGAGAGTTTTGAGATAGTTTCAAGGACTCTAGCTAAGAATGTTGAATTAAATGTAACTAAGCTCATCTCCTCACAAAATCTAGAACATGTTGCTTCTAGTATCAACATTGGGATTGATTTAGAGTAGGAATTATATACAAATATGATAAATGAGGTTGTTTAAAGTGTAGGTGAAGGTGTTATTGAAGTTAAACCCGTGGATCACATAATTCCTTATTACAGGTAGAATATAGAGAATGTAAGTTTTGCAAGTTAGGGAAGACAAATATTGGTGGTAGAACATTTGTTTCAATGTTTGAGTTTGGAGATGGTGTTCTCTCCACTACAGGCAAAACTCATCTAGGAGGAGATCACTTTGACAAGGGAATTGTTAACTCTGACCTAACATGGAGAAATTCATTTGAAGTGTTCTTGAGTAGAATTTGGAGAAGCTTTAAAAGTCTTGTAACACTTCTAGATTGTGACATTAAGAATGGAAACATAGGGGATATCATTGTACATAGTTGTATGATTTGGACTTCAAGTGGGAGATTTTTGAGAATGTCAATTCCAATGGTCATATGACCATTTGTTTCCTCTTCTCCTTGTCTCTTCATATTCGAAGAATTAAAAAATTGTATATCAACATGAATGTAGATTATATATGATGTAAGTCAAAATTTGTTAATAATAATATTTCCCTATGTGAGAATGAACGTAGCCTTTTATGGTGAACCACTATAAATTAGTGTTGTCTCCTTTATTTTTGAATGTTTGATTTGTTCTTTGTTTTCATTAATAGGCCAATTTGATTTTTTAACAAATCTAAGATATTTCATATTCTTTGATACATAATCAAGAAGAGCTAGTTAGAGAAGAGAGACTCCATAGATCCTCTCCATATCTATCTATAATGGGGTAAAAGTGAATGATGAGGAGATCAAGAGGAAATTTTTCCTTCCCTCCAAGGAGAGATGAAAGTTTCAATACAGATTTCCCTTCAAAAACTTTATCTACATTACATTAAAAAGAGGGAGGCGAATTCACTAGATCCAATCTCTGAGGAAAGAGATTGAATACTAAATGAATTGAAAATGGTGTGAAAATGATAAGTTAAGCCATCTTTTAGAATGGAAGATGGTTGAATGATGTGTATTTTGAGATTGTGTGATTTAGAGGCAAAGAACTGATTATAACTTGAGATAGAAGCGTGGGATGAAGTTGTGCACCTAGATTTGGATATAATATGTTGAGACGAAGTTGCCTTGCAAATTTAAGGAAACGTTGTTGGGACCGTGTTGAAAGTGCACATGGTCCTTCAAAAAATCCATGAAATCAAAATGGTATTTATGCCTCTGTGAATGGAGTCTAAATCTAAAAATACAGTTGAGCACCTACAACCTACACATAGAAAAGAGAGGAAAAGGAGTTTGCCTTCTGGCCAAACCCCATTTTTGGAATTAACCAAATGATGAAAGAAATTACTTCCAAGTAAATGTAAATGAAAGACTGAAATGTAAACCACCTCAAGGGAGGTTGCAATAGGAATGTAGATAGAATTTCTTGCATGTAATTGAATGTTGAAAGGGATCTCCTCTTCAATGGTTGAATCCTTGACTTCAATGCAACACCTAGCCTTGAAGGGAGACTTGAGATGCTCAATGCTTGAAAGGAATGCTTGAATGCTTGAACTTATAATCAATTCAACTTCTAGTTTATGCAAATGGGAATATAAATGCAACTTATATATTAGTCAATTAGGGTTAATTGACTGATTTTTTGTCACAGGCCGACATCGGTTAGGTTTTCCCACTCAAAATGCAAAGACCAAGGCAAATTTTGAAAGATGGAGACCTAATACATTATCAAGAGGAGATAGTTAGAGAAATGACACATGTTGAATCATATTCATCTCTTCTCTCTATCTTATCCTGATGATGGATCATAGAGTATGATTGAAAACATCTCTCTTCTTTGATTATCTCATATCAATACATTATGAAGAGGAGATAGATAGAAAAGAGAGATGTTTTGGATCACACTCCATCTATTCGCTTTATCTTATCTTGATGACAAGCCATGTAGTATGATAAAAAATCTCTCCTTTGGTTAACTCATATCAATACATCATCAAGAAGAGGTAGCTAGAGGAGAGTGACATTTTTTCCATCTATCTTATCTATAATGACAAATTAGGTTGTATGATAAAAAACATACCCTCTTCTTTGATTTTCTCATATTAATGGTGGATCATGGAGTGTGATCTTAAATGTTCTTGATAATGGGTTGTAGTTTGTGATCCAAAATATTAATGAAGTTCCTAATGATGGATTGTGGAATATAAGCTTCACAATATTTTTAATTTAATTATGTATTTTTTTCTTCGTTCACTATTTTGGATCATGTTTATGATACATCAACATAAGGAGATAGCTAGAGAAGAGAGATATTTTGGATCATGCCAATCTCTTTTCTCTATCTTACCCTGATGATGAATAATAGCTCATGATCTAAAATATTTGTCCTCTCTGACTATCTCATATTGATAATAGATAATAAAGAATGATGTGAAACATCTCTCTTCTCTAACTTTGTCATCTTGATGATAGTTCATAGTATATGATCCATAAAATTAATGAATTTATCTTCTAATTATCTTATCCCAATCATGAATCATAATTGTCCAAAAAAAAAAATATTGGCTAGATTATAATTCCTTGCACTAAAGATATTTATAGTGTTATGTTCAGGGTTCTTTAGAGTAGAAATAACATCTACATTTGTGTCTTTATAGATTCAGTAGATTAAGCGTATATATGAGTTTCCATCATATTATTTTTTAGCATCAACTTTTAGGATGTAAGGGAATAAAACAAAAACAGACTATTGAAAATAGAACATAGCATATATGTTAAACATAACAGAGCATGTAGATAGCTATATGTTGCAACATACTAAAATCTTTCATTGATTGGAAAAATAGTTACAGATATAGAACTCTATAGAGTTATTTGAATATCTAAAATCAATGATAAAAAATTACATTCCAGAGTTGTACACCAACATATATTTATATGTAAGATCCCCTTGGTGTAGGAGCACCCTCATGCTCAAAATATCAAATTTGATTGTTTGTCTTGTTTTGTGTTGTTTCATGTAAATAAGATCATTTTGGACCATTAATGATCATTTGGAGTCATTTGTGATATTTTGGGGTCATTTCGATAAATGATGTAAAAGTTGCTCAATTATTTTTTATTAAGGAAAAAATGAGTTTTACAGGGTCCCAGAATGACATAGTTATAGGATACAAGAAAATAAACAACTAAAGTCCACTAAAATAGAGAGGTTGTCAAACAAACAAAAAGGACAACAATCCAAACTAAAAACAAAAATCTGAAACAAGACAGACACTAACCTAAGGACTTTAAAGTCTCTACAATCTCAGCTTCCGGGATATTCATCTCTTGAGCTACCTTCTTCAGGTCCTGGATCTCTTGAATGGAAGACTCTACTTTTCTCTTGAGGTTGGCTCTATTCTATTTGAGGGATAGGAATCCTCTTTTTGGCTTTTATCTTTGTCAACATCCAAGTCTATGAACAAGGTAGCCTGTTGGGTTTTATCCAACTTGTCCACTGATGTACTCATAGAGGCAACATAATTCTTCACAATTTTTTGGCTTCACTTCATAATGGTATTCATGGTTTCTTTGATTGTACCAAATTCTCCTTTAAGATGCATGGTCTTTTTCTTCAATCCACACTACCCATGCAGTATGTTGAGGTTGCCATTTTTCTATCATTTTATCCAGTTTGTGAGACATCTCCCTATTATTGATGTTAATTTCATTAGTTTCATGAAAAACCCATTAAAAAACCCTAAAGAAATCTATAGCACCATTTCTATCAATTGCCAAAATATCATCTAGAAATTTCTAGTTCGATTAAAAGTAATGGTCTTAAGGTTTGATGTCTTTAGGGAATCTGGACCTATTCTCTCTATCAGTGCTAGGGTAAGAAGAGTAGGATCCATCAGAGGTATTATAGGTAGGAAAGGAATCTTCTAGCATGTCCTCAAAATAAGAAACCAACTTCTTTTTAGGAGGGGCCTTCACCTTGTTTTTAGCTTTTGAAAGGGTTTTCATCGAGAAATATTTTTTACCCGAAGGCTTACTAAAAGGGGTTTTCTTAGGCACCTTCTTAGAGAGGGGAGAATATTTTGCTTCTCACTCAGTATCCCATTCATCATTTCCCTCAGACAAACTAGTATCAGTATCGTACCCTTTCAAGGTTGAAGCCAAAATGGGATTAGACAAAGCCGACATGTTTACAAAGTGCTCATGAATTAGATGAATGAGACCAACATGTAGGACAGGGTAACTCCTAGGGCTATTATGATGTTCTTAAATACAATGTTTTAGAGATCACAACAAGTAGTAGGGAAAAGAAATCCTAACCTTGTGCTGGAAATGATTGAGGATGACAAAATGGTATCCATAGACTCTGGTAAATCTATCATCCATCGTGATGTATTCCATAATAACCCTGAGTACCTCCCTCCAAAGCTTCTTAATGCTACCATGATAAAAATAGTTGTTCAAAAATTTTACAAGTGCCTCCTTTTCCTCATCGATTTTCAGAAATTTGATAACCTCTTCATTCGAAAACTTTTTGTCATGAAACAAATTCACCCCCTCTATAGAAAGCCCAATAACTTCCCCAATAAGATTCTCGTCTATCTTCACCTTTCTCCTAAAGAGAATAATTCCTTGCTCCTTGCAATTTTTGGTAAAATACTTCATTGTTTCAAGTTTAGCACCATGGATTTTCTTGAGGAAAGGATTCAACCCCCTATCATTTTGCCTCCACACCTTCTGGTTTTTCTTGTGCTTCTCACAATTTTTTGGCTCAACCCTCTTCCTGCTTCCCCCCATTTTCATACAGACTTTACTTCTCTCATTAGTAGAGCTAATAAGCTTGGCAGTAAACCAACAATGAAACTAAGGCACCCACAAAACATGCCAACCCTCACAACTCGTAAAGATAATTAATGCACCACCACCATATTGAATGATTAAATGGTACCCTTCTTTTCTCCACTTAATGATTATTAAAAATGATAACTTTTCCATGTGTGACATCATAGTCGAATAAGGCTTTGATATCAACTCCTAATTCATTATAAGTATGCCACATTCATCAGCCTATAAGCTTGACCCCTTCATTGGAAAAATAATCAGCCATTGCATTAGCTTCCCTAAAAGCATGGGAAATTATAACCTTTTCGAAGTTGGATAAGAGGGATTTGGCCTCATCAATCTAACTTTTTATGGTACATGATGGGGGGGTTTCCTAGAAGGCATTTGACAATGTTTTTTGAATACCCCTCAATCCATATATTTTTGATATTCATTTTATTAGCAATATCAATAATCTAGAAATCTACTATTGATTCGGCTATGTGATTCGACTGTGATCCCAAGGAGAGTGCCACAACCGAAACAAAAGTTGCTCAATTATTGTCAATGTTGCCATGACAACTTTTACATTGTAATGACAACTTTTCAAAAAGTTGTTAAAAATTAGTTTAGGGTCAATTGAAGGATGTAAAGAACTTTTGTGGGCATAAATAGGCCTCTTCCATATGACCCAAGGGTTGGATACTTTTATAGTTACAATCTTAATTGATAGACACATCATTTTCTTGTGTATTCTCTCATGTTTTTGGTGCAAATCCAACTTGTACAGATTGTACTCATAATTCCATGAACTAATACTAATTGAACTTAAAATCCACATGAAGCTACTTTTATTTGCACTTGGTTTCACTAAATTTCACAAAATAGTTTAAAAAATATTGCAATTTTAGTGAAAATTGGTCAAAACCTTACCTAGGGTAACCACCAAGTAAAAAAAATGTTTTACTTGACTTTTCCATTAGTGAAAATCACCAAAATGGATGGAAAGGTCTACAGTAATTTATTTTATCATATTTCAAGTTTGTAGGTTTCAATGATGAGGTTTGTACATGCAAAGAACTGACTATTGGCCTGATTTTCCTGATATATCAAACTGTCAAAGTAGTGAAGGGCAACTTTGAATGAAATGGTGCATAATTTGGGCTCCTTGTAAAGGAAGAAGTGTAGTGTCCCTCTGTGATTTGGTCTTTATGATAGGATGTGATAGATATTTATGGATTTGTTTAGATTTATTTTCTCTTTGATGAATAGTAGATTCATTATGATTTGATATAGAAAGTTGTTTTTTGATATAGCATGCAGAGAGTTTTTAGTTGCTCCTCATGTTGCTTATGATTTGAGACCTCATTTTTTAGATGTGGGTATCATAGCAGATTATTCCTAGTATCTTCTTACTCATCCATTTCTTTGCATTACTGATCCTACAGACCCTCCTCCCATCTTAGGAGGTGAGGAGTCAGATTCTAATGATCCCGTTGTGAGGAGGCAGAGACAGATGTGAGAGCTCAAAGTTGCTCAAGAGGATGGAGGAGATGAGGGGATGAGGGTGGTGATGATAACGAAGGGAGGCACAGATGAAGAGGACGCATGGATAGAGTTTGAGGAGGACCTTTTGAATAGATTGGTCGAGTTGGTAGGATAGGGAGACCACTTCCTATGGTAGGGAGAGATGCAGTTCAGGTTGTTAGGCATGTAGAGAGGGATACAGGCAGAGGGACTGGCAGGATTGGATCAACAAGGAGACTACCTTCCCTTGGATTAGGTAGAGGCAGTGAATTGGATAGAGGTTGGGGGAGGGGGATTGTTTTTGGTCAGATTTGTCCAAATCCTAGGGTTATAGCAACACAAGGAGGCTAGGATGAGAGAGGAGAATTCAGAGGAGCATGTGCCACTAATTTGTCAATGGATTATGAGATCCACATAGGTTCAGAATCCAGCTCGTGTAGAGACAAGAGAGAGGGCTGGTGATGAGGCTATGCAGGATGCACCTTAGTAGGATGTGCCTCAGTAGGAGACTATGGATGATCACAGAGCATAGATTGATTAGTTGAGAGCATAGATATAGGCTCTCACTCTTGAGAGAGAGCACTGAGGAGATACCAAGATGCACAAGGTACACTTGATCATATACAAGAGGTTGGTTCTAGTACACTCTCAATTGATACTACCAAAGCATTATTTCAGGCTGGGAAGGAGACTGCACATTGGTGGAGATTATATGAGGATCTGGTCTTAGAGAGTTAGAGAGTAGGAAGTTATATGACCATAGTCAAGATGGATACTAGTAGTGGTAGGGTTATGGGGTCTCCTCAGAGGGGTAGAGACAAGGATTGAGGTGCTGGACGATTTGGTGGGTCTTCTCATCTACCTCCATAGAGACGGATAGATTCGAGCAACAATGGTGCTAGACACCCTTGATTTGAGACTTGATTTGTATCATGGGACATTATATTTACATTTATGATGATATGCATACATGGACTTTATATGATGCTTTGATTAGTGATTTATTATGCATGCTATTATGATGATGATGACCTATATGCATTGATTACATGGATGATGACCTTTTCTTGGCTTTATGTTTTACGATGTTATAATGATCTATATGCCTCTATTATATGATGATGAGATTTGTGTAATTTACATGATCTATATGATGATGATGTTTCTATGATTTACATGATCTATATGCATATGAAAATGATTCTATGATGCTTAACTTCAATGATTAAATGCAATGATCTATATGAAAATGCTTATAATGATGACTTATGCAATGGAGGTTTATTTCTATTCCATGATGTACATGCATATGATGATGAAATGAAAAAATGATACTAATGAAATGCATTTGATTTTGATTTGATGATTTGGATGCAATGTAATGTTTATAGATGATAATGTAAATGCCTATGATGATTAGATGATGAACTATATTAATAACGATGATGTAATAATATGGTTAATGAATCTAAATGCAAAAATGAAATTATATGAACCTAATGGATAAATGATTCTAAAAGAAGTAATGATAATTAGATGTAAAAATGATAATGAACCTAATGCAACTAATAATGATATGATCAATGCAAATTATACCCTATTCAAACTAATGCAATCGTAATGCAACTAATTAATGATGAATGATGAATGATAACATGCAAACCTAATGATTGAAAGATGAAATGAACCTAAATATTTGAATGCAACTTAATATGATCAGTGCAAATTATTTTTTTTTGGCCAAATATACTCAATCTTTATTTTGTCCATTGATTTTGAATGAAATGAGATGAAATGCTTTAAATGCAACTAACAATGAATACTTATAATGCAAATGACACTAATCTAAAATGATCTAACTTTAATACCATCATTCCTCACATGCTTTCTTGTAATAGTGCTTGATTTTATCATTGAGCTTTTAAATTGTTGTAAGAAAATATAAGCAACTTGACATAATGATTCAAGTTGACCTGAGTAATTCTTACATGGATTTTGATATAGCAAGTTAATACAAGCAACTTGATATGATGAACCAAGATGACCTGAGTATTTCTTGCAAAACAGACAAGGATTATCCCCTTTCATGCATGATTCGGTATGCCCTTGATGATCTTTTTTTGATCATATCCTTAGACAAGTACATACCTTACTAAGAGATAAACCGTAGACAACAAACAAAGAAAATAAGCATGCTCTAGCATAGCTCCTCTACTCATGGACATCATCGAGTTGCATAAGTTACATGATTAGTAAAAATTAAGATATAACATTGAATCATGTATGTCATACAAATGCTCTAATAGTCATTAACTGATATAATCATCTTGATGAATGATCATTGATAATTCTTCATTACTTGTTGGTTGTATTTTTGTATTATGAGTTTCACAATTTAATTGTTACGAGTGTCTTGATCTTTGTTGCCTTGTTGCTTGCCGTTTGTTTCAAAACCCTAGGTTTTTTTGTTTTTTCTAAGTGTTTGAATCTTTTTGGATTTTTTCGAAGCTTCTAAAGATGCTCTTAGCAAAGGTTTTAGGATTTTGCCCCCAACAAAAATAAAATTTATGATATATATACAAATAATAATTCAAACCATGGTGGGATTTGATGTAGATATGATTGAGTCTGATAAAATCCAAGACAATGACTGCACTAAGTATGTCAAAGGTTGATAATTGTTGATAATGCTGCATATTTCTTGCTAATGGTTCAAAGTAATAGATGTGATAGCTGAAATGGATATGCTAGGATGGATAGATGTGATAGGATGAATAGATGTGATAGGATGGATGGATGAGCAAAGCAATCTTATAGATGGAAGAACCCACTTTAAGATAGCACTTCTTTACCAAGTTTTCACCATCTAAATTTATTGCATTTTTTCCATATATTTGTTTTTAAATTTTTTTTTTTACTTTTTAGGGATTTTGCCACTTTTCTAATTTTTAGACTTCTTTATGCTTTTTTCATTGTTTTTGGTATTTTTTGCTGATACCTTTAAGCATAGAATTTCTTCAAATGCATAGTATTGATAGGCTCATCGAACCAATCACCTTCTAGTGTAGATAATTTGTATGCTCCTGAACCATATGCTTCTACCATGACAAAGGTACATAACCAATTTAGCTCAAATTTGCCTTTCTTTTCTTGTTCTTGTTGGTTACGTGGATTTTATCTTAGGACTAGATCTCCAATATGAAAAATTTGTGGCTTAAATCTATGGTTGTAGCTTCTCGTCATTATCTATTGGTATGATTTTAAATGATCTGAAGCATTTTGGCAGCATTCCTGAATCAGTTCCAGTTCTTGATGCCTATAGACTCGTTGTTCTTCCTCTAGGACAAGACCTTTCAAGGATACTTGTAGAGAAGGTATCTCTACTTCAACTGGAAATATTGCTTTTGATCCATATATAAGGCAATATGGAGTTGCACTTGTTGGTGTACGAATGCTAGTTCGGTAAGCTCATAGAGTAGGATTTAGCTGAATATATCAGTCTTTACCGGCTTCACTGACTATTTTCTTCAGGATCTTTAGGATTGTTTTCCTTGATGCCTCAACTTGACCATTTCCCAATGGATAATATTGTGTTGAGAACCTATGTTGGATATGGAATTACTCACATAGTTCCTATAAGAGTTGTAGAAGAGAACCTCATAGAACCCAGTGAACACCTGTATGCAAATAACCTCACAACAATGGAAGATTCACAAAACACAAAGAATGCTTTGAAAACCTAGAGAAAAAGAGTAAATTAATGATAATTATATAATGAATTACAAAAGGGATCAATCCTTATAAAAAGAGATCAAATCTAGAGAGGAAAACCCTAAAAGCAATTAATAATTAATAATAAATTAATCATTAATATTCCTATATTTAGCTTCCTAAATTTAGCTTAAGTGAATTACATAAAAGATGATTTAATTATTAAATCAATATGATTTAATTAATTAAGTAAACTAATACCGTTACTCTAACACTCCCCTTAAGATGAAGATAGAGAGAAGCTAAAAAATAACTAAGGACTAGATGCATGAAATCCAAAATGGGTCTTAACAACAAGGCCTAATGAGGTACCCAAGTACAATGAAATCTCTATAAAATGAAGAAAAAGGAGAAAACCCTGCGGGAAAAAACTCCTCTCCTAAAAGAGATGAAATCATACTAAAAAACATGAAGGAAGGAAGGCCTCACAAAGACCCCCCAAGGACAACTTCATTCACCATGAGCATGGAGCACGATTGAAGATTGTGTGGCGATGCCAAAGGTTTCTTGAAGATGTTAACAACCTACCCCTCTCTAGGAATGTACTCCAAGGTGAGTGAACCATCCTAAATCAACTTCCTGATGAAGTGCACGTGGATCTCAATGTGCTTTGTCTTCTCATGCTCCATTGAATTGCGGGAAATGTGTATAGCACTCTGATTGTCACACCAAAGAAGTTTAGGACTATTAGGAGAAAAACTGAACTCTGTTAACAATTGTCGAAGCCATAAAATCTCCTGACTAGCTAACACTACTTCTCGGTACTCAACCTCTATAGAGGATAATGCAATAACAGATTGCTTCTTGCAAGACCATGTGATAGGACCAGAACCAAGATAGAAAATAAAGCTAGAAGTAGACTTCTGATCATCGACATCACTGACCTAATCTGAGTCAGTGAAGCCAATTATGTGAGGAGCCCCTGATGTGTAGTGAATGCCATACTGTAAAGTGCCCTTAATGTACCTCAAAATACGTCTAGCAACTTACCAATGGCTCTCATGTGGATCATTTGATAACCTAGAGACAAGGCCACCTGCAAAGGAAAGATTGGGATATGAATGCATCAGGTACAACAAACTACCAACCAACTGCTTGTATAATGTAGGATCTATTGAAGGAGTAGAGAAAGTGGAGGACATAACAACACTCGACTAGAATGGTGTGGGGGAAGGTTTGAAATAAAGCATGCCAAATCTCTAGAGCATGTCAAGAGCATACTTCTACTGATATGTGGAAATCCCATCCGAAGACTGAACAACCTGTAGACCAAGAAAACAGTGAAGAAGATCAAGATTTGTCATCTCAAACTGCTCTATCAAAGCTCTCTGAACACTTTGAATCATGGAGGATGAGGTACCTATTGATGCTCTGCAAAAAGGGAAGGTTAGTCAATGATAAATAACACACAGCACACAAGAAACTGTTAGTGTTAACCAATCAAAAACTAATCTAAATAGGCATATGAAAAGAGATATCAAAAGCATGATAAAATATCTAACTAAGAAGATAAATATGATGAGGCATCTCCAAATGTCTCCTAACATGCTCTTAGTTTCTTCTCCTTTGTTCCTCTCTTCTCCAAGTTCCAAAATAGTGTATTTCTCAGCAGCTTTTTGCACTATGGATGCTTATGGAGGATTGAGATTGAAGTATTTTGCTCTAAATGTGAATAAAAAAGCTAATACTAAATGCTATTGATGCTAAAATGATTTATTTTATCCAAGATGACAAGATATTAGTGGTTTATGCTAAATTCTCTCTATAATTCACTATAGCTTAAATGCATACAAGTTTTCAAGATCTGGATTATGAAGAAATGGGCTCTATTTATAGGAAAAATGGAGCAATGGATGGTTGAGATTGAGCAATCTCAACAAGGGTCAGGATTGAATGATTTTCAATCCATGTGAGGGCTTTCAACCCAATCCCAAGATGACAAGTGTCAATGTGAGATAGGTTGAGAGGAGAGGGAATAAGCATTAAATGCTTGACATGACCTTGGGAGTTAAGGTCAAGGTTAGTTGAATGAATAAACTCTTTATTCAAAGAATAAAACTTTTATCCAATGGATAAACTTTTGTGCAAAGGCAAAAGGGATAAACATGGTCAAAGCAATAAATGCTTGAGACAAGTTGAATTAACCATAAATGGTTATGTAAAAGTCATTAATGGTCATGTAAGAGCCATTAATGGTCATGTAAGACTTTGGAGGTTAAATTGTTGAACACACAAAGCATTAAATGCTTTTCAAAGACTTTGAAGTCTTTGAGAAGTGACTCCAAGTTGCTTAGGAATGTGACAATAATTAGGGAATGGATTAGGCTAATTAGGAAGGGGTTAGAAGAATCTAGAAGGAGTTTAGAATTGCAAGTGGGTTTGGTGGGTGAGGGAAAATAGGATTTTTATTAAAATAAAATTCATTTATTTCAATAAATGGGTGCAAGTTGCATTTTTAGGAGAATGCAAGTGGGGGGGGTTTTAATGATTTAAATAAATATTTTATTTAATTTATTTAAAAGAGGAAAAGGGTTTAAATGAAATAAATAGGATTTATTCATTTAATTGATTGTGAACTTGGTTTAATGAATTAATTAAAATAAATTAAATAATTTATTTAATTAATAGGAGAATATTTTGAAGATGAATTAATTAAATGTTAATTTAATTAACTCATGGCTAGTGTATTTTTAATCAAATAAATAGCAAATATTCATTTAATTAAGTTGGACAGATTTATGTGACTACATTTGGCCCTCTTTGAGACGGTGCGGTTTATCACGTCATTTCAATGAAAGAAAAAGTGGTGTGAAGAAATGCCCCATAAAATGTAAATTTAATGGGTGGTATGCCCCCTCAAGAGATGGGTCGAAATTTTTTGAAAAATCGGGCGATCTCTCGAAAAAGAATGAAAATTGGCAGGATGTTAGAAGGGAAGAAGTTAGCAATACTAGTGAAAAATAAAAAAAATCGGGGGAAAAATGGAGAAATGGGGGGCTCGGGAAGTGCATGGGGACCATGGCGGTGAGTGGGGGAAAATTACGGTGATTGTGAAGGGTTTAAATGGGGAGAAAGAGGTGAAAATAGGATCATTTGTTACCGCGACTAGTGTGAAACTATAGCTTTGACAGTGACTTTTGAGAGGAGCGAACAACAGTCAGGATGCCATTACCAGTAGCAGAGCACCGTTTTGAGCGAGTTCGTTGGTTCCAACGGCTAGATGACTACGGACCAGCAGTACATAAATGTGAATTTTTTATTTTTATGCATTTTTGTCATGTTTTTTGCTATGTCGAAGTTGAGTCGGAACAATAACGCTGAAACTACGTTTTGACGCTATTGTCCAATTAACTAGTGCTATTGAGGTGCTGTTTGAGCACTTTTGAAAATTGTAGCGCTATTGTAGGCTAATTTAGGTGTTGTTGATGGATGAGCACTATTGAGTGCTTAATTGAGCACTTTTGTCATGAATCAATGCTATTGTGATGTTGTTCTAGCGCTTTTGTAGTTTGAGCGTTATTGGATAGCTGATTGAGTGCTTGTGTTAGGAGTTCAATACTATTGTAGGTAAGTAGCGCTTTTGTGTACAAAATAGCATTTTTGTTTGCAAGATAAGGGATGCCCCAGTTTGTGTGATAATCTCCTGATGTCAAAGATGGATGGATAGGGAGGCGAAGTGGAAGTTGTTTTGAACCATAGTAGCCTGATGAGACTTAGGTCATTTTTAGGATAAATGTCTATTGAAGTCTAGGTTGCCATGATTGCTTACTTGTTGAGACCCGAAGATACTTGATCAAAGTATCAATTGATAGTCCAAGTTTAAACTTTAAGAAAGTTTGAAACAAAACAACTGATAATGATTGATTGATGCCCATGTGCAGGAGGATCTACACGTGTTTTAGTTACGCGAAAGACATCTGACGACACAAGGGTTGCAGGATCGACTGACAGAGGCAAAGATTGATTGTATTGCCGCAACGGGGTTATATGATGTGATGCACATGCCTGTGATTCGAATGAATCATGGATTGATTACTGTGTTAGCAGAGCGTTGGCATAGCAAGATGTACACCTTTCATCTTGCATAGGGGGAGATGACAATGACCCTAGAGGATGTGTGGCGCATCCTACGTATTCTGATTTGGGGGGAGCTGGTCACATATGACAGATCATGGGGGACTCTAGCAGTTTAAAGGTTCTTCGATGAGGATGTTTTCATTGATGATGGCTCCATTGCTTGGGAGGAGATAGTTGCTTTATATGAGCCTTTACCAGCAGTCGTGTCCGACATTGTGGGAGGACTACTATGTCCTGATAGGCGATCACATGGTCTAGTCATTGGTTGGGGGCAGGTGATAGAGATGATGATTATTGAGGGGACCCAATTTGCTTGAGGGTTGTGCCTGCTGGCACACCTTTATCAGGAGTTGCATGAGGTAGTATACTGTGGGAGGGGTTCCTTAGCAATGGGAGTGATGCTGCTACATATTTGGGCATGGGAGAACCTACCAGTGACTTGAATAGTGAGTCTTAGGTTCTGCACAGTGGATCAGCTATATATGTTTATGTATAGCGGTATGATGAGTCAGCCCCACCTGGAGAAGTTAGAGTGGTGGCAGCGGGCATTAGATGATTTGGATGCAGTTATATGGAGACCGTACCTAGAGTGCGAGCCTTGGGATGATGATGCAGAGGCACTACCCTATGTGTTCATGACCCGATTCCTCATTGGGAGGACTTCATACCATGTAGAGAGATAGGTGCCTAGGAGAGTCTTGAGACAGTTTGGGCGACGACAGGGGTTACCGAGTGGATTAGGGGAGTATGCTCAGGTGATACGGTAGAGATATGAATGGGGGTGTTATTGTATGACCAGGCACTGGTGGAGTTTTGGATGTTGCAGGTGAGACCTTAGGACATACGACTGAGGGTTATGGATGCAGGGGTATCAGATGAGTACATGCAGTACCAAGCGACACATCTGATTCTACGGATATCCGATCCAGCAGAGCCGGTGCCCAAGTTTAAGGTTGAGAGGGGACAGAGACGAAGGAGGGCAGGAGGTCAAGGACTGATGGCAGGTGGAGGAAGGAGAGGAGATGGTGGAGACGGAGGAGGAAGTGGTGGAGGAGGAGGTGGTGGAGGAGGTGGTGGGTTGGGGAGTCGGATTCAATGGAGAGGGAGAGGTGGACTGCCACTGCGGATATCACAAGGACTGTTGATGCAGGGAGGAGTTAGATTGGGTGGTAGAGGTATGGAGAGGGAGATCCCAATGGATAGAGGGGAGAGAGTCATTGAAGAGGGTGATACAGGTGAGGCTGCTATGGATATAGGGGAGGGAGCCACTGGAGATCTTAGGGATCATATGGTAGTACATTTGCAGACCCATGTAGAGGATTTGGAGGCAGAGGTGGTAGCTAGAGATGTGTAGCTATTTTCACGGGAGTCAGAGCTGACTGTAGTGCTGCAGGAGAGGGATAGTGTGATGGAGAGATTAGCAGAGCTACAAGAGAGAGTCTGGGTTGGAGTAGGAGCACAGGGGCCTACGGGGGAGGTGATGAGGGAGATTCGATGAGCACAGGCTGAGATAGATTACTGGCAGGGATTATATGAGCAGGTGGTGCTAGCTAGTCAGCAAGCACTGAGCTATTCACAGATGCGGTAGGCCAGATCAGAGCGATCATAGAGGAGGCAGAGCAGTGGGGGTGTGATGGGTCCTCTACGAAGGGATAGATCAGGGGATGCAGGAGTGAGTGGGGGTTTGATGGGGCCTCCACAGAGAGATAGATCAGATGGTGTGGGGACCAGTGGGGGAGCAGGTGGCGATGGTGGTACAACATCTGGTCAGAGTGGCTTCTGAGAGAGCTTTTTTGCATATATGTATTTTATCATTGTTTATTTTTGGACTATATCTTCGATGGCTCTTGGTAGCCGATTTTGTAGACTTCATTGTACTTTGATATATGAGATGATATATATGAGGAGATCCCATATTTTGATGATATGCATTTGATATGTAAGGATGTTTATGGAGGATGATGAGTTTATGAGTTTATTGCTTAGATGGATATGTATGCATTGATGAGATAATTCTTATATGCATGTTTTTATGATGATTTATGATGTTGGATACTGACATATGAATTCAGGTTTATATATGTATGATTTGTTTGATGCATTGTTTGTATGTATGTAATGTCATGATGAGGA
Source organism: Cryptomeria japonica (assembly GCF_030272615.1). Classification (NCBI taxonomy): domain Eukaryota; kingdom Viridiplantae; phylum Streptophyta; class Pinopsida; order Cupressales; family Cupressaceae; genus Cryptomeria; species Cryptomeria japonica. The sequence goes on along the minus strand of NC_081412.1, from coordinate 497,250,025 downwards.
TGTATGCATAATGATGATTGATGAACAGGATTTTGGTGTTTCCTATTTTGATATAATGATGAGATAATTATGCAATGATGTTAATGCAATGTTTGAATAAATGAAGTTATGTATGGTTATGCATCTAGATGTTTTTAAATGAATGTAATATGGATAAACAAAATGTAAAGTTTAAATGTTTATATGAAAATGTCTAGGTGAATGCATATGTATAATGGACATATAAAATGATATGAACCAATGTTTTTTTGGAAACAAATGGTTTTATGATTTTAAATGCTTAAATATGATTAAGTAAAAATGATAATGTGATGCTACTACAACTTATGGTTTAATAATTTCCTTAATGCAATTTAAAAAAGGATAATGAATGCAATGTAAATGAATCCTAACATGAGCATAATAAGATACTTAATAATGAATGAATGAATGCATCTTTTAATTAATGAATAGATAAGTGAATGTATGCAATGATAAAGGATAAAGGATGATAAAGAATGATAAAATGATAATTGACACCTGACACTAAATGAATGTATAGTAAATGGTTAATACAATCAAGGACAATTTGATCATATGAATGAATCTAATCCTTCATGATTTATGCAATGATGCAAATGATTAATGAAGACTAATGTCGATAAACTAAATGAACTATATGCAATTTTAATTAAAAATGACATGAATGTACTTAATGCAAAATGTAACTAAATATAAATGATGATATGACCATGAGGAATGCAAGGTTTTTGAGACTTTTCATGATGCATGGATGATGTATTAGAGTACTCGGTCATGATTGTATCCAAGACCAGCTTAATTTTCACATAACTGTTCATATTAACCTTGTTCATATTTGCATACAAATTATATATATGAATGAGTGAATGGATGGGTGATATGAAACAGAATGCAATATATATAAATGAGATGAAATGACAATCCATAGTGCTCTATTTTCATTGTTGAGCTTTAAAATGTTGGAAGAGAATACAAGCATCTTGACATAATGATTCAGGATGACTTGAGTATTCCTTACATGGATTTTGATATAGCAAGTGAATACAAGTAACTTGATATAATGGGTCAAGTTAACCAGAGTACTGCTTGTGGAACAGATAAGGATCATCTCCGTTTAGGCATGACTTGGATCGTCCTCCTTGATCTTAGGCTAATCATATCCTGAGACAAGTTCATACTATAATAAGAGATAAAACCTTTATCCAATTTGAATGAGGTAGGAGGAACCAAAGGAAGAGCATTGTACCTGCAAACAAATAGTATATACATAAAGAATAAAGAATATGGATCCTTGGTAATGGTTCATGCTCATATGGTCGAGGTATACGCTATAGTCAGCAAGCCGTAATGATCTATGACTACATTTTGCATAAGATCACATAGCTTAGTGAACTTCCCACGTAGACACCATTAGGACATGCCCCAAAACTTCATCGGAATAAAAACATAGAAGACATACAAACAATGCTGTAAAAACCTTATATAAATAACCCACAAATCAACCAAGTATTTGATAGCTTAAACAAAATTTTCTTGTCAAAGAAAAAATGTCATCTTGTCTTTGTTTAGATAAGGAAGGATGCATCCTTATTGAAGATAGTCTGAGTGTTTATGTTGATTGTTTGGTTGATTGAGAAGGGATCATCGTGCGAGTATAATGTTTGCTTGGTATCTGCTCAGATGAGTATGTACAATGTGGTGCCATGTTTTTTTGTTTTTTTTTTATGTTTTCCGTTGTTTTTGGATTTTGTGATTTTGAATGTTTTTGGTATTTTGATGATTGTTTTGAATGTTTTTGGATTTTGTGAGACAGTTTTGAATGTTTTTGGATTTTGTGAGATAGTTTTGAATGTTGAACCCAATGAATCACAAGTAATGTAGAATCCACTTCCATTAACTAGATTAAGGGCATTGCCCCCAAGTTAGACATGACTATGAAAAAGTGAGATGCAAGATGCATGAAGTACTTTCTCTAATTGCAGATCAAATAACAAGCCATGGTTTGGATGGATGGATGTGTGTATGTAATGAATGTGATCGCAACAAGCTTGAAAGATAATGGAGCCATACCCTTTATGAGTGGTGCCTGTTTGCTAGGTTTTCACCATCGCACTTACCCAAGGTGCCACCGAAGTGTTTGTTCACCATTTGGATGCATGATTTTTCTTTACTATTTTGATGTTTTTATATTTTCTTCAGGAAATTTATCTGAATGTTTTTGGATTGTTTTTCTAGTATACAAGGGAGCTTGATGCTTTGTATAGCTTAGGTATAAAACCATTTAAGGTGCATGCTGTTGATTGGATCTGCGAGCGGTTCTCCTTCTAAAGTAGCCAATTGATATGCCCTAGACCCAAATACAATAGTGATAACATATGAACCCAGCCAGTTTGATTCAAAATTTCTCTGATGTTCTCTATTTGGTTGGTTGAGAGGATTCTCTCGAAGAACAAGATCACCTACCTCAAATGTACGAGGTCTAACTCGATGATTGTAGCTTCTGCTCATGCGCTACTAATAGGCTTTGAGATGGTTGTATGTAGCTTGTCGCTTCTCATCAAGTAACTCTAAGTCCTAAAGATGGGATACTCTATAGGCTTTGTCATCTATAAGATTATCCAAGGAAACCCGTAGAGATGGTATCTTGACCTCAATAGGAAGGATAGCTTCCGCACCATAGACCAGTGAGTAAGGAGTTGCGCCTGTAGGGGTTCGAATGCTAGTTTGATATGCCCATAGTGCCGGATTTAGTTGAACATGCCAATCACAGCCGGCATCATTGACTGTCTTCTTTAGGATTCTCAATATGTTTTTGTTTGATGCTTCAGCCTAACCATTGCCTTGTGGGTAATAGGGGGTGGAAAAGCGGCGTTGGATGTGAAACTTCTCACAGAGCTCATGGACATCTTGATTTTTGAAAGGAAGCCTGTTATCTATGATGATGGACATGGGTACACCATACCAGCAGATGATGTAATTGAGGATGAATGAGGCGATCTGCTTGTCGGTGACTTGGGTAAGTGAAACAGCTTCGATCCACTTTGTGAAATATTCGGTGGCGGTAATAATGAATTTGTGGCCGTTGGATGAAGACGGATGGATTTTACCCACAAGGTCAAGTCCCCATTGACAAAAAGGCCATGGTGTTGTGATTGGTTGCAATTCCTATGCTGGTGCATGTATCAGGTTTCCATGAACTTGACATTTCTTGCATTTTCTGACAAAGTAGTAGGAGTCTTTTTCCATAGATGGCCAATAGTATCCATTGTGTAGGAGTTTCTCGGCTAGTGACGGACCACTTGAGTGAGTCCCACAAATTCCTTCATGTACCACTTCCAAGGCCTTTGTTATCTCATCTTGTTCTAGACATTGAAGAAGAGTACCATCAAGATTGCATCAGTATAGGGTTTTAGCAATAATGGTATATCGAGCAGTTTGGTGAATGAAGGTTTTACGTTGGTTATTCGATTAGTTGGGAGGAAGGGTGTGATCGCGGAGATAGGTGTATAAGCCACCATACCATGGGGATTCAAAACTGACAAGGTGACATATCATCTCAGATTCAGGGATATCATAAGCGGGGATCGAAAGCTATTTGACCAAGAACTTATAGCGTGTTGAATTTTGTGGAAGATCTAGGAGAGATGCAATAGTAGCCATAGCATCAGCGGCTCGATTCTGATCTCTTGGTATCTTCTTAAAGGTGATAGTAAGAAATGATGCTTTTAAAGTGTCCACCATTTTCTTGTATGGCATGAGTTTATCATCCTTGGTCTGATATTCATCTATTGCTTGTCGAATGACCAGTTGTGAGTCGCCATATATTTGTAGTTCTTGTAATTTCCATTGTACGGCTAGCTTGAGTCCTGTGATCAATGCCTCATACTTTTGCTATGTTGTTAGTGCATGGAAATGTGAGGCTATAAGACTTTGGGATACTATCACCTTGAGGTGTGATAAACATAATGCCTACCCCCTAGCCATGCCTAGTGTATGAACCATCAAAGTATAGTTTCCATAGTTGTGCTGTTATGATCAAGAATATCTCTTCATCTAGAAAATTGGAAATGAGAGGATGATCGCCTATGAGGGGTGCATTGGCCAACTGATCTGCAATAACTTGCCCTTTGATAGCCTTACGGTCTACATACTCGATGTCAAATTCACTTAGAATCATCACCCATTTGGCCAAGCGGCCTGTCAATGCTGCTTTGCTAAGTAAATACTTGAGTGGATCAATCTTTGCAATGAGTTGTACCTTATGTGTTAACAGATAGTGCCTCAGTTTAGTGGATACTAAGATTACTACTAGGAAAGCTCACTCAATAGGTGTGTAATTGAATTCATAACCAACCAGTGTGCGAGAGATGTAGTAAACAACACACTATTTCCCTTCTGCATTATGTTGTGCCAATAGTACACCTAATGCTGTACTTGTTGCTGATATATAGAGTAGTAGAGGCCGACTTGGATTTGGTGGGATCAGCAATGGTGTATTCATAAGATAGTCTTTTAGCATTTGGAATGCTTGCTCGCATCTGGCATCCCACTGAAAGCAGATGTTCTTGTGTAACAGGTGTGTAAAAGGATGACACTTATCTGCTAGTTGTGCAATGAATCTTCGGATAGATTATAGCCGTCCTTGTAATGTCCTTAGCTGACTAATGTTCTTTGGTGGTGGCATGTCCATCATTGCTTTTACCTTTGCTGGATCGACCTCAATACCTTTTCTTGAGACAATGTATCCTAGGAGCTTCCCTGAGGTTACTCCAAAGACACATTTCTTTGGGTTGAGTCGAACATGATATTGTTCCAGTCTATCAAAGATTTTATCTAATATGTCTAGATGACCTTCTCTAGTTAGTGATTTTGCTAGTAAGCCATCAACATAATCTTCCATCATAGTATGCATCATGTCATGGAAGATGGTGGTCATTGCTCATTGATAGGTTGCTCTTACATTCTTGAGGCCGAAAGGTATTGCATTCCAACAATATGTGCCCCATGGACATGTGAAGACTGTCTTATGTTGATCCTCTGGTGCGATCTTTATCTGATTGTATCCTGAAAAGCCATCCATGAGTGAAAGAATGGCATGTCCTGCTGTCAGATCTACTATGATGTCAATATTTGGTAGGGGGAAGTCATCCTTAGGACATGCCTTATTCAAATCTCTGAAGTTAGTACAAATGTGAATGCCCCCTTTTGGTTTGCTGATAGGCACAATGTTGGAGATCCAATCTGCATAATCAATTGGTCTAATGAAACCAACATCTAGGAGTTTCTTGAGTTCTGTTTTGACTAGCACTGCAATCTGAGGATGCATCTTACGAAGCTTCTGCTTGACAGGTTTGGCTCCTTCTACTACGATGAGGTGGTGCATGACTAAATTAGGATCAAGCCCAGGCATGTCTGCATATGACCATGCAAAGTTGATCTGACACTTTTGAAAGAACTCTATAAATTTAAGCTATTCCTCTGGAGTGAGAAGAGATGCCAGATGTATGAGGTGAGGATTTTTAGGAGTCCCCACATTGTATTCTTTGGTTTCCTCGATGAGAATCATTGATCATTCCTATTGTGTACTAGCAGGGAGAATGTCAAACCCTTCATCCTCAGGCGTCTCAAAGAGGTTTTCACCATTAGATACGCTCTTTCTTTTTACTTTTGTTGAATCAAATAGTGCCACGGTGTGGTTTTCACTGGAAGATCCATGTTTTATTGTTATATTTTTGTAGCTGAAAGGTTTTGCATCTGCCCCGAAGTATGTTGCGCTATTTAGTTCTATGGCGAATCTAGCTTTGTGATCCCCGCTTGGTAGGTTATCCCTTAATTCCAAAAAGTCAATGATGGCCTCAACATTTTGGAAGAAGTCAAGACATGGGGGATTTGGTTGGTTCCATTCGATGAGTTCAGGGTGGATAATGGGCATTACTTCATTGATTAGGTTAAGTGCGTTAGATGTATCAGAGAGGGTTAGGACATTGTGGTGAAGGTCATTGATGGTACTCTCCCTATCAAAATCAGGCGTAGGATGTGAGGTAGGGTCTGTGTAAGAAGTTTCTAGCTCAGGAACCCAAGAAGTCTTTATCTGTGCTTCTCCATAAATAGGGATGTCTTTGTGGGGTGGAGGTAGTGATGTATCTTCCTCATCTAAAGTATTAAGCTGAACAGAATCAAATTCCAACTCATGTGAGTCAGTCTCTGAGTCACTTTCTAGGATTCGGTTACTGTACCATACTAGAATATCCTTTGAGTTAAACACTACAGGTGTGATCGGTTTATGTACCTTTGTAGTGATTGGTGCTACTGAAAGATTTATGGAGATTGCTGACTCTGACATAGGAAATACTGATGTTGTTGATTTAGCTGTTTCTGTTGGAATTGCGGGTGTTGTAGATACTACTATGGGTTCTGATACAGTGGCTACTATTAATGGTGCTATTGATGTTATGGCTATTGCTGATGGGATTACTAGTTTGATTGGTGGGATGGTTGGCATCGTAGATGGTTGTGCTAGGATTTTAAGCCTTGGTGGGGCAGTTGTGATGGTGTTTGATGCTATTTTGATAATGAAAGGTGTCCTCTTTGCAATAGGCTAGCATAATGGTTTGATGGGCTTTCCTTTGAATTTGAGTTTAGGAAAGATCTCTTTTTCAAAGCCTAGGCCTATATTACCTTTGGGCTTTAATTCCGACAGCAGAGGTTCATGTCATCCTTATTTGCAATATCCCAAAGCACTCTAACCATCATACCCCATTCTTTGCATAATGAGGAGACCTTTGCCATATTGATCTATGGGAAGATTAACTTGTGGTATATCAGTGGTGATGGGATCTTTATAGATCCATTCCGCTAAGTCCTCATCTTGGGTTTCTTCTTCTTGACTCTTTCCAAGGATGAAAGGCATCAAAGCACATGTTGGCATGATTAGTGGTTGCTAGAGTAACTGTTGTGGTTTACCATGTGTTCTAGGAGAAGTGGGCATTTGTCCCACACAAAAGAGTTGACTCAAGCTGTATTCCCCAAGACCTTCCTCTGCTATTTTCATCTTAAGCTTTTCTTGCTTTTGTATAGTGGTGTTCGAATTGGCAAGAGAGGCGAGACTTATATATGATGTGGAGGAAATGGCTTCTCTATTATTAGGAATGGTAATCTCTGGTTGATGGCTGATATTATGGCAATATGCAAAGGGATTTGCATTGCCCAGGATTGTGATCTCTACACCGTTATGTGGGAACTTGATACATTGATGGTAGGTAGATGGAACGGCTTGCATGGCATGTATCCAAGGTCTTCCTAACAATAGATTGTATGGCAGAGGAAGGTCCAGAACCTGACAGATGATGTGCTTTACCACAAGGCCCACTTGGATTGGTAGTACCACAGCTCCTTTGGAGGAACATTCTACATCATCATAGGCTTTGATTATGATCTTCTTGCGAGGATCCATGGATTCAATGGCATATCCCAATGCTGTGACCAACTGTAGTGTACAAATATTTAAGCCTGCTCCATTATCGATCAAGACTCGCTTGCTCTTGTGCTGGTTGATAAAGCCTTCAATGTGTAGCGAAGCGTTATGAGGTTGCTAGAAGGAAGAGTTGTCACTTTCGGAAAAAGTGAGACAAGGTGATGACTTTAGACTTCCAACCATGGCTTGAAATTGGTTTGTATTCAGGTTTACAGGGACTGACGCCTCTTGGAGTGCTTGATCCAAGATTATTTTATGAGATGGTGATAGGCACAATAGCTCTAAAATGGATATAAGTGTAGGCATTTTGTCTAATTGTTCCACAAGATTGTACTGCTTTGGTATGGAGGTGGTGCCTTGTGGAGCTGCCTTTATGGTAACCTTGTCGTGACGTGTAACAACATTGCAATTGGAGTTGGGATTTTTGATGGTTATAGTTGCAACTTGTTCACTGGCATCATACAGGTGATTTACAGTGTAATTATATGCAGCTTGCGTATAATCCGTGGTATCAGTGCCTTGCCTGGAAGTGGAAGGACACCTTTGATCTTGTGATGGAAGCGGATTTTTGAACATTAGGTGATCATTGTTTGTTGTTTTTGGGTCATGTCCTTCAATTTCAATTTCACCTCGGTCAATAAGATCCTGAATAAGATCTTTCAATCAGTGACAATTACTTGTCTTGTGTCCTCACCCTTGGTGGAAATCACAGTGTTCAGTATCTCTCCACCATGCAGGTTTGACCTGAGGCTCATAGTTTGATGTTTTGGGTAGAGTGACCAAATTTTGAGAAATGAGTTGTCGTAATACTATTTCAATGGGTTCCCCTAAGGGAGTGTATGTTCATTTTTATTTTTGTTGACGAGGTCTAGGTTCATCATGAGATGTGATGCGACCTTGATTTGAAGGAACATTTGTGTTATTCTAAGGTGGAGGATTCTATCCTATAAACCGAACCATAGGTTGTGCACTTTTGATAGTCTTGGCGTCCACAACCCCATCGTTGACGATATTCTTATTTTTGTTCCAGAAGCTTGGTTTATCACTATTGAAGCATGGGCGAGGACTATCCTTTGGTTCATTATAGATTTTGATAAGTCCTTTCTTGATGAGGGCTTGTTCACATTTCAAACCCTTGGTGATGATGTCATTAAAAGAGTCTGTGTCTTTGACATCCAGGTGAAATTCCATTTCTTCGTTTAAGTTGGAAATGAATATTTCCACTAGTTCTCGTTTAGGTAATTGAAGAGAATGTCTGCTAGACATTTGATGCCATCGTTGGAGGAATACTGAAAATAGTTCACTTGGTTTTTGTTTAGTGTTGCACAGATCAGCCATGGTGATGTTGCACTTAATGTTATGAGAGTAATGAGCTAGGAACTTCTAGATGAGTTCCTCAAATGTTCTAATGCCACCTGGTAGTCGGGAAAACCATGATGTGGTTGTTCTGCCCAAGCTTTGGGGAAAAAGGTCCATTAGGTATGTGTCTTCATATGCCACTTCGAGGCAAGCAGAATGAAATTCTCTGACATGATCACGAGGATCTCCCTTTCCTCTATATTTTTTGAATTTGGGTGTTTCAAATCCTCATGGAAAGGGTGGCATATAAAGATTCCTATCAAAAGGATAGGGACAGATGTCATTGAGTGAGAATTGGTTAGTTTTGACACCACTATGAAGTTGTTGGGCAAGATTCTCAACTTGTTGCCGCAACATCTCTATTTCATTTGGAGGAGGAGGTGGTGGGTTACCTCGAGGAATATTATATTTGATGGGATCTCTACCTATTTCCTCTTCATGGCAGCTTTGTCATTCCAATGCTTGTCTTAATTAGGCAAGATCAAAGTCAGAGGGAAGTTTTGCTCCTTCTTGAGCGAGCTTTAAAAAGTGAGCATCCACATTACTCCTGAGTATTTCATCAAAAAGTTTGTTAAAGAGAGGGTTATGTTGGGCCCTTTCTATTGTTGCAGGAGTGGGAGTACTTGGGTTTTCATCATTCACATTTCCTCCAAGTGCTTCTTGGAATTCATTGAGATTTTCCTCCTCTTCTTCTTCAATTTCTGCTTCTCGTTGCCTTGAGTGTGATTGGGTGTGAGCCATTTTGTTTACCAGTTTTTGTTGAAGTTGAGTGAAAATGATGATGAGTTGTTGATGAAATGAAAGATTGATGGTTGGTGAATTGTGTTGCATGTGGATCTCTAGCACTTTTAAGGTAGATGTAACTAAAATTCCTTCTTTGAATTTCTTGTTTGTTTTTGATAAGGTTGGATGTGATAAGGTGTAGAGAAATCTGAGATGTGTTACAGATTTAACTACCTAGTAATGAGAGGATTCACTCATGAAGTAGTTTTAACCTGCGTAGATGTGTCTCTTAGGATGAGCTTATCCTAGATGTAGCAACAATCGAAAAAGTGATGTGATGTGTTTGTTTCAAGCAATATCTAAAAAGAGAACTTGGGACAAGAACCTCTTAATGTTTTGAGAGTTGGAACAAATTAATGATGAAGTGATGATGTATGAGTGAGATAATGGATGAAAATGTTTTAACTTCAATAAAAGCTTTGTGTCACAAATGTAACAAACTCTACCTCTTCCCTTTCGAGTGTTGGTGGTATTTCTCGAGCTATGTTGTATGTGATACAGATGTTTGGGAAAAAGTTGGGATTAATCTTACCTCCTTGGTTTTTGTGATAACTCAAAGCTCTATATTGCATAAAAGCTCTGAGGTTTAATGACTGAATCAAATTCATTTGATTTGCCTTGAAGGTATAGATGCATGTAACATAAAAATGCTCTATGAGAGACAAAGATTTGTCTATTTAGATAGAAGAATTTCCTCCTTTTGATTAAAGCTTTTGAGCTCAATGGTCTTCTTTTCAAGTTGATGTTTTGATGAAGATTATTCTTTCTCAAGATGTGAAGAATGGTCATAAAGTTTTGATACTTTGTTGTTTGCACTTTGTTTTTGATATTTTTGGTTGTTTTGAAAAATGTTTGGTTGGATGAATACTTGTTTTGATTTTTGGATTTTATGATGTTTCTTTGACAAGAAATAAAAGCAAGCACACAAACACAAGAATGTTGCCTCAAAGGCACAAATGAGTATGGGTCTAGATCAACCCAATCCTTGGACTTTTATATGACCCTTCCTTTTAGATGTATTTTAAGGTGTATTTCCAAAGCTTGAAGTCGGCTCAATTTGCGCTTGGTCTTGACTAAAATGAAGACACTTCAAACACTTTTTATCCCTAAGGTCAAATGGCCAATTGTGATAAATTTAGCCCACATCTTGATATTTCTTCGACTTTGGTACTACATACCTTATGAATCCTGATGTGGCAGGTAGGGATGTGATATACTAAGTCTTGCACAAGAATAACAAATAGATGATCCCTATGATGGGGGAGTCACCACTTTTATCAAGCCACAAGTGACTTTTCAAAAAGCTATGTTTCTACTCAAGGAAATATGTATGGTGACTATCTTGGGAGCAAAACCATCTATACTCTTGCACTAAATTATATCGCAAATATCCTCAATCAATAGAATGGGTGGACTACTACTTGAAGGTGTTTAGTCATGTTCAATGTTTTTGGACATAAGTTCATTTTGCAGTGACTCACTTAAGAGCCTTGTAACCAGTGGTGGGGTCCATTTGTCCTTTCGGCGAGTTACACTATAGGAACAGCTATACCCAAGGCTACAAATTTCGCTCTCACCTAATTTCTGTAGCGGCTCGAAGGATTTACTGCACGAGGTCGTTCCCAAGAGTGATGTGTCTCTTGGCAGACCTCTCTTAAAAAGATAAAAAATTTCAGTGTTATTAACACTTTTCTCTTGCACCTAGGACCACGAAAGCCAAGGGAGAGGATAGTGTGTGTTAGAAGTAGAACCACTCGACCAACTTTTTGCACAAGTGTGCCAAGCATGAAAACACTTGTTCTTTTTAACTTGCCATTGCAATGTGATCTAACTATTTGGAGATGTTGCTCCAGCATTCATGGTGTTCTTTTTAACTTCAAATGCAAAGGTTTGAGTAAACTAGAATTTGAAATCTTGGTCAACTGAAATTGAAGCACGTATGCATGAAGGAAAATCACTTTGCAAAATTTAAACAAGTTGATTGTGAATTTTATTTGCACCAAAAATTGAAGTGTGGATTGTAAATTCTTAGCTTGATGCAAGAAAGAAAATTTGTTGTGTCTTGTTTTAATGCACCAAATAGCGTGTGTATCCTAACTTGCAAGAAAGCAAATTTGTGTTGTTCAACTTTAGAGTACTAAAAACAAATGATCATAACTTGCATGGAAATAAAAGTTGTTTTTATCCAATTTTAAAGCACCAAAAACAAATTTATCCTAACTTGCACGAAAGTAAAATTTGTTTTTTTCAATTTTAAAACACCAAAAACAAGTTTTTGAGTTTTAAAGATGTAGGCTTTAGACCTGCACAAGAAGCAAACAATTAGTAAAAATCGAACCTATGGTGGGCTTCCACAAGCCTAATAATTTTCACTTTTTCAGTTACAAGGTTTTTTTTACAGCGTTTTGTTACAATAGCGCTAGTCTGTGTTTAAACAGAAACGCTATTTAACACAAAAGCACTAAAAGAAGAAAAATAACAGGGAAGGAAAAAGCGCTCAAACATGATCAATAGCACCAAAATAGGGTCAAAAGTGCTCAAACAATGTCAATAGTGCTAAACTTGATACAATAGCGCTATTGTAAGAACAATAGTGCTAGAACAACAAGTTTCAATAGCACTACAATGTGATCAATAGCACTAAAGCGCAACCTTTGTGACAATTTCAACATTCAAACATGTTATTGGTAAAAAATAAATAGGTTTTTGGGTGTTTGGATTCACGTCAGGTTCACCAAATGATGCTCTGCAAAAAGCGAAGGTTAGTCAATGATAAATAACACACAACACACAAGAAACCATTAGTGTTAACCAATCAAAAACTAATCTAAACAGACATATCAAAAGAGATATCAAAAGCATGACAAAATATCTAACTAAGAAGATAAATATGATGAGGCATCTCCAAATGCCTCTTAACATGCTCTTGGTTTCTTCTCCTTTGGTCCTCTCTTCTCCAAGTTCCAAAATAGTGTAGCTCTTAGCAACTTTTTGCACTATGGATGCTTATGGAGGATTGAGATTGAAGTATTTTGCTCTAAATGTGAATAAAAAAGCTAATACTAAATGCTATTGATGCTAAAATGATTTATTTTATCCAAGATGACAAGATATTAGTGGTTTATGCTAAATGCTCTCTATAATTCACTATAGCTTAAATGCATACAAGTTTTTAGGATCTAGATTATGAAGAAATGGGCTCTATTTATAGGAAAAATGGAGCAATGGATGGTTGAGATTGAGCAATCTCAACAAGGGTCAAGATTGAATGATTTTCAATCCATGTGAGGGCTTTCAACCCAATCCAAAGATGACAAGTGTCAATGTGAGATAGGTTGAGAGGAGAGGGAATAAACATTAAATGCTTGACATGACCTTGGGAGTTAAGGTCAAGGTTAGTTGAATGAATAAACTCTTTATTCAAAGAATAAAGCTTTTATCCAATGGATAAACTTTTGTGCAAAGGCAAAAGGGATAAACATGGTCAAAGCAAGAAATGCTTGAGGAGACAAGTTGAATTAACCATAAATGGTTATGTAAGAGCCATTAATGGTCATGTAAGAGCCATTAATGGTCATGTAAGACTTTGGAGGTTAAATTGTTGAACACACAAAGCATTAAATGCTTTTCAAAGACTTTGAAGTCTTTGAGAAGTGACTCCAAGTTGCTTAGAAATGTGACAATAATTAGGGAATGGATTAGGCTAATTAGGAAGGGGTTAGAAGAATCTAGAAGGAGATTAGAATTGCAAGTGGGTTTGGTGGGTGAGGGAAAATAGGATTTTTATTAAAATAAAATTCATTTATTTCAATAAATGGGTGCAAGTTGCATTTTTAGGAGAATGCAAATGCAAGTGGGGGGGGTTTTAATGATTTAAATAAATATTTTATTTAATTCATTTCAAAGAGGAAAAGGGTTTAAATGAAATAAATAGGATTTATTTATTTAATTGATTGTGAACTTGGTTTAATGAATGGATTAAAATAAATTGAATAATTTATTTAATTAATAGGAGAATATTTTGAAGATGAATTAATTAAATGTTAATTGAATTAACTCATGGCTAGTGTATTTTTAATCAAATAAATAGCAAATATTCATTTAATTAAGCTGGACATATTTATGTGACTACACCTATAATAATAAGATCATCAACATATAGCTAAAGAATTAAAAGATCACACTCTAGACACTGAATGTAAATTGTGGGATTAGAATGACAATGAGTGAAGTGAGAGGAGAGCACAAAGGAGTCCATATTCTCATACCAAGCCCAAGGGGGTTGTTTGAGACCATATAAAGAATGCCTAAGTCTGCAAACCAAAGAAGTGTCCTTCACAAACCCATGAGGCTGATCCATATAGATCTCCTCATGTAGGTCACCATGCAAGAAAGCACTCTTCACATCCATTTGAAAAACTGGCCATCATTGTGAAGCTGCAAGGGATAGTACAAAATAAATAGAATTAATCTTGGCAACAAGAGCAAAGGTCTCAGAGTAATCAATACCCTTAACCTGATAAAACCCCTTCACAAAAAGATGTGCTTGGTACGATACACCCACTTGCACCAAACCAACTTTCTTACCTTAGGAATAGAAAAAAGATCCCATGTATGATTCTTAATCAAAGAAGAGAACTCCTCATCCATAGCCCTATCCCACTCAGGCTTACCTATTACCTTTGAAAACCTTTGAGGATTGTTTGAAATGGCATGACTCAAGAGACTAGCACCTAAAGTATGGGATCGTGTACGACAGGTATCTAAAAGGTCACCTGCCATAGAACTGACCACCTCAATAGTAAAGCAGGCCCAATTGGGAAAATGTTGTGGATCTGGTGGTGGTGGGGGTGGTGGATCAACATCTGCATCATCCTTAAGAGATAAAAAATCCTCAAGAGATGAAGAGGGAGGAGTAGGTAGTGAGGGAGAAGTTGGTGGAGGACAATTTGGTGGAGTGAAGAGCTCATCAAACTGAACATCCCGTCAAAAAAAGATCTCTCTAGAATTAGGATCAAATAACTTGTATGCCTTCACATCTTCACAATAGCCAACAAATATGAGTGGTCAGCTCTTCCTCTCTATGGCTTTCCTTTGAGCATCAAGAATAAATGCCTAAGGTTCACAACCAAATACTCTAAATGTAGTAACATGGGGCTTGACATGGATCCAAGCCTCCTTAGGAGTCATATGTGGCAATGCCTTATGAGGCATTCGATTCTAAATATAAGTGGCACAATTGAGTACCTTACCCCAAAAAGAAGAATCGATAGACTAGGACTAAATCATACAATTGGCTATCTCCCGTAAAGTCTTGTTCTTTCTCTCAGCAACACCATTCTATTGAGGGGTATAGGAACTGTAAACTAGTGCTACAAACCATGCTCAATGCAAAAATATCTAAAGGTCTGATTCACATATTCTTCCCATTATCTATGCATATCTGCTTGATAGAAAGTCCAAATTGCTTCTCCACAAATATCTTAAAGATTCACAATGAATCAAAGACGTTGGACTTGTACTTAAGAAAGTACACCCATGTACGTCTATAGAAGTCATCAATAAATGAGAACACATATCTAGCACCTAAAAAAGGAGTTGAAAATGACATGAGGTCACTATGTACCAACTCCAAGGGTACCATAGTAGGTGGAGACCCTGTTGGTTCCCAAAACCACAGATTGGAAATCCTAGAGCTTTGCCAACTCTCCTACCGATTTCTCAATTAGCCTTGGCCAACGAACAAGAATGGTCAAAGACCAATTTCCTCTGCATTTTAGGCTCCACTAGACCTAGGTGGGTATACCTCAATGTCCAAAGCACAAAGAAATTTCTTTATAGTGAATTTAAACTTAACAGATTAGTTGTTTACAAGAATGGCAAAATATTTCCTGCACCTATGCTTTATTATGTGCTTTTAACTTGCTTTAATATGAAAACTAGAATATAATTGATAATGAATAAAAGCTTATAAAAGAATGTTGTTCGAACCATGAGTAATTATGAAAAAACAATGCTAGTATAAACTAGTAATATGTTTCTCTAGTGAGGACTTTGTGTACACCAAATTTAGTCACAGAAAACTAATAATAGACCAGTGCCTTATCTGACAATTCACATGTTACTTAATGGACAAATGTTTGTGGTCCTTGGAGACAGTTTGAGAAAACTCACAAGTATGCAAGACTATCACTGCAATGAATTCAATGTATGTAGTAAGAACAACAATTTTTTTTTTGTTATCTATATAACAACAAGTGATAAAACACTGCAACAAACCTTATTCAGATTTATCCAAAGGATTTTAACTCATCAACATCATATAACATGAAACAATCTGAAGATAAAGACAATAAATCTTGTGTATTAATTTTTGGAATAATGTGCATACAAAAACTATAGACTCACAGGGACTTCATGATACACTTGCTTGCATAAAATGAATCTTCATTTCTACAAACCTATTTTACATAACACTACTAGTTCCAATGGACAATCTAAAAAATAACAGTTTTTTCTATATTATTTTGTGTTCCCCCTCAGTCTTGGTTTCCCTTTTATAATTTTAAGAGAGCATTTCAGATCGTTACATCCTTTTGAAGCAAGAAATTATTTAATTACCCCAAATTACAAAACATGCACTTTGATTCTTAATTTATATTTGTAGAGTAAATTTCAAATAAATTAAAATATTTTGTCCTTTTAATCTTCATACTTCAAATAATATTGTCTATGTCCTGGCAACTTCCTGCTCATGAGCGATACCCTTCTGAAATGATTTTATTTTTCTCAAAAAAATTATTCCCTTTCATTAACAAAATCCTTCGCATTATAATCACCTTCATGTAATTGTTTTCATCATTGGGATAAAATATTATTACCTCGATAATCTTCCACCTTGGAATAATATTCTTATTTTTAACTCGGCAAAGTAAAAATTCCTCTTTTCTTTGTGTTCTCACCGGGCCCCACTCCTCTTTATCTTATTTCTTATCAGGGTAACACATACTATAGGGATAATTTTTTAATTCTATTCTGATAGTACAAAGTTATACCGATAAGCTTTCTTTTCCTCTTACATCAATTAACATATTCTTTCCACTTTACCATAAAAATATTTATGCTTGTATTGCAAAGTTATTTACCCTTTCACAATGAAATGGAAAAAATGATGGTATGATGAAAGAATAAGTATTCAGTAGAATACTGAGAGGGGGGGGGGGGGGGTGTGAATCAATATATTGAAAAAAAGATAAAAATTTCCCAAACTCAAACTTAGTTAAACAAAGTAAACATATGTCAGTCAAGATCAATATTCATAAGAATACTTAACATCAATAGGTTTAACTATTATGACAACTTAATAGTAAACAACTTCAATCTTGTAAACATCAACAATGCTTAATCATAACCCAACATATTCATCTCTCAATGCTTCTACTTATCATGCATTATTAGAAGTTAACCAAATCAACAAATAAGATCACAACCACAAAAGCATTCACCACTTGACACAAATGTTTATATGTGGAAAACCCAAATAGGTAAAAACCACAATGAGATGAGACTCACAAGGATAGCTATCTGAACTCTTCTGAAGTTCACCCTATTAGGAGCCAAGCTTGTTAAATCTTTACAATAAGTCCTATTAAGAACTAATTCCAGTTAGGAATCACCCGGTTAAGGGATTTACAAATATGCCTTGATGAAAAGCATGATACCCTATTAGGAGTAACCTTGCTAGAGGATTTAAGAATCCAAGCTAATGGACCACCTTGTTAGAGGATTTAATGAGTAACCAATCTTGTTAGAGATTACCCGGTTAAGGGATTTTACTTCTACTATAATTATTAAAAAACAACAGGTTTTCTTGATCTATCGGAGTAGCACGACATTTTCTTCATTAGATCCTTCTAAGCTTCAATCTACCTTCACTCAAAGTATAGATCTATTCATCAGTTAGGCATCTACACACCCAACAACCTTTATAAACAACTTTATCGACCTTAAATACAAATCAATTAGGTCAGTAACACAACAAAAACCTGATTCTCATCATCAAGATTACAAACAAGTTGGTATAATCTTGACCATTAGAAATCATGACAATCTCTTCACATTCTTCAAGAAAATTCCATCCGCTCCATGATCACCACTTCATCAAACTTTTTAACTCATCACACATTGTTCATTAGATGCAATCCACTTTGCTCCTTCCCTAGACAAAAACAAACGCACCAAAACAATTTGAACATATCCTCATACAATGATCACACGTGTCTTCATCATTACCGCTTATCAAATAATAAACCATCAAACTTGATCGGTTAGGGTTTAATAGCTGATAGAGTTTACTGGTTACATTGCTTAGAAAGGTTTAACCCTTTACACCGGTTCACTAGTTCAACTCACAAACTTTATATACTAGTTTACAACATCTTGCACAAATCTCTTCTTACTGATTACTAGCGAATATCAAAAACAACAATATCAGCAATAACATGAATACCATTACTGGTTCAATTGACATCAATGACAACATATCATTACTGCAATCTCTATGCAAAGTGCCAACAAACTCAAAATGCCTGCAAAAACTTCATCCATCTTTTCACTAATTAAGTTATTATTCCCACTCCATTTCAGCTTTATGAGGTTTCCCTAAAATATTTATACTTTCCATATGAAATCATCTAACCCTAAGTGAAAACACTTTAGTCATCTTCACTCTTTTGTCAAGGTAATTTCTCACGAAGATTTCACCTTCAATTTTTAATTTTCATATTTACTTAACTTGTCAAACTAATTAAAGATGATTCATCTTTATTTATTATTTCCCTTTAGGTCTTGTAAACTTTTTAAGAAAATACTTTGGGTAGAATAATTCTATCTTTCTCAAATCTTTGAAAACTATTACCTCTTATATCTTTAATATTTTTCTCCATCTTCAATTCAAAGGTTTTATAAAATTGTTATTTGATAATTCTTTGTGCTAAAAACTAGTTTTGATTTAAAATGTCCATTAATTTTTTGTTTCGTAACGAAATTAAGAATTTCAAAATATTCTAGAAATCTGGAACCAAGGAGCAACTAATTGAAAAAACCATTTTGACAAATTTATTTTCATGAATGAGCAGCTATTATCACAATATGACGGGTTTTTTTTTAAATCATACACATTTTGCATATAGTGTAATCACAACAATTCATGAGATTACATTTCTTTGAAATATTAATTTTGCATTTCACACATCATGTATATTTTGACATTTTGCATCCATATCTATCAATTGTATTCGATTTGAAGGTTCCAAAAAGAATTTTTAACAAATTCATTCCCTGCCTATCCTATAATCATCGCATTCCATGGGATCAAATTCGAGGCATGTTCAAAGGAAATTGGCATGCCATGAGACCACACACCGTGTCTATGCTTCCACATTTTGTATCCTCACAACAATAACATTAAATAATTATCTTCGATTATGCTTTGAATTCATTGTTTCAAAATATTTTAAATTGTAAAGGTTGTAGATTTCAATCCTTTATATGTCGATTGCATTTGCTTGAAATTTTGTAAAGGCTTTCAAATATGTTTCAAGTATATTCCTGTAATAATTGTGCTTCATGGATTCCCACTTCTCTGAGGCATTCCACTTTGTAAAGAATATTTAACTTTCTGCCTACTATAATTCTTGACTTATTTTTTAAATCTAGCTCTGATAATGAATTATCATACCAAAATAAATAAAGTTAAAAATCACCTGCATTCTTAATACTCTATGCTGGGCTCTACCCTCATGGGAGCCACATTTACTCCCACATAGTAAACATTTGGTTTCAATAATGTCAAATATATTAATTTGAATTATCAATTTTCATAAAGCAGACGTCTTTCATTAATGAACTTGTAATATTACTAACCTCATCTGATGATCAAACAAACCATTTTTCTCGAACCAGTGCTCCACACCTTGCTCTAACTTATTTTGCCAAATAATTCACATGAGGTCACGAAAGTTGGCTATCATGTAGACATTTAACTATAGATTGCAATGCAGCTGATGGCTCTGAGAAATTCCTTCTGAGGTGAAAGATATTGACTTTCAAGGTGAGCTTCGTAATTGATTTCAACCTTGTGCAAGTCTTAGATTTGCATAAATTGTGTTTGGTTTTAGACTCAGAAAAATATCAAATGGAATGATGAGAGCTTGGGGATTTGCATAGGAGTTCATAATCATACTAAAAATTGTATGGATCAATTGGTTTGGCCCAAGGGTGATCTGGGTGAGGAATATTAATTTCAACAGAAGGCTACTTTAGTGAGTTTTGCAATGTGAGAGTGATTGAAATGAATAAATTAGAAATGGAATTGACTTTCAAAAAATAGTAGATGGTATCCTAAGATCTTGAAAATTGGTATGGGGATACTTTATTAATAGGAGAATTGACTGGGACAATCAGTTTAACATGAAGGCTTACTAATACAATGATATTGAATCCCGGAAATTCCTACTTAGAAAGGTTATGAAACTCAAGCTTATGTACACCCTAAATTTTGTCACTTCAAATTTGACCTTTGGAAGTTGAATATGGGTAATCATGCTTATTTATAAGTGGTAAACCTAATTGTGAGGTCAAATAGCTTGTCAAGATCAAGATCTATGAGTGCATTTTTAGGGGCTTTCATTAAATTTTCACATTTAGGAACCCCTAAATTTCCTTAAATTTAGGGTTCCAACAAACCCATTGATAGGAAAAGAATCCTGGTGGTGTTTTCCAAGGACACAATCACAACAAACACCATCAGTATAGGAAATATGTGGGAGCCCAATCACTAATGTCTGTGTACTCATCTACTATAGATATATGTAATTGACATGACCAAAACGTTCATGCCAAAGTCTGCTCACTGTGTCTGCATGTGCTATATCAAGACCATGAAGGTCTCTAATAGCCACATCACATGGTGAGAACTCAATTGTCTTACCAGTGCTAAAGTGGCAAAACCAATAAATGGAAAGGAGGTTTGTCGAAATATCAGGAACAATAAGGATCTCTTGAAGACAACCACCATCCAATGGAACAGGACCTGAACCTACAATAGAAAGCTATGTAGAGTCACCAACTGCAATCTGTGAAGTACCACAATGGGAAAGTGCGGTGACAAACTCCTGAGTGTGTGTCATATGGTGAGAAGCACCAGAATCAAGGATCCAAGTGGATCCTAAAGGAAATTCTCATGTATAAGGAGAATGACATTTCCATATGGGTGGGGAAGGTATCTGAGGTGAGGTGGTGTGATGTTGTTGCATGGCCTTCTCTAAAGCCTCTAATCATTTCTAACACCTAGAAATTGGATGACCTTCCTTGCAACAAAAACTACAAGGTTCGCCTGATTTCTTCTTACTCTAGGAGGAAGACTCACCATACTTAGAATAATTACCTTGCTTAGGGTTGGATTGTGGTTTTGAAGTTGACTTCGGTGGAGGTTTGGAGGAACTCTCACTACATGTTGAATCTATCTTTGGCTTTTCTTTCTGCTTTTGTACCAGCAGATAAAGTAGGTGAGATTTGTCTCGTGTCAACCTACCATTAAATACCTCAAATGAAGACATGGTAAATCTGGTGCCCAAAGCATCCATGGTGGAATAGAAGGTAGAAGAGAATATTTGAAAGGAATCTCGATGTTGGAAATTGACACTCATTGGATTCATTGTGTTGTCATTGATGGCAACAAGATCTGATGGAAGTCACAAAATGGCACAAGGAGGCATATACTGGCAGATATCGACATTGGAAGCATTCAGGCCTACATCGGCACTGGCATCGACATCAATACTTCAAGGAAGTTGACATCAAGGAAGATCTATTTAGTAAATCATTTTGTAATTATTGTCGAGGCCGACATTGACTATCTTTTGTAAATACATTGTAAGACAACATAAGGCATATCATGCATAATAGGTATATAAGTTAGTTTGCTAGGTCAATTTAATATGATGGTATTGTGATGGAATAGAGATAGACATATATAGGTATATTAAAACTGTGAGATGTGAAATATATGTATGGAGATTATTTTTGTATGCGAACATTATATCATGCAATGATCTATAGATAGATTGGAAAGCATTCTTGGAGGAGAAGTAATACCAGTAATAGTTCAAGTTTGTGAACCGATACAGAGGAAAACCAGAGCCAAAACTCTATCTCGCATAGAAGATGCACTCTTGAGTTTATATTTAGTAATTTACTTTGGAAAAAAGATTTTAGTCAGTGAGGCTCTTTAATGATGAACAGTATGCTCTAGGTAGTGTGCCTTCCTGCAAGTGTAGGCCCTTGTTTTATGTAATATCTTTTCATATGGCCAGTGAACTGATATTGTGGGTCACAAATCCCACTATGGTTTTTCCTCATTGAGGTTTTCCACATATAAATTCTATGTGTTATGATGTTCATTTATGTGGGTGGTTTATTTTCTTCTTGTTATATGCTTATTTGTTTACCGATACATATATGCATGGTTTAGAAAGTTAAAATCTATTCATTCTAGCAGGACACTAATTCACCCCCCTCTTAGTGTTTTCAGATCCCAACAATTGGTAAGTAAGCCTGGTACCTTGGAAGAAGTTTAAAAACTTTAGGAAGATCCTAAAACTGAAATATTTGAACATGGATATGGAGAAGCAACTTGAGATGGCTCTTGAGGATTATGATGCTAAAAGGATGAAGAACTTGAAATTGCAAGAAGAATTGAATTCTGCAAATGAATTCATTCTTATCCTAAAAGAAAGGTTATCATCTGCTCAAGCCAAGAGAAAAGAACTTATGCAACAACCGGATGATGAGGAGAAGAATTCTCTTAAGGAACAATGCTAGAAACTAAGTCAAGCAAACGTGCTCATGAAGAATGAAATGCAAGATCTGACTATGAGGTTATCAAAAGATATTGAGGATAGAAAGAAGAAGGAAGATAATCTTGTTTTATCTCTGAAGAACAAGTTTGATGAATGTGGAAGATTGACTCATGAGAATAATCTATTGAGAACTGATTTGGCACACTCCTAGAATAATGAACATGAACTTGAAAGGCAAGTAACTACTCTGAGAGATGATCTGACTACTGCAAGTGTGTATAAAGAAAAGTCTAGGAACAATATTGCATAGTTGGATGACTTACTGAAAAGACAAAGATAGCTTGATGATTCTATAGGACTTGGATTTGTACAAGGTGAAAGCTCTGGTACTGCTAATCAAGATCAGACAATGTGTATAAAGAACTCATCAGAACAGAGGAAACCGGTAAGGCAATCTAATGCTTATAAATTCAATGTCAGATGTTTTGTTTGCAATAAATTTGGGCATATGGTTAAACAATGTATAAATAAGACAAATCAAAACTATAATTCAATTCCCAGTCAAGGCACAAACTGCAAGAAATATGGTCATCAATCAGAAGATTGTAGAATGAATGTTAAATGTCATGCATGTGGAAAGTTTGGACATTTTGCTAACTATTGTAGTTCAATAAATAATAATACCGGATATGTCAAAGAAATTCAAACGAACAATGTTACATGCTATGTATGCAATAAAATAGGTCTTTTTTCTAAGTATTGCAGAAGCAAGACTCAACAGTTTAAAAATGAGAAAGGAAAGTAGAAGGCAGATGAAATACAACAAGATAATACCAAGAGATGGGTTAGAAAATTTGAAGAACAAAGTGGAGATGGATCTATACCAGGAAATCCACTGGTAGCACAGGGTATTCCTCCAATGACAGGAAATTCCACTAGAAACTAAGGCATAAGCCTTAGTGGTTGGCAAAGTCATTGCTAAATTTTTCATATTACCCTAGAAGAGATCTAAGGAGATCTGGAAAGAAATATGGAGAAATGTGTTCGTCATCGATGAAGGTTACCTCGACACATAACTGTGAAACCAACATCCATAGGGTTGTTGGTGAAGCATTAATTATAGAAAATTAGGGTTTTTACTCATTGATAAAAGAGGGAAAGTGAATTCATTTTCATTCATTGAGCATTCAAGCAATCAAAGTGAAGTAAAGGTGAATTAAGAGCAAGCAAAGCATTGAGAAAGGATTTTGAGCAATTATTTGAAGCATTCAAATCTTTCACCAGAATTCACTCTCAAGTATTTTTCGACATGGTATCTGGATCTTTAGCACCCACTTTTATTACAAACCCCACCATCATGGAAGTCAAGGATAGGTTAAGGCCAATCTTTAAGGAGGTTCCCAAAATTGCCAAGAAGGAAGACTCTGCGAGAGCATTTTCTAGGGTTCCTGATGGAGTAATGAATGTTGAAGATGTAAGGACATACATTCATTGTACTCTTAAGGATTTAGGCACTAAAGACATCAAAAGAATGTATCAATCAGTGATATTGGGAGACACCAGAATGATCAAACTAGAATTCAAGGCAATTGAGGATCTAGGGTTAACTGGTATTTTCTACATACCAAAATTCAAGGATGAGGTGATCAGATACATTCTAAGCAGGGTTCACAAAAAATTTATTTGGTTAGATGGACCCTACATGAGCATGAAGGAAGTTATTCAAGCTATCATCGGGTTACCCAGGGTCGAACAAGAACCTAGCAAGAAAATTTCCAACACAGATGTCAAAAAACTCACTGGTGCTACATCCGATAGCAGATCAATGAGGATAAGAATAATAACCGACATGGACATAATGTTTGCAAGCATGATCATAGGAGATAAGGTAACTCAATCCAACTGATTGAATTTTGTTGCAAGTTCATGCATTCATGTTGCATATCAGATGCTAAGGAATAATGTGAAGTATGACTTATGTGAATGGATGAGGAGTGAATTGTGTTGGCATTTTGATGATGTTTTGATTGTCATTGATGGACACACACTTTCTTGATGTATGAGTTATGCTCAACCAGTAATTATTCCAATCGATATTATGTATTATTGAATGTATAGTCTTTAGACTATTGGTATTTTGTAGAAGATGGTTTACTAGTCATAGATTGACTAAAGATCCCAAGCGGTATGAAGACCCCAAGCGGTTCAAGGATCTCAAGCGGTACGAAGTACCCAAGAGGTATTTAACTTTGGATCAGAAAACTACGATTTTCTAGTCTTCATTTTTGACAACTAGTAATCGGTATATTGTATTAATTGGTATATATCTATGATGAGTTACCAACCGGTATTACTGTAATGTGTGATGAGTTATCATCCACCGACACTTGGGTGGTGTGTTTGCGTCGTGTTACCAAATATGTCTAGATGCATTGTACCTAGTAACTTGTAGTCTAAATCTATTGGACCAGCATGAAATCAGATTCCTTTATAAGGACATCATGTCTAGGGTTTGCATGTATGAGAGATAGAATAGAAAAGGTTATGTAATATCTTTGAAGAGAAGATTAGGTTTGTGTGAAGAGATAGAGTGTGGAGTTATTGAAGACTAAAGTAATACTAAAATTCATTAACAAGGAGTTGTCAAGGATACTGTGTTAGCATCTAGATCATTCACTTGTTGATTACTAATATCTTCGACAAGTCTAAAACCCTTAACCAAGTAGGCCCAGCAAAGCCTTTGTAAATCCTCTAACAAGGTGGTTCACAACTGTGGATCTGAAATCCTTTAACAAGGTAGTATTTAACAAGACTTATCGCCTAACAAAGATCTAGATTCCTAACAGGATTTGTTCTGGTGAAGAACATTGTATGACCTTAACCAGTCTGACATTAACCGGTCTGGTTACTATTCTGCAGATAGTTACTTGTGAGTTTCTGCTCATCATTATTTTTCCCATTTAGGTTTCCACCTCAAATATCATGTGTTATGGTGATTATGCTTTTGTGGGTGAATGCTTTGTTTTCTATTTGGTTTGCACTTATCTTAATCGGGTTATTAGTGAAACTGTTGTACTGGTTATCTGCTAAACTATTTAAAAGATTGATTATAGTATTTTTTAGTATACTAATTCACCCACCCTTAGTATTGATCAAATTGATTCTAAACCTTACTAAGATCTAAGGAACCAAGAAAGGGACCTTCAAATATGGAAACTTAATTGTTTGTTTAAATGCTTTACTTCCTGAATGAGCTACTTAGTTTAGGAAAGAAGTAATGGGCTCATGACATACCGGTAGGTATGCAGATCAAGATAGCTATCACCGGTCTTCATACCAGCAGAGATAATAAACTTAGGGGGTATTTTAAGACTTTTCAAGAAAACATCAGGAAAAGGGAGATAATTTCAAAGGGTATGGTGGAGATGTATTCCACTGACATATGTTTCATGGATGGTGAAAACTGATGAAACTGTCATGAAAGCAGTTGAACCCAGGCAAATCTAGATTACTGAGCTTGGATATGAGGTAGATGATAGAATTTTTGAGCTTTATGCAAAGATGCCCCATTAGATGATAAGACAGAGCACTTCGGTACAACAGGAGAGAAGGCTCTTGAAGTAAAAACAAGCTTTAACGTGAAGAGAAGAGAAAAGAAAATAGAAAAGAAGTCTGCATATGTACAAGATGTGCTACATAAGATAGACACTCAGTTGGGCTCTAAATCAAAATAGGCTGCTAAATTGACAGAGGTTTCTACTGAAGAAGTGAAGAAGCCACAAGTTCACATTTCCCCTATCTCTTTTGATTTTGATCCTGAGGATAATGAACCTCTGGCTTTCAGAAGGGTGCAAAGGAATATCATGGTAAAACCACTAGTAGAGCAATAGAAGATAGAACCTAGGAGGAGACTTGTCAGAAAGGCAACTCAGCCTACTACACCTCCGCCACCGGTAAGGAAGCCTACACAGAAGAGGAAACTAGTCACACTGGACACCACAAGCAAAAAGCAGAAGGGTGATGATACTGAAACTGGTAAGACAATAATGACGTGTGTTGAAATTATTGATGAAGTTACAAAAGATGAAATATTAAAGAATATATCAAAGTAATATGAAGATTTTGAAGAAAATGAGCAAAATGAGTTAAAATAGGCTATTTTACTGTATATAGAGATCTATAACAAAGCCTTAGTTGAAATTTTGAAGGAGATACCTTTATCCCTATATAATAAACTTGAGGCTAGAAGACTTGATGCTATCAAGAGGGATAGGGAAATCAAGGAAGTTACACTTTTGGAACAATGTGGTACTATAAATAATGAAGAGATGAAAAGATGTATTGATACTTCTAATAGGACAATTTTCAGTAGTAAAAACCGATAGATAAGCCTTATGATGGGAAGAGTAAATGAGGTGATAAATGTGACAAGTAAGGGACAGACAAAATTCTTTCAGAAAAAACCTAGACTTTCTCACATCTCAAAAAGAATTTGCAAAGGCAACCTCCCCAACCATTCCTGACAAATCAAAAGGAAAGGGTATTTTGGGCAGTTCAACTCCAGTTTTGGCACAACCACAACCGACAGTTAAAGAGAGTTTATAGTCTATATCGGCACATAAATTTTTTGAGAAAGGCCATATAGAGGGCACTGGAAACACTATGAATGATACTCCACCGATAGTAACTGATATTAGACCAAGTGGTGAAGCCACCAGTGCAAAAGAGGTTGAGATGGACAAGGTAAAATCAACTGAGTCCATATCGGCAGGTAAAATTGATTCCTCGGCAAGAGTTTTGGAAACTGACACTTCTTAGGTTGAGAAGAAATTAGTCTCCGAGTTAAGTCCAATAGAATTAATGATGGTGGCCACTCAGAAATTGCTAAAGGAAGGAACTGTAGACAAAGATTTAATTGATCAATCGGTTTCTGTATTACATAGAATAATGCTTGACTATCAGATTGAGGATGGAGCAAGCCCTTCTGGTATCCTCAAGACTTTAATAGAGCACATATCAAATTATTTTCACACCTTGAGATAGATTGCAAACCGACAGGCTTTGGATAGTTTCTCTGCAATAAAAAGAGCAACATTTGATCAAGTCATAGAAACTGGGATGAAGAAAATAGGAGACAAGCTCATTCCGATTGAAATTTGTTTAAAACAATGTACTAATATCTATAGAGTATGTTGAAACTTGGGAAATCTTGCAGCTAATGTAGATAGCAGATTGAAAGAGTTATATGACAAAGTGGCTAATATTGATAACTCTTTTAATGGACTAGCTGCACTAACTACAGCTGTTGATGGACAAATTTTTTCCTTGGAGAATCAATTTTCCTCTTTTGAGAAGGAGAAAGATAAAATAATAAGGAGAGCAATAAATTTAAGAGGATTGGTAAGCCCTAGACTTGATTCATTGGGTGTTCACAAGAAAGAATGCATGGATATGCTAGAAAAACCCACACCAGTAGATACCTAGGAGAAGGAATCATTTGCCCACTTACTCAGTGGACTTGCATTGGTATCCGATACTTTCAAATCAGGCTGGGACACATATCTTTAGTTGCTACAAAAGGCATACCCAAAAATCCTAAAGATGACTAAGCTTGAGTGATACTAATAGTATTCTTTCATTCTTTTATTCTTTCACTAGCCTTTGGCATTAATGTCAAAGGGGGAGTATGTACATATGTGAAAAATATCAAATTTTTTTTTGTCAAATGGAGTATATGGAGTGTATTGCTCAGGGGGAGCACACTGGCAGGGAATCCATTTTTCACATTAGTGTTGCCATCAATGCCAAAGGGGGAGATTGTTGGAAATTGACACTTTTTGGATTCATTTTGTTATCATTGATGGCAACAAGATCTAATGGAAGTCACAAACTAGTACTAGGAGGCATATACCGATAGATACCGGCATTGGAAGCATTCAAGCCTACATCGGCACCGGCACCGGCATCAATACTTCAAGGAAGCCAACATCAAGGAATATTTATTTAGTAAATCATTTTGTAATTATTGTCGAGGTCGACATTGAATATATTTTGTAAATACATTGTAAGCCGACATAAGACATATCATGTGTAATAGGTATATAAGTCAGTCTGCTAGGTCAATTTAATATGATGGTATTGTGATGGAATACAGATAGACATATATAGGTATAACAGAATTGTGAGATGCAAAATATATGTATGGAAATCATTTTGTATATGAAAATTATATCATGCAATGATCTATTGATAGATTGGAAATCATTCTTGGAGGAGAAGTAATAATGGTAATAGTTCAAGTTTATGAATGGGTACAGAGAAAAACTAGAACCGGTACTTTATCTGGCATAGCACATGCACTCTTGAGTTTATTTTCAGTAATTTACTTTGGCAGAAATCTTGTAGTCAGTGAGGCTCTTTAGTCATGAGCAGTATGCTCTAGGTAGTGTGCCTTCCTACAAGTGTAGGCCCCTGGTTTATGTAATGTTTTTTTATATGGACAGTGAACTGATATTGTGGGTCACAAATCCCATCATGGTTTTTCCTCATTGAGGTTCTCCACGTATAAATTTTGTGTGTTATGGTGTTCATTTATGTGGATGGTTTATTTTCTTCTTGTTACATGCTTATTTGTTTACTAGTACATATATGCATGGTTTAGAAAGTTAAACTGGTAGAACACTAATTCACCCCCCCCCTCTTAGTGTTCTCAGATCCCAACACTCAAAGCCTGGATAGAATCAGGTATATACACTTAGTGTTTGTCTTGGTCTTACCACAACCCTGTAACAATGATCGCAATGATTTGAATTTCATCAAGAAATCCTTAATAGATGGAAAAGAATCAGGTGCCAAGGTGGTCAATTCCGCATCAATCTGAAGTTCCTTGAACTGATTAATTGTGCAAAAAAGATCATGAAAATTAGTCCATATAGTCAGAGGAGTTAGGAAACCCTCCAAGTGAAAAAGAAGACTATCTATAACATGTAAGGATATCAAACCCATGGCCTCATCCATTTTATTCCTGTGTTGTACAACCTCATCCAAATAGGACCATAACCCCTTAGACATGAGAAGCCTTATCATATGTGCTTTCTAAGTATGATAATTGTGTGGTGTAAGATGGTCATAGGAAGGAGTATCCACTATGATGTTTATGGTTTTGAAATATGTTTAAAGAGAGAGAATTCTGGTTTATGATATGATAATATAGAAAGAAAGAAAAAACACACCCCCCATAACACAAAAACCAAGCCCTGGTACAATTTTGGAAGATGGAAGGCTGAAAAAGAAAAAATAACTTCTGACAAACTTTTGTGTACCTGATGAATTTTTTGATAAAATAAGTTGCAAATCTGGATAGAGAGTTCAAACACCTTTCCAATGCCTATTCATTTACAAAAAGACAGAGTTTGTATGAAAAAGATATGCCCTGAGAAGCGCCAAAAATAAGTTTTGACTTTGACTTGCAATAAATGTAATAGAACTTTAAAATGTGAAAAAAGACTTCCAAAACTAAATCCGGCTAGGAAAGAAATTTCTCATGATATATGGTTTGTTGAAAAATGCCTCCGTTTGCTCTTGATATCGTGAAAAAAATCCAATAGGCTTAAAAGGTTTCAAAAACCCCAACTAGTAGTCCAATGGTGGTGCACAAGAGGTGGTTGGGCAGAGGTGGCAGTGGAGTGGAGTTGGCCAGTAGAGTGGCAATGGTGGTAGAGTGGCTTGCGGTGGTAGAGTGGTGGTAGTGGCAGAGCAGTCGGGTCATGGGTGGTCCGCTAGCCGCTAGTGGTCACCATTGGCAGTGACTGCGATAGGACCCTCTGCGGTAATCACTAAGGGAACCGCTGCAATGTCAATGACCTTTAGGGTTGTCGATAAACGTCAGTGGTTACCATCTGGCTGGTGGGCTTTGGCTCAAATTTGTTTTTGCCTCATTTGCCTTTGATGTCGAAATATAGCAAATTATATATCAAAATTCATGTAATCAGCCTCCTGAAGCCAGTCGTGATGTCCTTTTTTTCCCAAATTGCTCCAAAAACTAGGTGCCTCCTAGATATCAAAAAAATCTAAATTTTCAAACCCTCACAAATCTGGCCTCATGAATAAAAAATTGACAAACAAGAGGTCAATCTTAACTATTTCACATGTGTCGGACTTAATGGTTAGTTCTAGATCAACCCAAATTGCGTAGAAGACCTGCTATAGGTATAATCTCCCAATCTGAAGAATAGGAAAGCCTCAGGTTTGAAGCTCTCAGACCATGTAAAAGTTGTAGAATACAAACTCACAGAACCTGGTGAACACCTGTATGCAAATAACTTGTCACAACAATGGAAGATTCACAAAATACAAAGAATGCTTTGAAAACCTAGAACAAAAAAGTGAAATAATGATAATCGGATAATGAATTACAAAAGGGAACAATACTTATAAAAAGAGATCAAACCTAAAGAGGAAAACCCTAAAAGCAATTAATAATTAATAATAAATTAATTACTAATATTCCTAAGTTTAGCTTCCTTAATTTAGCTTAAGTGAAATTCAAAAAAGATGACTTAATTATTAAATCAATATGATTTAATTAATTAAGAAAACTAATACCTCTACTCTAAAAATTCCTTGATGTCTTGATTCTTAAATGGCCTCCCTTTATCAGTGATGATTGTCATAGGGAAACCATAGCAATATATTATGTAGTTCAAGATAAATGATTATATTTGCTTCCCTGTCACCTTTGTCAAAGGCACTTCTTCAATCTATTTAGTGAAATGCTTAGTAGTAGTCAAAATAAACTTATGTCCATTAGAAGATGAAGGATTTATCTTACCCACTAAGTCAAGTCCCTATTGAGGGATCATCCATGATCTTGCCATAGGATGTAGTTCTTGTGCTAGTGCATGGATGAGATTCTCATGGATCTAACATTGTTTACATTTCTTGGCATGTGTAAATGAATCTCTCTCCACATAATGCCAATAGTAACCCAATCAAACAAGTTTCTTAGCTAGTATTAAGACACTTGAGTGTGTGTTGCAAATACCTTCCTGGAATTTGTTCAGAACTTTCTTAGATTCCTCTTGTTCAAGACACCTAAGTAGAGTGCCATCTAGACCCCGTCTATATAAAGTATCAACAATAATAGTATAGCGAGATGACTGACAAGTAAAATTTCTTTTCTGATTGTGGGATAGGTTTGGGGGAAGGATATTCTCCTTTAGGTATTGATAAGTTTGGATATATAAGGATTGATCAGTTCTGGATAAGTGACAAATCATGTGGGTGTCTTGAGACTCAATAGTAGGATGCAAGATATTTTCCACTAGGAATTTGTAACATTGTTGATTCTCTTGGTTCTACAAAAGAGATGCTATTGTAGCCATTGTGTCTGCTGCATTATTCTCAATCCTTGGGATCTAAGTGAATGATATTTCTTCAAAGTGCTCTTTAAAATCTTCAACCAGCTTTTATAGGGCATCAACTTATCATTCTTAGTTTGATAATCATCATTTATCTAGTTGATTATGACCTTTGAATCTCCATAAACATGTAGTTCTTTGATGTTCCATTCAATGGCCATTTTGATACCAATGACCAATGCCTCATACTTTGTAGTGTTGTTTGTACATGGGAATCACAGTCTATATATTTTGGAATTTTGTGGCCTTGAGGTGTTATGAAAAAAATTCCCGCACCTGATCCATGCCGAGTATAGGAGAAATCAAAGTATAACTCCCAAAAATTTATGCTAACTATCAAAATGTCTACATCAGAAATTTCAATGTACAATGGTGTGTCATCTTGCAGGGGTCCTTCAGCCAATTAATCAACAATTACTTGTCCTTTGATAGATTTCTTATCAACATTTTCTATATCAAACTCACTTATATAATAACCCATTTGGCCTATCTACCTGTCAATGTTGGCTTCCCTAGCAAATACTTCAATGAATCTATTTTCTCTATCAATTTCAGAGAATGAGTCGACATAGAGTGTCACAATTTCTGGGTTGCAAATACAACTTCTAGGCATGTCTTCTCAACTGATGTGTAGTTCAATTCATAGCCTACAAGTGTTCCGTTGATGTAATTTAATGCTCTTTCTTTTCCTTCTTCATCATGATGTGTTAAGAGAGCTCCTAGTGATACATTTATCATTGAGATGTAAAGTAACAATGGTTTCCCTTTGATGGATGATACCAGTACTAGAGGATTCACCAAATATTCCTTGATTTACATGAAAGATTCCTCACATTTATGATCCCATTTGAATTGAACATTCTTGTGTAATAAGTGAGTGAACGAATGTCATTTATCAACTAAATGAGAAATGAATCTTCTGATTGATTGCAAGCTCCCTTGTAGAGAACGCAACTGGCTTATGTTCTTAGGTGACTCTATCTCCATGATAGCTTTAACTTTCTTAGGGTCTACTTTTATTCCATGAGTTGATATAATGTACCCAAGGAGTTTTCCTGAGGTAACTCCAAATGCACATTTCTTTGGGTTCAATACCAACCAATATTGTTCAAGACTATCAAAGATCTTGCCTAAGATATTCAAGCGTTCTTTCCTTGTATGAGATTTTGCAAGTATGTCATCCACATAGTCTTCCATTGATGAATGCATCATGTCATGGCTCTTTGATAAGTTGCTCCTACATTTTTAAGTCCAAATGGCATGGCATTCCAACAGTAAGTACCCCATGCACAAGTGATTGTTGTCTTCTCCTAATCTTTAGGGGCGATTTTTATTTGATTGCATCCCGAGAATCCATACATTAAAATAACTATTGGTGTAATTATTTATTCATCTTGCATATTTATGCTCTAAAAAAATGGATTGTTAGAAAAACTTATTTGATTGCTACACACACAAAGGGAAGCACAAGAAATAGATGTTAGTCATTAGTGTTAGCAAATCAAAGATTAAACACTATCCTAAGCAAGCATATCAAGAAAGACACTCCACAACAAATAGAAAGCTTAATGAATCTAAAAAATGCAACTAAACATCTCCAAATGATCTCTAGCATGTTGGTACCTTCTCCTTCCTTGTTCCTCTCCTTTCCGAGTTCCAAATGACTGTAGCTCCCAGCAGCTTTTTGCACTATGGATGCCTTATGGGGGTTCAAGATTGAAAATGATTAACTATGCAAATGCAAGTGTAAAAAAAACTAATATTAGATGCTATGGAGTGGAAATGATTTATTTTAGTCCAAAATAATAATATACTAGTGATTTATGCTAAACGCTCTTCTCTAAAATTGACTATAATGTAAATGCATACAAGTTTTCAGGATCTGGATATTGAAGAAATGGGCTCTATTTATAGGTAAAATGGAGCAATGGATGGTTGAGATTGAGTAATCTCAACAAGTGTTAGGATTGAATGGTTTAAGATCCATGTGAGGATGTTCAACCCAATCCCATGATGACAAATGTCAACATGAGAGGGGTTGAGGGGAGAGGGAATAAGCATTAAATGCTTAACATTAATTGAGTGTTAACTTGGGAGGTAAGGCTAAGATTGAGTTGAGTGAATAAATTCATTATCCAAAGAATAATGATTTTATCCAATGGATAAACTCTTGTGCAAGAGTTAGTGAGGATAACCATGGTCAAAGCAATAAATGCTTAAGGAGACACATGGGTTACATGAGGGTTGAGTTAGGGGTCAAAGTCCCTAACCATGGGTGCAAGTGGATCTAACCATAAATAGTTATGTAAGAGCCATTAATGGTCATGTAAGAGCCATTAGTGGTTTGGAAGACTTTATAGGTTAGCTTGTTGGACACATAAAATATTAAATGCTTTTCAAAGATTTTGGAGTCTTTGAGAAGTGACTCCAAGTTGCTTAGGAATGTGACAATAATTAGGGGATGGATTAGGTTAATTAGGAAGAGGTTAGAAGAATCTAAAAGGGGATTTAGGATTGCAAGTGGGTTTGGTGGGTGATGGAAAATAGGATTTTTATCAAAATAAAATTCATTTATTTCAACAAATAGGTGCAACTTGCAATTTTAGGAGAATGCAAGTGGGGGAGGATTTAATGATTTAAATAAATGTTTTATTTTATTTATTTAAAAGAGGAAAGGGGGTTAAATGAAATAAATAAGATTTATTCATTTAATTCATTGTGAATTTAGTTTAATGAATTAATTAAAATAAATTGAATAATTTATTTAATTAATAGGAGAATATTTGAGGATGAATTAATTAAATGTTATTTTAATTAACTGTTGGCTAGTGGGTTTTTAATCAAATGAATATCAAATATTCATTTAATTGAACTGGACAGATTTATGTGACTACATTTGCCCCTCTTTGAGATGATGTAGTTTATCGCATTGTTTCAAAGAAAGAAAAATAGGTTTGAAAAAATATGCTCCATAAATGTTAATTTAATGGGTGGTATGCCCCCTTGAGAGATGGGCCAAATTTTTTGAAAAATCGAGCGATCTCTCGAAAAAGAATGAAAATTGGCAGGGAGGTATAAAAGAAGAATTTAGCAATACTGGTGAAATAATGGAAGAAATTGGAGATAAAATGGAGAAATGAGAGGTACTAGAAGTTCATGGGGACCACGACGGTGAGCGGGGTAAAACTAGGTTTAGGGCGAAGGGTATATATGGGGGTGAAGGGGTAAAAATAGGGTCATTTGCATTCATCTACATAGTGATTTCAGAGCTCTGATAGTGACCTTATTGAAAGAGCGAGGAGCAGTCAGGATGTCGGTACCACTAGCAGATCATCGGCTAGAGAGAGTTTGTCGATTCCAGTGGCCAGATGACTACGGACCAGCGGTATGTAAATTGGAAATTTTGCTTTTCATGCATTTTTGATGTCTTTTTTGTCATGTCCAAGTTGAGTAAAAACAATAGTGCTAAAACTATGTTTTGGCATTGTTGTCAATTAAAATAGTGTGATTGTGCCGCTATAGCGCTATTGCATAGTGGTTTTAGCACTTAAAAAATTTGTAGCACATTTGCGCAATTATTTTAGCAGTAATGAAGTTTGAGAGCTATTGAGTCCTTCTTGTAGTGCTATTGGTTTGAAATGGCGCTATTATGTAGTTGTTCTAGCACTATTGTTTGTTTAGCACTAATGTGTAGTTGTACCGCAATTTTTTTGAAATGGCACGATTGTGTAGTTGTTCTAGCACTATTGTTTGTTTAGTGCTAATGTGTAGTTGTTGTAGCATGATTGTCAGCAGAGTAGCGCTATTATGAGAAAAATAGATGCCCTAGTATTGAGAAAAAGAATCTCTAGATGCTAATGATGGATGGATGAAGAGGTTAGTTGTTCTGAACCATAGCAGCCCTATTGACACTTAGGTCATTAGGATAAATGTCTGTTGTAGTCTAGGTGAGTCATGATTGCTTACCTGTTGAGACCTGAAGATACTTGATCAAAGTATCTGTTGATAGTCTAGGTTTAAACTTAAAAGTTTGAAACAAAACAACTAATGATGATGGTTGATGTGCATGTGTAGGAGGATCTTCACGTCTTATAGATGTGGGAGAGACATCCAGCCACACAGGTGTTGCGAGATCAATTGACAGAGGCCGAGGTTGATTGTATTGCAGTGATAGGCCTGTACGATGTGATGTATATGCTCATGATTTAGATGAATCACGGTTTGATGATAGCATTGGCAGAGCAGTGGCACAGTGAGACATGTACATTTCACCTAGCACAGGGGGAGATGACTGTGACACTAGAGGATGTGTAGAAGATTTTACACATTCCTATTAAAGTGGAGTTGGTGAGATATAAATGAGCCTGGGGGACAGCAGTAGTGCAATGGTTTTTTGATGAGGATGTGTTCATTCATGATGGCTCAACAACATGGGAGGATATAGTTGCGTTATATGAGGCACTACCTACTATATTATCAGGTATTGTTGGGGGCCTGCTATACCTTGATCGACAATCTCATGGATTGGTTGTGGGTTGGGGTTAGGTGATAGAGCAGATGATGACTAAGGGACCCACTTTGCATGAGGACCGTGCATGCTATCGCACCTATATTGGGAGCTGCATGAGGTAGTATATCAATAGACGAGCTCACTAGGAGTGGGGATCACTCTATTACATATCTGGGCATGGGAGAACTTACCTGTGACTCAACCGATGAGTGAGATTTAGGGAAGTGGATCAGCCCTATGTATATATGTATGGCGGTATGATGAGTCAACCCCACCTGGGGAAGTTAGAGTGCTAGCGATGGGTATTCAACGATTTGGATATAGTGATTTGGAGGCCTTATATTGAGTGCGAGCCCTAGGAGGATGATGTAGAGCCCTTGCCATACGTATTTATGACATAGTACTTGATTGGTAGGACAACCTACAATGTGGAGAGACAGGTACCTAGTAGAGTGCTGAGACAGTTTGGACGAAGGCAAGGATTGTTGAGTGGGTCTGGGGAGTATGCACGGGTGGTACGAGAGAGGTTCCAGTGGGGCCCAATGTTACCTTATGATCAAGATTCAGTAGAGTTTCAGACTTTATAGGAGAGACCATGGCAGATGAGGCCATGGGTGGTAGATGGAGGTGTTACTCATGAGTACACACAGTATATTGCGGCACATCCTATTCCTCGTATATCAAATCTGGCAGAGTCGATTCCATCCTTCAAGGAGGATAGGAGACAGAGATGGAGGAGGAGAGGAGGTCATGGAGTGGTAGTAGGGGGACGAGGGAGAGGTTATGGAGGAGGAGGAGATGGAGGAGGAGGAGGTGAGGGTGGTGGATTTGGAGGGGGTGGCGGATTTGGAGGTGGAGGTGGAAGGTTACAGTGGAGAAGGAGAGGTGGGTAGCCTTTGCAACTGTCATAGGGACCTTTGATGCAAGGAGGAGTGAGATTAGGTGGTAGGGATATGGGGGAGGGAGAGGCACCTATGGATATAGGAGAGGGCGCCACTGGAGGAGGAGAGGGAGTTACAGGTGGAGGAGATCTACGAGATCATATGATATTAGTTTTGCAAAGTCGGCTGGAGGACATGGAGGTAGAGGTTGCAGCTAGAGATGTTCAGCTATTTGCAAGAGAGTCGAAGTTGACTGTGGTGTTGTGGGAGAGAGATGATGTGGTGGAGAGATTGATGGAGCTACAAGAGAGAGTATGGGTTGGGGTAGGAGCACAAGGTCCTAGCGGGGAGGTGATGAGGGAGATTCGACGAGTGCAGGCAGAGATAGAGTATTGGTGGGGTTTATATGAGTAGGTGGTGCTAGCTGGTCAACACGTACTGAGCTATTCAAAGATGTGTCAGGTGAGATCAGACAAGTCTCAGAGGATGCAGAGCAGTGGTGGTGTGATGGGTCCTCCACAACAAGGTAGCGTAGGTGGTGCAGGGGGTAGTGGGGTAGTAGGTGGTGATGGTGGTGCAACATCTAGTCAGAGTGGCACTTGAGAGAGTATTTATGTATTTTATTATATATTGTCATTTTGGACTGTGTCTTGGATGGCTCTTGGAAGCTGATTGTTTTTTACATCATTGTACTATGATACAGGTATGTTTTTGCGAAATGATATGATGTGGTATATGAGGAGATCTCATATTTTGTGATGATATGCATGTGGATGAGATGTATGGATTTATGCAGGATGATGATATATGATTTATGCTTAGATGGATACTGGTACTTGCTATATGTATGTGTTTATGATATGATTCCTATATGTTTGTTTTATATTGATTTATATGATGTCTATATGCATGTTTTCATGAATGTGATGCTAACATGTGGATATAGGTTTATGTATCTATGATGTGTTGATGAAATGCTTTATGTATGTAATGCCATGATGATGATGTATGCCTAATGAAATGATACTAACGATGATATAGATAGTACTTGTGTTTTATGTCGATGAGATGATGATATGTAGGTGTGTGGATTATGATGAAATGCAATAAATGGAATGGTTTATGCATATAGATGGTTAAAATAAATGCAATATGGATAAAAAAATGCAAAGTATAAATGTTTATGTGATGATTTCTAAATGAATAGACGTGTAAAATGTATAAACCAATGTTGAGACAAATGGTTTTTGTTATGATTGTAAAATGTTGATAAAACATGATTTTAGTGAAATGATAATGTGATGATAATGCAACTCATGGGTAATGAACAATTGCACCTTAATCCCATTAAAGGGATAATTAATGCATTTTAATGAATCTTAAATGAAATCATTGTAAGATGAAAATGAATGAGTATATTCTTTATTCTAGATGTATAGATGAATGCACTTTAACTAATGAATAAATAAATGAATGCATGCAACTAAGGAAATATAAACAAATGTATGGTAAACAAGCTTAAATGATGTTGAATGATGATGTTTAAATGATACTAAATGAATGCACAGTAATGGATAATTATGGTAGTAAATGCAATGATGAGAAATCTATACAAATGAATCTAAATGTCTTGATTTTTGCAATGATGAAATGATGTAATGATACTAATGTAAGTAAAAGATAATGAACTATATGTATGAAAATGCAACTAAATGATATCAAATGCACTTTAATGAATATCTAAGAATGAAGTTTATTTAAATGCAACTTAATGTAATGAAATGATGAATGCACAGCTAATAAATGGTAGTAAATGCAATGATGATGTGTTCATGATAGATGAATGCAAGGTTGTTTAGACTTTGCATGATGCACTGAGGATGTATCTGAGAACTCTGTTATGATTTTTATCCAAGACCAATTTGTTTTTCAAATAACTTCACATATTTAAACTTGTTCACACTTGCATATAAAACCATGAATATGAATAATGAATGATCAAATGGATGGGTGATATGCAATGGAATGCAATATAAACAGATGAGATGAAATGATGATCCATAGTGCTTTATTTTCATCATTCAGCAAGGGTAGTATCAATCTTTGACCAGTCAATAG
Source organism: Cryptomeria japonica (assembly GCF_030272615.1). Lineage (NCBI taxonomy): Eukaryota > Viridiplantae > Streptophyta > Pinopsida > Cupressales > Cupressaceae > Cryptomeria > Cryptomeria japonica. The sequence goes on along the minus strand of NC_081412.1, from coordinate 497,210,600 downwards.
GAACCAAGGATGGAAAATTGTACCTCCAAACAAGCAGCATAAATAAAGAATAAAGAATATAGATCCTCCATAATGGTTCATGCTCATATGGTCGAGGTATACGTTGTAGTCAGCAAGCCATAGTAATTCATGACTGTGTTTTGCATAAGATCACGTAGCTTAGTGAACTTCCCACGTAGACACCATTAGTACATGCCCCAACACTTCATTGGAATAAATCACAGAAGATACACAAACAAAAATGATACTTAGGAACCATCCCAACTACTCTAATCATTTGTGGATATCCTAGAGTAGCGTAGGAACTTGATATAAATGAATAGATAACTAACAAACTGACCAAGTACTTGATAGCTTTAAACAAAATTTTGTTGTCAAAGAAAAATGGTATCATGTCTTTATTTTGGTAAGGAAGGATGTATCCTTGTTAAGATAGTTGTCCGTACCTGTGTTGATTGTTTGGTCGATGTGATAAGTGATTGTTGTTAGAGTATCTCAAAATTTTTGTTTCGTATCTGCGTGGATGCGTATATACAAAGTGTTGCCATGTTTTTGATTGATTTTTTATGTTTTTTAATGGTTTTTGGATTTTGTGAGTGTTTTTGAATGTTTTTGGTATTTTGTGAGATAGGTTTGAATGAATAACCCAATGGATCATAATTAATGTAGAATCTACTTCCATCAATAGGTTAAGGGAACTGCCCCCATTTTAGACATGACTATGAAAAAGCAGGATGCAAGACACATGAAGTACTATCCTTGACTGCATATCAATAACAAGCCATGGTTTTGACTGATGGATGAGTGGATGCAATGAATATGATCACAACAAGTTTGAAAGACAATGGAGCCATAGCCTTTACAAGTAGTGCTTGTTTGCTAGGTTTTCACCATCACACTTACCTAAGGTGCCACTAGAGTGGTTGTTCATCATTTGGATGCATGATTTTTCTTTACTATTTTTATTTTTTGGTATTTTCTTCAAGACATTTATCTGAATGTTTTTGGTGTTTTTTTGGTATGTATGGGAGCCTGATGCTCTATATAGCTTATGCATAAAACCATTTAAGGTGCATGTTGTTGATTGGATCTGCTAGTGGTTCTCCTTCTGAAGTAGCCAACTGATATGCCCTGAACCCAAATATAGCAGTGATAACATATGGACCTAGCTAGTTTGATTCAAACTTTCCTTTATGTCCTCTATTTGGTTGGTTACAAGAATTATCTCAAAGAATAAGATCACCTACCTCAAATGTATGAGGTCTAAATCAATGATTATAGCTTCTGCTCATGCACTGTTCATAGGCTTTGAGGTGGTTGTATGCAGCTTGTCATTTCTCATCAAGTAGTTCCAAGTCTTGAGGATGTGAGACTCTATATGCTTCATCATCTATGAGATTATGCAAGGAAACCTAAAGAGATGGTATCTCGACCTCAATAGGAAGGATGGCTTCTGTGCCATAAACTAGTGAGTAGGGAGTTGTGCCTGTCGAGGTTTGAATGCTAGTTCGATACACCCATAGTGCTAGATTTAATTGAACATGCCAATCATGGCCGACATCATTGACTATCTTCTTGAGGATTCTCAATATGTTTTTATGTGATTCCTTGGCCTAACTATTTCCTTGTGGGTAATAGGGAGTGGAAAGGCGATGTTCGATGTGAAACTTCTCACAGAGCTCACAAACATCTCGATCTTTGAATGGAAGCCTGTTATCTGTGATGATGGATATGGGTACACCATATCGATAGATGATGTAATTAAGGATGAATGAGGCGATCTTCTTGTCAGTGACATGGGTAATTGGAACAACTTCAATCCACTTTGTGAAGTATTCAGTGGCAGTAATAATAAATTTGTGGTCGTTGGATGAAGATGGATGGATTTTACCCACAAGGTCAAGTCCCCATTGACAAAAGGGTCATGGTGTTGTGATTGGTTGCAATTCATGTGTTGGTGCATGTATTAGGTCTCCATGAACTTGGCATTTCTTTCATTTTTTAACAAAATAGTAGGAGTATTTTTCCATGGACGGCCAATAGTATCCAATGCGTATGATCTTCTTTGCTAGTGAAGGACTGCTTGCTTGAGTTCCACAAATTTCTTCATGTACCTCTTCCAAGGCCTTTGTTATCTCATCTTGTTTTAGACATTGAAGGAGAGTACCATCAAGACTGTGCAGTATAGGGTTTCAACAATAATGTTATATCAAGTGGTTTGGCGAATGAAGGTTTTACATTGGTTATTCGATTGGTTAGGAGGAAGTGTATGATTGCATAGATAAGTGTATAACTCACCATACCATGGGGATTCAGAACCAACAAGGTGACATATCATCTCGGATTTAGGGATATCATAAGTGGGAATCCAAAGCTTTTCTACCAAGAACTCATAGCGTGTTGAATTCTATGGAAGATCGAGGAGAGATACGATGGTAGCCATAGTGTCAGCGGCTTGATTCTGATCTCTAGGTATCTTCTCAAAGGTGATAGTAGTAAATGATGCCTTTAATTTGTCCACCATTTTCTTGTATGGCATGAGTTTATCATCCTTGGTCTGATATTAATCAGTTACTTGTTGGATGACCAGTTGGGAGTCGCCATATATTTGTAGCTCTTTTAATTTCCATTATATGGCTAGTCGGAGTCCTGTGATCAAGGCCTCATACTCAGCTATGTTGTTCATGCATGAAAAAGTTATCCTATAAGACTTTGGGATGCTATCACCTTGAGGTGTGATAAACAAAATGCCTACCCCCGAGCCATGCCTAGTGTATGAATCATCAAAGTATAGTTTCCATGGTTGTGCTATTGTGATCATGAATATCTCTTCATCTGGAAAATTGGAAATGAGAGGATGATCACCTATGAGTGGTGCATCGACTAATTGATATGTAATAACTTGACCCTTGATAGCCTTATGGTCCACATACTCAATGTCAAATTCACTTAGAATCATCACCCATTTGGCCAAGCGATCAATCAATGTTGCTTTGCTGAGTAAGTACTTTAGTGGATCGATCTTTGCAATGAGTTGTACTTTATGTGTTAACAAATAGTGCCTCAATTTAGTGGTTGCTAAAATTACTGCTAGGCAAGCTCGCTCAATAGGTGTGTAATTATGTTCATAGCCAACCAGTGTGCAAGAGATATAGTATATAACACACTCTTTCCCTTCTGCATTATGTCATGCCAGTAGTACACCCAATGTTGTATTTGTTGCTGAAATATAGAGCAATAAAGGTCTACTTGGATCTAGTGGGATCAACAATGGTGTTTTCATGAGATAATCTTTAAGCATCTGGAATGCTTGTTGGCATCTGACATCCCATTGAAAGTAAATGTTTTTGTGTAATAGGTGTGTAAAGGGGTGACACTTATCTGCTAGTTGTGCAATGAATCTTTAGATGGATTGTAGTCGCTCTTGTAATGTCCTTAGCTGACTGATGTTCCTTGGAGGTGGCATGTCCATGATTTCTTTGACCTTTGCAGGATCGACCACAATTCCTTTGTTAGAAACAATGTGTCCTAGAAGCTTCCTAGAGGTTACTCCAAAGACACATTTCTTTGGGTTGAGTTGAGCATGATATTGTTCTTGTCTATCAAAGATTTTATCTAATATTGCTAGATGACCTTCTCTTGTTAATGATTTTGCCAATAAGTCATTGACATAATCTTCCATTATGGTATGCATCATATCATGAAAGATGGTGGTCATTTCTCTTTGATAGGTCTCCCCTACATTATTTAGACGAAACGCCATTACATTCCAATAGCATCTTCCCCATGGACATGTGAAGGCAGTTTTATGTTGATCCTCCAAAGAGATCTTTATCTAGTTGTACCCTGAAAAGCCATCCATGAGAGAGAGCATGACATGTCCTTCTATTAGGTCTATGATCATGTCAATGTTTGGTAGGGGGAAGTCATCCTTAGGATATTCCTTGTTTAGATCTTTGAACTCAGTACATATACAGATGCCCCCAGTGGGTTTGCTGACAAGTACAATGTTGGATATCCAATCTGCATAATCAATTGGTCTAATAAAACCAACATCCAAGAGTTTCTTAAGTTCTGCTTTGACTAGTACAACAATTTGGGGGTACATCTTGTGAAGCTTCTGGTTGACAGGCTTACCTCCTTCTGCTATGGTGAGGTGATGCATGCCTAAATCAATATCAAGACTAGGCATGTTTGCATATGACCATGCAAAATTGATTTGACGCTTCTGGAAGAATTTGACAAACTTAGGATGTTCTTCTGGAGTTAAAAGAGATGTCAGGTGTATGTGGTGAGGAGTTTTAGGAGTCCCCACATTGAATTCTTTTGTTTCCTCTATGAGAATCGTTAATCGTTCCTGTTGTGTATTAGAGGGGAGGATGTCAAACCTTTCATCCTTAGGCACCTCAGAGAGATTTTTACCCTTGGATACGCTCTCTTTTTACTTTTGTGGGATCAAATAGTGCCATAGTGTGTTTTTCACTAGAAGATCCATGTTTTATTGTAATTTTTTGTAGTTGAAAGGTTTGGCATCCACCCCAAAGTATGCTTCGCTATTTAGTTCAATGGTGAATCTAGCTTTGTGATCCATGCTTGGTATGTTATCTCTTAGTTCCAAAAAGTCAATGATCGCCTCATCATTTTGGAATTGGTCAAGGCATGGGGGATTGATTAGTTCCATTCAATGAGTTCAGGATGTTTAATAGGCATTACCTCATCGATCAAGTTAAGTTCCTAAGAGGTGTCAGTGAGGGTTAAGACATTGTGGTGAAGGTCATTGATGGTACTGTCCCTATCAGAATTAGGCGTAGGATGTGATGTAGGGTCTATTGAAGATTTTTCCAATTCACGAACCCAAGAGGTTTTAATCTACGCCTCTCCATAAATAGGGATTTCTTTGTGAGGTGGAGGGGGTGATGCGTCTTCCTCATCTGAAGTATTGAGATGTAATGAATCAAATTCCCACTAATGTGAGTCAGTCTTTGAGTCACTTTCCAGTATCCAATTACTATACCATACCAGGATATCCTTCGAGTTAAAAACTGTAGGTGTGATCGACTGATGTACCTTTGTAGATGAAATGATTGGTGTTATAGGAAGGATTCTTGGGATTAGTGAATCTGATATGGGGAGTATCGACATTGTTGAATATACTACTTCTGATGGAATTGCCAATGTTGTTGATACCGTTGTAGGTTTTGATACTGATAATGGTGCTATTGATGTAGTTGCTGCTGCTGATGGGGTTGTTGGTTTGTTTGGTAGGATGATTGGTGTTGTGGATGATATTTCTAGGTTTTTTAGCCTTAGTGGGGTAGTTGGTATGGTGCTTGGTGCTGCTAATATAATCAAAGGCACCCTCTTTAGAGTTTTAGGCTAATATAGAGGTTTGCTGGGTTTTCCTTTGAATCGAAGCTTAGGAAGAGTCTCCTTTTGAAAGCCTAATCTAGTGTTATCTTTATGCTTTAATTTTGGCTACAATGGCTCATGTCATCCTTTCTTGCAAGATCCCAATGTACTCTGACCATCATAGCCCATTCTTTGTATAATGAGAAGGCCTTTTCCATATTGATATGTGGGAAGCTTAGATTGTGGGATGTCCATGGTGATATGATCTTTATAGATCCATTCTGCTAAGTCTTCATCTCTGGTCTCTTCTTCTTGACTCTTTTCAAAGATAAAAGGCACCAAAGTGCATGCTGGCTTGACCAGTGGTGCTTGAAGTAACCTTTGAGGCTTTCCATGTGTTCTAGGGGAAGTTGGTAGTTTCCCAACACAAAAGAGTTGGCTTAGATTGCACTCCCAAGGACCTTCCTCTACCATTTTCATTTTTAGCTTCTCTTGCTTGGGTATAGTGGTGTTTGAACTGGAAAGAGAGGTTGGACTTACATATGATGTGGATGGGATAGCTTCTTTGTTATTGAGAACAATAATCTCTGGTTGATGGTTGATATTGTTACAATATGCAAATGGATTTGCATCACCCAGAATTGTAATTTCTACACCATTATGAGGAAACTTGATACACTCATGGTAGGTGGATGGAATGGCTTGCATGGCATGTATCCAAGGTATTCCTAACAACAAATTATATGAAAAAGGAGGGTCTAGAACTTGACATACGATGTGCTTCACCACTGGGCCCACTCAGATTGGTAACATAACTGCTCCTTTTGAAGAACATTTTGCATCATCATAAGCTTTTATTGTTATCTTTTTGCAAGGATCCACTAATTCAACTGCATATCCCAAAGTTGTGACCAATTGTAGTGTACAGATATTTAGGCTTTCTCCATTATCAATCAAGACTTGCTTGATCCTATGTTGGTTGATAAATCCTTCAATATAGAGTGAGGCATTATGAGGTTGGTGGAAGGATGTATTGTCACTTTCTAAGAAAGTGAGACATGGTGATGACCTCAGACTACCAACCATAGCTTGAAATTGACCTATGTTTAGATTGGCAGGGACTGACGCTTCTTGGAGAGCTTGATCCAAGATTGTTTTATGAGATGGGGATAAGCGCAAAATCTCTAAGATAGATACAAGTGTGGGCATTTTATCTAATTGTTCCACAAGGTTATACTACTTTGGGATGGAGGGGGTGACTTGTAGAGTTACTTTAATGGTGATCTTCCTATGTTGCGTAACAACATTGCAAGTAGAGCTTAGATTTTTTATGGTAATGGTTGCAATTTGTTCATCGACATCATATAGGTGATTCACAGTGTAATTATAAGTGGCTCGTGTATAATCATTGGTATCTATGTTTTGTCCTAACGTGGAAGGACCCCTTTGATCTTGTGATGGAAGTGGATTTTTAAACATAAGATGATCATTGTTTGTGATTTTTGGGTCATGTCCTTCAATTTCAATCTCGCCTCAGTCAATAAGTTCCTGAACAAGATCTTTCAATCTATGACAATTACTTGTTTTATGCCCTTTCCCTTGATGGAATTCAGAATGTTCATTATCCCTCCACCATGGAGGTTTGACCCGAGGTTCGTAATTAGATGTTTTGGGTAAGGTCACTAGATTTGATGAGACCAATTGATGTAACACTGTTTCAATAGGTTCCCCTAAGGGAGTGTATGTACATTTTGGTTTATATTTTTGTTGTCTTTGCCTTGGTTCTTCTTGTTGAACATTTCATCCTTGATTTGGTGGGGGAGGAACCGTGTTGGTCTTAGGAGGGGGGTTTTGCCCCACAATTTGGACTACAGGTTATGCACTCTTGATATTCCTTGCATCTACAACCTCATCATTGATGATGTTTTTGTTTTTATTCCAAAAGTTAGGTTTATCACTGTTAAAGCGCGGGTGAGGGGCATCTTTTGGTTCATTGTATATTTTGATAAGCCCCTTTTTGATGAGGGCCCTTTCACATTTTAAACCCTGTGTGATCATGTCATTAAAAGACTTTGTGCCTTTCATGTCTAAATGAAATTCCATTTCTTCATTCAAGTTGGAAATAAATATTTTCACTAGCTCTCTTTCAGGTAGCTAAAGGGAAGGTCTGCTAGACATTTGTTGCATCATTGTAGGAAAACTGCAAATAGCTCCCTTGGTTTTTGCTTGGTGTTACACAGGTCTACCATAGTGACATCATTCTCTATGTTATGGGAATAATGTGCAATGAATTTCTGGACCAGTTCTTCGAACGTCCTAATGCTGGCTGTGAGTCGGGAAAACCATTGCGTGGTTGTCCCTGCCAAACTCCGAGGAAAGAGATGCATTAGGTATGTGTCTTCATATGCCACTTCTAGGCAAGTGGAGTGAAATTCTCTAACATGATCTCGAGGGTCTCCTTTTCCTTGATACTTTTCAAACTTAATTGTTTCAAACCCTCATGGAAAAGGTGGCATATGTAGATTCCTATCAAAAGGATAGGGACAAATATCATTAAGTGAAAACTGGTTTGTTTTCACACCACTGTGGAGTGGTTGGGCGAGATTCTCTACTTGTTGCCACAACATGTCAATGTCATTTGGAGGTGGAGGAGGTGGGGGATTTCCTTGATGAAGGTTGTATCTGATATGATCTTGACCTCTTCCATCCTCATTATGACTTTGGTGTTATGATCCTTGTTGTAATTGTGTTCTATCAAAATTAGAGGGTAGTTTGGCTCCCTCTTGGGCAAGTCTTAAAAAGTGAGCATCAACATTGTTCCTAAGGATCTCATCAAAAAGTTGATTGAAGAGGGGGTTGTGTTTTGCTCTTTCAATTGCTTCAGGAGTGGGAGTATGAGGATTTTCATTATTTGCATTTCCTCCAAGAGCTTCTTGGAATTCATTGAGATTTTCCTCTTCCTCTTTGATTTCTTGTTGTCTAGTCCTTGATCTAGTTTGAGCCATTTTGTTTAAAAGTTTTTGTTGAAGTTTGATGAAAATGATGATGAGTTGATGATGAAATGAGAGATAAATGTTTGGTGAAGTGTTTAGCATATGGATCTCTAACACTAAAGGTAGATGTTACCAAAGTTCTTTTATGAATTGCTTGTTGTGTTTGTTGACAATGTTTGATATGATAAGGTTTAGAGAGGCCTGAGATGTGTTATAGACCCAACTATCTAGTAATGAGAGGATGCAGTCATAGACTAGTTTTAACCTACGTAGAAATGCCTCTTAGGATGAGTTTATCCTAGATGTAGAGACACTCTAAACGTGATGTGTTGGTTTTTTATTCAAGCAATTACTAAAAAAAGAACTTAGGACAAGACCTTCTTATGTTTTGAGAGTTGGAATGGATTTATGATGTGTGAATGTGAGAATGGATGAAATGTTAACTTGAATAAAAACTATGTGTTATAAATGGGACAAATTCTTCCTCTTCTCTTTCGGGGGTTGGTGGTTCTTCCCTAGCTGAGTTATATGTGATACAAATGTCTGGAAAGATAGCAGGATTGATTTTGCCTCCTTTGTTTTTATGATAGCTCAAAGCTCTATATTGAGTAAAATCTCTGTGGTTTAAAGACTTGATCAAATTTGTTAGATTTTCCTTGAAGATATAGACGCATGTGATGTAAGAAGGTTCTATATGAGACAAAGATTTGTCTATTGAGATAGAAAAATCTCCTTTTGATGAAAGCCTTTGAGCTTAATGGTATTTTCTTCAAATTAATATTTTGATGAAGATTCTTCCTTCTCAAAATGTGAAGAATGGTCATATAGTTTTGATACCTTTGTTTGTCTCTTTGTTTTGCCAAAAGGTTGGTGTTTTAAAATTTTTGTGTTTGATGAATACTTATTTTTGGAAATGACTTTTCTTTTGATTTTTCTTTGACAAGAAAACAAAACAAGCACACAAACACAAGAATGTTGCCTCAAAAGGCACAAATAAGTGTGGAACTAAATCAACCCAATCTTTGGACTTTTATGACCCTTTCTTTCCAAATGTTTTTGAGTATGTTTTTCCAAAAATCCTGAAGTTAGCTCAGTTTACCACTGGTCTTGACACAAAATGAAGACACTTCAAACACACTTTATCCCTAAGGTCAAATGGCCAGTTGCCATAATTTCAGCCCACATCTTGATATTTCTTCAACTTTGATACTACATACCTTATGAATCCCACCATGGCAGGTAAGGATGTGATATACTAAGTCTTTCACGAGCATAAAAAATAGATGATCCCTATGATGGGGGAGTCACCACTTTTATCAAGCTACAAATAGCCTTTCAAAAAGCTATGTTTCTACTCAAGGAAATATGTATGGTGAGTATCTTGGGAGCAAAACCATCTATGCTCTTGCACTGAACTTCTCACAAATATACTCAATCAATAGAATGAGTGGGCTACTACATAAAGATGTTTAGTAATTTTCAATGTCTTTGGACATAATTTCATTCTATAGTGACTCATTTAAGAGCCTTGTAACTTGTGGTGGGGCCTATTTGTTCTTTCGACAAGTTACACTATAGGAACAACTATAGCCAAGGCTACAAATTTTGCTCACACCTGATTTCTATAGCGGCTCGAAGGATTTACCATGCAAGGTGTTCACAAGAGTGATGTGTCTCCTAGCAGGCCTCTCTTAAAAATATTAACTTTGAGTGTTGCTAAGACTTTTCTCTTGCACTTAGGACCACGAAAGCCAAGGGAGATGATAGTGTGTGTTAGAAGTAGGACCACTCGACAAACTTTGCACAAGTGTGCCAATCACAAAAATCACTTGTTCTTTTTAACCATTTTTCATCGCAATGTGATCTAACTATTTGGAGATGTTGCTCCAACAATCATGGTGTTCTGTTTAACTTCAAAGGAAAAATGTTGAGTAAACTAGAAATTTGAAATCCTTGTCAACTGAATGAAAAACACGTTTGCTTGAAATAAATCACTTTTGAAAAACAAGAAAACTTTGGACAAGTTGATTGTTCTTTTTACTTTTGCACCAAATGAAGTGTTGATTGTGATTTCTTTAAGTTGATGCAAGAAATGAAATTTGTGTTGTTTATTTTTAGAACCCAAAATACAAATGAATCCTAACTTACAAAGAAAGCAAATTTGTGGGATTTGAACTTGTTCTTTTTATTTTTGCACAATGAGGTTCTTTTTAAGCCCAATTTGAAAAAATGTGAATTAACTTTAGAACCCAAAATGAAGTGTGAAGTTCAATTTTTAAGCCAAAAAGAAAGTGAATTCATTTTATCCAACTTTGAAAAACAAAGTTTAAAGAAATAAACTTAAATACTTTCTACTCTAACTCCTTCACCCTACACAAACAATCAAATAGTTAAAAATAAATAAAATGAAGTATAGGTGGGCTTCCACAAGCCTAAGTTTTGATTTTCGGTTACAAAGTAAAAAAAATTACAATTCTCTATTACAATAGCGTCACTTTGTGTAAAAATAGAAGTGATTTTTAATATGAAAGTGCTAAATCACTGACAGATGCACTAAAATCATTACAAATGCGCTAAAATATTGTCGGACAGAAATAATTTTGTCAAATAGAGAGCACAAATATGCTAAACTAATGACAAAGATGCTACTCTAAGTTCTAAAAGTGCTAGAATAGGGGCAATAGCGCTATTTTCCAGACAATAGCGCTATTTTGGTGAACAAAAGTGCTAAAGCACAAACTTTAATAAGTGCTAAAATGTATTCAAAAGTGCCAACGCGTAACCTGTGTGGCAATTAAAATCACAAAAAATGTTAGTAGTTTAAAAATTTGTTGCTTTGGATTCACGTCAGGCTAACGAAATGATGCTCTGCAAAAAGGGATTGTTAGAAAAATCTATTTGATTGCTACACACACAAAGGGAAGCACAAGAAACAAATGTTAGTCATTAGTGTTAGCAAATCAAAGATTAAACACTATCCTAAGCAAGCATATCGAGAAAGACACTACACAATAAATAGAAAGCTTAATGAATCTAAAAGATGCAACTAAACATCTTCAAATTCTCTCCACCATGTTGGTAGATTCTCATTCCTTGTTCCTCTCCTCTCCAAGTTCCAAATGAGTGTAGCTCTCAGCGGCTTTTTGCACTATGGATGCCTTATGGAGGTTCAAGATTGAAAATGATTAACTATGCAAATGCAAGTGTAAAACAAACTAATATTAGATGCTAGGAAATGGAAATGATTTATTTTAGTCCAAAATAACAATATATTAGTGATTTATGGTAAATGCTCTTCTCTAAAATTGACTATAATGTAAATGCATACAAGTTTTTAGGATCTGGATATTGAAGAAATGAGCTCTATTTATAGGTAAAATGGAGCAATGGATGGTTGAGATTGAGTAATCTCAACAAGGGTCAAGATTGAATGGTTTAAGATCCATGTGAGGACTTTCAACCCAATCCCAGGATGACAAGTGTCAATATGAGAGGGGTTGAGGGGAGAGGGAATAAGAATTAAATGCTTGACATGACCTGAGGGTTAACTTGGGAGGTAAGGCTAAGGTTGAGTTGAGTGAATAAATTCATTATCCAAAGAATAATGCTTTTATCCAAAGGATAAACTCTTGTGCCAGAGTTAGTGAGGATAACCATGGTCAAAGCAATAAATGTTTGAGGAGACAAATGGGTTACATGAGGGTTGAGTTAGGGGTCAAAGTCCCTAACCATGGGTGCAAGAGGATCTAACCATAAATGGTTATGTAAGAGCCATTAATGGTCATGTAAGAGCCGTTAGTGGCTTGGAAGACTTTAGAGGTTATCTTGTTGGACACATAAAACATTCAATGCTTTTCAAAGGCTTTGGAGTCTTTGAGAAGTGACTCCAAGTTGCTTAGGAATGTGACAATAATTAGGGGATGGATTGGGTTAATTAGGAAGAGGTTAGAAGAATCTAGAAGGGGATTTAGGATTGCAAGTGGGTTTGGTGGGTGATGGAAAATAGGATTTTTATTAAAATAAAATTCATTTATTTCAACAAATAGGTGCAACTTGCATTTTTAGGGGAATGCAAATGGGGGAGGATTTAATGATTTAAATAAATGTTTTATTTTATTTATTTAAAAGAGGAAAGGGGGTTAAATGAAATAAATAGGATTTATTCATTTTATTGATTGTGAATTTAGTTTAATGAATTATTTAAAATAAATTGAATAATTTATTTAATTAATAGGAGAATGTTTTAGGATGAATTAATTAAATGTTAATTTAATTAACTCTTGACTAGTGGGTTTTTAATCAAATAAATATCAAATATTCATTTAATTAAACTGGACAAATTTATGCTTGTCATATTTTATCTCTCTTGTCATTGTGCTATCTTGTGGTCTCTTTGATCTTGGTTGCTTCAAGCATAATCTCACATAGTATTAGAGTGGTTGGAGCACCTTTTCATAGCCTTTGGAGAGATCTGAAGGAGGTCAAGAGGCAGATATGAGGATCAACATCTTTTAGAGGCATCTTAGACCAGATCTGACCTCACCATTGCGTCCGGGTGGTCGTTTCCATGAATTTTGATTATAAATTAGCCTATATTGGGTGAACGTTAATTTCGGGCCTTGGAGTAAATTTTTTTCCCAATTTGGGCGATACAATACGAATTTGTTTAAATAATAATAATAATATTTTCAGCAAAATTTATATTCAAATTTCTATTTTATCAAAATTAGTAGTTTTTTTCCATATATTATAAAAGTTTATTTAAAAAAAAAAAATCAAAATCTTTTTTATATTTTTCGGGGGTTTAAACCCCTGATCACCACACTATCATCGTTCTACAACAATCAATTTTGGCAGGGACCGTACCTTTTTGGCCGGTCCTCTTCATCCCCACTGATCGCTCCATTTTACCCATGCTCTAGTCTATTTTCTGATTGACTCTCTTTTCTTTTCATTGCACCCTCCGGTCCCTTCGGTGACAATCCTTTCTAGTCCCTCTTTGTCGACACCTTCATTTTTTGACACCTCAGTCTACCACTTTCCATTGCGCGTTCTCACCTATTATGTCATTGTTACCTTTCTGTCCTCCTGTCAGTTTCTACATCGTGCCCAACACATGTGACATGTGCCAATGTCGTATTCACCATACCTGTCATGCCAACAACGAGACCCCTGCTCCCAATCTCGCCACATGGTGACTGTTTCCTTGTTGACCCCATAGCCAGCACATTGACATGTGGGCTCCCACCCGATGCCACATAAGCTGCCACTCAACTGCCTAGTTAGTAGTGACACACGGACTATTCGTATAAACAATCATCAATACGACCTACCACGTTGACTATCCACCTCATTTGTATGGTAACCACATGAGCTGACATGTTAGAGACACCTCAACATTCGTACAACATGCATCACTATTTGTTTTGACCACGACAACATTTCTATACTGTATGAAAACCATCAAAATCTGCCACGCCATATGTCTATATAGTATGGGCACTGAACAGGTAGGGGAGTGAATTTTTTGTGACGGTCCTATGGCCATCAAATTTAACATAATGGTTTGCTCATTTCATCATTTTTTTGAAAATTTTTGCCCCCTCACCATTGAGCTGTTCAGTTTTGCAGTTCAACTTTGAAAGGCCATATCTTGCTCATTTTTGCTCTTTTTTTGGTGCAATTGTTTTTTGAAATGGGCTAATTTTTCATGTACTTTCACATGGTGGTGTTATTTTCTAATTTGGGTGGATAGATTTTTCAGAAAAATCAGTTTTTGGTGACGATACCTATCCAATCCTCGTTTCTGCAGCTTCTGGGACTCCGTTTGGGCTCATACGAACTCCTTTTTAGGTGCCATTTTTTTTGAAAGTGCATTATTTTTTGTCTACTTTCATAATCTACTATCACTTTGCAGTGAATAGAAATTGTAATTTCAACATATGGTCTTTTTTGGCCAATTTGGCACTTGTAATGCATAGGTCTATCATTCTTGCATTTTGCATTGTAGTTCTCAGCCTATTGGAGAATTTGTAAAACAAAATCAGAATTTCACTTTGTCTTTTTTTGGAAGTGGCCTATTGTACACAAAATACATATAAAGTGCCAAAATCATCATTTTAGGGGGGGTATCTTGATTGAGTGACTTTGGGGGGGTGTCTCTTATGTTCTTTCATTTTGCTGCTATGGGTTCTCCTAAGTTTCCTCTCTTAAGTCCTCATAATTATGCTTCTTGGAAAATTGATGCATGGAATAAACTAGTTGAAAAAGGGTTAACTCATTACATTGATGGAACTATTGTTTCTCCCATTGATCCTAAGGCTGATCCTAATGGTCACTTGGTTTGGCTCACTAAGAGCATCATGACAATTATCACCTTAAGAAAGTATGTATCAAAGGATTTCATCTTTCATATTAATAAATGTACTTTAATTAAGGATGCTTGCAAAATGTTTCAAGACTTGTATGGTCAAACTGATGAGATTAGGGGATATCAAATTGATAGTGATCTCACCATGTTAGATCCTAAGAAATTTGATACTATACAAGATTATGTCACTAAGGCAAAAGAGTTGAGGGCACAACTCAAAGATTGTGGCATTGATAAGAATAATACTCAACTGATCTTCAATTTGATGGACAAACTTCCACAAGAATATGTAGCATTTATTTCTGGTTTCCAAACCCATAGGATGACAATGGGTTCAAGCTACACAATGCCTACATTTGATGTTTTCACCGACATGTTGATGATGGAGAAAACAAAGTTGATAAGAATAGGCATTCTTAAGACTTCTAAGTGTCAAGCATTAGTGGCAACTAAAGGGAACAAAGGACAACTCAAGCAAGAAGAAAGGAAAATCAAAGCCTAAGGACAAAGTACCACCTTCTCCACTACAAGAGGATTCATCCTTTTCCAAGAAGGACAATTCACCAAAGAAGGTGAGACCTACTTGTGCCTATTGTAAAAAGTTTGGTCATGAGGAGCATCGTTGCTATTATAAGAAGATTGATGAGCTCATACATATCCTCAAAGAGCACAATATTGATTTTTCTAATGCCTACAAAAAGGAGGATTCATCAACTTTAACTTCCTCACAATCAAAGGGGAAAGAGCAAGCATTCAAAACCTCAACAAGTGGGAAGACTCACTCTTTTGGGACAAGAACAAGACAAGATCTTTGTGCTACTTCAAGTCATGATTCAGGGAGATGGCTTCTAGATTCAGGGGCTTCTCATCATATGGCATCTTTGCAGACTATATTTTCTACATTTGAGTCTTGCAATCATATATACATGGATGTGATTGGGAAAGGAACTATTTTCATTGGAGATAACTCCTTCAATGATGTTTTATGTGTACCCCATTTGACAAACAATCTTCTTTCCATCTATCAAATCACACATGGGCAAACAAAGAAAATTATGGAGTTCACAACTAACTCAATTTTGATTAGAGACTTGGAGAGTAGAGCTATCATTGCAACTGAGCTTGGGGATCATGCATCTTGATTATATTCCTTTTTATATTTTTTTCCTATTGATGAAGAATATTTTACATATGATGATTCTTCACATGATGATTTGTATTTTGAGGAGAGCTTTAGGTACTTGAACTTGGGGATTCTCACATGTGACCCCATTCTTGAGCCTTTCATTTCATCTCCTCCTATTTATATCACATCACCTATTGCACCTGATGATACAGATGATGTGACATTTTTTCCTTCTTGTGATTCAGTGCAGCATGGTATATCTTGTCTTCTAGCTTCAGTTCATTGGGATGAATACTTGACAGACATTGCAGGTTTGTTTGTGGAATCCTACATTGAATATTTGGGAGATATCATTGATGATATTGATCTTCTCTTTGATGAAGATGATCTCCTTCTTCAATTGTTGTGAGGGAATAATCTGACCCTCTTGTTCATTCTCTACATGATCATTCTGTCAAGGTTGACATGATTGTGGATTCTTATGTCTACCAGTTGGAGGATGTCTCTTTATTTTTAGAGGAGACATGTGAGTCTTTAGATCTTGTTCTACATTCATCTCCACTAGATCTTGGAGTGCCTTTTTCAGTAGTGTGGAGCTGTTCACCACCTTTGGAGGGGTATCTTTCATCATCGACATGGGGATACTTGAGTAGTTTTCAGAGACTTCATTTATCACGAGTTTTTTTCCTACATCTTCCCTTCATGATTGGGGAGACTTCATGGATACACCTTTGGTTTTGTTTCTTCCCAAGGGGAGGAACATTGTCCAATGATCATGGAGCAGTTTATTTATTCATCTTTAAGATTCTACCATTGGTCCAGATTCTACGTTGAGGGGGGGGGGGGGGGGGGGCTATCTAATCTCTCTTCTTCTTCTCTCGTATGGGGTGACTTTTTCCTCACATGAGGTTTGGTCCTTCACATACTTCTTTGAGAGTTTTTTGTATAATTTTCATCTTTTTTTTGAGGGAGGGTTTTTTCCCATTGGATTTTTCTCTCTTTCCCCGCTATATGAGAGATTGCATTTGCATTTTTACATGGGTACCTAACATGGCCTTGTAGTCATGACCCATCTTGCATTGCAGACTTAAGTGCATTCCCCTAAGTTGCACTTAAGGGGGGGT
The DNA here is from genome assembly GCF_030272615.1 of Cryptomeria japonica. Lineage (NCBI taxonomy): Eukaryota > Viridiplantae > Streptophyta > Pinopsida > Cupressales > Cupressaceae > Cryptomeria > Cryptomeria japonica. The sequence goes on along the minus strand of NC_081412.1, from coordinate 497,193,638 downwards.
TTTGGTGTATTTATCTATTTATTCATCTTGGATATAATTACACTTTACTTAAGTTTACTTAGGTACATGCTTAGCATTGTAGTTTTCATATGAGACACTTAGGGAGATGTGCTACATTGGGAGTGTGTATGTAGGATAATTTCCACCTTTTATGGTGTGATCTCATTGTTACTTTATCATATCCACTTATTATGGAGTGATAATTCCACCTTTGATGGGTGATCCACCTCATGTAGAATATTTTACTATTTCTCCTACCTACCCTTACCTACCATTGCACCTCATTGAGCCACATGTCATCATTTTGTGCTCTCTTGTCTCTTAGCCTTGCTTTTATAACCAGGCTTATCATTCATTGTATGTAATTATAATCTAGTTGATCTCTTTTGGCATTTTGATAGGAATACAGTTTATTCTTTTCATATTTTATCTCTCTTGTCATCGTGCTAGCTCGTGGTCTCTTTGATCTTGGTTGCTTTAAGCATAATCTCACAAGAACATCTCATGACTTGCTTATATATCTACAATTATATCAATGTTTACCAATGGGAAATTATTTTTGGGACATGCTATGTTGAAATATTTGAAGTCAGTGTAGACTCTTATGATTTTATCTAGTTTTTACATTGGTACAATGCTTGAGAGCTAGTCTAGATAAGTGGCAGGTTTTATGAAACCCGTATCTAATAGTTTCTTTAGCTCATTTTTGCCAAGGAGAGTGATATATGGATGCATCTTCCTTAACTTTTTCTTAACTTATTTTCCTTTTGGATCTATATTGAGATGGTGTATGATAAGATTTGGATCAAGTCCTGGCATGTTTGCATAGGACCAAGAAAAAATTATTTGTCTTTGTTTGAAGAACTCTATGTAGTCTTTCTTTTCTTCATCTGATAATGATGCAGTAGGATAAAGGACCTTGGGATACTTTGATGTGTCAATGTTTATTGCTTCTATTGGCTCTATCAATATAGATAATCTCTCCTAAAAAATATATAGGGAGGATGTCAAACCTTTCATCTTTTGGCACCTCAAGAAGTTTTTCACTGTCAAATATGTCCTTTAGTTTTTCTCTTGACTGATCTAGTGTTGCCATAAAATGGTTTTCAACACTAGGTCTTTTTCCTTGTTTTATTTCAATTTTACAATTGGATAATTTGGCACCCTCATGAATGCAAGAAGCATTACTTGATTCACCAGTGGAAGATTTCTTAGGTGTGATTGGTTCAATGACATTAAGATATACAACTAAGGCATGATCATTGGAAAAGATATCAAACTCAGGGTTTTCAGTGTTTTCCCTGTCAATCTGTTTTGGATGAATCATAGGTAGGTCATAGTCTTCGTCATCATTGGTTATTTAAATAATGTAATAATCATAATTTGGTGTTGAGTAGGTAATGTCATAGATGGATCTCTCTTTCAGATAATCTCTTCCAAGTGCTCTCCAATTAGCTCTAACAAAGTCAAGATGGGTATTTTGCAATTCGCTCTCAAGTGACTCATCATCTAATGTTTGTCCCTCAAACGAATGAATTATATCAACACATACATCTTTGGTAATGTAGGTTCCCTCTGGGTCAATTTCATCAGATTCATGTGTGGCTTGAAGTTGACATACTTGTGCACATGGTGTAGAGGATTTTGTTACTATTTTCTTTGCTACCTTCTACCTTCTCTCAAACTCAGCTTCTTCTAGACTAATAGTCATTCCTGCTTGACTTTCTATCAATTCTTCTAGATTTCTTCCATATCTTGGTGTTTCTTGCTCTATGTTTGATATAAATTTGATATTTTGTTGATCTTTTGATTATTGATTAGTGACTGTTTGTATTCCCTCTGTTGTTACTTCTTGATTCTTCTCATTCTCTTTTCTTAGTTGTCTTGCATATGCCTCTTTTCTCTGAATCCTGATCTCTTCTTGCCTTCTTTCCAACACTCTTCTCTATTTTATGGAAAGTGTGTCTTCACTTGTAATAACAGTTTGTTCCTCTTCATCTCTTTACTTGATGCATTAGATAATGGATCTGGACCCTATTCATATTCATTTGAATCTATCTCTGAATCATTGTCTAGAATCACACCACTATATCTGACAGGAATGGTATATGGTGAGAATAGTTCTTTGATTTTTTCCATTTATTCTTTTCTTGTATTCTTTGGACTTGTTTGTAAGATTCTTCTTCTCTTTTGATAGAAAGCTCTTCCTGTTGTCTCTCATGTTCTTCTTATTTCTACTTTCTATTTATTGTTTCTGTTGCTTGATGTAGCTTTTCTTGCTAGGGTTCTTCTTTAGGATTTGCTTTCTTTCTCTATTTTGGGTATTGATAATTTTGATGCTTTCATTTTTATTGAGAATACCCAAGTCTTCACTGTCATATTTATCTATGGAAATAATGACTTCTGTAGCTGTTGCTATAATTTTGTTTTCATCTTTGTGGAACGAGCTAAGAATGTCTTTGTCTTCAATTTCTTCTGAAATTGTTTAAGCTCTAACAAATGGCCCATCAAACATTTCAATTCATTTCTATTGGATCTATGGTTGAGCATTTGTAGGTTTTTCATATGATTTAGGTGAAAGTGGTAAAGAGTACTTCTCCATTCCTTCATCATTTAATTTGAGTTTTTTCTCAAAGTTCTGCCATAATATTTTTTGAGTTTCCTTGATGGGATAGACTGCTTCTCTATTATGTGGAACCCTTGCATCTTGTGCTTGATTTAGATTATTGTAATATTGGGTCTATAACTCATTTCACTGGTAAGATTGTCAATGAATTTATCCATTTTCTCTTGATTTGGTATATCTCTTGGATACCTATTAAACAATCGTCTCCATCGCTAAAGAAAAACTATGAAAGGTTCACCATTATGTTATTTTATATTGCATAGGTCTAGCATTGTTACCTCATTTCTTATGTTGTAGGAGTATTGCAAGATGAATCTATTCACAAGTTCCTCAAAAGATTTAATTCCAAACGACAATCTTAAGAACCATTCCATTGATTGCCCGCTTAAACTTCTATGAAATAAATGCATTAGGTAAGTTTCATTGTGTACAAACTCCATACTCATAGAGAAAAATTCCCTAATATGATCTTGAGGATCAAATTTCCCATCATATTTATCATATTTAGGGATTTCACAATGTTGTGGGAATGGTATCATGTTTAAACTCTTTTCAAAATGATATTGACATATGTCCTCTAATGAATATTTCTTGGAACTCATTCCATCTTGTATATCCTATATTTGTTGTTGCAAAGTTTGTATTTTTTGGGTGAGAGTTAATAGATGATTATCAACATGGGTTCTACTTGCATCCTCATAAGTTCTTCCATCACTTCGCTCCCTTCTTGTTTCATCTTGGTTCCTTCTGTCATCATGGCCTCTTCTTGTTCTATCTCCTCTTGTTTCTTCATGGTTTACTCGGTTTACATCATCATCATTGGGATCATCAGTGTTTTGATTATGACTTGTTTCCACATGTTGTTTCAAACTTTCCATGTTAAAACCTTGTGGAAATTTTGCTCTTGAATTTGCCAACATTAGGATATACTTCTATTTTTGTTTTTCCAAGAGTTTTTCCATTAGTTTGTCAAATATGAAATCTTGTTCAAGGTCTCTAATGGTATTATTGACTGCTTCTTCACCAACATTTGTGTATCCAAATTGATGAAACATTGGGTTTTCTTCTTCCATTTGTTTTTGTTGTCTTCTCAATTTCTCGTGTTGAGATCTAGTCCAAACTGACATATGATTGATTTGAAACTTCCCAAGTTTTGATTTTCTAAATGTGACTCAATAGGCGATCATTGGTTTAGGAAGATAAGCTAAGTTGATTTTACCACCCCTATTAGTGTGTTGAGAAAAGGCATCTCTTTGTTGAAAAGAACGTTCCTACAAAGTTTCTTTGTCAAACTTTGTTTCGTAACCACATAGATTGTTATGAAAATGGTGTAGGAATGTTCTATATTGTAACAAAATTTTGTAGCTTATGTATAGAAACCTTCTCTTCTTCAAGATTGCCTTATAACTAGGTTTCATTTTCTTGAGGCGATATCGAAAAGTCATATAAGCATATACTGATTTTCAAGTTGTTTGATTCCAAAGTGAGTGCAATTTTGATTTTGATATAACCTAGGTCCAAATAGGAATGATATATCCAAGATAAAGAACACAGATTGGTATGATCTAGTTTTGTGATAAAGGATTTGATGTATTCTAATAAGAAATTGATGATGATGATGATGATTTTGCACTCGAGATGGTTGAACCAATAATTTGTTGAATGTTTATGCTTATGAAAACCTTTGGAAATAACCTATTTGATTGATAAACCTAATTGTTTGACTAGTTTGAAAATCTATGACAATTGAAAATGAATCTCCTCGTAAAAGGGTATCTTAAACTGATGTTGAAATTTTTCTCTGATATGGGGAAATCCTTGTTGTTATAGATGCAAAGAAACAAATGTGCTATCATGTTGAATAAAAGTGTTTTCCTATGCAATAAATGCACTATTCTATTGAGTGAAAGTGCTTCTTTGTAGTTGTAAAAGTGTTAACCTAGGGTGTGAATGCGCTTTTTATATTGCAAAAGCGTTATATCATTTAACAAATGCACGATTCTATGACTCAAATGTGTTGTACTATTTAGTAAAAATGCTATCCTAATGTGTAAAAGCGTTGCTCTTCATTGTGAAAGTGTGATTCTCACCGTTTTGATTAAATTTTTCAGTTTTCCAGCAAGTTATTAGATTTTTGACTTGTTTCAAGATGGTGATTTTTCAAGTTTTGGCCCTTTTCTGAACATTTTGCAGACAACAAAGACATAATGTTTGTAAAATCAAAGTTCACAAGAAATAACAAGTCCTATGGTAGGTCGAGACAATAATTGTTGAATCTCACATGGGGTTTCCCCCGAGGCTACACTATTCAAAGCAGATATCTAGGTGCTTGATCCCATAGGCTCCACTATTGACACTCACTTCTCTAGGGTAGCCAAGCACAATTTCCATGGAAACTTCCCATGACAAACTGCATATCTCCACTAGGAACTGTATGTGTGTGAGCCGCATCAGAGGTTCGACCTCCTGCGCCAACAATTAGAAGGATTTTGGAAACTAGACAAGATGGTTTTTAGTAAGGGCCTTTGGTCATGTGGCCATACATGCAACACTTTATACTCTAAATAAAGAGTGTTCCCAACCTATAGAGGTTGTGCTCTATAGGGTTTATGGGGAAACATATTGTCAGCATGAACTAATCAACACATATTGCCCATGAATTTCAACATAGACACGATTTATTTAAAGTGGATTGGAAGGACTCGATATTAGCCCATTTCCACTTAGGTCATTCCCCTCTCACTCGCCCCCTTAAGGAAGCTTGGGAAGGCAGGTCCTTTAAACGTAACACATAAGATAAAAACAGGTCTAGCTTTCTAATCACTGTATTATGGTGAGAGCATACTCACCTAGTACTTTTAAGGAAACACAATGGACAATGATTCTTTTTAACCTTTACATCATCTATGTGCAACTATCTTACTAAAAAAACACAATGCAAGTTTGCATGCTTTTCATTAACCCCTTAGTTAAGCTAGATGAAAGATTTATGATCTTTTACTTTCCAAAAGAATTCCTAATTAGACTAAGTAAGAAAATGCATCAAAATTATTCAAGATAAAATCTGCATGCACACAAGTCAATAGTTTGCAAAATTGAGTCTTGGAAAATCAAACCTACAAAGATTTGTTAGCTGACAGATTGTAAAATTTAAAAATTTGTAGATAATCAAAATGAAAGTGCTAAAATAGTAAAAGCGCTATCCTACAAAATATAAGCACTACCCTGCAAAAAAAAAGCATTAATGTGAGTTGTAAAAGTAGTTCCCTAAATGATTTCACAAATATAAGTGCTAACCTGAGTGATAAAAGCACTAACCTATGTAGTAAAAGCGCTAACCTATGCAGTAAAAGCGCTAACCTATGCAATAGCATTACTACCAAATTTCATACAGGCATGAAATTGGATTACAAATGCGTTAATTCATTCAGTTATTACGAGAATTAGACAGGATATTAGAAGGAGATGTGCAAGGCATGGGTCTCTCAGTGGGTGCCAAAAATGTATCGACTTAAGTTTTCATCTCATAAATTGACCTGGAACTTGTTAGTCCATCATGAAAAATATAAAGCTACAGGAACTCAAGCTTCAACCAATGAAATAACATGAAATAAAGCAAATAAAATAGATTATACCTTCATGGATTATGTCTCATTGTGTCCTAACCCCATTGTTCTTGGTTGTAGATGATTTTCTCTTAGACAAGCACTAGTAGTTTCCAAGATGGCAAGTGTGGAATGGACTTGATAGATGATATGATATGTCAAAGCTATGCTTTGAAAATGATTTATGCTAATTTTCTCAAAAAAAATTAAAATGCTTAGACAAATGAACTCACAAATTGAAAGATTAAGACTCCTAGTTAACTATGAGATTAGCTATTAGTTCCAAAAATGGCTTAGGAGACCTCTATTTATATATTTTTGAGTGCATAAGCTTAGCTGGCAGAGATCAGCGATCATGATTAAATCTTGCTTTTCGGATGGCTATGAGAAAGAGGCTGAAGGTTGAGAGAAACAAGGAAGGAGAAGACAAGTGTCACTCATCTCACCTTGACTAAGTGGAAGAATAAGAGAATCTAGGATTGGTTGAAGAATATTTAGAGATAGAGGGATAGGTGGAGATGGACTAGGGTTAGGTGGACAAAACCTCCTCCAAGAATATAGGAGTGTTGCAACAAAAATAAGGAGGTTTCAAAGATTACGTGCATGTACACATTTTATTCATGAATATGGAAGTTGGAGATAAGTGACTCATAAATATTTATTTTTATTTGATTTTATTGATTTAAATTAGCCACATGATGGATGAGTTGAAAAATAGTAATTAAATAATAATGAAACTATTTAATAATGAAACTATAGGATAGTGAATAGTGCACAAATATGATAAGGGGTGATAATTTAATATTAAATATTTAATTATTGTCTTAGAAGAAAGAGGGATAATGAATTAATTAATTACATGTTTTAACTCAATTAATTAATAGAAGAGTATTAAATACTAATGAATTAAATAGATTAATCTTTTCAAATTAATTATTTAATAGAAAAATAATCATTAAATGAATATAAAATATTTATTTAATTTCTCATAGCCAATTTTATGTGTATACAATATTTATGATTATATATGAATTTAATTATTCATTCATTTATTTATCTATTTAATTGTTTATTATTTATTATTTTTGCGCATGTGATATTTTATGGTGGAGATTACTTTTAGTGAAAATTATATTTTGCTTTTTCTTGGTGGGACTAGTTGTTTAATTATATTTATTTAGAAATTAGTTATTTATTGTGAAATTTTTTTATTTGTAGAAATTAATTGTTATTATTTAATTATCTAGCTAGGAGGTTGTAGACACTACTTCTATTTTAGTGGATTATTTATTTGACATTAATCATTTATTATTTCTTGGTTGTTAATAAAGTGTTATTTATTTATTGAGTATTTGTAATTGGTTATTTATTAATTGTTTTGTGAGAATTATTTATTGTTATTATTTGTGATTTAAAATGATTTATGATTTTTTTATTATTATTTTTAGATTTTTGTTTTATATTTTATTTAAGGCTTTTTAAAGAATTTTTAAGGGAGTTTTTACATTATTGTTGGATAGGTTTAGTTTGTATTATGGGAGCCATTGGATCATGCATAATAGATAATTAAGAGTTATTTTGGTGATTGGTTTCCTACCTTAGATCACAGGAATGCATTAGGGGAAGTGGCTTCCAATGGGTGTCAGGGTCACTACCAAGAGGGTTCTCTATAAGGATGCTTGGAGGACTACCAATAGACCTCATGGGATTTATTTGTAAACAAGAGATTAAATCAATTAATTTATTTAGAGGTTCGGTAGTTTTCACATTAATAAGATAATATTATATTTTGGTGCCCCACTCATGACCTAGAGTGCTAGTATAGGCTTAGGTTGAGATTGGGAAGGCCTTGATGGCATGAGTGTACTCCCTTGTCTTCATGAGAGGTTGAGTTGGTTCTACATGAGTTCCACCTACCTAAAGGTTCCATGTAAGGATGCTTGGAGGTCTAGACTACCGAGAGGTTCCCTATAAGGATGCTTGGAGTTCTAGTTGTCAACATGTGATGACTATTCTCCCTAACTATGTGTCCTTGGTCTAAACCTTTTTTCATGGAAGTCCCTGAAATTTGTCTTTGTTTTATTTAAGCCTGTAATAACCCACTTGACTTAATCCAAAAATATTAACTGATTTTTTTTTTTTTGTTGAAATAAATATTGATTTCTTATTCGCACTTATTCTTAATTGTGTTTGATTCAATCACATACTCTAGGCATCTATCCAAATGGGATGGGAATCCATCCAACCAGGATGGGCATTTTACCATATGGGATAAGGGGTTCTACCCAAACAAAGTAGGCATCTATTTAAATAATAGGAAATGCTCTAGCCAGAGACTTTAGACTCATCGCGACCATCCGGGTCCTTAGTCACTCTCTAAAGAGTACACTCCTCTACTAGGAGTGCACTAAGGTCACTGTCTTTAGGAGTAAATAAAAATAAAATATAACTGTTAGGAATCCCACAGATACTAAGAGGGGGGGGTGAATCAATATCTAACCGGTAATTAGAATTTCTTAACTTAAAACATGCAGAACATATTATAACTGTGTACTAGTATGCAAGAAATAATGTAATAAACAGAATTAAGAACATCCACATGAAAAGCACACCATAATACAAGGATTTAACAAGGAAATCCAGTGTGGGAAAAACCTCGGTGGGATTTGTGACCCACAATATTCACTCACTGACCAATAAGAGAATATTACTTACAATAGGGGTCTGCACATGCAGGAAGGCCAACTGCCTAGAGCTCACTGCTCAATGGAAAGTCTCACTGACTTATAATGTGGATTATACAAATCCAATATCTTGTACTACTTTACAATAGCATCTATAATGCCTGATCCAGTACCGGTTGCTGCTTTGTTTCTTACATAAACCCTTCAACCCATATTTTGCATAATAGGTCTACCTTAATATTTTGCATACATCACTTTCTTCACTTACTACCTTTCTTACAAAATGTCTATAATGATCTCTTTCATAAATAAGAGTCATTTTACAACATGCCAAGTCGGCTTACAAAGTTTTTCAATAATAAACAAAATAATATAACAAAATCCTGTTGGCCTTTGTGCTTGTATACTTCCTTTCTTTGTGTCGGTACTGGTGTCCTGAGTGTTGGTGTAGAGTGTGATCTACTGATGCCGGTGCACTAACTTGCCGATGTAATGCCTTGCCGGTACCATAGGATCGCAAGGTTGCCATCAATGACAAAACCTTCAATCACCTACAATGTCTCATTGGAGTGTGCATATGCCAACAATAACAAGCTTGATCTCTACCTCAAAATTTGGCCTAAAGCCTCGAGAAGTCAAGAAAATCCATATGGGATCCCTTTCGAGTATGCATTGAAATAATTTTAATCTCCCAATTAGCATTATTTGTATCCTTCGATTGAGGGACTAAGAGGCTTTGAAAATTACTCAACTCACCCTTAAACAAATCCTAATCCCCATCCTCGAATGCGTGTTTACAAGGGACAACTCCATCCCTAGGCTGCCTACATATTCATTTTGGCACGGGATCAAGGCGTAAAGTATGTAGTTTTGGTTTCTAACTATGGTTTAATGTAAACTCTTTGGTGGGTACGCAACCCTTTCTAGGGTCAATGTCATAGATAATTTCTCTATGGTTGCTACCCATGATGGTAGCTTTATAGCAACAAGGCTCAAGGTGGCCTTTTTTCTTGTGGCCTAAGATAACTAAGTCCTAATTCCTATTAAATATATCACCCTTGATCTGTTATCATCTGCTGAAATCATCAACATAAAATAAATTTCTAAAAATCATCACTCGCAACCAACCCTAATGGGGTTTTCTAAGGTTTAATTGAGAAGATGTAAAATTATTTAAAATTTATCTTTTTAGATTATCGATCCAAGGGGGATTACCCGCCCCTTGGATTTTAACTTCCACATGACCCTTATTTCTCCTTGGCGAATTAGAGGGATGATGCCACATATGTCGTTCTTGCAACTTTATTAGGCCTTAAGTGCAATAGTTCAACACGAGGACATTAACCATAAGCTGTTGGCTATTTGGAGGAATTAATTATGTGTTGCATTGATATTTTGCCATTGATGGCAACACGGGCTATTTTTGTTGTTTACCAGTTTCTGGGCTTTTAGTAGAATGGTTGGATTATGATATTGAACCAATATGCTTTGGCTTTTGGAATTAGTTTAGATTGGTCATTTATGTGCTCCTAATGTGTATCACAATCAACTGGTTTGATTTTTGATGACTTTGATGCTATCTTTTTCTCTAGTAAGTCTTATGGTCATCGATAAGGATTTTACCAATAGAGATTTGTTGATCTTTTGAAGCACGTCATAAGTGGTGTTGGTGTGGATTTTGGATGGCTTTCGGGATGTTGTTTGCTATCTTGTTGGTGTTCTTGATTATCAGTGTTGTTGGTTATCTTGTTAGTGTTCCTGATGATCAGTGTTGTTGGACTTGGTTTATGACAACCTATTTTGGGTCTGGTCTTATTCTACTAGGTTATGGGATGGTTTATGTAAGGTGTTTATGGATGATCCCGATGCATTACCAGATTGATTCATGGATCGGATTATGTTGTTTCAATCTTAGGATGACTTTGTTGATCATTGGATTGCGGGTTTATGTTATGAATTTATTGTATTATCTTTTAGGTGGTTGACCTAATTGTTTAGGTCCCAGGTTGGTATAAATATGATGTAAGATCTCTTTGTAGATCATGTATGAGATGGTCATGTTATTATCCATGTGCAAATAATGTTGTAATCATTTGTAGAGTTTTAGTTGATCATAGGTGATCGAATTGGGTTGGTAAGAGAGGTTTAAGACCTCATGTACTAAAATCAAAACTGTACTCAGGCATAGGAGATGTTATCTTTGTAGTTCACTCCTCTTTCTTGATTGTAGTCTGGATTTTTTTTATAGTCAGTGAGGCTCCTTTTGTGATGAGTAGTGTGTCCTAGGCTATTGGTCTTCCTGCATGTGTAGGCTCCTCATTTTTGTAATCACATACTTACTGTAGAAGTATTATCTGACTGTGGGTAGGCTTCCCACAGTGCTTTTTCCCTTTGTTGGGTTTTCCACCTATAAATATTGGTTTCATGTACTATGTATGGATGGTAACCATTCTATTATTTATGTTTGTGCTTAATTTCTATATCTATTATTCTAGAATTTGGTTTATGCACTTCAGTATTGATTTTATGTGTTCCGGTGATATGGTTTTGAATGCTTAAAGTTTTGTAATCTGTTGACAACTGATTCACCCTCCCCTTTTAGTTGTCCTCTGATTATCTTAGTTATCTAACAATTAGTATCAGACTTGGTCTTCTCTATAGAGGCTAAACTACTTTAGGAAGATCTTATGGCATCTAATAGGTCAAGTTCATCAAGTACATCTACAACTATTTTCTAGAGAGAAATTCCTAGGCTTGATGGAACAAATTATAGGGTATGGAAGATTCAAATGGAGACTCATCTGAGATATCTTGGAAAGGAATTTTGGGAGGTCACTGAGAAAGAGGTTACTCCTTTTAGTCTGACATCTGGAAATCCTCCTTCGACAGGCTTGGATAAGGAGCTTGAGAATGATTGTAGAGCTAGAGAATCTCTTTTTTGTGTACTTTCTGATCAACAAATAATGAGACTAACTGACAAAGAAACTACAAAGGCTATATGGAACAAATTGGAGACTCTAAATGAAGGTGACCCTATTGTTAAAATTGCTAAAATTGATTGTTATCAAGTGAGGTATGAGAACTTGAAGATGGAAGTAGATGAAAGGATTACTGCATTTATGGAAAGAGTCAATGAAATTGTTATGAGAATTCAATATTGTGGTGGATCTCTGAGTGAAGATGAAATAGTTTCTAAAGTACTGAGAGCTTTGCCACCAACTTATAAGATGAAGTCTACTACAATTAATGAGTTGAGAATTATGGCAAACACCTCTGCTAATAGGGATACCTTGGTTAGAAAGTTATCTACTTTTGAGCTTGAGGAATTTGGACCTTCTAGAGCTGTAAAATATGAATCTTCTTTTCATGCATCTACATCACCTACTGACAAGAGTGATTGGAAAGGTCTGTATGCAAAGGAACTAGAGGATATGAAGATATAAGATGAAGAGTTTGAGAAAGTTGAAGCCCTATTTGCTAGAAGAGTAGCTAAAGGATTGATAGGAAGTAAGTATGAAGGAAAACCACCTTTTAAATGTCTTGCATGTAACAAGATAGGTCATTTTGCATCTAGATGTCCTTAAAGGATTTCAAGATTTGAGGAAAGAGATAGAAGATCTTTTAGGCCAAACCATGAATATTAGAACAAGCACAAGTAGAGGAGAAACAAAGACAAGTCATGCTACTTTGCTGATGAGGAAGATGTGACTGATTTTAATGATGAACCGACACAAGATTCTGCTAGTGGATCTGGAAATGGAAATGAATGGGAATTCTTGGCTATCAAGGAAGATGATCTAGTACTTGAAGAGAAGGATCTTGCTGCTAAAGTTGAAGACAAGGATGAATGGGTAATTAACAGTAGATGTTCACATCATATGATTGGAGATAAAAGGAAGTTTCTATCTTTGCAAGAATTTGATGGCAGTCTGGTTAGATTTGGAGAAAACAAAGCATGCATGACCAAGGAAAGAGGAACAATATTATTGGATAGTAAGAATAACACTGATAATATTTATTATGTTGAAGGTTTAAGGCATAATCTTTTGAGTGTAGTGTGAGAGTTGAGAAACACGACAGCACAGGAGCCCAAATGATCTCTGCAAGCTGAAAAACCTGTTACAAGGATAAGCAAGAAAGCAAAAATAATAGATAAAACAAATACACAAAAAATATGCTCAAAAGATGAGAGCTCAATATTCACAAAAATGTGTAATGTGACAATCCATACAATACAATGAAAAGATTAAACCTCTAATAGGTCAAGAAAACCCTAAAAAGGAAAACTCAGGCTTGCACATAATAATTAATTAAAGAATTAATTATTATGCACCTAAAGTTAGCTTAAGTGTAAAAGAGATAAAGGGAACTTAAATAATTAGACAAATGTTGTTTAATTAATCAAGTAAAGACTTGAATACTCTAACACCCCCCTTCAAGCTAGACTTAGGGAGAAGCTAAAACCTAGAACAACAACTGAAAGTAGGAAAGATGGGTCCTGACAACAAGGCCTGATCAGGTACCCATATACAACCAAATCTCTATGAACTAGAGAAATAGACAAAACCACATGGGAAAAAAAACTCTACTCCAAACAAAGATGGAAAAAGAAAGAAGAAGGACTAAAAAAGCCTCCAAACAAGAATGTTCCAAAAAGATAGGAACAAGAGAACATCAGAAGAATCACTGAAGCATGAAGAACCTGCAAACACTATTGAATAATAACTGTCAATCTGAAGAACCTCCACTAAAATAGAACATGATGAGGTAGAGAAGATTGTAATTTGTATGAGTACCCTCAAATGACACTACTTGAAGCAGAAGGCAAACAAAGGCAAACAACTGAACTCGAAGATACATATGACATGAGAAACCAAAGCTTGAAGAGATAATCAATCAAACCAAGGAAGCATTAGAACCAATAGGGCAAACCTCCTCATAATGCTGAAAAAAGGGAGAGGGACAGGTACACTGAAAAGAACGGCCAACTAGAACTACACGATGAAGAACCAGGAATATCAAAGGTGCAGAGAGAGTACATAGTATCATGGAAGGAATACTCACTTGACACACAACATAAAGTGAATGTCATGGAAGGAACACTCACTGGACATAGGTAGATGGCAAACAAAAGGCAAACATCAACCCCCTCATGACACTTTATAAGTAGTGCATGTATAATAAGGCACAAGATGTGCAAGATCCCAAGTAAACAATGCATGATGGTACTTTATCTCAGTGTGTTTGCATAAATTAAATGCTACAATGATAAGAATACTAGAAATAAAAAGAACCAATACTGAGACATCCTACTCAAAGAAGAGATCTCAAGACTTGAAACAACCAAGATATCCACCAGAGTGCTGAAAAGAAAAAAACTAAATAAAATATTCCTGGAGCAGAATCTGGAAAGAAAACCCATATGGCTGGAAAGTATACAGAACAAACTTTCTAATAATATAACATTTTTGAAAAGCGGAGTTCTGATGGATGCTCAAGTGATGTCACCCATAGTGCAAAAGGGAACCTCTGGCTTTGACAAAAAAACACAATACCTAAAAAGCAAAATCAAAAGTTCAAACCTCTAGATCTAGATAGAGCTCAAAAAGAGCTTTCCAACGATATACAATTTGTCGAAAAATACCTCTGTATGACCAAGTTACAACCAAAATAAAATAAAAAACCCTTTTATGGCATAAAAAGGGTAAAAAAATTTATTTTTTATTTTTTAACAAAAAATTCTAACACATTTGTAGGTACAACCATATTGATTTATGTGCCTGAAAAAATGTGCCAATAAAAAATCATGCTTCAGATACCCCTATCATCGAAAATAGGCAAATTATATATCAAAATTCATGGAATCAGCCTTTTTAATCCAATTGTGAGGTTCTTTTGGCACCAAAATGTACCAAAAAATCAGCTACCCTTAGAAATGGAAATAAAAAACTGCACAAACCCCAAAATATACAAATCTGAAGAACAAGTCCCAAAATCACCCAAAGGCTCAAGAGTGAAAAATGGTCAGGTTTTATATGACCATAGGGGTTTTGGAGCCTTCTGAGCATGATGGTGAGGTCCGTTTAGGCCCAAAGTGCTCAGAAAAAAGGCCTATCCCTAAGTGCATAAAAACCCTTCCTAAAACCCCATATTTGCTTCCCATGCAAAAATTCTCAAAACAAGAACAAATAGCTGCAAATCTAAAGCTTTGATACCATGTGAGAGTTGAGAAAATACAACTTTAGAGATCCCAAGAACACTTGCATGCAAATACCTATCACAAGAGAAGAATGGAGGCACATAGAGAAAAAAAGCATAAATATTCTGAAGAAGAAATTATCACTCAAAAAGGGAATCAATTAAAATGAATAAGTACAATACAATCCTTATAGAAGGATAACAACAACCCTAAAGGTGTGCAACCCTAAAGAAACCCTAAAGGGATAATGTGTATTTAATAATTAGAATAATTATTAAATACCTACAATACCATGTGAGAGTTGAGAAACACAACACCATGGGAGCCCAAATGATCTCTGCAAGCTGAAAAACCTATTACAAGGAGAAGCAAGAAAACAAAAATAACAGATAAAACAAATACACAGAGAATATGCTCAAAAAATGAGAGCTCAATATTCACAAAAATGTGTAATGTGATAATCTTTACAATACAATGAAAAGAATAAACCTCTAATAGGTCAAGAAACCCTAAAAAGGAAAACCTAGGCTTGCATATAATAATTAATAAAAGAATTAATTATTATGCACCTAAAGTTAGCTTAAGTGTAAAAGAGATAAAGGGAACTTAAATAATTAAACAAATGTTGTTTAATTAATCAAGTAAAGACCCAAATACTCTAACATGTAGGACAATTGGTGGATAAAGAATTTTAGTTACAGTTAAAGGATTCAAAATTCAAGATTATTAGTAGATCTAGATTGGAGATTGAAATCGGTACACAGACTAAAGGTAACACCTTTCATTTGAATTCCATTCAGAAGACATAGTTGATTGCACAAATTGATGAGAGTTGGCTATGGAATAAGAGGTTATGTCATGTGAATTTTGATTACATTGTAAAAATCAGTTCTACTAAGGCAGTTAGAGATATATCTAAAATTGTGAAGCCCTATAATCTGGTATGTAAGGAATGTCAAATGGGAAAGCAAGTTAGAACTTCTTTTAAGAGTATACAGGACAAATATAATAATGTTCTTGATCTTATTCATACTTATTTGTGTGGTCCTGCTTGAATCAAAAGTTTTCAGGGTGATAGATATTTTATACTTTAATCATTGATGATTATTCTATAATGATGTGGGTTACTTTTTAAAGAGAGAAGTATGAAGCATTTGATAAAACCTTTAAAGATAAAGTTGAGACAGAGATAAGATTGAAGATTAAATACTTAAGGTTAGATCAAGGTGGAGAATTCACATCCGATGAATTTAACAACTATTGTGAGAAGAATGGGATACGGAGACAGATCTACACCCCAGACACCTCAGCAAAATGGAGTTGTGGAAAGGAAGAACAAAACTATCTTGGATGCAGTTAGAACTATAATGATGAAAGCTAATATTCCTCATATCTATTGGAGAGAAGCTGTGAGCATGGTAGTATACACATTCAATAGAGTTCATATCAAAGGAGACACCAGTAAGACACCTTATGAGTTATGGTTTGGTCATTCACCTACAGTTAAGTATTTTAGAATCTTTGGTAGTAAATGCTATATCAAAAGAGATGATTACATTGGAAAGTTTAATCATAGATGTGATGAAGGGATATTTCTTGGTTATTCTAATGAAAGAAAAGCATGTAGATGTTATAGAAAAAGATTGCAAAGAATTGTGGAGAGCACTAATGTCAAGGTGAATGAGCAAAACAAAAGTCAAATAAGAACTTATGAGAAAGAACCGACAACAAAAATGAGCATAACGAAACTAGTAGAACCTACACTGGAATAGGATGTTGAATTAGTTACATTGGCAGTATTAGAAAATTCAACAATAACTAAAGATCAAAGCAAAGGAATAGAAAATCAAAAGACTCCTAGGTATGTAAGGTTGAATCATTCAGAAGATCAAATCATTGGATATAAGAACAAAGGAGTGACGACAAGAAGAAGGTTGGCATCTGATGAGGTATGTTTAATTTCTCAAATTGAACCGGCATCAATAAATGAAGCATGCAAAGATGAATGTTGGATGAAAGCTATGAAAGAGGAATTAGATCAGATAGAGAAGAATAACACATGGATTTTAGTTCCCTGACCTAAAAATAAGAATGTTATTGGAAATAAATGGGTTCTTAGGAATAAATTGATTGAAGATGGACAAGTTAGGAGGAATAAAGCTAGATTGGTTTGTAAAGAACATTCTTAGAAGGAATGAATTGATCATGATGAAACCTTTGCACCGGTAGCTAGGATTGAAGTTATGAGATTATTTTGTGCTTATGCTTCACATAAGAACTACAAGGTTTATCAGATGGATGTTAAGTGTGCATTTATGAATGGAGATCTTGAAGAGGAAGTTTATATTGAGCAACTTGATGGATTTTCACTTTAAGATGACAAAAAAATGGTTTGCAAGTTAAAGAAAGCTTTATATGGAGTTAAACAATCCCCTAGAGTTTGGTAAGCAAGATTGGATAAATATCTATTGAAGCTTGGTTTCACTAAAGGTAATGTTGACAGTAATTTATATTATAAGATCACTGATGATGACATATTGATTGTTGAAGTCTTTGTTGATGATATCATTTTTAGAGGTGAAGATAAGTTGTGTATGGAATTCTCTAACAATATGAAGAATAAATTTGAGATGTCTATGATTGGGGAAATGAAATTTTTCTTAGGCTCAAGCAAATTACTTAGACTGATAAAGGTATTTTTATCTCTCAAACTAAGTATGCTAGAAAGTTGTTGAAGAAGTTTGGTATGGAAAATTCTAAACCGGTTGGTAATCCTATGGTTACAAGTGAGAAATTGACAAAGAAAGATGTATCTGCACTGGTAAATCCTACAAGGTACAAGTCTATGATTAGAGATTTGTTATATTTGACTTAGACTAGACCGGATAGAATGAATTCAATCTATATTGTATCAAGATATCAGAGTGATCCTAGAGAGAATCATGAGAGTGCTGTGAAAAGGATTTTTCAAGTATTTGCAGGGAACAACTGAATATGGTTAGTGGTATCCTAAAAATGATGACTTTATATTATGTGCATATATAGATGCAGATTGGGCTGGAGATGTTGATGACCTAAAGAGCACATCCGGTGGATCCTTCTTTCTTGGAAAGAAACTTGTATCATGGATCAACAAGAAGCAATCATGTACCTCTTTATCTACTGCTGAAGCTGAGTATGTTTCTATTGCTACTATCTATACACAAGTTCTATGGATGAAGCAAATATTGAAGGATATAAAGGTGGATTGTAATGAATCAGTAGTTATTCACTGTGATAACTTTGCTGCTATTGACATATCAAAGAATCTGGTATTTCATTCTAAGACAAAGCAAATATCTATCATGTATAACTTTTTGAATGAGAAGGTGGAAGCAAATGAAGTCAAATTAGTTTATGTGATCACTAAAGAACAGATTGCAAACATCTTCACCAAACCTTTGCCTAAGGAATCATTTCAGTACTATAGAGACAGATTGGGGTTTTCTACCCCTTCAGTATAGACTTGAGTGATGCTGATTGGAATCGGTCCGATATGTATTATCGGAGCTATTATTCATTCTAGATTGATGTGGTGGTGCTACTACTTAGGGGGAATAGTCAACTGTAAGATTCAATGTATTTATGACTTATCTTTGATATTTATGTTAGATCTTTGGCATTGATGTCAAAGGGGGAGAGATATCCTTGTGAAAAAAATAAGGGAGAGATATATTTATTAGAGGGAGAAATCAAAACTTAACAGAGATATCATTCATTGAGGGAGTTTGGTTCAGAGCTTCATTGCTAAATCATTTTGTGGGAGATTATTGTTGGTTGTCTTCCATAGGGGGAGACTTGTTTGACATTTCCTGGTGCTGGGATGTCTTTTACAACTAGTGTTGCCATCAATGACAAAGGGGGAGATTGTTGGCTATTTGGAGGAATTGATTATGTATTGCATTGATGTTTTGTCATTGATGGCAACATTTACTATTTTTGTTGTTTACCAATTTTTGAGCTTTTGGTAGGTTCCGGTAGAATGGTTGGATTATGATACTGAAGATGTATACTTTGGCTTTTTGAACTAGTTTGGATGGCTCATTTATGTGGTCCTCATGTGTATCATTATTAGTTGGTTTAGAATTTGATGACTTTGATGCTATCATTTTCTCTAGTAAGCCTTTTGGTCACCGATAAGGGTTTTACTGGCAGAGATTTGTTGAAGATCTTTTGATGCATGTCATAAGTGGTGCTGGTGCGGCTTCTGGATGGCTTTCAAGATGTTATTGATTATCTTGTTGGTGTTCCTAATGATCATTGTTGTTGGACTTGGTTTATGGCGACCTATTTTGGGTCCAGTCTTATTCTGCTAGGTTATGGACTAGTTTATGTAACGTGTTGATGGATGATCCCGATGTGTTACCAGATGTATTCATTGATTGGATTATGTTGTTTTGATCTCAGGTCGACTTGGTTGATCATTGTATTGTGGGTTTATGTTATGAATTTATTGTATTATCTTTTAGGTGGCCGACCTAATTGTCTAGGTCCTAGGTTGGTATAAATATGATATAAGATCTCTTTCTAGATCATGTATGGAATGGTTATGTTATTATCTATGCATGAATAATGATATAATATTTTTGTGAGGTTTTCGTCAATTATAGGTGATCGAATTGGGTTGGTAAGAGACATTTAAGACCTTCGGTACTAAGCTTAACCGAAACTGTACTCAAGCATATGAGATGTTATCTTTGCAGTTCACTCCTCTTTCTGGATAGTAGTATGGATTTATTTTGTAGTCAGTGAGGCTCCTTTTGTGATGAGAACTGTGCTCTAGGCTATTGGCCTTCATGCATCTGTAGTCCCCTCATTTTTGTAATCATATACTTACTAAATAAGTATTATCTAACTATGCGTAGACTTCCCACCATGGTTTTTCCCTTTACCAGGTTTTCCATGTACAAATATTGGTGTCATGTGTTATGTATGGATGGTAATTGTTCTATGATTTATGTTTATACTTAATTGCTATATCTGTTATTATGATATTTGGTTTATGCACTTCGGTATTGAGTTTATATGATCCAGTGATAAGGTTTTGAATGCTTAAAGTTCTGTAATATGTTGACAACTGATTCACTCCCCCCCCCTTTCTTAGTTGTCCTCTGGTTATCTGAACTGTCTAACATAAGCGTGACCTAGAGGCACCATAGATACTAAATGTTGCTAAGGTTTTTGGTTTCAAATCCTCTTATTTAGTTGTCCAACTAGTACTTTAGCTTTGAATTCATGAAACTTAAGAAAAGCAATATACTAATACAACTTGAAAAATAAACTATTATATACAAGAAATTATTACTTGAATATTAACTAAGATTTTAATTTTACGTAATTGAAAGGAATATTTGATTGGGAATGAAAGAAAACAAATCAAATTCCTTGAAGGAAAACTATAATAATATTGAAAACTGTAATTCTTAAACTAAACACATGAAAGTACTCAATGCTTGAAAACTATGATACTTGTAAGAGATAACTTTTGGGAAATGATTGAAATACTTATAAGATACTAATTGTTTTGAAACAAAAACTATTTCACTTTTAATTATGTATCATAATACTTGAAAGGTACTAAATTGCCTGGAAGAAATAAAATAAAATAAAATATTAAATAGCAAGACATTGGAAATGAATTTAATACTCTCTTGTTTGAAGGGGAAACTATTTAACAACAATCTTGATAACCACATACTTTTAATTACCAATGTTTGGAAATAAGAGATGGAGATAGTCTAATTTCTTACTAATTAATTGATATGAATAAGGCTTCTAAATAGTTCCATAGATGTATAAATCTGACCATATGTTCTTAAATAAATATTTAATATTTATTTAAACCCATCCCCCCTATTAATTAAACCTTATTTAATTTTTTTTTTCATGTATTTGATTAAGTGAAGTACTCAATTTATTTAATTAAATTCATCTAAATCTTTCCTAGCCTTTAACTAAATAACTCACTTTATTTAATTAATTCTGCTTTCTTCCTTTTAATTAAATTTACATTTAATTAAATTGACCCTTGCTTATAAAGAAATCTAATTTATTTATAAAAATGCCCCCACTTGTATTTATGCAAGTTGCATCTATTTTAGTTGAAATAAAACATTTTATTTTAATTAAAATTCCCTCACCCACTTGCAAAATCCTACATCTCCCACTTGCCTCCTAATCATTCTTCTAGAACTCATCTAATCCCTCAATTAGCCTTAATCCCTCTAATCATGTCATTTCCCTAAGTTTGAGGAGGCCACTTCTCAAATTTGGAAGTAAGTCTTCTAAATGCAATAAAGACTTTATTTATTCAACAAGTTAACTTGTTGAGTTCCCTAAATTTGGAAGGACTCTTACAAATTTGTCCGCAAAGTCTTCCAAACCATTAATGGTTAACTCAACCTTCTTACATGGTTAGAGACTTTCTCTCTAACTTAACTTTTATCTAACTGAAGGGTCTCATCAAACACTCATGACTTTGACCCTAGTTGTCCTATTTAACCCTTACACAAGAGTTTAACCCTTGGGTAAAAGCTCTATCCAATGGATAACCCTAACTTAATCTTCCCCCAACCTCCTAAGGTAACCTTCATGTCAACTCAGAAATTTAATGCCTCTTTCATCTCCTCTCAAGCAACCTCTTGTTGACAAATTAGTGAAAATTATAAACACAGATTGATAACTTTCAATCCTAGGCATTGTTGAGATTATTCAATCTCAACCATCCATTGCCCTATTTTTCCTGTAAATAGAGCTCACATTCCTCATTCTCCATATCCAAGCTTCATGCATCTACATTATAGTCTAATTTTATCAAGCATTTTAGCCTCTCTTTGTAAGAATATTGTCATAGAATTTAGAAGCATTTTCATATCCATAGTATATTCGTGCTAGTATATCATGTTTGGACAATTTAGCAATATATTTATCATATCAATATCTTCATCTTAGCTTAAAAATCATAGCTTTTACCATACCATATAGATCTTAGAATGCATTCATGCATATAGATCACAATATCACTCATTTTTGGAGTTGTCATTTCTAAGTCATTTTCTCAATGATACGAGAGAAAAACATTGGCTTTAGGGATCCTGTGAGATAGAGAACAATGTGACACCCCTTGGGAAGTTAAACTAGTTTAAATTAGTTTATAGTTGCACTAAGAGTCTCATTGGTATGTAGGTCATTTTATCTCAATTTATTTGTTTTGATCACCACATTTTCCCACATACATCTTTGGTGCTCACCGTGGGGCACATCCCCAAAAATAACATCATTTTTTGTGCAGGTTGAAGATTGCAATCATGCTGGAACACTTTTTTAGTGCATCTAGGACTTTGTGCAACACATATGTAGCAAACTTTAGCACGTCCATCTCATTGTTTAGCCCATAGAAACCATCCCTTAGGGCATTTGAATTTTTAGTGCATTTTCTTCTCTTCTTTTTCCATGCATAGGAGTATCAGTATAGCACATTTAGACTATAGAGTAGCTTATAGGCTCTATCAAATAGTGCTTCTGCACCACATTCTAGCGCATCTGGTCCATAGTTAAGCACATAGCATTAACAGAAGCAATTTTTTTCTAATGGAGTAAAAAATTTAGGCTTGTGAAGCCCACCATTGAGATCTAATTTTTGACTAATTGTGTGCAGGTTCTAACATTTTTTAGTGCAGGAACAGAAGGAATTAGTTTAGTTTTTATTTACTTTCTTTAAAAGTTGGTAAAAAGAACTCATCTTTTCCTTTCACTGCAAAAATTTAAAATGAATCTCAACTTTTCTTCTTGATGCCTAAAATAAACTTCATGTTTTCTTTTGGTGCCTAAAATAAAACTCATCTTTCTTTAGTGCATTGATAAAAGGAACAACAAATTCAAATCTTTCCTTTTATGCAAGATAGGATCATCTTTCTTTAGTCTTTAAAATAACAAAACAAACTCCAATTTTTGCACAAAGATAAAATTGAAGATCACATTCCTTTGGTGCTTATTAAAATGAACTTCACCCGTGTTTTGGAAGCTTAAAAAGAACCTTCACTATCCATTTCAAAACCTTTCAGAATTAAGATCATTGTTGTTTATGTTGGCGATTCATTTGGTTGGAAAGGGTTTACTTTCAAAAGTTCAAGGTTTTACTACCTTCACACATTTCTATGTTGGGTTAAAAAGAACCACATGTCTTTTTGGAGCAACACCTCCAAGATAGGGTTTTAGAAAACAACTACGATATTGGATTAAAAAATGGTGTGTATTCTATGTTTTGAAGGTGTTAGGTATATGCTCTCCCCTTAATTGGGTGATCAAAAAGATAAATACACCATTTTTAAAAGCTTTCTTTCAATTCAAGCAAATACAACCTTTAGAGGGCCTGCCTTCCCGAAGCCTTGAGGGGGTTAGTGAGAAGGGTACGACACAAGGGTGAAATGGCTTTATTGCCAAGTATTCCAATCCATTATAATCAAAAGTGGAGGCTAATGAAAATCCCCTCCAATAGTTTTTCTCAGTGTTTAGCCTTCCCCTAGTAGCTTTAAGATACATAAAGCCTTTGTTCTAAAGGTTAGGAAGCCTCCCGAGGGAGTTTATTACCGAAGACCAAATGAAAGTTGATTAAAAATCATAGAAGTAGTGTTAGGATTAATTACAGTCCCAAAGATACTGAGAGGGGGGGGTGAATCACTATCTAACCAGTTTGTTGAATATTTAAACTTATTAAGAACTTTGCATCTTAAAATAGTGTACCGGTAAATAAGAATTAATGCAGTAAATAGGAACAATAAAGACAACATAGAAAACACGTGGGATTTATGACCCACAATATTCACTCACTGGCCAATGAATAAATATTACTTACAATGAGGGGCCTGCACATGTAGGAAGGCCAACTACCTAGAGCTCACTGCTCAATAACAGTCACCTTGACTGCAAAAGTGGATTCTGAAATCCAATACAATGTACTACTTCAAAATAGCATCAACTATGCCAAGTTCAGTACCGGTTTAAGCTCATTCCATTATCAAAACCTTCGCTGTCAACTACATCACCTTATACACAATTTCCATACTTCCATACATACATACTTCTCTATAATGACCTATAAGATCTCATACATATATATGAGTCTTTTATAATATGCCATGTCAGCTTTACAAAAGATAATTATATTTAAATACAATAAACAAAAATTTATTCCCTATTGGCTGGGGTGTTGGTATGCATTGTTGCTGTTGTCAGTGAAGTGTCTGCTGGTGTATGTAGATGTCTATGCCACTATCAGTAACTATCAGTGGCTTTACGAGATGAGTACCAGAAGGTTACCAAATGGTTGTCATCAATGACAACACCAACTATTCTCATAAGAGTGTAGAATTCCAACAATCTCCCCCTTTGGCATTGATGGCAACACTCATGAGAAAAATCCAAAAATTGTTCCAAAAACCGAAGTCCAAAAAGTTACCAAAAAGATGTGCTCCCCCTGAGTAGATGATCTCCTCTGATTAATCATTTTTCTTTGTCCACTACTCCCCCTTTGACATCAATCACAAAGGTTGTCAAAAATTGTCAAATGAGTTCAAAAATTTGCACCTTAAAGTTTGTAACCGGTTGATTACAATCTGGAATATATCTACCAAAACAAAATTAAGACTCTGCATGAATCTATTGTTGTCATTCAAGGTTGCCTCAAATTGTTGGATCGTGTCGATGAGATGATGCATGTGCTCTTCTGATGATCTTTCTCCTTGAAGTAATGCCTTAGAGATTTTATTTCTCAGAGAGATTAGATTGTCCAACTTAGGACCAAGTTTGTACTTAAATTCTGTGGCATTAGTCTTAATCCTTGCCTTCTCTTTCCCAAATTTCTCTACTTTCTCCTCAAAACCTATTATTTCCTACTCAATAATTGATATAGGTCCAGATGAACCAATTATTTTGTCAGCTATATCATCTATTTCTTTTTGTACTCTGTCGATTTCCTTTTCTATGTCCTTTGTCAAAACATGTGGTTTGCATGTTTCTCTGTACAACTCTTTGTATTCCAAAATTGTAGTGTTTAGTGCTGGTAATAGTGTATTCAAGTGTTCTATACACTTCGTTATTATGTCCTCAAAGAATTTATCCTTCTCCTTTACAACTTTCTCTTTGAAGGTGTCCTCATTCACCTTATCAATCATTATTACATTGTCAATAATGAATTTGGACAATGTGTCCAATTTACCTAAAGAATCCTTTACATGATCTATGTTACATTTCGATGATATCAATTTAAGAATTGGTATGGTGTCATCTATTTCCTTGTAGGCCAATGCATTACAGTCTGTTATCTTCTTGATTGAATCAAGGAGTACATCTATTACATTAGTAGGTCTGAATTCACTTGATGAAGTGATGGATGTCTGACCTATTACCTTAATTACCTCTATCCTTCCAACATTTGTAACCACTTTGCCTATGTTATCCTTTGGTGGATCAGTATGAGTTTGCATTTCAACCAGTAAAGGTTTGTCTAATTGTTTAGGTGTCTCAGTGATTGTCAGTTTCTCTACTTCAATATGTACCTCGACCTTTGTAGGTTTCTCAGTATGCTCAATTGTCAGTATCTCAGTCTCAGTGCGTTTCTCTATGCTAGCATCTATACCTTCAGTATTCTTCCTAGTGTCCAATGGTTTCTCTATTTGTAATGATTTCTCCATGGGGATCTCAACCTCAACAGTCTCTACCGGTTTCTCAGCAATGTTGCTACTGTCAACATTATCATTCTTAACTTCTATACTATCCTTATCCACAACATTATTCACTTCCTAAGTATCCACATTCATAATGAATAGTATTTCAGATTCAGGATTAGTGTTATCATGTGTGATACCTTCACTTTCAGTAATTGGTGGATCAATAGTAGGTATTGGTGCAGTATCCAAAGGTGGTGGCAAATTATCAGTTATCTTGATGTTCAGTATTCCACCAACTTTACCTTTCCCTTTGTCCTTATCCTTCAGATATACCTTGAATGTTTTCTTTGGCCTGTTCATTTCCTCTTGTTTTTCTTTTTCCACAAAAAAGATATCCCATTTGTCAGCAGTCTCTTCTGTAATCTCATTTACTCTACCTACCATCAAACTTACTTGTCGATGACCACTAGAAAAAACAGATCTGTTAGCCTCACAAATCAGATCATCAATTTTCTCTTTTGAGTTAACCAGATGTACAACTAGAAGTTTTTCAAATTTTAGTTTCTTGTCCAATTCCATCACTACAATCCTCTTAGCATCCAATCTTCTATATAGTTTATTGGGTAAATCATCCACTACTTCAATTAAAACTTTCTTGTATATATCCTGATGTAAAATTATATTGTTTTCAATGCTTTCCTTGTCTGAATCTTTGAATGTGTTATACAATTTACTCATATTAGCCAAATTTCCATCATTAGTTATTTCATTTAGAAAATTTTCTAATGAAGGTATAACTGGTTTTTGTTTCTTCTTGGGAGTTAGTTTCTTAGCCGGTTGCCTTACTGCCTGTTGTTTCTTCCTTAAGGTCCTTGTTCTTTTGGGTGGAGGAGAGGGCATCGGTGAAGGTTTTCTCTTCCTTTCAACTCTTTTGAATTTAGCTGGTATCTCACTGTCAGAAGATGTGCCAACTGGTGAAATGTGTGCCTCTAGTTGTAGTCCTTCCTACTCACTAGCCATTATACCAGTAATGTTCATAACATTTTCTTTGATTTCCTTTACCTTCTTTGATGTATCCCTAATATATTTTTCTCTTTTCTTCCTTTGCTTCATTATTTTCACACCACTCTCAATATTTTCTGCACTACCAAAAACTTCTTCTGTGGTTCTCTTGGTGCATGTAATAAAGATTTTACATATGTCTCAATAATGTTGAGATCGAATTCATAACCCATTTTAGTTACCCATACAGTCCTAGGAAGTACAACTTCCATCCATGTTTCATCCTTGTTTATTACAAAACAAATTTCTTTATCATATTTGTCCACTATATTCTATGGTAGTCTTTCTCTAGTTTTCATTTTGGCTTGAAAAACTTTAAAGTATTCAGTTATATTGTTGTCCTTTGTAGTTCCCATGTCGGTAAAAGATTCTTGTAATTGTTTTCCTACCACTATGTCATATCCAAAGTTTTTATGTCCTATACCAGGGATTTCCTTTGTGAAATACAACATTAAGCATACTAAGAGATTACCAAAGCGAAATGACCCTTTCTTATCTCCTTTAATCTTTTTCGAATTATCTATGAGTTCATCTTTCAGCCATTCACACAAATCAATAATTGTATTGTTGTTGACCATTTCATAAGCACTATTAATGCAAAGACTAGAAACTGAATTAAGTCTGTTTGCATGTGTAGTCTTGTAACCTAAAACCATACTTATGAATCTCACATTGATGTCTTTGATGTCATACACTCTTAGTGATCTATTGTCTGATGTTGCTCGAGTTAGGATCATTACTTTGTTGTTAGGAACTTGCTTTGTTTTGTTTGGTCTACTGTCGATTGAGGGTAAACTTGTTACTGCCCTAATTGCTTGTCGGGTAAATTTGCAGATAGAATACAACCATAGAAATTCTTCATGTGCCCTACTTAGGATAGTTATCACTACTTCTATAAATTTAGGGATATTCAGTATCTCAACAAAACCTAAAGTCTCCACAATTTTGTGTTTAGGTTTGAGAGTGCTATTTTCATCACAAATTACGGTTTTAAACATTTTTAGCAATTCCTCAGAACCTAATTCTTCAATGTTGCAATGAATAAAAATCTTAGGGTCAGCATAAGCTACACCTTTAAGAATTTTTGAAAAAGAACCTATGGAATCATCTTGCTTAGCTACTTTGGGAATTATCTTAAACACGAGCCTAGGGCATTTTACATTTTCCACCATAGTAGGGTTTGCAATAAATTTAGGAGTAGAAGATGAAGCCATTTGAAAAATACCTTTAGCCACCTTAGAGTATCTGAATGCTTGAAAGAAATTTCTTCACACATTCGCCTTGAATGCCTTAGCTTTTTTGCATGCTCTCTGTTGATTTTGAATGCTCAGTGAATCAAAAATGAGGGAAATCTGATGATTTATAATGATATTTCTTTCAACAACCACATTAAATGCTTGCCGATTAAGTGAAAACTTAACACATCTACTGGTAAAGAAGAAATCTATCTTCTCACCATCGACCGAGGGTAACCTGCATGATATTCAATTTTCTACAATACCCCCAAAGGGTTACTTCTCAGTTGGATGAAGAATCTCCTATCGGTGGAGTAATACTTTGTTCTACCAATGAAGAAATAGTCTCATCAACATTCTGATCTATCTTCCTAATCCATTGTTTTGAAAATTCTTTCTTTACCTCATCTACCTTTTCTTTGCCTTTCAAACTGGGTCCTTTATTATTTGTCGGTGAAGTCTTACTTCTACAAAATTTTAGAATATGTCCAATCTTATAACAAGCATAACCAGTCACATTATTCATCTGAATAGCTTTTCCATATCCTATGATGGTTTGTGTTCTGCATTGACTAGATAAGTGCCCATATCTTCCACAAACATAACATTTCACATTCATTCTATAGTTTTTTGAATTATGACCAGCTTTGTTGTGGAACATTGACTGATGGGTGCATTAATGTTTTGATTATTTCTAAATCTACATTGATTTTCTTTATGACCATATTTATTGCAATTGAAATATTTATCATTAAACTTGTAAGCATTGGGTTGTCTTATCGGTTTACCGTGATCATTATTGTTTGTAGTACCAGAGCTTTCTCCAAATTCAAATCCAAGTCCATTAGTATCTCCATATGGTTTTTGACTTTTTAGCATATCATCAAGTTCCTCTGAACTTTTCTTGAATTTCTCTTTGTGTTGATTTGTAGTAGCCAACTCACTTTCCAGAATTCCCTTTGGTCTCATGAGTTTAGTTTTGTCATTTTGCATGTGAATCAAATCTATCTTCAACATATCATTTTCATGACTAAGTCTTAGATTTTCATTTCCAACATCATTGAGTCTCCTAGTCAAGTCATCTTCATTCTTGTTTCTGTCTTCAATTTCTTTACAAAACCTCATAGTCATATCTTGCATTTCATTCTTCATATTACTGTTTTCTTGTCTCAACTTGTTCACAAGTTCATTAAGAGTTTCCTTTTCATCATTATCATTTTGCATCTTCTGATGAAGTTCTTTTCTTTTATTTTGAGCTATAGTAAAATTCTTCTGAAGTCCTTGAATGAATTCCTGTGTAGTCCTCAGATCATCTTCAAGTTTGATATTCTTCAACTTCTCTGCATCATAGTCTACAAGAGCTTCCTCCAATTGTTTTCTTAAGTTCTCCATCTATACCGGTGTCAGAATCTTCCTTGAGATGTTAGGCTTTTGAAAATAGAGGACTAGGCTCTGATACCAATTGTTAGTATTAATGATAGCCCCAAAGATATTGAGAGGGGGGGGTGAATCAGTATCTAACTGGTTTGTTGAATATTTAAACTTATTAAGAACTTTGCATCTTAAAATAGTGCACCAGTAAATAAGAACTAATGCAATAAACAAGAACAATAAAGACAACATAGAAAACACACCATAACACAAGATGTTTAATGAGGAAACCCAGTGTGGAAAAAATCTCAGTGGGATTTATGACCCACAATATTCACTCATTAGCCAATGAATAAATATTACTTACAATGAGGGGCCTGCACATGTAGGAAGGCCAAGTGCCTAGAGCTCACTGCTCAATAAGAGTCACACTGACTACAAAAGTGGATTATGAAATCCAATATAATGTACTACTTCAAAATAGAATCAACTATGCTAGGTTCAATACCGGTTTAATCTCATTCTATTACCAAAACCTTCGCTGTCAACTACATCACCTTATACACAATTTTTCACACTTCTCTATAATGACCTATAAGATCTCATACATGTATATGAGTCTTTTACAATATGCCATGTAAATACAATAAACAAAAGTTTATTCCCTGTCGGTTGGGGTGCGGTATGCATTGTTGTCAATGTCGGTGAAGTGTCTGTCGGTGTATGTAGATGTCTATGCCGGTGCCAATGACTTTACTAGATGAGTGCTAGAAGGTTTCTAGATGGTTGCCATCAATGACAACACCAACTATTCTCATAAGAGTGTAGAATACCAACAAGTAGAAGCTTTGAGCCGAGTTAGTTGCCATACATTGGAAATATCATAGTGCAAGGGTGGGGAAGAATCCACCCCCAAGATTACTCACCATATATATACAAAGATAGAAATTGTTAATCTTAGAGGATCCGATTAATACTGAGAGGGGGATGAATTAGTATTAATAATAATTACAAATATGTAACTCAGCCTTATTAAAGTTTGACCAAATCAAACAATATCCAACAACAAATCCATTTAATTGTACCGGTGTATGTTGATAATCATCTACTAATCTAATTTATCAAGTCTACACATTAAGTGCTCATAAACCATGCATTAACTGAAAATAGAAATGACATCACATAAAAAAATTCACCATATGAACACCTTTTTTTTCATGTGAAAATCCAAATAGGGAAAAACCACGATGGAAATTGGTACCCAGTAAAATTGTGCACTCTTTCAAAATGTGCCATGTTAGGAGCTTAGCCAGGTTAGGAGCCTACAAATATGCCCTGTTAGGAGAAGACCCTACTAGGAGTCACCTAGTTAAGGGATTTAATATGATGAGTCCTGTTAGTAGCTTTGACCTATTCAGATCAACCTCATAAGAGGATTTGAGACTCTGATGTAGAGCTACCCTGTAATGGGATTTATAATGTAAGGTCTATTAGGACCTACTTGGTTAAGGGATTTTGACTGTCCCAGCTATTAGGGAACAATAGTTAATGATCTAGGTATAGCACTTAGCTACTTGCTTGATCAGATCCAATTCTGCTCCAAATCTGCAACACTCTGATAGATTTCTCATGCTCTGGTTCAGCTTCATACTCTTCTCAAAACCACCGACACAACAAACAACAACTAAACCAACATAATTAACCTTTACAACTAGTTCGGTTACTAAACCCTTGATACATCACAGATTATTGCAACACTTTACAAGACAATATCAATAGTTGAGTGATCGTAACTTATCACAACAACTTGATCTGATACAAATTCAAACCCTTAAAACACTCAACTAAGCACTTCATAGATTCCCACAAAATTCTATCTTCAAAATGCACCAAAACATCAATTCATCCATCTACATGGGTTGTGGCATGTCACCTTGAACATTTGAACTTGATGTAGATCACTGTCAAACCAAAAGTTATTATCGGTTAAGATAATTCTTTACTAGTCCTTAAACCCTTCTTAAACCCTAGAAAAAATACAACAGAAATCATAAACATGAATTCTAGTAACCAAAACATGATACAGTTCCAGTTAGATACATATTACCATGACACAAAATCACATTCCAAACCACAACACTTCAATCATCACCAATCAAAATATTTCCTCATTTACCAATTAAGGTCCTAATTCCCAGTTTCTTGTTTTTTTACCGATTATCTCTTTCAGGTAGACCAAAAAAAGACTAAGATGATAAAATACAACATAGTAAACATAACTTGTCATCATTTTCCATCAATGACAACACAAATAACTTATCAAAGTCATCCAATCATGCAACCTCAATCTCTTCATCACAATGTCATCACAAACAGTCCTTTACCTATTCAGTCATCATTCTACATCTGCATCAGTTATGCCAATCATGACAACATTCTCCCCCTTTTGCATTGATGGCAACACAAACATAAACATCAACATATTCAACTGAAATCATGCTGCTTAGTTCTAGAACTTCTCTACTGCACTTCACTCTTCTACCAGTTCTTCTCTTCCATCTGCTCTAATTCTTTTCCTCTAGAACTAATGCATTTCCTCCTATCTGTTATAGTTCATCTCCCCCTTTGATAGCAATGCCAAAGGTGCAAATGCATCAACAGTCATTAAATCTATTGTTGTTGTCTTCAACATCTCTGCAAATATTTTCTAAGTTGCTCCCCCTATTAAGTAGCCACAATTTCATCAATCCATAGTAAAAAAAAATTAATAGGAATGCTGGATTGATGCATCTCTTGCATCATAGTTTATCTTGTGTAGGGGTCTGACACCTAATTTACCTCTAAGATACTCAAAGGTAGTCTTCGATAATGGTTTTTTAAATATTTCTGCTAACTGCTCTTTGCTTTTCACATACTCCATTCTGACTTGTTTCTCCTGTACTCTCTCCCTCAAAAAGTGATATTTCAATTCTATTTGTTTAGTTCTTGCATGTAATACAAGATTTTTTGAAATATTAATTGCACTTTTATTCTCACAATGAATAGTTATCAGTTTAGACATATCAAGCTTAAAACCTTCTAACACATGTCTCATCTAGATTATTTAGCATGCAATTCATTGATGCTACAACATACTTTGCCTCTACTATTGACTGTGAAACACAAGTTTTCTTCTTACTTGTCCAAGCAACCAATCCGCCTCCAAGAAGAAATGCTTGACCATTAGTGCTTTTCCGGTCATCAAAAATGCTTGCCCAATTTGCATCAGTAAACACATTCAAAGAAAAATCTCTTGTATAGGGATACCATAAACCATAATCTACTGTGCCTTTTAGGTACCAGAATATTCTTTTCACCGCTACCAAGCGAGTCCCCTTGGGACCATTTTTAAATCTAGCAACCAAACCAACAACATGTGAAATATCAAGTCTATTGTGAACAACATAATGCATCTTACCAATCATTGACTTGTATTCTTTCTCATCAATAGAGGGTGAATCATCCTATTTAGACAATTTGCATCCTATCACCATTAGAGTACCAACCGGTTTACAATCTTCCATGCCAAATGTTTTCAACACTTCCTTTACATACTTACTGTGATAGATAAATATTCCACCATCCAATTGTTGGATCAACAACCCAATGAAAAATTTAATCTCACTAATAAGAGACATCTCAAATTATTTCTTTATCTCCTTAATAAAAGACATACATAAATCATCATCACCTCCTAAAATTATATCATCTACAAATACTTCAACTATCAACACTTTGTCTCCATCAGTCTTAAGATATATGTTACTATCCTCATGGGTACGCTGGAATCCTATCTTGATCGGGTGTGCATGTAATCTTTCATACCATGCTCTCGGTGCCTACTTCAATTCATACAGTGCCTTATGTAACTTTTAAACCATATCTTTATCTTCAGACAAAGAAAATCCATCTAGTTGTTTTATGTATACTTCTTCCTCAAGGATGCCATTAAGAAAAGTTGATTTAATGTCCATCTGGTAGACCTTAAAACCTTTAAATGCAACATAAGCAAGTAACATTCTTACACCTCCCAATCTCACCACCAGTGCACAAGTTTCTCAATAGTCTTCTCCTTCTTCTTGTGCATAGCCTTTGCATACTAACCTTTCTTTATTCCTCACAACCTTTCCTTCTTCATTTAAATTATTTCTAAAGACCCATTTAGTACCAATCACATTCTTATCTTTTGGTTTGGGAACAAGTGACCATGTCTTGTTCTTCTCTAACTGATCCAATTCCTCATTCGTAGAATTAATCCATTCATCATCCTTCAATTCCTCTCTTACTATTTTACGCTCAATAGTTGAAATCAGATGGGAGTTTTCTCTGATTTTCCTTCTTGTTTGTACACTAGCATTTTTATCTCCAATAATTTATTCTTCTAAATGATTCAATCTGACATATCTTGGTATTACTAGTTTAGGTGTTGTGCCTTCTACTTCATGTTCCTCATTTTCTTCATTGTTTTCTTCATTTACCAGCTGAGCACCTATTTATGCATTGTTTTGTTCATCATCCTTCTACACTTCTGGTTCTATAAATACAATTTTTTCTTCATCTTTCTCAGGTTCAAATCTACTAGTCTCATCAGGTTTCTTAGAGAGTTCATCAATCTTAACATTTAAACTCTCAATGATCTTCTTAGTTCTCTTCTTATAACATTTGAAAGCCTTACTCTTTGTAGAGTAACCAAGAAATAAATGTTCATCACACTTAGCATCAAGTTTTCCAGTGAAATCATCACGTTTAATGAAACATTTACTTCCAAACATTTCAAAATAACTTACATTAGGAGCCTTGCCATGCCATACTTCATAAGGTGTTTTGTTGTTACTTCTCTTGACAAGTACTCCATTCAAAGTGTAAACATCAGTGCTAACTGCTTCTCTCCAAAATATTATCAATACTTCACCTTTAATCAACATGGTTCTAGCAACTTCTACAATTATTCTATTCATTCTCTCTGCTATCACATTTTGTTATGGAGTTATAGGAGATGACATTTGCCTCTTGATTCCATGTTCATCACAAAAATTCACAAACTCATCAGAAGTAAATTCTCCTCCCCGTTTAGATCTCAAACACTTTAAATTCTTATCGGTTTCATTCTCAACTAAAGTTTTAAATGCTTTGAATTTATTGAATTCCTTGGACTTTTCCCTTAGAAAAGTTACCCATGTCATCTTGGAAAAATCATCAATGAAAATCATAAAAAATCTATCACCATAATAGCTCTTAGTCCTCATAGGACCACAAAGATCAGTATGAACTAGATCAAGGATATTCTCAGAAGAGAAACAATTACTCTTAAAAGATACATAACTCATCTTGCCCATCTGATAGTCTCTACATAACTCATTTTCTAGTTTAACAAGCTCAAGCAAACTTCTCACAATACTTGATTTACTAACTTTTATCAAATTGTCAAAATTCACATGACAAAACCTCTTGTGCCATAACCAGCTATCTTCAATCTTTGCTACCAAAAAACTATTCACATTAGTATTCAGATGAAAAAGATTACATCTTGTCTACTTTTTAGTAGCAATCAATTCTCCATTAATTCCAAGAATCCTGCACACTCTACTTTTAAATTTTAGAAGATATCCCTTATCATTTAATTGACCAACACTCAAAAGGTTATGTTTTAATCCATCAACCCAAAAGACATCATTTGCATTACTTTTTCTATTTAGTGAAATAGATCCTTTACCTTTAACCATGTAGGGTGAGTTGTTACCAAACCTTACTACACCTCCATGGAATTATTCAAGGGATAAGAACTTGTTTCTGTCAATGGTCATGTGGTGTGAGCAATCACTATCTATTATCCATTCATCATTGTTATCCAGGTGAGATACCAATGCCTTTTCATCAGTTAGATCTTCCTTCACAAAAACAAACACTATCTCCTCATTGTCATCTTCTTCTAATTATTCATCAATCACACCTTCATCCGTTGCAACATAGCATAGTTTCTTGCTTTTTCCTTTAAATTTCCTGAACTTTTCCTTTTAGTCACCATTAGGACAATTTTCAGCAATGTGTCCAATATTATTGCAAGAAAAACATTTTAGAGGAAGTTTACCTTTTTATTTTCCAGGGCCTCTAGGAAATCTTTTAGTCAATAGTGCCTCAAGTTCTATCAGATGATCTTCATCATCACCATCAATTCTGCTACTACCATGACTAGACATATAGTCATGATTATGAAAAATATCCTTTTCTTTCCTTACACATGTACCAATAAAAGAAGCTTTAAAAGAAGATTTAGATGGTCTAGAAACACTATTACCAAATTAGTTTAACTCAAATGCAATCAACTTTCCAAGAAGATAATCAACAATGACTTTATCTTTAGAAATAGATCTTAGTTCTTGAATTGCAGAAACTCTAATAACATATTGTGATAGGAGAATTCTAAGCATTCTACTATACAACATCATCATCAATCTTACCTCCAGCACTCTTGATACCACCTACAACTCCTTTAATCCTTTGACCATATTGTGCAATGTTCTCACCATCAACTATTTTCATATCATCAAATTTACCTCTTAAACTTTCTTCTTTTGTTCTTTGTACATGTTCATCTCCACCATAAATCAAATCTAATTTCTCTCATACCTCAAATGTAGTTTCTAATCCATGAACATCTATATATTTAGAGTAAAAAAAAGTACTTACAATTGCTTCAAGTGCCTGGATGTTTTCTTGTTGTTCTTTAAGCTCATCCGGTGTCAAGGGGCTGGTAGTAGGAGAAACATACTTATTTACTAGATGTTTCAAAAACCGTGAATGCAATCCTTTAATGTATATCTTCAACTAGTCTTTCCATATCCGGTTATTGTCCTTGGTGAACTTAGGACCCTCCTTCTTCATCATTTTTCTCAGGATCTTTTCCTCAAGTTGTTAAGCTTTATACACATAGAGGACCAATGCTCTAATACCAATTGTTAATCTTAGAGGATCCAGTGAATTAGTATTAATAGTAATTACAAATCTAAAACTCAGCCTTATAAAAATTTCACCAAATCAAACAATATCCAACAACAAATCCATTTACCTGTACCAGTGTATGTTGATAATCATCTGCTAATCTGATTTATCAAGTCTGCATATTAAGTATTCATAAACCATGCATTAATTGAAAATAGAAATGACGTCACATAAAAACATTCACCATATGAACACCATATTTTTGATAGTTCTAATACTTAATGTAAGTACAGATCCAATAGCCAACAAGATGAGGGGGGGGGGGGGGGGTGAATCATACAAACTTAATCTTCCATAAAAACATCAGATTCAACCTCGATAACATATACTTCAGTGATATACCAAAACTGCTAAACATGCAAACTCAAAAGCATATAAACATCATAAACCTTATAACACCATATTTAACATGGAAACCCAAATAGGGAAAAACCACTAAGGGATTTCAAACCCACTAAGAAATATACTCTTCTAGAGTATGCTTGGTTAAAAGCAAATCATGTTAAAGATTACAAACACATTGCTAGATGTGACCCGGTTAAGGGATTTCCCTTAGATCTGTTAGGATCTTCACCTTGTTAGAAGTGACCTTGTTAAAGGATTTCAAACACTCAATCAAAATGTCACCTTGCTAGAGGGTTTTACAAATAAGACTGTTAAGTCCACTTGGTTAAGAGATTTTCTATCACTTTCACAAAATAACAGTAATAAAAATCTATCTGCAGCTTCACATCTAAAATGCTGAAGCAGATTCTTATTTTCTCAATACAATCTAGACATAGAACTAATCTTGTCTATCTCCTGGGCTTCTATACTCTATTATTCAAATAGGTCTTCAAGCTTTTGTGCTCGGTAATCACTATGTAGCATCCCTATGCATACATTTGCCTGCATACATTGTTTATCAATAGTTCCCTATTTATAAACAATTTTCCGACCACTTAATCTCCTTGATACAATTTCCCATGATCAATCATAGCCATCAGATCTTTGCATATAGACACTTGTTTTGAGTTGAGTCAAGGTGAAATGTGTTACCTTTTGTTTGTGTCCCGGTAGTAGCTAACTTTCCATTTTTGTCATGAACTTTGACAATTCCTTTCTAAAATTCTATTCGGTAACTTGTATTGTTTAGCTGTGCTACACTCAGCAAATTTTATTTCAAACCTTCAACCCAATAAACATCATTGCATCTTGCATTGTCAAGAAGTGTTATAGATCCTTTACCTTTCACCAGACATGGTGCATCATTACCAAATCTAATGTAGACTCCATCATAATCTTCTAACATAACAAACTTGTGTTTATCACCTGTCATATGATGTGAGCATCCACTATCTATGATCCAAGAATCATTAGTGTTTATGTGAGATATTAGGTCTTTTTCTTCATACCTTTCTTCATCTGAACCATCTTTGATAGCCACATAAACTACTTCCTCTGTATCAGTTTCATCTGATTTATCATCATTGGATTCCTCATCAGCTATTAAGCATGTCTTTCTATCTCTTCTTCTAAAGTCTCGGTGTCCTCTGTAATGATTGTCTTTCTGTCTATCATCTTAGTAATCTTTCTTTTTAGTAGAATCTTTGTCAAGACAGTTAGAAGCCATATGTCCTATCTTATCACAATTGAAACATTTCAGAGGTAATTTTCCTTTATACTTACCTTTGCCTCTCAGTAACCTTCTAGCTAATAGTGCTTCAAACTCTTCCTACTTTCTAATTTCCTCATACAGTTTGTGTACTTCCATGTTCTTATGAAATCTTTCACTTGCTCCATTGTGATCTCCTTCAGAGTACTTGTACTTTCTTTCATTGTAATCATTAGATTCATCAAGATGAAAAGAACTAAATGCAGATTCAACTTTATTTACCGAAGATCCACTATTATCAAAGTTACTTAACTCAAATGCATGCAGCTTACCAATAGTAGCATCTAAAGAAACTGACAAATTAGGTACAGACTTCAATTCATTGATTGAAGAGACTTGGATTGCATAAGCCAATAGAAGGGTTCTTAACAACTTACTTGTTATATCCTTTTCTTCAATAGTTCCACTTGCTCCTTTGATTTGATTGACAATCTCCTTTAGTCTTGTACTATATTGAGTTATGTTCTCACCTTCATTCATCCTCATAGATTCAAGTTGTCCTCTTAGACTATCTACTTTTGCTCTTTGAACATGTTCATCTCCTCCATATACTGATATGAGCTTATCCCACATAGCCTTTGCATCATTGCAGGCTTCTAGATTGTAAACTTTGAGTTGGTCAATGCAGATGTTATTTCAATCATTGCTTGGATATGTTCTTTCTTTGCCTTTATCTCTTCCATTGTCAATGGATAGGTGCTCGATGTGATGAAATCATTCTCCAGATAATATACAACATATTCTCCAACTCCTGATAGGTGTAGCTTCATCCTTTTCTGCCATGTAGAGAAACTTGACTTGTTCATCTTCAGTGCATCCCTCTTATACATCTTCAGATCTTTGCCTCAAGTACCTTTAAACTTTTCTTCTAGAGTCCAAAGCTCTGATACCAATTGATAGTTCTGATACTTAATGTAAGTATAGATCCAATAGCCAACAAGATGAGGGGGGGGGGGGGGGGGGGGGTGAATCATACAAACTTAATCTTCCATAAAAACATTAGATTCAACCTCGGTAACATATACTTTAGTAATATACCAAAACTACTAAACATGCAAACTCAAAAGCATATAAACATCATAAACCTCATAACACCAGATTTAACGTGGAAACCCAAATAAGGAAAAACCATTGTGGGATTTCAAACCCACTAAGAAATATACTCTTCTAGAGTATGTTTAGTTAAAAGAAAATCTTGTTAAAGATTAAAAACACATTTCTAGATGTGACCCGGTTAAGGGATTTCCCTCAGATTTGTTAGGATCTTCACCTTGTTAGAAGTGACCTTGTTAAAGGATTTCAAACACTCAATCAAAATGTCACCTTGCTAGAGGGTTTTGCAAATAAGACTGTTAAGTCCACTCGGTTAAGAGATTTTCTATCACTTTCACAAAATCACAGTAATAAAAATCTATCTGCAACTTCACATCTAAAATACTAAAGCAGATTCTTATTTTCTCAATACAATCTAGACATAGAACTAATCTTGTCCATTTGCTGGGCTTCTATACTTTGTTATTCAAATAGGTCTTCAAGCTTCTGTGCTCAGTAATCACTATGTAGCATCCCTATGCATACATTTGCCCACATACATCATTTATCAATAGTTCCCTATTTATAAACAATTCACCAACCACCTAATCTCCTTGATCACATTTCCCATGATCAATAATAGCCATCAGATCTTCAAACTTTGACTAGGTTCAATGTATCCTTTGATCTGAAAATGTTTTACCCTACCTTGGAACTTGTGCTAGGGTATTGTGGTTCAATCTAAGTTGTAGATCTTCATGCCAATTTTCCTTTGCCATAGATTCATTAACAAAATTCATGCACGACATACCAATCATCTAATCAGTTCTAGCTCATCAGCTTCCTTCATTAAATAATGCATGTAACCATTTAATGTATTCTGTTACAGCTTGGTTACAACTCATTAATAACTCGATGAATACTAAGCTTCACTCGGTAGACATTCTGCCTTCATTAACTGATAGCGATAACCTTAGGGTTTACCGACTAGGTTCTTTGCTCGGTAACATAGCATAGTATTAACCTTACAATTTACAACATATGTATGATGTTAAAACAATCTAAACATCATGATCTCATCATTGTTTGACTCGGTAATAGTTGCCCATTGAATACCTTATTCATCCCCTTATTCATCATATTCTTTCTGTCTTTTACCGACATCTTTATACTCTTTAAATCATACTTCTCAAGATATGGCAACATCATACTGAATTAGAAAATCAATTTCTTGACATCAATGACAAAATAATAATATCAAGACAGTAAAAATCCTTAATCAATTATATCCATAATCATCAACAGCCTTCTCAATATCCTTATTGAAATGCCAACAATCTCCCATTGTCTGTTATAATGCCAAATGCTAACAATTTTTCATGTGGAAACCTAAATAGGGAAAAACCATGGTGGGAATTGGTACCCACTAAAATTATGCACTCTTTCAGAATGCGCCTTGTTAGGAGCTTAAGCCAATTAGGAGCTTAAAAAGGATACCTTATTAGGAGAAAACCCTATTAGGAGTCACCCGATTAAGGGATTTAATATGATGAGCCTTGTTAGGAGCTTTGACCTGTTAGGATCAATCTCGCAAGAGGATTTAAGACTCTGATGTAGAGCTACCCTGTTAGGGGATTTACAATGTAAGGCCTATTAGGACCTACCCGGTTAAGGAATTTTGACTACTGCAACTATTAGGGAACAACAATGAATGATCTGGGTATAACACTTAGCTTCTTGCTTGATCAGATCCAATTCTGCTTTAAATCTATAATACTCTGACAAATTTCTCACACTCTAGTTCTGCTTCACACTCTTCTGAAAAGCATCGACACAATGAACATCAAC
This sequence comes from Cryptomeria japonica, assembly GCF_030272615.1. Lineage (NCBI taxonomy): Eukaryota > Viridiplantae > Streptophyta > Pinopsida > Cupressales > Cupressaceae > Cryptomeria > Cryptomeria japonica. The sequence goes on along the minus strand of NC_081412.1, from coordinate 497,152,578 downwards.
TAAACCATCATAAATAACCTTTACAACTAGGTCAGTTACTAAACCCTTCATACATCAAGAATTTACAATACAAATATTTAGAGATCATTACAACACTTTACAAGACAATATCAACCATTGAGTGATTATAATTGATCACAACAACTCGATTTGATACAAATTCAAACCCTTAGAACACTCTACTAAGCGCTTCACAGATTCCAAGAAATTCTATCTTCAAAATGTGCCAAAACATCAACTCATCAATCTACATGGGTTATGCCATATCACCTTAAATATTTGAACTTGATGTAGATCACTGCCAAACAAAAAATTATTATTGGTTAAGAGAATTCTTTACGGGTCCTTAAACCCTAGCAAAATAGAAATCATAAACATGACTTCCGGTAACCAAAACATGATGCGGTTCTGGTCATATGCATATTGCCATGACACAAACTCACATTCCAGACCGCAACACTTTAATCATCACCAATCAAAATATTTCTGCATTTACCGGTTAAGGTCCTAATTCCAAGTTTCTTGTTTCTTTACCGGTTAGCTCTTTCCAATAGACCAAAAAAGACTAAGATGACAAAATACGACATAGTAAATATAAGTTGTCATCATTTTCCATCAATGACATCACAAATAACTGATCAAAGTCATCCAATAATGCAACCTCAATCTCTTCATCACAATGTCATCGCACACAATCCTTTACTGGTTCAATCATCATTCTACATCTACATCAGTTATGCCAATAATGCCAAAACAATTCACTTTGGGTTAATTTTTGGACAAAGGCAAAAAAATGGGCACCCTCTAGGGGGTGAAAATATTGTTTGAGTTGACAAAGTATCAAGACTAGTGGGCTATGATATTGTTAATGACCTTTGAATAAAGAGTCTGCTTGATTTGTCTTTTTGTATCAAAACCAGTGAAAACATCAAGGATTTGAACACATTCTCCAAAGAACATACACTATTTGTTAGTATAGGCAAAACTATTATTACTTCTATCTACTATGTTTTCAAATTGTTTTATCATAAATCCATCCATCAAGCACAAAGATCATTTCTTAGAATTTCAACAAAATCATCAAAATAGAGGAATTAGGACAGTTAGCGCATTAGAGCATCAACCTAGTGCATCTCAACCATAAGATAGCGCATTCAAACCAAAAATTAGCACTTCCATGACTCAAATTAGTGCATGATCAATATAATATTGGTAAAAATTAGATAGCGCTTGCAAACATCATTTTAGCACATCAAAGCATTAGCCTAGCGTATCTCAACCATAAGATAGCACATACAAATCAAATATTAGCTCTTCTAAAGGACATATTAGTGCATAATGAAATCAACATTTCTATTATTTGACTCACTTAGATAGCGCATTTGAGGGACAACATAGCACATCTGGGAAACTTTGTAGCACATTGGGGTCATCTTTTAGTGCTTTTGGGTTCTGTCTTAGCGCATGATCAAAACTGGGAAAAAAATAGAGAGCAATCCATCAACTTGTTGAGAATTTTATAACTAGTTTCAGATACCCTTTTAGGTCTTCTGACAAATCCAACACAAACAGAAAAAAATTGTAGCAAATAAAGAGGGATGATAAGTTAGAAATTTCTAAATCCAACAAAGCACCCTTGGAAGGGATATTAAATCTTCAACTATCTTAAAATCATATTTCATGCAAAAAAATTAAGGAGTATCAAATAGAGTGATCAAAGGTTCCACCATCCAACAAATCTTATCAAAACAATACCCAGTTAGGTTCTCAAGTTACCAAATTAAGTTTCTATATCATTAAACTTGACTCATATCATTTGGCATAGTTTATCGTGGGGGTGAATCGAACTAAACCTCTACTTGACAAGTAAACTTGAGTATCCCTATCAACCATCAACATCAACATTGATCATTTTGTATGACCGTTCCCCATATTTTGAGAAGAAGAAGGCTTCATCAAAAGACTAAGTTGGAGAAGAGACAACCTATTCCTAAGGTCCTTTCCAAAAGGAGTAATTTCTATACATCAACCATCAACTCTTTAAATCACATCATGTTTTCTTATGTCATATGCAATTGCATGTCTAAGGAAAAACCAATGAATTTGACAAAGAACATTTGAGAAGTAGGGCTTACATTTAGAAAGTAGCATTCAATCAACTCCTTAATAGTGGAGGAAGGATTAATCCCACTTTGCTTCTAAATTTTCTCATCACTTACCACAAAGATTGATTTGAACCACCAACCCCACCAGAAACCCCAATAGAAGAAAAGGAATTCACAACTATAGAGATAAATTGATGCCCATTGTCACTCGATCTTTAAAAAAGAAAGAAACGGATCCACCACAAGAATCAAGTACATGACAAATGGAGTCCAATCCTTTTGATGAATATGAGAATTTAGGAGAAATAGAGATTACTGAAGAGATTCTCCAACAATGTCACGAGAGTGCCTCTTTCCAAAAACTCAACGAAAGGCTTATAGAATCAGATAATCAAAAGTATTTCCTCATGCTAACTAGTAAAGGAGTTAGGATTCTTGTAGATTTTGACATAGACAATCTAAGGAATACTAATGAGAGAATATCATAAACAAGGCCAAGGACCTATACTTACAATATCCAAAAACAAGAGCATTTGAGAGAGGAAGAAACACATGATCAAGAAAATACGCGCAACCAAGATAATACCCGTGATCATGACAACCTTAGTGAACAAGGTGATGCTCCTCATCAAAGGTCTAGAGAAGGAAATATGACCCTAGCTCTTCTTACACAACAACTCCAAATAGTCCAATGAGAAATGAAAGATATGCAACAAGGGTCTACAACAAGGTACTCTTTAGAGGATATTTGTCCTTACCCTTTTCACAGGATGCTAAACATGATACCTTTCTTTCCAAATTCAAGTATACCAAAGTATGATAAATATAATGGTAAAAGTGATCCCCGTGATCATGTCAGGGAATTCTGTACTATGAGTCTAGAGTTTTCTTACAATAATACATACATGATGAGGTTATTCCCAAGAAGTTTAGGAGGGAAAACAATGGAGTGGTTGTCAAAACTCACACCTCCCATCAGATCATTCAATGAGTTGGTGAATAAATTCATTACACAATACTCCTACAACATCCAACATGAAATCACCATGCTTGACATTTGCAACAAGTAAAATAACAATTAAATGCTCATGGTATTCTGAAAAAAAAAGAAGAAATTATCATAGACAATTTAAATAGTGAAATGAGTTATCGACTCAAACTACAATGTCTTCCTACTTTTACAAGGCTGATAAAAAATGGCATCCAAGTAGAGGAAGCCTCCATCAAGAAAGGGACCTTAAATTTATTAAAGGAAGGTGTTAGTTCATCAAATAATAACACCTACAACAACCAAAATAATAAAAACAACTTAGATAAGTCCAAGTTTTGGACAAGGAATAAAAACATTATTAATGATGGTGTGGTAGACAATGCTAAAACAAAACTACCAGTGTTAAACCTATTTGGCATTACTACACCAAGAAATCCTCAAAACAACAATAATCAAAGAACCAACAATCCAAGGACAAACAATCAAGGCAATATTAACCAAGAGAATAACAATAACGCTAATCTGAAACCAACACCATATCAATGAAAGTTCACACCTTTAGGACAAACCCTCAAATCCACGTTTGGAGATCTATTGGCAAATAAAGTCATTACATTACCAAATGCAAGATATTTTGACCCTCAGATCAAACCATCATGCGGGAACGATACATAATGTTATGATTATCATCGAAACAAGGGGCATCACATAAATGATTGCCTAATATTGAAGAACTTGGTTCAAGATCTAATCAATAATGGTGATATAATGATAGATGGTCATAAAACCAATAATGTGTTGGCATTTAACTAAACCAGGAAAGATTGTTGTTGATATGAAACCGATAGATGATTGATTGAAAGAACTGAAGTTCATGTTTGATGACTAATTTTTTGTATTGTCATTGATGGAAACAATGTTTTCTAGTCATCTAAGTCTTAGAATCCAACGGGTAAGGTATAACTAGTACAAAAGATAATTTGATAGAGAACCGGAAATTAGGACTTCAACCGGTAAATAGAGGGCAGTGTTACATTCAAGCAACTAGCATAGGCGATTCTTGAAGAGTTAAGTTATGTGATTTCATAGTAGTGTTGGAGACAGGCATTTGGAGCTAAGTTCATGACCGCATTAGCAGATTCAATCAGATGAGCGAGATTTCATGAAAAACATAGATAAAGTGGAAGATCACTTAATCGGTAGTGATATAACTCACTCAAATTGGTAAAACCACACAAATTTGTTTCTTATGCTAGTGGTTGACATAAGTAAAGCGTGCAATGCATGTTTGTCTAGATTCATTGAACCTAGGAAATTGTTCCAATGTTGTAGCCGACTAAATGTAAGTGTCTATAAAAAGTATGATGAGGTATCAAGTTAGTATGTGAAAAAGAGAGAAATAATTAGCGAATATTGTGAATGTGAATGTGCAGTAATTAGGGAAGCTCTGTAATGAAGTGTTGTTGAAGTTTTGAGGATCTAAAGCGGATCTTACCAGACATAGAAGGTGTTATATGAAGATCTTTTCATTGTTGTTTACCTAATAGTTTGTAGTAGCTAAATCTCATAACTGGGTAGGTCCTAATAGGCCTTAAATCTATAAATCCCCTAAGAGGGTAGCTCTATATCAGTCTTAAATCCTCACATGAGGTTGATCCTAATAGGTCAAAGCTTCTAACTAGGCTTATCATTGAAATCCCTTAAATGGGTGACTCTTAATCAGGTTTGCTCCTAATAGCGCATAGTTGTAAGACCTTAACCGGTCAAGATTTCTATTCTGCATATAGTGAATCTTGTGGGTACCAACTCCCACCATGGTTTTTCCCTTTTGGGTTTTCCATGTATAAATCTCTTGCGTTATGTGGAATTTTCTTTATTGGGTGATTGCATATGTGGTGATATTTCTTATATGCTTGATAAGTTTTAAGTTAATTAAATTGGTGATCACATTCTTACTATTTTTGCTTTCATTGATTCACCCCCCCTCTTAGTGCTTTCATTGCTTTGATTGATAAACATTGAGAGGCAAGTATAAAGCTTCACAAGCTAGGAGGAAAGAACTAACTGAACAACTGTTGGAGGATTTGAAAGAAGCTCTTCTGATGAGGCTAACATAGATGCATTGGTTGATGAGGTTGAAAAACTGAATGAAGAGAAGGATATCTTGAGAAGAGAGTTAGAAGCCCAAACCATCCAAATGAGTCAAGAACTTGTAGCAAGAAGGATTACAGAAGACAAAATCAAAGAAAAAGAACATGAGATCTTTAAGTTGAATCAGGAAGTCAACACCCTGTATGGTCATTGGCATGAGGAGAAAGAAGAAAGAAGAATAAACAAAGGCAGATCTTGATATGGAAATGTCTCCCAAAGAGACTCTTATGTAGTAGAATGAAGATCTTTAACTTGTTGATGCTAATAAGAAGCTTACAAAGTTTAACAAAAGTTATACCATGCTTGATGAACATATCCAAGCTCAGAGGATGAATGGTGATACATTTGGATTGGGTTATAGAAAATTTGAGAAAGGTGAGTCTTTCGGTACAAAGGACAACATGGATGAAGATAAACCTGCACCTAAGCTTTTGAAATCCATTGGTAAGAAACCTTATAAACCTGCATGTTTCAATTGTAATAAACTAGGACATATTGCTAATGTTGGTAGAAGCAGATCTAATGCTAATACTGGTTATAGACCTAATACTTATCAAAGATATGTGCCTAGGAGATTTAAAGGTTATTGTTACACATGCAACATGTATGGGCATAGATCTATTGAATGCAGGTATGAAGCAAATAATCCAACACCTCACATGAATCAGAGATTTGGTGGTGATTGGAAAAGAAATATTAATGACTGGAAAAACCCTACTTTGTTGAGACCCTATGCTAACCAGTCTAGCCCCTATGACATGGAGAAAAGAATGAATGTGGTTTGCACAATCTATAATAACTTTGGGCATGTGGCTATGAACTGCAGAAGAAGATCTAGTAGAGGCAATGCAGGACCTTGGAGAGCATCTAGTATGGCTTGTACTTATCATTGTCATCAATTGGGACACATTGCTAAGTTTTGCAGAGCAAAGAAGAACCAACCAGTAAATCAATCTACTGATCAGAAAGGGAAGAAGATAGTCGATGTTGAGGAAACCAAAGTTGAGATGAATAGAATCTAGAAAAAGAAGAGCGAAGATAAACCATCTGAGGAGTCTAATTCTTCACCTAGTGTGGAGAATCCTTCACCAGTAAATTGAGTTGTTTATACAAATTGAGGAGGGCTTATTGCCAGATCTTCAGAAGAACCCCTAGATGAAGTAATATAAGTCAGGTCTATATATCTTGATACATTTAAATGTTATGAAGAGTTTTTGGATCTTAACTAGTATGTATGATGTATCTTTGGCAAGTGGTAGTATGTATTAGTTTGTTAAGTGATATTTTAGGGTTTTATTGGTAATAGCATTTAATGTGGTAGATAATGGGCAAATAAAAGGAACTTTTTGAATGTTATTTGTCATATTGCATTCTTATGAAAAGCAAATAGAGCTTAGCAGAGCTTGTGGTGGTAGAATCTAATGTGTTATTGATGATTTAAGGAGATTGAAAGTGATTTGCGATCAATGATCGGTTGAGGTAACTTAGTCAGTGTTTGGAACCTTAGGTGTGATAGTGATAAAAGGTATTTATCCATAAATCTTGCTATCTGCTTATTTGTTTGAATAATTGAAGATGGACTCTCTACATCTAGTTGATGTTAGTGATAGGCCACGACTGGAATTTAAGAGACATCCATTTAAATCTGAAGAAACTGATCTCGTTGGAGCCCTATCCAGAGTTCCCTATAGTGTATTACATGTTGAAGATGTTAGGTCATTTTATCACTGCAAATTGGAAGATATGGGTATGGCTTCTATTTATGATCAACTCATAGCATAGTGTGATGAGAATGGCAGATTGAAAGAATATTTTAAGAAAGTTACCAATAAAGGGTTTTATCATGCATTAAATACCATTGATGATTTTGAAAATGAACTTGTAATATTTATGCTTAGCAAGATATAAGATCAGTTCATATGGCTCGACTGACCACATAAGATTTCTAAGGAATCCATTCACGCAATCAACAGATTTTGTGCCACCAGTGAGCTCCCCATACTCAAATATGTACCAAAGAATGATGTAGAAAATTTAATAGGATCTAAATGGAATGGCAAAGCAATGACTATGAAAAATATCAATGATCTAATAGTGAAATATGCTTCAATGGTAATTGGATACTGGACATACAATTCAAGCAAGATGAACACTGTATTGATAGCTGATATTCATACTGCTTATCAGATGATCAAAGAGGATGTTGACTATGAATTGTAAGAGGCATTAAGAAGTCAATTTATGCTAAACCTGGAAGCCATCAAGAAGGACAAGAGGTTAAGGTTCAAATTTGGTCAATTGATTATTGGTCTACTCTTTTATTTTCAAAATTGTTTCCCTAGTATTGGTGATATTCATTCAATTGAGGCACACCTGCATTAATGCAAATGAAGAATAGTATTAGGATGCTTGGTAATGATTTTGATAAGATTGTTTGGGGATATTTTAAATATTTTTAGAAGAAAAAAATGCAAGGGAGAGGATACCAGTAGAAGTTGTAAACCGGTATGAGAACACAATTTTCTTTATGGTGGACACAGATACTTGTATGATGGAACCTATAGAGCCCCAGACTACATTGGTTATTCCCATGGGGTACGAAGTAGACAAAGGCCTTTTGATTGCATATGCAAATCATTTGCTTGGACAGCCGGTTGACACAACTGAAGAAAGATTTGGCACTTAAAAGGAGAAATCCCTTCTAGTGCAATCTGAACTCCAAAAACTAGTTATAGCAAAGAAAGTAAGGAAATAAGTGGTAGCATTTGCAGAGCTAGCAGGATTCACCAAGGAGAAAATTGCTAAACCAAGAACAAAGAATGTTTCTCAATAGGATAGAACATCAAGTGCACCCATCAATACCCCTACCGGAGTACAAACTAGAGCTGGAAATGAGAAAGTTGCAAAAAAGGGTAAACAAGCAAATGTTAAGAAAGAGAAACTGATAGAGAAACCTACAAAGATTCAGTTTAGGAGAAAAAAAAAGATTGTTGAAGCTTTTGCTCCATTGGTATCTGGTAAAAGGAAGAAGCAATAGAAAAAGAAACTAGAATATTTTGATGATGAAGCAGCAGAATGTGGGGAAGAAATGAAAGCCCTAAGGGCTAGTGTCAAAAGCCTAAGGTTACTGGTAAGTCAACTGGGAAATCTTCAAAGAAACGGGTAACAAAACTGTCACCTCTTGCAAATTTAATACTAAATATTAAAGAGTATGGCTTATTGAAAGTTATAAAGAAACTCTATGATATGTTTAATGAAGATGAACAAAGGCGGTTAGAGGATGCAATTGTTTACATAATTAACAAATATAGCAAGTCTCTTATTGAGTTGCAAGGGAATATACCATTGATGCTAGATGGCAGGTTGCTCTCACACAAGATAAATAATTTGCTAAATATATACTTAAGAATATTCAACCAGAGGAAACCAAGGAGGGACCAGATGATGTTCTATTAAATGAAAGATCTTCCTTCAGATCAAAGAAAAGATTGACTAGAATGCTTCTTGGAGAGACCTAATCAGTGCAGAAGGAGACTAAAATTTTAATAAGGAAATCATTGGGTTTGATTCCTATTGGAGAGGAAATTAATGAGGAAGTTGAACCAATGAAGCTTAAGGGTGAAGACTTTCCAAAAGGTTTTAAACCTATTGACTTTGAGCCTGATGAAATATTAATAGGAGAACAACTAGTAAAATTTCAACCGGTTAATGCACAAACTGACACAGTGGTCATCCTTGATGATGACACTGATGATAATGTTGATAATATAGATGTATTTAATGTTGATATTCAGATGTCTGAACAACATGAGTAGATACATGAACAGGAAGAAAAGAAAAATGAAGAAGAAAAGAAGGATGAGGAACCACCTGTAGATAATCAGATTGCTGATACACAACCACCATTGGTAAATACTAGTGGGGAAATCAAGGAGAAAGAAAAGGAAAAACAAGACAACAAAGAAGAAGAGAAAATAGAGGATATATAGCCTAAAGTAACACCCTTGCCACTTGATTCCAAAAAGAAGATGATGATGCATTAAGAATCCAAGGATCCCTAGACATAGATAAATTGAATTCTGATGAATTGATGGAGATTGCAACAACCATGTAATCCTAGGCATAGAAGAAAAGGATGAAAAAACAACAAAAGGAGGTAGAGACAATAAGGAATACATACGAAATTTTATCAAGTCTCCTACCAGAGATTGATACAAACAATCTTGCTACTCCTGATTGATAAGCTTGGTCAATTGATAGCTGATGTTGGAGAGAAAATTAAAACATTTGAGGATGAAACTTATGTCAGTGTGGAGAATGATTACAAGAAAAAGAGGACTGAGCAATTGATGATTGAAATTAATAAAGGGAAAGTTGCTCTTATTGTCAATAAGGACAATTTGAAGGAAGCACTTGAAAGCGGAGGTAAAATCCTCTCTACTATTTCTAAGTTTTCATCATTTTGTTCAGATTTGAAGAAGAAGAGGAAGGAAGCTAAGAAAGAACTTGAATTTCTTAGTGAGTCATTTAGGCCCCTTAATAACTCTATAATCCATTATGGCCGATCTATTGTTGAACTTCAACTTAAGTTGAAATCTTATAAGCATGAAAAGGTTAAGAGAGTCAGATCATTACAGGATTTACAAACATAAGTGATACCCAAGGTGGAGATCTTGCAGAGAGGTTACAAGGAAGTCGGGGATATCCTTGCTACACCGAAGATAATCACCATTGATGTAATAGAGGAATTGGCTGGACAGATAAAGACTTATGTGGAGATTACCAGAACCATTTTGGAGACATGGCATAATGATCTTAAATAGTTGAAGTCTCATTTTAGTGATTCTTTTTCTAGAATTGCATTGTAAAGACATTATAACTTTCATATCTATATATGCTATGCAAATTTTGATGTAACATGTCTTTAATTTTCATGTATTTACTATTTTGCATTATTGTTGAAGGGGGAGTAATAGTTGATGAGTCAGTCAAAATTTTGTATGTAAAGATATAGGGAGTATGAGTTTGTACTTGTTTGAAATTTTTGTAATAGCATGCAATTGCTAAGGGGGAGTATGGGTAGAGTCAATTTTTGTCTTGCACACTTAGTTGACAATTTTTTTCCCTAAGTGTTGCCATCAAGGCCAAAGGGGTGGAATATTTGGCATTTAACTAAACTGATAAAGATTGTTGTTGATATGCAACCGGTAGCTGATTGATTGAAGTAATTGAGATTTATGTTTGATGACTAAGTTTTTGTGTTGTCATTGATGGAAATAATATTTTCTAGTAATCTAAGTCTTAGAAGCCAACTAGTAAGGTATAACCGGTACATAAGGTAGTTTGATAGAGAACTGGCAATTAGGACTTCAACTAGTAAATAGAGGACATCGTTACATTCAAGAAACTAGTACACGCAATTCTAGAAGAGTAAAGTGATACGGTTTTACAACAGTGTTGGAGATAGGTATTTGGAGCTATGTTTATGACCACATTGGTAGATTCAATTTGATGAGTGAGATTTCATGTACAAAGAAGATAAAGTGGAAGAACACTTAACTGGTAGGATATAACTCGCTTAAATTGGTAAAACAACATAGGTTTTTTTTCTTATATCAGTGGCCGACATAAGTAAAGCATGCAATGCAAGTTTTTCTAGATTTATTGAACCTCGGAAATTGTTCCTAGGTTGTAGCCGACTAAATGTAAGTGTCTATAAAAAGTATGATGAGCAATCAAGTTTGTGTGTGAAAAAGAGAAAAATAATTAGAGAATATTGTGAATGTGAATGTGCGGTAATTAGGGAAATTCTATAATGAAGTTTTGTTGAAGTTTTGAGGATTTGAAGTGGATCTTACTTGACATAGAAGGTGTGTTATATGAAGATATTTTCATTGTTGTTTACCTAACAGCTTGCAGTAGCTAAATCCCGTAACCGAGTAGGTCCTAATAGGCCTTAAATCTATAAATATATATCAGAGTCTTAAATCCTCACATGAGGTTGAACCTAACAGGTCAAAGATTCTAACCAAGCTTATCATTGAAATCCCTTAAACGGGCGACTCTTAACCAGGTCTGCTCCTAATAGGGCATAGTTGTAAGGCCTTAACCGTTCAAGATTTCTATTATGTAGATAGTGAATCTTGTGGGTACCAACTCCCACTATGGTTTTTCCCTTTTGGGTATTTTGCGTATAAATCTCTCGTGTTATGGTGAATTTTCTTTATTAGGTGATTGCATATGTGGTGATATTTCTTATATGTTTGATAAGTTTTAAGTTAATTAAACTGGTGATTAGATTCTTACTATTTTTACTTTCACTAATTCACCTCCTCTCTCAGTGCCTTATAAGTTTATCATTACGACAAGGGAGGAGTATCAACATCAAACAACAACAAAAAATCTTGCATCAATCACATATACGACAACACCATCAATCATATATTGACATATGACAATTAAATAAATGTCTTAAAGATCAAAGATAAACAAGAACATGCATCAATAAATGTGACAAAGAGGGCTCAAAAATATGTCTTGAAGGGGAACACATCAACAACAACAAATCTCTCCAAGACTCAATATAACTTGGTTGACCAACTATGAAGAAGACCCGCTCAGATATTAATACTTGAGTTGTTCAAACTCTCACCATAATAGAAAGATATTTTGGAGCAAGCTCTTGTTGAAACAACCATTCCAAATGATTTGGATGTCAGTCTGTTCTGAGCCATGGTGGCCCATAGGACTGTACCACATAACATATCCTTTTCTAGACATGATGACGTCTCTTTGAGTCATCTACATAACACATCGCTCCATATTGAAGTCCTAGTCTACAAACATTAGGTGAAAAGGGTACTCATAGATGGAGGAGATGGCCTCAATATATGTACCCTAAAGCTTATTTGTGCATTGGGATTCTCTGAGAAAGCAATTGATCCCAAAAAGAGGATCATTATTAGAGCCTATGATGATGAAGAAAGGTCATCTTAAGGAACATTGATATTACCCATTCAGGTAGGGCATGTGTAAAGAGACACATTATGCTAAGTCTTGGAAATAGACTTGACATACAATATACTATTGGGTCATCCTTGGATCCATGAAATGCAAGCGGTACCTTCCACGTACCATCAATGTCTCAAGTTTCCCTACAATAGACAAGAAATTTTAATATCTGCAAATACTAACCCTTTTCAATACTGCAATGCTATGGGAGCAACTCAAGATAGCCTAGTTCCACACAACAAGGAGGCCCAAGATTACTCACCATCCTAAGATCTAGAAAAACTCAAATTATTGTCCATAAACTTTGAGCAAAGGATGAAGATAAAGGACCAAGGCATGGGGGAGTACTCTTTTGAACCCCTGTGTCTATCTAAATTGCCAACTTCACCAAGGTCTCATGGACAATCTTCCACATCAAAAAATTAGGTAGAACAACCCATCAAGAATTTTGATGGTAAATTTATCCAAATGGGCACACTAGTTGAAGAATCAGATGACAAAGACATCCTCAGTTGGCTATACAAAGACGAGGAAGAAATTAGAGTTGCTGCCCTAGAAGTGGTTGTTCCAATAGAACATTATGGCAATGGATTCAAAATTATGCAAAGAATGGGATACAAAGGAAAAGGTCCTATTGGCAAGAATCAAGAAGGCATAATAGAACCCATACAACCCTATTCACAATTTACAAAAGACAAAACAAGACTTGCGTATGGCCAACATGTTCCACCTATGCAATAATGAGATCACCATCAAAAACCTCAATGGAAAGAAAAGATAAAGCATAACAAAGACTAATGGCAAAAGACTAATGGCAAGAAGTGTTACATCAAGCAGCTAAAAAGACAAGGAAAGACCAAGAGCATGAAGAAAAGGAGAAGTGATAAGAAGAACTCACTATCCAAAGAGAGGAAACTTGTTATAAAAAATAACATCATGTACAAGAACATGATCAGACCAAGTCTGAGCCACGACCTAAAGAAATTGCTACTCAAACATGGGAAACTGTATATGAACAAATTCAAAGAGTACAAGAAACCACCGATCCCAAATCAAAACAAGCTACCAAACTTGTGTCAATAATCAGTGATCTTTTCTCACCATACAACATACCTGTCAGATTCAGTGGAGTCACCTAGGATAGCGATTTAAAAACATATTTCAATTATTATGAGTGGGATACATGTTCTGATATTACTAAGGATATTGAGGTGGATACAATCACACATACACACCCATTCCTTATAAGGAACAATGCTCTAGCTCTAGATCATTTGAATTTGGAATGCAATATATCTATGAGGCTAGTGAGAACAAACAACTTCTACATGAAAGAGGCAATATCAATGAGAGTACCATCAAAAATCTTGAGGCTCTTATAGACCATACCCCTGCTATAGACGCCTATGAAATTATCTCTATCATGACCCTCACAACGACTGATCTTGACCCACCAAATGACTCCTTATTGCTAATAAATCTTGACCTCATATAGTGGGAAGAGCCTTATCATGATATACCCATATTCTAAAATGAGGAGGCCATTGTTCAATACCTCTGCTCTATTAACCCAAAAACTTGCTCCACCAGCAAATCACATAATGATATTTGCAATCAGGGGAGTGGCAAGTCTCTCAGTCACAAAAAGAACAAAATTGAAAATCGATCTAGTGGTGAAAATCATTTAATGGTAGTATTAAATCACAAAAAAGTAAAAACAAAGGACACATCTAATGGTGAAAACCTCTTTGAGGCACTTGAGGATGGGAGACTTGACACGCTTCCTAAACATTACTAAGACTGCTCAACAATATTGATTGAACCAACTCAATCAATAAACATTGGCATTGAAGTAGCAACAAGAACCATACATTTGTCAGGATCCTTAACGAAACAAGAAAGACTGAACTACATCGATTTCTTTAGGGAGAAGTAAATTAATTTTGCTTGGTCTTATGTAGACATGCCAGAAGTAGATCCAAATCTTATCATGCATCATTTGTCCATTGCTCCAGGAGCTAAACTTGTAAAACAAAAATTAAGAAAGATGAACCTACATGTGGCCATCTTTGCAAAAACAAAGCTAAAGAAGTTACTAGATGTAGGCTTCATCAAACCCATTAATTATGCAAAATGGATTTTTAACATTGTGCCTGTATCTAAATTGGATAAAAGCATTAGAATCTATACATATTTCAGAGATCTCGACAAAGCTTGTCCAAATGATTACTTTCCTTTACCAAGCATCGACACCATTGTTGATCTAATGACGAAACATGCTATGTTATCTCTCATGGATGGATTTTTTGGCTATAACCAAATCAAGTTAGCTCTTGAAGACCAAGATAAAACTATTTTGACATGCCCATGTAGTACATACTACTGCAACGTCATGCCTTTTGGATTGAAAAATGTTGGGGCAACTTATCAGAGGGTCATGACAACAATCTTCCATGACATGATGCACACTTTTATGGAAGATTATATGGATTATTTTCTAGCCAAGTCATTCACAAGAACATAACACCTGGACATCTTTGATAAAATATTTCAAAGACTAGAACAATTCAAAGATTGAACCCTAAGAAGTGTCTCTTTGGGAAAACATCCAACAAAATTTTGGGATACATAGTATCAGAAAAAGGCATCAAGGTGGATCCAACAGAGGTTCAAGCTATCATGGAAATGCCACATCCTAAAAATATCAGCCAATTGAGATCTCTATAGGGAAGACTACAATCTATCTGAGGATTCATTGCTTAGTTAGTAGATAAATATCTCTCATTCAACCATTTGCTTCATAAGAATGTACATTTTAGATGGGAAGACAAATGTGCAGAATCATTCCACTAGCTCAAACAAGATCTGATGAATCCACCAGTTTTGGTACCACCAATAGTAGGAAAGCCACTCATTCTCTATATATCAACAACATAAGTGTCATTGGGGGTAGTACTAGCACAAGAAGGTCTAGCAGGCAAGGAAAGGGTTATCTACTATATCAATAGGAATTTGAATGGATATGAACTCAACTCTACATTCATTGAAAAAGATTGTTTGGTTGTGGTGTTCACCTCTCAAAAATTTTCCCACTACATTCTAGCCCATACAATCAAGCTAGTAGAAAAGATTGACCCACTAAAATATCTACTTATCAAAGCTTCTCTCATAGGGAGGTTAGCTAAATGGGTTATGATCCTAAGTGAGTTCAACATTCAAAACATAGAAACAATGGGCCATCAAAGGACACGCAATTGTAGATCAACTGGCAGAAGCACCGTTACCAGATGAAAATCCACTACGGGTGGAATTTCTAGGTATAGATGTGCTCACTATCACACCTAATAAATTGAACCTATACCCAACATGGATCAAGTGTCGACATCTTTTTCGTCACTCCATAGGGACACACACTTCCAAGATCCTACAGATTGAAGTTATCCTACACCAATAACATTGCCAAGTATGAAGCCCCAATGACTAGTATCAAAATAGCTATGGAATGGAGAATTATAGAATTAAAAGTTGATGGAGATTCTCAATTAGTCATCAATCAGGTCAACAATGATTATCAAACAAAGGATGACAATTTGATTTCCTAAAAGTGCATGGTGGATGATTTCAAGAAGTATTTTGTGAACATCACCTTCGAGCCAATTCCAAGGTTGGATAACAGAGCTATTGATGCAATGGTCACTATCGCCTTGCTCCTACAACTTCTTGATAAACAAAATTGTTATGAATTCTTGGTGGAGCAATTATTTTTGCTAGCCTATGACAATTCAAAATCCCAAGTTAATTATGCCCTAACCAGTTCTAATTCCCCTCTATACAGGAAAATCCATGACTATCTCAAAGATAATACCCTCCCACCTAACTTATCTTGCAACCAAAAAAGAATCTTTATCCAACAAGGAGCCTTCTACACCTTAATTGTTGACACACTTAATCATCTATGTCTTGATGGTACTCTTCTTTGATGCCTCGATCGTAATGAATTTGATTCTGCCTTACATGAGCTTAATGAAGGTATTTGTTGTATGCATTCAAGTGGTCCTACTCTTGCTAATAAACTCCTAAGGATGGAATATTACTGGTCGACAATGGAGAGAGAATCCTATCAATTTACTAAGAAATTTCCTAAGTGCCAAATTCATGTCAATGTCATACATGCACCAGTGTAGGAGTTGCAATCATTCACTATATCATGGCCTTTCTATCAATGGGGACTTGATCTAGTGGGAAAAATCCACCATTCCTCATCAAATGGGCACAAGTTCATCTTCACGGACACTAAGTACTTCACCAAATGGATTGAAGCAGTTCCTTTGACTATAGTGATTGGAAAATAGATTGCTTCCTTCATCTTGAATTACCTCATATGTCAGTACGACATCCCTAGCTCCATTATCACAGATAATGGAAGACCTTTTAAAAATCAAGATGTCCAAGATCTTTGCGAGTGATTCCATATTGAATATCTCTTTTTGATACCTTATTATCCACAAGGGAATGTTCAAGCAGAAGTCTCAAACAAAACAATTCTGAAAATCCTCAAGAAAATTGTGAATGATGTTGGCAAAGATTGGTATGTACAACTCAATCTTGCACTTTGGGCCTATAGAACAAGTATCTGCACACCTACAGGAGCTACACCATATTGATTGGTGTATGGATCAAAAGCTATCTTACCTATTGAGGTAGAGATTCCATCTCTTCTGGTATCCTTGAAAGGCCTCATACCAGATGAGGAATATTGAGTCAATAGGTTACAAGAGCTAGAGTTGCTTGATGAACATCACCAATGTACCTTTGATCATCTCAGGAAATATTAACAAAGAATGTGTAGAAGCTATAATCATAAGGTCATCCAAAGGGCTTTCAAAATCAGTTATCTAGTCTTATAAGAAAATCCCAGAAATCAACAACATCGAGAAAAGAAGGGGAAATTTGAACCTAATTGGTTAGGACCCTTTGTCACATCTCAACATACGGATTAAGTGCATATTAGTTGTCAAATTTAGAAGTGGATGTACTCGATGAACCAACCAATAGCATCCATTTGAAAAAATTCTACACTTGATTTGTCCAATGCATGGATCAAGCAAAAAAAGAAAAAAAAAAAGAAAAAGCATAAAAAATCGTCACTATGGTGAAAACTTGGCAAACAGGCACCTTGTGACAAAAAAAATAAAAAAATCAGAAAATACCAAACAAAGAAAAACAAATCAAAAAGTGCAATAAAACAAAATGGTGAAAACCTGACAATAGGCACTATTTGTGGGAGAAAAACTCCTCTATCTATCGGTACTCACATCATATCTTTGATTCATCTGATATGAGCCCATAGCCATCACAAAACACTTGTACATGCAACATTATCCCATACATACTTAGCATAGTCATTGTCCTTGATTATCGGAATAGTTATCCATATCATATCCCACCATGTCTTGGTGATCAATGTATATATCCACATCAACATGTCCATAGCTGAGGGAAGAATTCATCTTACTTTAATTAGCATTGAGACAACAAACAAGGATCACAACATACTAAGGAAACCAATGTCAAAACTCCTCATCAGTTTGGAAAACAAGATCATTATCCAACTACAACTGCAACACACAGATGATGGATGATATATTCTGAATTATGATTTGTTTACATTTGGCATGAAGTTTTGACTATTTGTATCTTGATTTCTGAACTATTAGATCTCCTGAGTTACTCAAGGATGCATTGAGCTAGAGAAGCAACGAGAGAATTTGATATCTTCTTGTGTTTTCTATCTGTGAGGTAATCATTTATAAAAATGATTAACCCTTATCTGTTTTACGCAAGCAACACTCAGGTGGGTATGTGCAGGATCATGGTGTGCCAAAGCAAGCCCTTAAGTGGCAATAAAATTTCAAAAAATCAAAGTTATGCAACTTGACATGAAAAAATGAATAAGTTATGAACATTATTTTTAAAATATGTACGAAGAGAATATATAGAAAATTGGTTTTAGTTTCTAAGCTACTAGTTATTTTTTGAAAAAAAAAATCCTATTTGATGAAAATTTCAAATTTCAATGCAATCGTACTAAAATTTCAGGAAAAAGATAAGAAGTAGGTGTTTTCTGACCACCCTAATCACAATCAAATCATAATATTTTTTTATAAGATTTATAATATAGGTACTAGACTCATCCAGATGTGACACATATTTTTTTATAAAGTAAATAATTATTTATGAGTTTTTTACTATCGCTTTTGAGAAATTCAGAAACTCCTATGTTTGACCACCTTAACTTGGTCAAAACCTTATGAAATTCATTTTTTAAATTTTTTTCCCTATAGTAGACAAAGCATAGGATGTGATGCATGTTTCAGATTCAAAAATGTTATACGGTTTGAAAGTTATGAGTGTTTTTCAATCAGTCTATCAATCAGGACTTTTGTCAGAATTCAATTAGAAAATAAATAATAATTATTTATTAAAGTCGAAATAAGACAAGCCCTATATTGTTGGAAAACTGAGAACGTCCTTAAAAAACCCTTTTTATTTTATCAATTTTGGCTATTAAAAAAAGTCATCAGCCACCAGTGTAAAGTCTAGAAAATCAAGGAATACTGAAAAACGCATTTTTTCAGTTGACTTTCTAGGCTTGTCACTTCCAAGAAAAATCCCAAAGCAAACCTGAATGAAAAGATGGAGGGAAAAATTTATGTTTAAAAATTGGATATCCATTTTTGGAAAAATTAAAAAATATATTTTAGAAAATTGGGCATAACTTTTGCGTTTTATAACAAAATTTTGATTTTTTAGAGGCATTGGAAAGGTAATTAAGAGCTCTATGATATGGAATAGGTATATTTTCAATTATTTGTTTTGAAAAATAATAATAATTTATTTAAATGTATCCTTCATTATTAAAACATAAAAAACTCATATGACTTTTTCATATGATTTCCCTATTGCATGAATGTTTGTAACAATCGTCTCAAAATAAACTAAATAAGTAATTAATAATAGAAAATTTATGAATTTTATTGAGTTCGATAAATTTTGATAAACCATGTTATCTACATTTGTTCCTTTTTCCACCTCTCTCTCCTAAACCTATCACTCCACCTGTTTGTGTCTTCCTCCCTCTCCTTTGTCCATATTTATACATCTCTCTAGACTTATATCTCTAACTGTCATTGGATACCTCATTCATTCTCTCAAGCTCTACAAGGTGCTTATATTTCTACCTCTTCATAATTTCCCCGTCTATGTCACTTTCTCTTCCCTAAGATCTAGACTAGTCTCTCTGCATTTTCTTCTCATCTCTAGCAACAAAATTCAGAGGGGACAAGGAGAGGCGTAGGGAAGTATCAAAAAAAGGAGAGGGGGAGAGAGGTAAGAATGAGATATTAATTAGGGGTAAGAGAGAGTGTGAGAGAGAGATCTAGAGGTAATTAGGTGGAAGGCAAAGAGACAGAGGGAGGGGGTGATTGGGGTGAAGAGAGAATGAGAGGGAGAGTTTGAGATTATTAGGGGGTAGGAGGAGAGGGGGAGAGGGGAAAGTATCAAAAAAGAGAGAAGAGAGATGGGGACAAAGATAAAGAGAGACATAGAGAGTAATTAGGGGGTGGGGAGGGGGAGAGGGAATTATCTATAAACCCATAGGAGGAGAGAGGTGATCGAGGGTAATTGAGGGAAAGAAATAATGTGAGAGAGAGTTGGGTGTAATTATCAGATAAGACGAGAGGGAGAAGAGTAAGTATCAACAAAAGGAGAGAGGGAGAGATGTGGAGAGAGGTGAAGAGAGTGATAGAGAGAAGATAATTAGGGGGAGTAGAGGGGAAGAGGGAAGTATTAACAAAGAGATGGACTAGAGAGAGGGTAATCAGGGGGCTCTCTCCCCATCTCTACCCCCTCTCCCTTTGTTGATACTCCCTCCCTCTCTCCCTCCCCTCCCCTTCCCCTAATCACCTTCTCTCTAGACCTCTCTCTTTAAACCTCTCTCCTCATCTCTCCCTCTCTTCCTTTGTTGATACTTTCCCAACCCCCCTCTCCTCCCAACCCCTAATTACCCCCAACTCTCTCTAATTCTCTCTTCCCCAAATGCCATCTCTCTTTCATACCTATCCTCACCTCTAACTTTACCATATAACCCCTTAGGTGTTGTTAGGGGTCATATTGTGTCCTAATGAGTCATATGGTATCCTATGAACCCTTAGGACACCATATGATGTTGCTAGGGGTCATATGGTGTGCTAAGGGGTCATATTGTGTCTTAAAGGGTCATATGGTGTCCTATGACCTCTTAGGAAACCATATGACTCCTGAAAACACTATATGGTGTTGTTATGGGTCGTATGGTGTCCTAAGGGGTCATAAGGTATCCTATGACCCCTTAGGACACCATATAGTGTCCTAAGGGGTCATAAGGTATCCTATGACCCCTTAGGACACCATATAGTGTCATCATGGATCGTATGGTGTCCTAAGGGGTCATATGGTGTCCTATGACCCCTTAGGACACCATATGACCCCTTAGGACAACATATGATCCCTTAGGTGTTGTTTGAGGTCATATTATGTCCTAATGGGTCATATGGTGTCCTATGACCCCTTAGGACACCATATGGTGTCGTTAGGGGTTGTATGGTGTGCTAAGGGGTCATAAGACATCATATGACCACTTAGGACACCATATGACCCATTAGGTGTCATTAGGAGTTATATTGTGTCCTAAGGGTTCATATGGTGTCCTATGACCCCTTAGGTGTTGTTAGGGGTCATATTGTGTCCTAACGAGTCATATGGTATCTTATAACACCTTAGGATACCATATGGCATCTTATAACCCCTTAGGATAACATATGGCATCATTAGGGGCTATATGGTGTGCTAAGGGGTCATATTGTATCTTAAAGGGCCATAGGACATCATATGACTCATTAGGACACCATATGACCCCTTAGGTGTCGTTAGGGGTCATATTGTGTCCTAAAGGGTCATATGGTGTCTCATGAACCTTTAGGACACCATATGGTGTTGTTATGGGTCTTATGGTTTCCTAAGGGGTCATATGGTGTTTTATGAGCCTTTAGGACAACATATGGTGTTGTCAGGGGTTGTATGGTGTGTTAAGGGGTCATATGGTATCCTATGACCCCTTAGGACACCATATGACCCCTTAGGTATTGTTAGGGGTCATACTGTGTCCTAATGGGTCATATGGTATCATTGGGGGTTGTATGATGCGCTAAGGGGTCATATTGTATCCTAAGGGATCACGGGACATTGTATGACCCCATAGACACCATATGATCTATTAGGTTTTTTTAGGGGTCATACTATGTCCTAAGAGGACATATGGTGTCCTGTGACCCTTTAGGACACCATATGACCCCTTAGGACATCATATGTTGTCATTATGGGTCTTATGGTGTCCTAAGAGGTCATATGGTGTTCTATAACCCCTTAGGACACCATATGATCCCTTAGGACACTATATGACATTTTTAGGGGTCATATTATGTCATAAGGGGTCATATGGTGTTATATGACCCCTTCAGACACTATATGATGTCATTAGAGGTCATATTGTGTTCTAAGGGGTCATATGGTGTCTTATGATCCCTTAGGACACCATATGGTATCGTTATGGGTCATATGGTGTCCTAAGGGGTCATATGATGTTCTATGACCCCTTAGGACACCATATGGTGTTGTTATGTGTCATATGATCTCCTAAGGGGTCATATGGTGTCCTATGATCCCTTAGGACACCATTCGCTATTGTTATATGTTGAATGGTGTCCTAATGCGTCATATTGTGTTCTATGACCCCTTAGGACACCATATGGTGTTGTTAGGGGTCATATGGTGTGCTAAGAAGTCATATGGTGTCCTATGACCCCTTCGGAAACTATATGACCCCTTAGGTGTTGTTAGGGTTTATTTTGTGTCCTCAGGGGTTGTATTATGCCCTAAGCGGTCATATGGTGTCCTATGATCCCTTAAGAAACTATATGACATCGTTAGGGCTCATATTATTTCCTAAGGGATCATATGGTGTCTTATGACCCCTTAAGACATGACATGGTATCATTATGGGTCGTATGATGTTCTAAGGGGTCATATGGTGTTCTATGACCCCTTAGGATACCATATTATGTTGTTATGGGTCGTATGGTCTCCTAAGGGGTCATATGGTGTCTTATGATCCCTTAGGACACTATATGATCCCTTAGGACACCATATGGTGTCATTATGCATTATATGGTGTCCTAAGGGGTCATATGGTGTTTTATGACCCCTTAAGACACCATATGACCCCTTAGGATACCATATGGTGTCATTAGGGGTCGTATGGTGTGCTAAGGGGTTATATAGTGTACTATGACCCCTTAGAACACCGTATGACCCCTTAGGTATCGTTAGGCATCATTTTGTGTTGTTAGGGGTCAAATGGTGTTCTATGACCCCTAAGGACACCATACAATGTTGTTAGGGGTCATATGGTGTCCTATGACTCCTTAGGACACAATATGACCCCTTAGGTTTTGTTAGGAGTCATATTGAGTCCTAACGGCTCATATGGTGTCTTACAACCCCTTAGTACACTATATGGTGTGATTAGGGGCTGTATGGTGTGCTAAGGGGTCATATTGTGTCCTAAAGGTTCCTAGGACATCATATAATCCCTTAGGACACCATATGACCCCTTAGGCATTGTTAGGGGTCATATTGTGTCATAAGGGGTCATATGATGTCTCGTGATACCATATGACCCATTAGGAAACCATATCATGTCACTATGGTTCTTCTTGTGTTCTAAGGGGTCATATGGTGTTATATGACCCCTTAGGATACCATATCACCCCTTAGGAAACTATATGGTGTCGTAAGGGGTCATATGGTGTCCTAAGCGGTCATATAGTGCCCTATGACCCCTTAGGACATTATATGACCCCATAGGTGTTGTCAGGGGTCGTATTGTGTCCTAATGGGTGATATGGTGTCCTATGACCCCTTAGGACACCATATAACCCCTTGGGACACTATATGGTGCTGTGGGTCATATGGTGTCCTATGACCCCTTAGGACACCATTTGGTGTTGTTATGTGTCGTATGGTATCCTAAGGGGTCATATGGTGTTCTATGATCCCTTAGGATACCATATGACCCCTTAGGACACTATATGGTGTTGTTAGGGGTCATATGGTGTGCTAAGGAGTCATATGGTGTCCTATGACCCCTTAGGAAACTATATGACCCCTTAGGTGTCGTTAGGATTTATTTTGTGTCCTAAGGGGTTGTATTGTGTTCTAAGGGGTCATATGGTGTCCTATGACCCCTTAGGACACTATATGACATCGTTAGGGGTAATATTATGTCCTAAGGGGTCATATTGTGTCTTATGAGCCCTTATGACACCACATGGTGTCATTATGGGTCGTATGGTGTTCTAAGGGGTCATATGGTGTTCTATGACCCTTTAAGACACCATATTATGTTGTTATGGATCATATGGTCTCCTAAGGGGTCATATGGTTTCGTATGACCCCTTAGGACACCATATGGTGTCATTATGCCTCGTATGGTATCCTAAGGGGTTATATGGTGTTCTATGAACCATTAGGACACCATATTACCCCTTCAGACACCATATGGTGTCATTAGGGGTCATATGGTGTCCTATGACCCCTTTAGACACAATATGACCACTTAGGTGTTGTTAGGGGTCATATTGTGTCCTAATGGGTCATATGGTGTCCTACAACCCCTTAGGACACCATACGGTGTCATTAGGGGTTGTATGGTGTGCTAAGGGGTCATATTGTGTCCTAAACATTCCTAGGACATCATATAACCCCTTAGGACACCATATGACCCTTTAGGTATTGTTAGGGGTCATATTGTGTCCTAAGGGGTCAGATGGTGTCTCATGAGACCATATGATCCCTTAGGTCTGCATATTGTGTCGTTATGGGTCTTCTTGTGTTTTAAGGGGTCATATGGTGTTATATGACCCCTTACGATACCATATGACCCCTTAGGACACCATAAGGTGTTGTAAAGGGTCATATGGTGTCGTAAGGGGTCGTATGGTGTCTTAAGGGGTCATATGGTTTCCTATGATCCCTTAGGACAATATATGATGTCGTTAGGGGTCATATTGTGTCTTATGAACCCTTAGGACACCACATGGTGTCATTATGGGTCCTATGGTGTTCTAAGGGGTCATATGGTGTTATATGACCCTCTAGGACACCATATTATGTTGTTATCAATTGTATGGTCTCCTAAGGGGTCAAATGGTGTCCTTTGACCCCTTAGGATACCATATGGTGTCATTTTATGTCGTATGGTGTCCTAAGGGGTCATATGGTGTTCTATGACCCCTTAGGACACCATATTACCCCTTAGGTGTTATTAGGTGTAATTTTGTGTCGTTAGGGGTCATATGGTGTCCTATAACACCTTAAGACACACTATGACCCCTTAGGATACCATACAGTGTCATTAGGGGTCATATGGTGTCCTACGACCCATTAGGACATAATATGACCCCTTAGGTGTTTTTAGAGGTCATATTGTGTCCTAAAAGGTCATATGGTGTCCTACGATCCCTTAGGACACCATATGGTGTTGTTAGGGGTTGTATGGTGTGCTAAGGGGTCATATTGCATCCTAAAGGTTCCTAGGACATCATATAACCCCTTACCACACCATATGACCCCTTATGTATCGTTAGGGGTCATATTGTGTCCTAAGGGGTCATATGGTGTTTCGCGACACCATATGAACCCGTAGGACACCATATCATTTCATTATGGGTCTTCTTGTGTTCTAAGGGGTCATATGGTGTTATATGACCCCTTACGATACCATATGATCCCTTGAGACACCATATGGTGGAGTACGGGGTCGCATGGTGTCCTAAGGGGTTATATGGTGTCCTATGACCCCTTAGGACACTATATGTCCCCTTAGGTGTTGTCAAGCGTCATATTGTGTCCTAATGGGTCATATTATGTCCTATGACCTCTTATAACACTATATGACCCCTTGGGACACTATATGGTGCTATGGGTTGTATGGTGTC
Source organism: Cryptomeria japonica (assembly GCF_030272615.1). Classification (NCBI taxonomy): domain Eukaryota; kingdom Viridiplantae; phylum Streptophyta; class Pinopsida; order Cupressales; family Cupressaceae; genus Cryptomeria; species Cryptomeria japonica. Next base: position 497,127,226 of record NC_081412.1, on the reverse strand, counting down.
CTAAGGGGTCATATGGTGTCCTATGACCCCTTAGAACACCATATCACCCCTTAGGACACAATTTGGTGTTGTTATGTTTTGTATGGTGTCCTAAGGGGTCATATGGTGTTCTATGACCCCTTAGGGTACCATATGACCCCTAAGGACACCATATGGTGTCCTTAGGGGTCGTATAGTGTGCTAAGGAGTCATATGGTATCCTATGATCCCTTAGGAAAGTATATGACCCCTTAGGTGTCGTTAGGGTTTTTTTGTGTCTTAAGGGGTCGTATTGTGGCCTAAAGGGTCATATGGTGTTCTATGCTCCCTTAGGACACTATATGATGTTGTTAGGGGTCATATTATGTCCTAAGGGGTTATAATAAGTCTTATGACCCCTTAGGACACCACATGGTGTCGTTATGGGTCGTATGGTGTTCTAAGGGCTCATATGGTGTTCTTTGACCCCTTACAAAAGCATATTATGTTGTTATGGGTTGTATGGTCTCCTAAGGGGTCATATTGTGTCCTATGAGCCCTTAGGACACCATATGGTGTCATTTTGCATCATATAGTGTCCTAAGGGGTCATATGGTGTTCTATGACCCCTTAGGACACCATAGACCCCTTAAGACACCATATGGTGTCATTAGGAATCGTATGATGTGCTAAGGGATCATATGGTGACCTATGACCCCTTAGGTATCGTTAGGTATCATTTTGTGTTGTTAGGGGTCATATGGTGTCCTATGACCCCTTAAGACACAATATGACCCCTTAGGACACCATACAGTATCATTAGGGGTCATATGGTCTCCTATGACCCTTTAGGACACAATATAACCCCTTAGGTGTTGTTAGGGGTCATATTGTGTCTTAATGGGTCATATGGTATCCTACGACCCCTTAGGACACCATATGGTGTAGCTAGGGGTTGTATGGTGTGTGAAGGGGTCATATTGTGTTCTAAAGGTTCCTAGGACATAATATAACCCCTTAAAACACCATATGACCCCTTAGGACACTGTATCATGTCAACATGGGTCTTCTTGTGTTCTAAGGGGTTATATGACCCCTTAGGACACCATATGACCCCTTAGGACACTATATGGTGTTGTAAAGGGTTGTATGGTGTTGTATGGTTCCATAAGGGGTCATATGCTGACCTATGACCCCTTAGGACACTATATAACGTCGTTAGGGGTCATATTATGTCCTAAGGGGTCATATTGTGTTTTATGACCCCTTAGGACATGACATGGTGTTGTTTGGGTCGTATGGTGTTCTAAGGGGTCATATGGTGTTTTATGACCCTCTAGGACACCATATGTTGTTGTTATGGGTCGTATGGTCTCCTAAGGGGTTATATGGTGTCCTATGATCCCTTAGGATACCATATGACCCCTTAGGACACCATATGGTGTCATTATGTGTTGTATGGTGTCCTAAGGGGTCATATGGTGTTCCATGATCCCTTAGGACACCATATGACCCCTTAGGAGACCATATGGTGTCATTAGTGGTTGTATGGTGTGCTAAGGGATCATATGGTGTCTTATGACCCCTTAGGTATGGTTAGGTGTCATTTTGTGTTGTTAGGGGTCATATGGTGTTCTGTGACCCCTTAGGAGACAATATCACATGTTAGGACACCATACAGTGTCGTTAGGCATCATATGGTGTCTTATGACCCCATAGGACACAATATGACCCCTTAGGTATTTTTAGGGGTCATATTGTGTCCTAATGGGTCATATGGTGTCCTACGACCCCTTAGGACACCATATGGTGTTGTTAGGGGTTCTATGGTGTGCTAAGGGGTTACTTTGTGTCCTAAAGGTTCCCAGGACATCATATAACCCCTTACGACACCATAGACCTCATAGGTATTGTTATGGGTGATATTGTGTCCTAAGGAGTCATATGGTGTCTCGTGACACCATATGACCCCTTAGGACACCATATTGTGTCCTAAGGAGTCATATGGTGTCTCGTGACACCATATGACCCCTTAGGACACCATATTGTGTCGTTATAGGTCTTCTTGTATTCTAAGGGGTCATATGGTGTTGAATGACCCTTTAGGATACCATATGACCCCTTAGGACACTATATGATGTCATAAGGGGTCGCATGGTGTCCTAAGGGGTCATATGGTGTCCTATGACCCCTTAGGACACTATATGACTCCTTAGGTGTCATCAGGGGTTTTATTGTGTCCTAATGGGTCATATGGCAGTCTATGACCCCTTAGGACACCATATGACCCCTTGGGACACTATATGGTGCTATGGGTCGTATGGTGTCCTAAGGGGTCATATGGTGTCCTATGACCTCTTAGGACATAATATGACCCTTTAGGATGCCACATTGTGTCATTAGGGGTTGTATGGTGTCCTAAGGGGTCGTTTGGTGTCTTATGACCCCTTAAGAGACCATATGGTGTCATTAGGTGTCTTATTGTGTCTTAAGGGGTCATATGGTGTTTTATGACCGTGTAGGTCACCATATGACCCCTTAAGAGAATATATGGCATCGTTAGGGGTCATATTGTGTCTTAAGGGGTAATATGGTGTTCTATGACCCCTTAGGACACCATATTACCCCTTAGGAGACTATATGTACTAAGTTTCAAATAAGGAGAGATATAAGGGTGAAGAGAGATGAAGAGCTAAAGAGAGGGAGAAGAACTAAAGGAAAAGGACATAAATAGAGATATAAATATTAAGGAGTATGAAGTGAGAGGGAGAAAAACTAAAGGACAAGGATGGATAGAAAGAGGTAAACATAACTAGATATTGTAAAGGAGAGAGGAAGATAGAGATAAAAAATGAAGATAAAGGGAGAGGGAGATGAATAGATATAGAGAAAGAGAGAGGTAAATACAAAGATAAATATATAAAGAGATGGAGAAAAATGGATAGAGAGGGGTAAAGAGAGTGAGATAAAAAAAGGAAGAGATAGAGAGATATAAAGGAAGAGAAATATCGATAGATAGAGAGATATAGAAAGTTCAAGAGAGTGAGAAAGAGAGATACATATTATAGATAGGGATAGATAGAGAGGGAGAGAGATAAAGAGGGAGATATAGACATATATAAATGCACTATAGAGAAGGATGTGGGGAGAGAGCCAAAGATATATAAAGATGGAGTAAATAAAGAGATAAAGGTACATAAAGGGAAAGATACTTCAAGAGGGTGATAGAGGAAGAGACAAAGAAATTGATTAATCATGTATAGAGGAAGATATATAAAGATAGAGGAATGTATAGAAAGAGAGATTGATAGGGAAAGAGATAGAGATGTGAAGATGGAGATAGAGATAGATGTGGATAGAAAGTGATAGAGAGAGTAAGACAAGTGGAGGGAGAGATGGAGTGAAATGTTGGCAAATACACACTCCAATGAGAAATTGTAGGTGATTGAAGGTATTGTCATTGATGGCAACCTTACAATCATGTGATACTAACAGGAAAGCACAGGCACTGACACCAACAGACTCTACACCGGCATATAGATCACCGACACCAAAAAAAGAAGATTACCGACACCATGGCCGACAGGAATTTTGTATAAATGTATTTTGTAATTAATTGTAAACTCTTTTGTAAGCCGACATGGTGGATTGTAATATGACTCATATATGTATGAGATCATTGTAGATTATTTATAGAGTGAAGCGTGAAAAAGAATATAATAGACCTAATGTGTGAATTATTAGGATAAGGGTTTATATATATTGGAGAACTTAAACCAGTACTGAATTTGGCATAGAAAATGCTAATTTGAAGTAGTACAAGACATTGTATTTGTATAATCCAATTTTGTAAGTTAGTGTGACTTCTTTTGTAACTGAGCAGTGAGCTCTAGGCACTTGGCCTTCCTGCATGTGCAGGCCCCTATTGTAAGCAGTAATATTCCCTTATTGGCCAGTAAGCGAATATTGTGGGTCACAAATCCCACTGAGGTTTTTCCCACACTGAGTTTCCTCATTAAAATAGTGTTATGGTGTTTCTCTTATGTTGTCACTATTGTTCTTCTTTACTGCATTATTTCTGGTTTAACAGTACATTGTTTTAATATGCTTTTCATGTTATAAGTTAAGAATTTTTTTTTACTGGTCAGATACTGATTCAACCCCCCCCCTCTCAGTATCTTTGGGAATCCTAACATGAATAAGTGAGATTTAGAGATAATGAGATATAAATATACATGAAGATAGATCTATACAGATATAGAGATATAGGGGACAAGATAGGGAGAGAAAGGAGGTGATAGAGACAATTATTATATAAGTATAGGTAGGATAAGGTAGAGGAGGGAGATAAATAGAGAGAAGAGATATTATAGAGAGAAATATAGAAATAAGGAGTGAAAATGATGGAGTGGGAGAGGGAGATATAGGAATAGAAAGATGGAGATATATGCAGAGATGCATGTAACTTGGGAATTTATTTATCTAGACAGGATGAGAAAATAAGTGACATAAATAGAGAAGAAAGAGATAGATAAAATATATTTATATAAGTATAGATAGACAAGTGATAGATAAAGGAGGTGATAGGAAAATAATGAGACTTTGTATGCAAAATTTGTGAGTATTTAAAGTTTTAAAATTCAAGGACTAACTTAAATGATTATAATTAATTTTTAGTATATAATATCATAGAAATACCTTATCCATTTGATAGGTCTCTAAATTACCTTTCCAACACCTGTAAAAAATCAAAATTTTGATAAGAAACGCAAAAATTATGCCCATTTTACTAAACTATACTTTTTATGTTGAGAAAAATAGATATATGATTTAAACGGATATCTGATTTGAAACATATGACATCATAATAGTGACATCACAAATTGCATATCCGTTAATATTAGATATTTGATATTAACGGATATCCAATTTGGTTTGGTATTACCAAACCAAATTCAAATTTTGGTCTATCCAAACAAAAAGTCAAAGTGGATTTTGGCGGGTTTGGAAAGGTTTAAAATGCATTTTTTTCTCCATTGCCACTTTTTGGCCCCCCATGATCTTGCACATACCTAGGTCATCTTGGTTCAATTATACCTCGATGCTTGTGTCATCTTGCAATATCAAAAATCATGTAAGTTATACTTAGGTCATCATGGTTTAATTATGCCATGATGCTTGTATTAACTTTCAACATATCAAAGCTCAATGATGATAAAAAGAGCACAAACAAAGTGACTAACATAAATTATAATGACAAGATTACAATGATCATTTAGTGGCATTTCATACTCAGTTGCATTCATTTAGTTGCATTTATACATCTCCTATCATTATCATTATCATTTACATCTCATTTTCAGTATACATCTCATATCATTATCATTATCATTTACATCTCATAACATTCAAATAATATCATATCTCATATCAAAGTAAACACCACACATATCAATAACATATCAATGCAACATCACATTATCAACACATGTATATCCACCATGCATTCACATCATCATATAATAATCGATATTAAAATCTCAAGAACATCATCATTATCTAAAAATTTAATCATCCTCATAGCATCATCATATCCAATCATGCACATCATAAATCAATGATCATCAATAAACACATCACATGTAGATTGAAGAAAATCAATATCATATATATCTCACAAAACTGCAAAAATGTACAAATGAGTATCATGTCTATCAGTACAACAAAGGTTATCAATACAACAAAACAAAGCAAGTCTCTTAGGTATGAATATCTCTTGAGGCAGAAGGTCTAGCAACAGATGTCCCAGCTCCCAAATCTCCACTAGATGGATCGCATCATGCCAGCCCCATAAAACCTCTTCTCTCCATCCTCGAATGAGTGCGTCCGGATTGGGTGGATGCCACTGCAAAGTAGTTGGGAGCTCTATGCTCTCCAGGGATCATATCCTCATATAAGCATCTATAGTACTCGACCTCCTTGGCTGAGTACTATATCTCCCTCAATGTATCCCAAAGTGGAGTGGCTGTAGTGGCTCTCTCTAGCCTATCAACAAGGGTCTCTACTTGTCCCTGTCACTCCATTGTTGCATCCCTCTCTTGCTGCAGCTGAGTAATTTGTCACTACTATGCTAACACCTATACCTACAACTACTGTAAAGAGACCTGTAGGGCCCGAATTTGATCATCCTGCTAATGTGTCGACACCCTAATCTGGATGGGTACCTACATCGCGACCCTCACTCCACCTATCCCTATTCAAGGTGTTGGTGGGGGAAGAATGTCTGATCTCCTCCTCTATGTCAGTAACCAGCCAGCCTTTGCACCACCCTCCATGCCTCCCACAACAACTAACACCACGTCTATCCTTGTACCTCCGCTTGCCCCAAGCACAAGACCACCTCTTCCACCCCTCCCTCCTCCACCATCTCCTCCACCTCCTCCACCATCTCCTCCACCTCATCCACCATCACCCCTTCCAGCCCCATCTCCTCCATCTCACCCCTTTTCTCCCTCATCCTTCTCTCTTCGCCTAGGACCCCCTCACCTCTGTGGCCGGTCCTCCTCATCATCATCGAAAGCTGGAAATGGCTCTATTGGATTAGATATACAAGCCACTACATGTGCCACAAAGTAAGCTGAGAACTCCTCCGTCATCCTAGCATCGACTATGCCGACCCTAAAATCACTTATTTTCCCTGCCAAGCTCATGTACTCCACCACTACTACAATACTATCTAGAGTCAGCCCCCACTTAGGCATATACTGCTATTAATGAGCATACAAACATGCTCCTTGGGGAATACTCCGTTGTCACCCATATTTTCTTTGCATGTGCAGAAATCTCTCAATAATGAAGGGTGTCTACCCAATCATATATCTAGACATGAAGACATAGGGCATCTCTCGCACATCCTCGATCTACACCTTGCAGTCCTTATATACTCCAGAAGACCGTGTCTATATCATCAAGAAACTTGTACCAATGCTCTAGTTTGCCTAGCTTACGTTGGACAACTACACCTCTATACCCATATGCGTAAGGTTGGCCAGCTAGTCTATTCCTCTCTACGGGTAGTTGTGTCATTGCTATGTGCTCCCAAGCCCACACCTATAACAATGTGACCCCTCCTAATAAATTAGTGTATCCTAGGTACACCACCTAGTGTAGCTTCCTGTATAAGTGGGCCAACATGCAGGAACCCCATGCAAACCTGCACCCCTGTGTGACCATATCCTTTAGGACGAAACCCAATCCTACAGCCAGTCTCTTTGACCTACGATCGAGACAGAGAAAATCACCAATGAAACCTACTAATACCGACAGTAGAGGTACATTCCCCAAATCCAAGAACTCCTGCCAGGGAATCTCATAACCAATAATGTGCTCATCTTGGAATACCCATCGTAGAGCCTTTGTACAATGCTCATATGTATTCTTATACGATAACAAATCCCCAACCACATGAATCTTCAAGATCCAATAACAGTCCTTTGGTGTCACTGTTATCTCCCCGATCGCCAAATTAAAGGTATTTGTGTCACTATCCCACCTCTTTGCTATTGCTTTCAACAACCCCGAGTTAATGGTATACTGGGGCATGCCTAGTAGAGATGATAGTACACATCTCTCAATCACATCTCGGTTAGCCTATAACAAGCGTGGGATAAGTGTCCATGGCTTCGATAATCTCTCCTGAGATTGTAACACAGTGAGCTCTTCCTGCAGAACACAAACACATCCACCACCAATGCTTACTTCAATCAATTTTAAATAAATCAAAGAATAATATTAGCATCATATCAGTGAAACCAAATAAGCATTTCATATCAATAAAACAAAATCAAAGCATCATGTCAATGATTCAAATCAGTGACACCAAATCAAAGCATTATATCAGTGATCCATACCAACATCATATCAGTGAATCATATCAACAAAATCCAATTATCAATTAATGAACCAAGAACCATATCAAAACAAAGCATCATATTGATGAAATCAATTAGAGTACCATATCAAAGAACTTCATATCAGCATCATATTAGTAAAACAAAACTAGTGATCCATATCGAAAACACTCATATACAAACTTGACCCATATCGAAAACAAACTCATATTAAAACTTGACGCATATCGAAACTTGACCCATATCGAAAAATAGACATATCAAAACTTGACCCATATTCAAAAACATACCCATATTGAAAAAAAACTCATATCGAAAACAAACTCATATCGAAACTTGACCCATATCAAAAATAGACTCATATCGAAACTTGAATCATATTGAATCTTGTCCCATATCGAAAAGCAGACTCATATCAAAACTTGACCCATATCGCCAAGTGACTCATATAAAAACTTGATGCATATCGAACACAACCCTATACCAAAATCCAGTAAAATATCAAAATCATACATCATAACGAAACAAGGACCCATATAAAAAATAGACCCATACCAAATCCTGAACCATATCAGATAATCAACTTCGATAGACCCATATCGACATCTACACGAGCTATCCCATCTATCAAACTGACGATGCCTTTTCCAACACAAATTTTTCCAACTTTTTTCCTACACGCACCAATCTAGAGCTTCAACATGCTAAACTGCTACCTATACATTAAATTTTTACATGAGTGTGCTAAAATATGATCCCTACGTGCTAAAACATAGCCACGTGCTAGAATAGACTCCCTATGTGCTACCATGTTCCTTCAAAGTACTAAATCATTTAATGCACTAATTGTAGAACCCTATGCACTACAATGTCCTTCATATGCGCTAACATGAACCTACATGCTATTCTACACCCCAAACGTGCTAACATATGGTCCCTACACGCTAAGCCTAGACCTAGGGTTTTCATGTGCTAAACTTTGTTTCGTATGTGCTACAATTCTACTTCTACGTACTAAACTGTTAAAATATGACTCGGCAAAATAAAAACATGATGAAAATTGACATAATTGATAAAAAATGATAGGGATTCAAGCCACTTACTGGTGGCCTATATGCGGCAGGTCTCCGATATCACTTGATGCGCTCAAAACAGTGAGATTGGTACAAAATTGACATTGTGGTTAAAGCTCCAAATGTCCAAACCGCAAGAAGACAAGTGTGCAAATGACTTTTCAAAATTACTTTTTGCCTTTTAAAAGAGTAAAAACTAGGGCTAATAAGTGGGGCATGTATTTTATTCCCACTTTTTCATTATTAACCTTATCCACATCATTTTTTTGGTAGATAATTCAAATTGCGCATCCGACGTCATCAATATTTTATATCGCAATCAACTTGCACAATCACAAATTTGACAAATTTTTCAAATATTTCGAACATACCCTTGATTCATCTCCCGAGGGGACATCATCGGGATCATTTATCAAATCCACATCTAGGGCATCATATCAAACATTTGGACACATGACGTCATATTGATAAAATCTTGGCAGCTTATCAAGTGATTTTCTTTGAATCAACAAGTGCACACACGTCACTTCAAAGAGGGGCAAAATATAGATGTAAAATCTGACCACCTTCTTAAATAAATATTTAACATTTATTTAAACCCCATCCTTCCTATTAATTAAATATTATTTTATTAATTTCTTCACTTTCATCTATTTGATTAAATGAATTACTCAATTTATTTAATTAAATTCATCTAAAACCTTTTCTAGCGTTTAATTAAATAAATCACTTTATTTAATTAATTCCCCTTTCTCCCTCTTAATTAAACTTACCATTGCATATAAATAAATCTAATTTATTTATAAAAATCCCCCCACTTGTATTTATGCAAGTTGCTTCTATTTTAGTTGAAATAAAGGATTTTATTTTAATGAAAATTCCCTCACCCACTTGCAAAAGCCTACACCTCACACTTGCCTCCTAATCATTCTTCTAGAATTGATCAAATCCAAATCAATTAGCCTTAATCTCTCTAATCATGTCATTTCCCTAAGTTGAATGAGGTCACTTCTCAAATTTGGAAGAAAATCTTCTAAATGCAATAAAGACATTATTTTTTTAACAAGTTAACTTGTTGAGTTCCCCAAATCTGGAAGGACTCTTACAAATTTGTCCCCAAAGTCTTCCAAACCATTAATGGTTAACTCAACCTTCTTGCATGTTTAGAGACTTTCTCTCTAACTTAACCCTCATCTCACTCAAGGGTCTCATCAAACACTCATGGATTTGACCCTAGTTGTCCTATTTAACCCTTGCACAAGAGTTACCCCTTGGGTAAAATACTTTATCCATTGGATGACCCTAACCTAACCTTCACCCAACCTCTTAAGGTAACCTTCATGTTTCCTCAAATATTTAATGCCTTTTGCATCTCCTCTCAAGTAACCTCTTGTTGACAATTGTCACCATTTCATTGGTGAAAATTGTAAACATGGATTGATAACTTTCAATCATAGCCCTTGTTGAGATTATTCAATCTTAACCATCCATTACCCTATCTTTCCTATAAATAGAGCTCACATTCCTCATTCTCTATATCCAAGCTTCATGCATCTGCATTATAGTCTAATTTTATTAAGCATTTTAGCCTCTCTTTGTTAGAATATCATCATAATATTTAGAAGCATTTTCATATTAATAGTATATCCATGCTAGTATATCATGTTAGGATAATTTTGCAATATCTTCATCATATTACCTTAAGCATCATAGCTTTTAACATATCATATAGATCTTAGAATGCATTCATGAATATAGATCACAGTATCACTTGTTCTTGGAGTTGTCATTTCTAAGTCATTTGCTCAATGATCTGAGATAAAAATATTGGCTTTAGGGATCTTGTGAGATAGAGAAAAATGGGACACCCTTGGGGAAGTTAAACTAGTTTAAATTAGTTTATACTTGCACTAAGAGTCTCATTGGTATGTAGGTCATTTGATCTCAATTTATTTGTTTTGATCACCAAATTTAACGACATTCAAGTTCCAATCAATCTACTTTTACTCTCTCTTGGATTAATGTTAAAGTATTCACAAAAACTATAATTGATAAACCAACCAATTCTTCCACTTGAACCAACATTAATTTTTTAGATATTTTCAACATAGATTTATTTTTAACAAAATAAATTTTAACTCTTATATATTTATATATGTATATATTTTTTAGTCTTCCAATGGAAGTATAATATATATATATATATATATATATATATATATATATATATATATATATATATATTAAAACCCTTAAAATAATAAATATCTAGTTAATGAAATATGGATTTAACATGTACATTTGAATATGCCCTTCTTTGAAACAAACTACTAATTTATTCATTTAAAAGCAAGAAGATATATGCATGTATTTAACAAGGCATAAATTTTGAATTTAATTTCATGCAAAAATGATTGTTGACATAGTGAGGGTTACACTTGACCATGCATTTGAAATTTGAATTTGAGATTCTTTCCCAATTTTTTTTTAATGCAAGACATATTCCTTACAAATTTTCATAGTGGTGGTTACATTTGACCATACATTTAAAATCTGAATTTGAATTCATTTCTAGAATCTTCTTATTTCTCCTACAACATGTGCTCTACTAGAATATTGAGAAAATAAATAATTTTTTTTTTTGAATAGGCCTTCTTTATTAGATAATAATATTAAAGTACATATTCACAAAAAAGGCTGGGGGATATAAGATCACCCCGCGAGAGTCACACGGCAAGAAGCAGAAGCCAAAAAACAAAGCTATTCATCAAAAAACTTTCGTAAGCAACCAAAGCAGTGGCGACCGAGGGGGGGGCGATCTTGATCATATTTCTTGCCCCATACATTAGCAGGGCTAGGAGTCGGGTCCGACAAGGACCATCCATCTTCAGGGTCTTTTTCTTCTTCTCCTTCCTCCCGCCTAGGAGGCAAAATAGCCAAATCCAAGTGAGGAAATTTAGAGGTGGTGGTAGTAGGCCCCCCAAAACCATCACTGGCAATAGGAGCCAAAGTAATAGGAGTAACAGAAGGCCACCCAGAGGTAGAGCCATGACACAGAGGAGAAGTCGAGTGGCACCTCCACACGTCATCTCCCCCACCAGAGGAGTGGTGAGGAACCTGGACCGTAGGGTCTGAGAGCGTCGAGCAGAGCAACTTTGACCACAACAACGGCCACGGGGTGGAGTGCGGCTGACAGAAATAGATCTAGCAATACTTTAGCAACCGCATAAGGGGCATTTCCTCAATGCTGAAGGAGCTCTTGTAAGTGGCCCACCTCAAGAGACACTTTATCGGCTTGAACCTGAATCTGCATTAATACATTATTACAAATGCAAGCTTTAGCATAGAGAGACATTAATATCCAAAGAGTTGTGAGGAAAAATAACAACATTTCTATCTTTCCAAAGAGTAAATAAGATCTCAATTCTAAAAGCATGCCATATGTGGGAAAACTTGAAGGGGATTCTAGGTGAATCTCCCAGAAGTGCCATATGCCAAGAAAAGGGCTCAAGCTGAAAAGGCACAAACAAATCATGGATCCAGCTCCAATACTATTCAGCTCTTCTACAAAACTAAAAAATATGCATAAAAGTTTTTGGATGACCACAAAAAGGGCACCGGGGATCAGGAACCCCCAAATGCTTAAGTCTAGAACCCAAAGGCAACCCTTGAAAAAGAACACACCAAGCAAAGTGTGCAATCTTGGGTTCAGTGGTGGTGGACAAAACAATAAGAAACCTGAGTCTCCAAGATTTCAAAGAAGACTACAAATGCCACCATTGGTTAAGAATATGGACCATAGGAAAATAGGGCAACGACCAAAGATAACTCATGTTGGGTTTTGAGCTGGTGAAAGGAGTCCAAGGATACCAGGTCCAATCCTTCCACCAAGGTCTGACAGACTGAATGCCAAGCTTATGTAATAGGTGTGAGGGTAAATCCTAAACCAGAAGGTCATAAGTTTGTCGATCAGGTCGAGATAGATGAAACTAGACCTAGAGGTCATCCCATGCAAGTCCTTAGGTGTTCGATCAGCACGTTTGTGAAAACGCAGAGCACTAACACCCTGGATTTTGGCCAGTGGTAACACTTGCACCTGAAAAAGAGGTGACCACTAGAGAATGTGTTGATTCATAGAGATCCCATAATGAAAATGATCACCTGCCCACCGAAGCCAAGGCTTAATAGCTTCCCAAGAACACCAAATGCTTTTAACAACAAAACTACCTTGGATATGTACTGGATATTTCATAATGAGAAGGGTTTGAAAACCAACCCCCTTCGAAGTTAGCCTATTGGCAGGAAACCCCAAAGAAATGCAATGTCAAAGAAGGATTTTCCAAGCCTTGTCGCTAGATAAGGCTCCGATGATCCATTTAGCACATAAAGCAAGCCCTTGTTTCTAGGTAGAAATAAGGTCGAGCCCTCTGGACTCCTTGGGAAGGGAACAATACTCCCAAGCAACTTTGTGAAAACCTTGATGGTTGGAACCAAAGGCCCAAAGAAAAGCTCGCAAAAGTCTTTCCAACTTCATGTAAGAGGCCTTGGAAGGAGCCCAACATGAAGAGTAATAGACATGAGTGGCAGCCAAAACCTTTGAACAAATTTGAAATTTGCTAGCCAGAGAGAGAGGCTTGGTTATCTAATAGGCTAATTTTTTCTCAATCCTGGTTAAAATAATATTCCAAAGATCCATAGGAAAAGCTTGAAAGGTAAAAGGAATCCCTAGAAAGCGAAAATTTTTGCCATGATCAAGCCATTTTCAACCATATTGAAGAATCCAAGGCTTTGCAGGAAGAAAAGATTGCCTATAACATTGTGTCTTGTTCCATTGAATGGTCGAACCGGAAGCCAAGCAAAAAGTTTCTACACATTGAAGAGCATCTTGAATATTATCTTCTTCCTCAATGAGAGCGAGAAAGGAGTCATCCACAAAATGACCATTGACAAGTTGAGAAGGTGACTCAGGCAGGGAGATTCCATGGACACGCCCAGTAGAGATGGTGTTAGCAAGTAAGTACCCAAAACCCTCCACCGCAAGAACATATAAAGCAGGAGCCAGAGGACATCCCTTGTGAATGGATCTGAAAAGACCAAACACCTCACATTGATGACCATTGATGGTGATGTAGGCCAAGAAATCTCTGAATAACATCTGGATAGACTGAATGAATCTAGGCTCGAAGCCAAGATATTTGAACATAGCCAAAATAAAAGGCCACTCAATGTGATCATACGCTTTAGCAAAGTCAATCTTAAGAAAGATTGTCTGGTGTTTGGAGCGTCGAGCCTAGTCCATCCCTTCCCAAACAACAAATAATAATAATTTAATATTAATTACAATATAATATTTTTTTAAGTGGAATAATGAACAAATGTGATATCTTTTGATGTACTTTACCTATATTCCTCTAAAGATAGGTATACTAGTTATACTAGTTAATTAGTACACTAATAAATGAAAGTAATCAAGAATTCCACCAATGATGCCCAAAAGAGTGACATTTACAACAACTCTACAAATGTTAAGCACATGTTTTAGGTGGTCAGTTTATTTAGTATCAATAGTAAAAATATTAGTTATATAGCAATAAAATTAATAATAATATTATCAGTAATAAATATAATTATAATTTTTTGGCAAACATCAATATTATAAATAAGTTACAAGCATAAATAAGAATATTAATACTAATGATCGCCCTTAGGGAGGCAATGTTGAAATCGATAGTAGTTTCATCGATACCCTATTATGGTTGTTAGCATAAATAAGAATATTAATACTAATGATCATCCTTAGGGAGTCAATGTTGAAATCTATAGTAGTTTCATCAATTTTGACGAAGTATGAAATTAGTAATAAAAATGTTAATTTTATTAATATTAAGATTATGTTGTGAATATGTTTGGAACTTGACTATAATTATATTATTTTAAGTGAGTGTATTCCTTTTATTGATAATTGTTTATCATTAAGAATAATATATAACAATATCATTAGGTGTCTCTTAATATTAAGATGATTATTATCTTGATTAAAAAGATTATTAGGTTACCAATGATGATAGTTCTAATATAACTATTAAGCATGGTAGTAATATTGGTCTTATTGCTAAATTTACCATGTTAGTAGGAATGGTATGACCATTGGCAATGGCAATGTAAATGCCAAAGTGTAGCATTAATAATACCAATGTCACAATTTAGTCCTAATAAAAGGAGAGAATATTTAAAAGTAATACAAATCAAATAACACATTGGAACAATTGTCTTTAGCGTAACAAGTATAATTGGGTTATTGGTGATAAGGTTAACCATGCCAGTGGTGCCATTTGTGTGAGAAGGTTAGTTAAAATATTAGTCTAAATCTAGTTGAATTAGGTGATCATTGCTTTCTTGAAGATACTAAATTCATGACAACATAAAGATTAAGAATCATAGATATGTGTTTTAAAGTTGATTCTCATTTAGCACAATGCAATATAATAAATACTAATGAGAATGATAATAACATGAAGAATGTTTGAATTAATTATTAAGTGAAACTTATTCTATGTACTTCTCTAATTAGTGTAGCTTGTAGGCAACTATAATATTGGTAAGAATTAATCATATATTAAGTTTTTTATACGATTAAGGTTATTGAGTAAACACTTAGAAGAGTGGTAAAAACATATTAAGTAATGGCCGACAGATGTAATTACTCCTTGACTACTCAATTGTAATTAACTATCTTATTTTGACGTGAGCACATAGCAGGATTGTACCAGGTTAGCATATCGTCTTGCCAGCGACTTTGAGTTTGCACTCCTCGAAGCATGAAGGGCTCTTTGCACCCAGCTCTACCTTTCCTTCCTTAACACCTCACACTCAACTAACATGATGTGAATGAGGATACAGGAGCGACGGTATTCGATGCATCTAGATTAGCACCATCCATGCATGGTAGCATAGTGGAGGTAATTTTACACTGAAATATAAGAAGTATCATTTGCACCAATTCAGCTGCAATGGTTGTGCCAATAATCATATATATTTTCGGTTTTATATTTTGCATATAGTAAAAACTTTGTGTTGGTTTGCATATCTAACATGTAGAATAAAGAAATCTTTAATTTAAGCGATAATATTATATTTAATAAATAAATTGAATTTTTAATGTATTTTTTAATTTATATTCTATAATTTTTAATCTTTCAAATTTATTAAGCCTTAAACGTCTGAATTCATTTCAAACCCGCACCGTTCATTTAGTAAAGCATTCATAAACCAAGGGAGAAGTTATTAAATGTGGCAATAGAAGTGCTTATTTGGAGAATGTCGTTCCTGTAATTCAATATAAATACTATTTAAGCGGTTAATTGGAAAATGGGATAATTACATCATATATTAATTTTAGCAGCCAATAAAACGAACACACAATTGAATGATACACTTCATAGTTTAACAAATTAAATGAAAAACAGTTTAGCCTACATTAACGGGAATTAATAAATCTTCCTATTTTGAAGGCAACTTCTTTCCAAACTGTTTCGTAGTGGTTCTAATGAAATGAAATTTAACTGAAATGGAATTTGGCGAAGGATAACTGAATCTTAATTATATTTAAAGAACAGTTTATGAATTACACTTACTCTTTCTTGCTTTCCAAATAAAAAACAACACTCTCTCTGCGTTCTTCTCAAATACCAGGTATGGTGTGGTGCTCTTTATCATATTTGACTGCATTCATTTTTGAATTTAATAAAATTTAAGATAGCAATAGTAGCCATTTTACTAGATTTCATTATCTCAGGTTGTAAAAAAAATGAGATTATGCATGATATGATGTTTTAAATCACTCCAACAAATGGTGAGAGCCCCTGGAAATGCATCCCTGGCCAGACAACAACTCTCCATACTATTGCCGATACTCAATTCTTCGCCCATGCCAAAGTCTTGAAGAAAAATTGGGGGGTCAATTTGTGTACAAACCCAAAGTGCACGCAACAGATACACATTAATCTAGCATTGAAAGTTGTCTTCTCTCCTGTGAGCTGTTTAAACACCGAAATCACCTTCTCATTTTCTATCTAAGCCTATGCTGGGCTCCCAACCATTCCCCCAGCCTCATGTTCACTTGCCACACTTTGTAAAGCCAACAATGTTTTTTTTAGCGCTTGATTCATATTTACCTTTATCATTATTGTCTTTTCATATACAACAACTCATTAATGTTTGATGTTTAGTTTTTTTAAAATTCCTTACTCGATCAAGATGCAAGAAGTAGTGTTCTGGGTAGATGAATTTGCTTTAATAGCAAATAAAAACCATCACCCAAGCCTACTTCCAATTCTGACTTTATTATTCTAAGATTATGTAGCTATTCACATAAAACGTATTTTTTGTGCAGTGAGCACTACTCAGGCAAAGAGCACAAATCCAGTAAATAATTTCCTTTTGCTCATTCTGCAACAGCTTTCCAATAAATAACACCTTCGACACAAAGAGCAAAGAAAAGAAGCACGCAAAGAAAAGAAGCTTCACATCTGTAAAGAAAACAATCAGGTGAGTTGAGTTTTACATGTTTCTCAAATGGTAATCAAATATCATTTGTTGAGTTTGAAATAAATATCGTTTGCTTTCTGGAATATGGTGCAAAAGAATTTTTTTTTTTAAACGTTTTATAGTATTTTAGTTGTATATAATAATTCTTTTCATTTTTCATTTGAAGTTTTTTCAAAAATTCTTTTCAAAACTGATGAAATTGTGAATTATTGCATTTACATGAATTGTGCATGTAGAATAATTCTTTGTTTTTTTTTTTATAATTTCATATTAACACTTTATGATTTCAATAGATTAATAATTAAAAATAATTAAAATATTAACTTTAATGAAAAAAAAATATTGTCATTAAAGTTAGAATATATAATTTATATATAAACAAAGTGTCCAATCATATGTCTACTATATTCATTTAAATCAATTGAATAATTTAATTGATTTAATTCAATTCAATAATGTAATTGAAATTAATTCAATTGAATAATGTAATTAAAAAACAAATGAAAAACAATTTAGCCTACATTAACAAATGAAATGAAAAACAGTTTCACCAATAAATCTTCCTATTTTGAAGGCAACCTATTTCCAAAGTGTTTTGTAGTGGCTTTTAATGGAATGAAACTGAACCTTGAATGGAATTTGGTGAAGGATAACTGAACCTTGAATGGAATTTGGTGAAGGATAACTGAACCTTGAATGGAATTTGGTGAAGGATAACTGAACCTTGAATGGAATTTGGCGAAGGATAACATATTTTCAGAAAATTCTCCTCCTAAAATAATATTGCAAATGCATAGAGATGATATCCAATAATATGTATTGTTGCTCAAAATGGATAAAAGATTTTAATTTCAATTTCTATAAGAGATACCAATAGATACTACTAGAAAGTAATTTGACTCTCATGAAGTTATGATTATGTAAGTATGCACCAATTGCAGAATTTGACTCTCATGAAGTTATGATTACGTCTTGGGAATAGCAGTTGCATTGAGCATCATCAAGAAACATATAAATGGTCTCCAAAAGTTAGAAAAGTTTGATCCACAACTTCTTATTGAAACTAATAAGTATGGAAATTATATACCATAGTTTTGCCTTTAGATTGTATGAATATATGGTGGCCATAATAATTTATCCACTACATTGTACATAATCACTTATAAAACTTTATATTTTTCATGTGGAATGACAATTATATTGCAATTGACTTTATTTAATTTCAAATATACTTTTACATATGTTTTTATTACAAAATAAAAAACATAAATAGTAAATGATAAATCTTGAAAATAAAAATGATAAATCTTGGCCATAAAATTAAAAATCTTTAATTTTAATTTTGACCAGAATTATATAAAGTATATAAAATTTATATTAAATAAAATTTATGCACTTATGAATTATAAATACATAAATTTAAAAAATAAAAATATATTTAATATATATATATATATTATAAATTTAAAATTTATTAAAAATATAATTAAAAATTATTAGAAAAATAAACAAAACATTTAAAATTTAAAATATATTAAATAAATAAAATCCATTTAAAAGTAAAAAGTATATATTAAAAAATAATAAATAAATAAATTAAAAATGTAAATCAATTTTTTAAAGATCCCCGTTGATTCGCAAGCGATTTGGTGGGGCCCTGCATAACTCTGCCAGACTATGAAACCCAATGGTTATTTCTTCCCAATCAAAGCAGGTGGTTTAGGTTTCCAAGCATAGTGGTTTCGGTTTCCAGGGTGTACTTCACCCATCTCAAATTTTCAAGGCAGGATGGACCCTGAAGTGTATACGGAGGATGGACCTTGAAGTGTATACGGAGTGACAGAAGCTGGGAGAAGGAGTAGGCTAAGGATAGGCTAAGCAGGTGCAGTTTACATTGCTACTTAGCCAATGCCCAATATGGGCGCTATTAAATATTATAGCCAAGACATTTACGTACAGGCTACCCCAGTCTCCTAAGTTCGTTCCATCATAGAACAATAAATGGTAGGCCTTTGTTTTTGGTTGTAGCTATTCTGGCTCGAAAACAGCATGCCATGGCATGATGGCGCTCCAAAATCGCATGCCTTCCCATGATGCCATGAGACACATTCTGGGACCCACCAACGGAATGACGTGGAGGTATGTTGCCATTTTGCGGTTGGCAAAAAGCATTTGCCGCCACTCTCACGGTCACGACGTCACAAGCAGCAGTGTCGGGATTTAAAATTGTTTTCAGCGTGCCATTTTTAAAAAAAATTTCTTTCTCGCCCAACCATATCAGAAAAGAGCATGATGTATTCATTTTCCCATTTGTGACATGGGAGGTGCAGGTCACGGATTGTTGGAGCAGAGCGATGAAAGTAGGTATGCCGTTGAAACATGATTTTTCATGGCCTGGGCGCTATCTCAGACGTCTAGAACAAAAGGACACAAGATAAAATATGATTTATCACGTTAAGTCTAACTGGACAGACAAAGATTTTTAGATCCTTGTGAAGTCGAACAAATCAAGTAGTGTCCTATTTAGGGTATTTCATTTTCATTTTCTTGTTTTGATTGTCATTTCATCAGCTATTGGGTTCAACAACCCAAATGAAATCTACTCCTTTTCAGCTAGATGATTTATTGCAGTGTAATTCCATTATGGTAAATGGGTCATGATCTACATTGAGTGATTTATATCGATTATATATATTTTTTTTGTTCCTTTTACTTCTGTATGGTTTAATCTGACACCATTTTGTTTTTCAAAACTATACCCAATGATAGTAACAATGAGAAGCAGATTCACATGATTAAGTAGAATAATAATGGCATAAGCTAAGTGGAAGGTTGTAGCTATTCTGGCTCCAAAACCGCATGCCACATGATTTTTTATATTTTTTTTGTTGTCTTTGCATTTAGAAAGGAAATTTTTATTTTATAAATGTACTAGTTTTGGTCTTTTAATAGATGCAAATACCATTATTCTTCTATTGTTGTAGATCAAATTTCTTCTATGCCACAATCTGGACATTGTTTTAGGAATCATGAAATTCAAGTTCTTGTAAGTTTTTTTTAAAATTAATTATAAGTATCAATTTTTTTTATAGATTCTTACTCGTTCATTTTATAATAATGCTTTGCTATTGGGGATGCCAAAGAAACAGCCATGAAAAGAAAACTAGATGGGAGTAAGAAAATAATTTTTTTTATAGATTCTAACCCGTTCATTGTATAATCATGCTTTGCTATTTGGGATGCCAAAGAAGCAGCCATGAAAAGAAACCTAGATGGGAGTAAGAAAATATGGGACACAAGTGGATAAAAATGGGAGCAAAAAATGGAAGATTTGCTTTTTTCATTCTATATCTAGTGGGATCTTCATTTAAACAATCATGGTTATTATCAGGTCCAACAATACAAAAAATTGTTTTTGATATGTTGTATATGATAGGCTTTTAAATGGTGAAAAGTGCTTGCAGGGGTTGAATAGTGAATTCTTGTTGTGATTTTATTTGTTTTCTCTTTTTTTTTAATGGAACAATAAAGCACATTTGCAGTGGTGACAGGTTATACAATCTTATGTATTTGATGCTTACAGATGAGTATTTGATATTGAAGATAATATTTTTATTTATTTGATAATAAAAAGTGAATAATGACTCCTGTGTTGTATTTTATGTATCTTTAACACAAAGAAATATAGTTTAGATAATCTTTTATTACTCATGTAATTGAAATAGTTTAGATTTTTTTGTTGTCTATATAATTTGGTTAAGGATAAAAATATTGGGTAAAATTAGATTTTGGTGGCTAAAAGTTCAAATGAGACATTATATTAATATGGGCATCTCAATAGTTGAAAAATGTTTAAAAGTCATCTTATTTTCAAGAAATTGGATATAAGAAAAAATGTCAATAGTAAGGATTCAAATTACCAAATTAATATTAGTCAATTTATTATGAAGAATTTGAATGGTAATTAAGTTTTTAATAAATAATTGAGAACTATTTGTCCAATATATCTAATATTTGTCTTTGTTGCCCTATTTTATGTAATTTTAATTTTTACCTTTGTTCATTGTTGAATGTAAATTTTTCTTGAGTCAAAATTTGTATTGAGGGTATTTAAAAAAAATCCTAGTTTGGCAAAAAACCCTCCTTAAAAATGGCCATTTAGATATTGAGTCCATAATAAATTTTAAAAATATATAATATAAATATTAAATGTTAGAACTTTAATGTTGATTATTTTTAAATCATATTTGTAAAATTTAATTAAAAATTTCAAAATTATTTTCTATAAAGCAAATGGAATAATGAATTGAAATCTACCTAACAAAAATTCTACTACCAACTATTTTTAAATTTTTTTTAATTTTTTATTTTTAATTAAAAAAGCATATCTAGAATGATTTTAGTTACCCCAAATTAAATTATGGGTTAATATTGTTGTCTAGCCTTGAGGGTTTGTATTGCATGTTAAAATTTCATCGAATGGTTAAGGCTAAAACTTGTCATAGTGTTATTGTGAAGAAGAAGAGTTAATTTCTTAATGTCTAATATTTCGACATCATTAGATGATTAAAAATTAGACAACTTCAATTATTTTGTGCGAGAGGATAATAAATTTAAAAATAAGAATATTATATTAAATAAATATGTAAAGATAAAACATGAAAATAATCAATTAGATAGTAAACCGTGAATCCTTCAAAACCTAAAAAGTCAATCTAATGGTGATTTACTGTAGCTAATAAGTCACTTGCATTGTTCTCCAAATAAGTACCCAAGTCAATTAGAGTAAACAAAAAAGGGTAGAAGAGGTATTATAAAATGAGAAAAATAGTTTTATAGGGTACACATACCTTCGTTTCCTAAAGAGGAATGTTGTGAAACATAACCTTTATTCAGATGGTAGAGAAACATATTTTGTAACCTCTTCAAATAATCAACTAGATAGTAACAAAAAATCATATAATCATAAATTAAAAGATTTCCTCTCAAGATTACCAAGTGTCCTAAGCCATTTTGGTTAATAGAGGAATTTAGCCAACTAAAAAATAACCTAACATGAACTACATCCAACATAATTTCTTGACCTATTCAACCAAATTTCTTTCCCTTCTTGCTTATGAATTTTTTTTTGAAGCCTTAGCTCATTAAATTTAGCTACTCTCAAAGCCTCACAATATGCAGTTTGAATATTAGGGTTATGAACAAGTCACATTTTTTTGGGAAATGTGTTAGTTATCATACAAGTACATAAAATAAGGAGTACACTTTTGTTGGGGTGCACATACCTCTATTACTCGAAAAGGAAGGTTGTTATATCAAACCAATCGTTTGAGATATATTTTACAAATCATGTTTTACACACAAGTGTATTCCACATTATGTTTTACACACAAGTGTATTCCACATTATGTTTTACACAAAAGTGTATTCCACATTATGTTTTACATAAAAGTTTATTCCACATTGTTTTTAATCCTTGGTCTATTAATCCTTTTGAGCCTCTCTCTTTCCCTCTTTCACTTGGGCTCTCTCTCTCTCTCTCTCTCTCTCTCTCTCTCTCTCTCTCTCTCTCTCTCTCTCTCTCTCTCTCTCTCTCTCTCTCTCTCTCTCTCTCTCTCTCTCTCTCTCTCTCTCTCTCTCTCTCTCTCTCTCACCATCCCTCCATCCATCTCTAAAGTCTCTATATCTCCCCCCCCCCCCTCTCTCTCTCTCTCTCAAGGTTCTCCCTCCCATTCCACTCCTTCACATGGGTTAGGTATGTTGTAAATTGTAGGTCAAAAAGAACATATAAGAGTCATCATGAAAAAGACATGTTTGTGGATAATAAGCTTGATAGATCATGAACTAATCTTGTACATGTGTTGCAATATGCTATATTTACATCTTATTTTCCCCATCATTGTCCCATGACCTGCTTGCAATCATAACATATTTCACATTTTTGTTACCCTAAAGAATACACTTTTGTTGGGGTGCACATACCTCTATGGGATAAATTAATTTGATTAATTAAGCCACGTCCAATTAATTAATAAATATGTCATGCACAACATTTTAATATGACCAACACCCTCAACCCTATGTACTCTAAACCTTATATCATGCAACCTATCATCTAAACCCTATACAAGGGAGGGAGAGATAAGAGGAGAGAGGGAAGAATAAAGAGAATGATATAGAAAATGAGGGAGGGAGAGGTGGGCAGGGAGTGATTCAAAGACCTCAAGAAGGAATATTTTATTCATATTTAATAAATATAATAATGTTTTAAAAATAAAAAATTATATTATTCATTTTTTTGGGGTGTGCAAACCTCTGATACTTGAAAAGGAAGGTTGTGATACCAAAACAATCATTTGAGATGAGCTATAGGAATATGCACTTGGAGCTAGAATTGCATAGATAATAGATGTTGGGTATGTTGTGAAATGTAGATTAATATAGTGTATTTTGAAAAACGTTATGTTTTGAAACACATTATTTTATAAAATGCCCTATACTTTCCTTATAATATGTGGTAAGGGGCTGCTCTTATTATAATAAGCTTCAAAATATAGAAAGGGAGAAGGGAAGAAAGGAACATAGATACCTAGAAATGGGAGGGAGGGATAAGAGAGAGAGAGAGAGAGAGAGAGAGAGAGAGAGAGAGAGAGAGAGAGAGAGAGAGAGAGAGAGAGAGAGAGAGAGAGAGAGATTAACAAGGGATTGAGAGAGAGGTAGACTTGGATGGAGTGAAAGACCTAGGGAAGGAGGAGATAAAGAGGTGAGGGAAGAGAGAGAAGAGAAGGAGATATTTTAGAAATAGATAGGTGTAAAGGGGGAGAGAGATAGAGGGGGAGAGAGAGGTAGAGAACTAGAGAGGGGACAAATAGATAGATGAGAGAACCTAGATGGGGAAAGAGAGATGAGAGACCTAGATGTTGAGATAGAGGATTGAGATAGATAGAGGGGGATAGAGAGAGGTGGGTAATGAGACATGGATGCAGAGGTTGATAGGTGGAGAGGAAGGGAGTGAGAAACCTAGAGAGAGCAGAGAAAGGTGATGACCTAGATAGTATAGACAAAATACTAGAGGAAGATAGAATAAAAGAGTGTGGGGTAGCAAGATAGATATGGGGGTATGTATAGATGGGGAGATATAGAGGGAGAGGGAAATAAAGGGAGGGAGATACCTAGAGAGAGGAGGGATGTAGAAGAGGAGAGACATACTAAATCTACTCAAAATATGAACTCAGAAAATAAACTTTGTCAAGATCTATTATTTTCAACTCACCTTCGTGTTATGCATGCATTCTTCTTTTTTATGCTAAGTTCATCATAACTCAGATCTGGGATATTTTGATAGGTTATTGTTAGAATGTCGTATAACATTAAGGTAACCACAAGATAACATTGTAGATTATTTATCGGATTTCATATAACACGAAAGTTATTACAAGATAACATGACTGATTATTGACTATATTACAAAATCATGTGAACAATCTACCATTTTTTTTGTAAAAAACCTTCGTGTTATACAAAATATGGTCAATAATCTATCATGTTATCCTGTAGCAACCTTCATGTTATATGAAATCTGGTCAATAATCTGCAATGTTATCTCATTGTTACCTTCATGTTATATGATGCTTGCAGATAAACTGGCTCCAAAACTGCACATCAATCAAATGAAAAGTCAATAACATGAAATTTTTCAAAAATTATAGATCATTGATTGTGATCAACAGATTTAGCTGCGGCTTTGATCGTGATCAAGATCAAGAAAGAGAGACTAAAGAGATGGAGGGAGGGAAGGTGAGAGAGATAGAGAGGCAAAGAGAGACTTAAGAGAGAAAGAATGGGAGAGAGGGAAAGAGAGAGAGAGAGAGAGAGAGAGAGAGAGAGAGAGAGAGAGAGAGAGAGAGAGAGAGAGAGAGAGAGAGAGAGAGAGAGAGAGAGAGAGAGAGAGAGAGAGAGAGAGAGAGAGAGAGAGAAAGAGGGAGAGAGAGAGAAGATTCATGGAACATTGTTTAGGCACATAGCACATTAATGGAAGATTCAACTAACAGAGCATGTTAGTCACTTTCACTGATTCACGGACTGCATGGCCACCATTTCCTTTTGCCCCACAAAACAACGAATTCGACTAACATAGCGTGTTAGTAGCTTTTGCTAATTTGCGGGCTGCGTGGCTGCCATTTCCTTTTGCCTTGCAAAACCTGCAAATTTGACTAACATAGCATGTTAGTCTCTTTCGCTGATTCATGGACTAAGTGGCTGCCATTTCCTTTTGCCTTACGAAATAGTGAATTCGAATAACATAGCGTGTTAGTCGCTTTTGTTGATTCATGGACTAACACTATGTTTGTCGAATTTGTTGTTTTGCGGGGAAAAAGGAAATGGCAGCCACGCAGCCCATGAATTAGCGAAAGCTACTAACATGCCATGTTAGTCAAATTCCCAGGTTTCACAGGGCAAAAGGAAATGGCGGCCACGTAGTCCACAAATCAACTACTAACACGCTATGTTAGTCGAATCTTCCATCAACACGCTATGTGCCTAAACAGTGTTCCATGAATCTTCTCTCTCTTTGATGAGACCTTCTTTAGTTTATTCCTCTAGTCACTCCATCAGCCTTCGAAATGGGCTAAAGCTATTCTGGCTCCAAAACATACATTTTCGTACAATGTGATAGCGACATGTTAGTCAATCCCAACCGTTTATTACAAAATCGATGGTGTAAAATGCCTGACTAACATGCGTGTTAGTCAAACCATACTACCATTTTGGAGCCAGATGACATCCCTAACTTTCTTTTTGATCAGTGTAACTTTCATCGATTGCTTCATTAGGCATTGGCATAGCGTATTTTCCTTGCTTCCGATAGTTATAGTCTCCCCGATAGATCTGACCTCTTTGGCATTCTGCCCATTGGGTATCGACACAACTCTAAAAATGTTTCTCCGGTAGTGTAAGCTATCCCGATGATTCTTCTTGCACTGGAGGCATCAATTCTAGGTCCAAAATGACAGTACGGATCGACTAACATGCATGTTAGTTGTGCGTTTTACACTGTTGATTTTCCAATGAACGACTGCGTTTGACTAACCTGTCGCTAACACATTGTACTAACCTATTGCTAACACGATTGACTAACCTGTCGCTAAAATGATTGACTAACCTATCATTGTAAGGTGCAATGAACGACTATGATTGGCTAACCTTACTCTCCTTATTGGGTTGTTTTGGTCTTATCAGTGTAGGCTTCCTTGATGTAGTCACTTCATTTTTGCCACGGAGCCCGTAAATTAGCGAAAGCGACTAACACGCTATGTTAGTCGAGTTCATTGTTTTGTGAGGAAAAGAAATGGTGGCCACGTAGTCCACGAATCAGTGAAAGTGACTAACATGCCATGTTAGTTGAATTCACCAGTTTCATAGGGCAAAAGAAAATGGTGGCCATGTAGCCCACGAATCAGTGAAAGCTACTAACATGCTATGTCAGTCAAATTCACTGTTTCGTAGGGCAAAAGGAAATGGTGTCCACGCAGTCCGCGAATCAGTGAAAGCGACTAACATGCTATGTGCCTAAACAATGTTCCATGAATCTTCTCTCTCTCTCTTTCCCTCTCTCTCCCATTCTTTCTTTCTTAAGTCTCTCTCCCTCTCTACCTCTATCTCTCTATCTCACTCTCCTCCTCTGTCAAGTGTATCTCTTTCCCACTCTCTCCCTACCTCCCCCTTTCTCTTTTTCATTTAAGTCTCTCTCTCTCTCTCTCTCTCTCTCTCTCTCTCTCTCTCTCTCTCTCTCTCTCTCTCTCTCTCTCTCCCCCCCATTCTTTATCTCTAAAGTCTCTCCCTCTCATCCTCTCTATCTCACTCTCCCCCTCTCTCAAGTGTATCTCTATCTTATTGTCTCCCTCTCTCCTCCGCCTCCCCCTCCCTCTCTCCCTTTCTCATTACCTCTCTTTCTCACTCTCTCACTCTCTCCCTCTCTCCCTCTCTTTGTACCAATTAGGGTGACCTCCAATGGTTAAATTGAGACACCAAGATCCAAAATCATCAAGAAGGGGAAGTGCACTAACATATTTAAATATGTCTTTTTTAAGGAAGGTAAGGATGCCCTGGGCACCCCTATATAGAAAAGGGTGCCTCGAGTGCACCTGTTCATCAAAAATAGGGCAAATAAATGAGAAATGAAGAGAAAACAACTCAATGTTAGGGTTTAGATTACCATGTAGAAAGATGACATTAGTTTTGAGGTAAAAAAGATTGAAATGGACTCGGGTGAGAGCTAAGATGGGACACATGAAAGTAGGGGCACATAAAGTTTTGTAATTGTGGAAGGTTACAAATTACAACACTTCACTATCTCTCTCACTCATACACACACTCCTTGTTTCTATCCATCTATAAATCTCCTTTCCACCTATCTCTATCTCTTTGTTCCTCTCTTTGTTA
Source organism: Cryptomeria japonica (assembly GCF_030272615.1). Lineage (NCBI taxonomy): Eukaryota > Viridiplantae > Streptophyta > Pinopsida > Cupressales > Cupressaceae > Cryptomeria > Cryptomeria japonica. The sequence goes on along the minus strand of NC_081412.1, from coordinate 497,099,295 downwards.
CTTGTCTTCATCACCTTTCTCTCTCTTTATTTCTCCCTCTATCTGTATCTCCCTATCCCTCTCTATCTATATCTCATTATCTAAACATCTCTCTTAGTCGCCCCATCTCTCTTGCTTTATATCTTCATCTCTCTATTACTCTCTTTATCTCCCTCTTACTCCTCTCTCTATTTGTTTCTATCCATATCTCTCTACCTCTATCTCACTATCTCTCTCTTATTCACTCCATCTCTCTACCTTTATCTCTCTATCTCTTTCTATCCATATCTCTCTATCTCTATCTCATTATCTATACCCCTTAGGACACTATTTGGTGTTGTTATAGGTCCTATTGTGTGCTAAGGGATTATATAGTGTCCTATGACCCCTTAAGACTCCATATGACATCTTATATATCATTACAAGTCATATGGTGTCCGAAGGACTCATATAGTGTCCTATGACCCCGTAGGACACATGCATGGATCCCTAGGATACCATATGACCCTAGAGAGGGAGAGAGGGGTAGGAGAGAGAGGGAGTGAGAGAGAAACACCTAATAGATGAGGAGAGTGAGATAGAGAGATAGATACTAAGAGGGAGAGACAAGAGATAAATGAGAGAAAGAGAGATGGAGAGAGAGGGGGGAGATCGAGATAGACAAAACATAATATTGATGAATCAACACCTTGAGGTCAACATAATTTGTATTCTGATGATCTTTCAAAATCATTGTTGAGTTATTATAGATGTATCTTCTTCTTCATCAATAACATACAAAGGTAGCTCATTAAACAAAACAAGTATTATCTCATCATCTTGCTCAATATAACAAGGCAACTCATTAAACAAAACAATCAAAAACTTGTTATCAACACTTTTTCCTTTCTCTTTAACCTATTGTTCTATATCATCATACATATCATTTGATTGCAATAAATTTAATTTTTTTATTTCTACATCATTTGCATGTATATTGACAAAAGATAACTTTGTTTCTACCTCAAAAATGTCTCTCTTTTGTTCAACAAAATAGCTCTTTAGATATATAATAGGACCTCTTGGACAAAGGCAAATGATGCTAGGGCATGAAAGTTGATTTGCAAAAGGAGTTTGATAAGCTTTGTGGATTCCTTGAGGTGGAGACATCTCTTTAAAGGGTTTCTCTTGGGGAATGATGACCTAGTTTTCTACATACATATAACATCTTGCATGTGTTGAAAGCTTCTAAAACTTGGGATTTCAACTTTAGAAGACTCGCTTGAAGGTTGAATAGGATTACCTTGACCAAAACTTTTAAATTTTTATTTACGAACCTCTTCTTTCATAAGATGATCTATTGTAGTTGAGGGAGCTTGTTTGAGGATAGGAATTGAAAGAGCTGATTAAGTCTCCAACATCTAAAATTGAGCAAGAAAAACCTTCATCTGCTTCTCCTTGGTTTTTACCTCCCTACAAGATATTCTTCATATTGCTTCGTTTGATGCTCTAAATCTTTCTCATGGTGATAGGCTTGATAAGACCACTCATCCTATTGCAAATCAAATTCCCTTGATAAGTATACTTATATTCAAGTTCCCAAGGGTTTCAGTAGGGATGGGTGGGTGGTAAGCATATTGAATATGCTAATAGCTTGCTATAGAAAGTTTGTCTGGGATAAAACTAGCAGTGTTTTGGGTTGAATATAGATAATATGGTGTAGGAATATCACTCTCATGAAATTAGAAACTCAAATTTCATTCGCAACTCAAATTAGAAACATGTAGTATATAATTGATTCATAGGAAAGTTTTAAATTCAATAATTGCTTGAAGGAAAATGATTGTATTCACAACTTCAACTTGTCAAAATACTCAACAAAACTTACAACATCTACTAACATGACACTTCTTGCCTTGAAAATGCAGAAATGAGACAAAATTGAAGGATCTTTAAACAAACCATAGGAACATTATCATATCAAGCATTTAGGAGTCAAATAACAAGTTTAGATTCTATTTATTGGTTACATGTTATCTCTATTAGCCATTTATATGGAAAACTATAAAATTTTGTAGGGTAGAGCAAGTGTAGATTATGTCATTGAAAGACTTATTCAAAATAAATAGTATTGAAGCTTTAAATAAAAACACCATGTAACAAAAGAAATCAAGCTCATGATTATAGTTTTACATTCATGATGAGTGTAAATGAGACAATGAATTCACTTATCAACAACATGTGATGTTAACTAGAGGGGAAATTTGTCACCAAGATATTGAATATTGGGGCACATGTTAGTGTGTCCAATTGTGATCAGAGAAAAGAAATGATTGTGTGTGTGTGTGTGTGTGTGTGTGTGTGTGTGTGTGTGTGTGTGATAGATTTCATCAGTTTCGATGTTAAACCATTTGTCCATATTTAGGATTAAGATTATATATGTTATATACACAAAAATGTGACTATACATAGACAATTAAAGCATGAAGTTAACCAATATAGCTCACATGGACACACAATTTAGTCACAAAAAAAGAAAATTAATATAATGAAAGCATACAAAATATTTTTGTCCACTATGCCTTATCAATGCACCAAGCTACTTCCAAAAGTTGGGGATTTTTTGAGGATTTCTCTTCATAGTAGAATCCTAACAGGTGATAGACACAAAACTATTGGCATCTCGAGCCCCAATTGCTGAGTTACGTGCTGTGCAAATGAAGAATCGACAAATCATCTTCTATTCAATTATCCGGTGGTAGAATATTGTTGGAACTGGTTCATTGAAAGAATAAATTAAGCTATGATAAAAAATGAAAGACTTTTTGACTTCATTCTCTCTTGGCCAATTGGAAAAAAGTCAAAGTGGAGTGATCTATGGACGAATGGACCATCCATAATAGTATGGCACATCTGGAAGGAAAGGAACAAAATAATTTTCAAAGAAGCATCACTGTCAAATCTCATGCTAGTGGACAAATTAAAAATGGCAATAAAGGAAGTATTAAATGAAAAGAAACTAAAAGGTAGTCCTAAAATATACAATTTCAATCTAAGCCTAAACAAAATCTTACTATAATTTCAATCTAAGCCTAAAATTAACTCTAATCCTAGAATTAAACCCTACCTATAATTTGAACTATAATCTAACCATAATTGAACCCTAACCATAAACTAAGCCTTAACTATAATTGAACCATAATTCTAATCATATTCTAGCCCAAACCCTAACCCTCAATTACCTATAATCCTAATTTCACCTTAATCCTAATGTAATTGAATCATAACCCTAATTCTAATGTTGATTGAACTCTAATACTAACCCAAACTATAGTTAAACACTTACCATAATCAAACGCTAGCCTTGATAGTATCCCTAATCTAAATTAAATTGAATCCTAACCCTAATTGAACCTTTGGGTTAACATAACCATAACCGTAATTAAACCTTAGCTCTAACCTTAAAATCAACCTTTATTGAAGGAGCCTAATCCAAACATCATACTTCATACTTAACCTCTGACTACATTTGAATCCTTACACTTACTCGAAGGGTAATAAAACCCTAATTAATTCAACCCTAACCATAAATGAAAAATTATGTGTATAACCTTATTGAATACTAATCCTAATCTTAACATTGATTCTAGCTAATCACCCACCCTAACCCCACACTTTAACCTAGAATAGTAACCTTAATCATAACCTAACCTTAACACTAACCTCAATATAGCCTTAACTCTGGCCCTAATTGAACCCTAATTGAACCCTAACCATAACTCAACCCTAAACTTATCCCTAATCTTAACCCTAACACTAATCGTGATGTAAACCTAACCCTAAACACAATCATAACAATAACAATATCCCTAATCCTAATCCTAACCCTAACCTAATACTAACATTGAACCTAGCCATAGAAACAATTCTTTGTCCCAACCCTAAACATTAACCCTAACCCTAGCAATAATCCTTTGTCCAAAACCAAAAGCCTAACCCTAACCATAGCCCTAACCATAGCCCTAACCATATCCCTATCCCTAACCCTAAACCTATATCTTAACTCTAAACTAATATCTTAGCCGTAAACCCTAACCCTAACCCTAACAATAAAGTAAACCTAAGCCAACCATATACCTAAGCATAATGCTTAGCCTCAACCCTAGATGTTAACCCTAACCCCAACCATGATGTAAATGGTAACCATAGCCCTAACTACTAAGTAAACTATAAGCCTAAAATTATCTCTAACCCATACCCTAAATCATAATTCTAACCCTAAACGTGAGTGTAACCCAAATACTAAACATAACCCTAATCCTAACCATGATGTAAACCCTAACCATAATCCTAATCCTTGACCCTAAACATAATCAGTAAACCATAACCATAACCATAACCATAATCCTAAACCCTAAACCTCATCATAATCCTAACAATAACCCAAACCAACCAAAACCTAACTTTAACTCTCAAATTATTGCTAAATATGACATAAACCCTAACCCTAATCAAAACCATATTTCTAACTATGATCCTACCATGATCCTAACCTTGACCCTACCCATTATTTAAATCCCAACCATAACTTATCCCTAACCCTAACCTTAATCCTAACCCTATCCCTATCCCTAACCCTTGCTAAATCCTAACCCTAACTATAATCCTAACCCTAAACTTGACCCTAAATTTCATCTTACTATAATTGAAACCTAACTATAAACTAACCTTAAATTCCACTCTAATCCTAGAATTAAACCCTATTAAACTATATTCCTAAACTTAACCCTAACCCTAATTGAAATGTAATTTTAATTAAACTCTAATCCTTGAGTAATATTAACCCTAATCTAGCCAAAACCCTAACTATAAACTTAACCCCAACCATAACCCTAACCATAATCCTAAAATTAAAGAAAAAATGAACCTTGATGCTAACCCTACCCATTATCTTAACCCTAACCCTAGCCCTAATAATGATGTAAACCTTAACCCTAGCCATAATACTAACCTTAACCCTAACAGTAAACCCTAACTCTACATTAAATAATCATAAATCAAATCGTAAACCTAACCTAACCCTAGTTATAATCATAACCGTAACCCTAACTATAATTATGGTTACCCTAACCCTAAATTTGATATAAAATCTAAACATAATTGAAACACTAACAATAAACGCTAACCCTAACCATAAACTTAACCCTAACATGGAAACCTAACCATAACCATAACCATAACCATAACCCTAATTGGAATCCTTAACTCTAACTCTAACCATAATCTGAAAGTTAAACAAAACCTTAACCTTCATCCCAACCCTAACCATTATCATCACCTTGACCTTGAAACCTAACCTTCATCACAACCCTAACCCTAACCCTTACCCTAACCCTAACCCTAACCCTAACAATGATGTAAACCATATCCTTGACCATAATAGTAACCTTAACCCTAACCCTAACAATGATGTAAACCATATCCTTGACCATAATAGTAACCTTAACCCTAACCCTAACCATAAACTTAACCCTAACGCTAAGCCTAACCCTAATCCTAATAGTAATCCTAAATCCTAACCCTAAACATAATTCTAAACCTACACCAAACCCTAGCCTCGATGTGAACCCTAACCACAACCCTAACAATTATGTAATCCTTAACTCTAACCACAATACTAACCTTAACCCTAACCCTATCTGTAACCATAATAGTGAGCATTAAATAATGTTTTAAACTATCATTAAATAAAAGTCTAATAAATATCTTACAATTTTGTATATGCTTTAATCTTGTAACACATAAATATTTATTAAAAAATAGTCTAAATGGATATATACAATTTCATATATCTCCACATAATAATAAAATAATATAATAATATAATAATACTATAATATAATTCAATTGAAGAAAAAGATAATATATAATTATATATTGCATTTATTTTATGTTTTTCATGTCACATTGCCCAACTACTACTAGCTTATATACCTTAAATTTTAATTTAATCTATATAAAGTATGCCGAGAGATATCCTTCTCGAGGCGCCTATTTTTTTTATCAATTTTACACCCTAAAGTCAATTAGGCGCCTTAAGAAGGATATCTCTCAGCATACTTTTTATAGATTAAATTAAAATTTAAGGTATATAAGCTAGTTAATTATTAGGCATGCACAAATGATACTCTTTTAGGCATTCTGTCAAACATTTCAAATGCACTGTCTATGCTTCTAGATTTTGCATATTCTGCATCAGGGCACTTTGTTGAATAGTTTTACTCATTTTGCATACATGTTCACCTAGGCAATCACAACTTCAACATCTAATAAATTCTTGCGATGGATGTCAAGACCCTGTTCTAAAGCTTTGATTTAGGCACAAGCTGGGAGGACGCTAGAAAAGGTTGCAGATTCTCTTTGGCTAAACGTTACTAAATTCTTTTCAACAAACGTATTTTGTGTATATCTTGTGATGATAGCATTCCATGTGATCACATTTCTTTGATTCATCAAGTAAAACAATTTAGATGCCTTGTCTATGCTATGCTTCCCCTTCCAGTATGCTTTGATGGATGTCCATATCTACCATTTTGGGACAGGGTGGAAGTGCGCTGGCAGATGGGAAGTGATTGATTCGAGCGGAAATTTGTTTGAATTGTTTTGTTAATGGCATAACTGTTTGGATGGGAAGGATGACATCTACAAATGAGAGTGGTGAGCCAAAAGGTTGATGGATTTCTATGGGATCCACACCAGCCACCAGTACTGTCCTTTCCTATCTGGTGCGGTCTCCGGTCAACACTTTCCAACGTCTGTCACCTCCATGCTATCCTAGCAAATGGGCATGGGACGCGTCTATTCTGGTTCCAAAAGTGACTTGTCGTACCAATGACATGCATAGACATACATGTTCGAGACATGCATACCATGCCAATTTGTCGCAGGCGTCGGACCCAAGGAAAATGATGTGGAGTTGTCCTGGACTCGGCTATTTCAAACATCGGGGCCCACGCAAAACTACATGGACATGCCGGAGGACGGTGGATCATGGGCCGCAGCTCGCACTGATTTTTTGTGCCTAACATGCACATTAAAAGCCATAGAAAACAAACATCCAACGACAAGTGTTGATGATGGCGTTCGGATGCCAAAACGGCGAGAAAAAGAGGGTGCGGGCTTCCAAACCGTGGTGGCTCCCTCGTATGTGCTACTAACAGGTGGTCCTTACTCAGTCAATCTGTCAATCGCAGCCGTTCAGTGAAAAATTGACCATGTAGAACGCACCACTAACACGCGTGTTATGAAAACCGTAGTACGCCATGTACCATTTCAACAGAAAACTGATGCCATTTTCTGTAGCCTCATGTGGAAAAAATCATAGCCGGTTCATTGAAAAATGGATGATGTAGAACCCACGCATGTTAGGTGAATCGTACGATGCATCCTCCTGCCATTTTCTATGTGTTGTGGAAAAAAGGAAGAATAAAGGGACTAATGCACGATTAAAGAAAGTGTCCAAAGCCCTCATTGTTGAAGTGTTTTGGTGTTTTTTAAGGCAAAGAAGGGTTTCAAGAAGGAGGCAATGAGGACTTACTTTTCAAGGGTAGCCTGCATTCATTTGTGAAGGTTAACAGGTATGTTGAGTAGCCATTTTTTTCTGGTTGTATACAGTTGGAAAATTTGCATGTTTTATTGTTTTGTTGAGTAGCATTTCTTTCAGATTTGTATACGTAGTGCGAAAATTTAATTGTTTTGTTTTTCTTTGGTTATTCTTGTTTTGCTGTAGCTTGAAATTATTCGTGCTAGGGTTAGATATAGGGCTGGACGCGTGTTTGTTGGCTCCAAAAAGCCATTGTAAAATGTGTATTAGTATCTCTGTACTACATTTTTGGTGGGTGTTTGGTGTCTGTTAGTATCTCTGTACTGCCATTTTGGTCTGTCATTTCTGTTGCACTTTTTGGTATGAGTCTTATCGATAGCCTCAACGGTTATTGGCAAGACAATATTATGCTTTTGCCACTTCTCCGATGTAACCGTCGTTGCCTTATTAATTTAATCGGTGAGAGTAAGCTGATAGGTCCAACCTTGGATTTCCATGTGTTGTTATTAGTTTTGCCGCTTCTCCAATGGATTTCCATGTGTTGTTAGTCACGCAATAGCCATGGCCTTGCCGACTTTGCCGTACGCATTGAGTAACACATGATTAAGCATGTTAGTCCTTGGACGATTAACAATTAACAGCAATATTGAAATTATCTTCAAATGATTCAAATGAATATGTAGAAATAACCATATAAATTTATTGTTAATTTTACACAAGGTTTTTGTCTTCTTTTTTTAATGTGATTTACTATTTATTGCATAAAATAGTCTAAAATAACAAAAAAAAATGTATATTTTGGAGCTGTGGCTGAACGCGTAACCTATTTTGCAATTAACGGCTGTGATTGAGTAACCTATCACTAACACGCTATTTTTGGCCCTTGTTTCCCTCCCGATAGCCGAAACATAGTCCGATATGTCCCATCGGGTATCGGCATAGTTCAATTTATTTCCTTCTAATGCCCCAATGATCTCAATATACCAGTCTGCATTGTGATTAAGACCCCCATGTTATCAATATAAATCACCCCGAAGAACTCCTAGCAACTCTCCATCCGCGTTAATAGTCCTATAGGGACTCGGTATAGCATAAAATTTCTTCTTCTGATGTCCCGATGAGTCCTAATGCATGTTTACTTTATCCGTATAATTTACACCGATATCCCCGTAGGTGCTTTATCTTCGTCGAGGATCTGCATATCCTTTTTCTATTCCTCCCGAAGTCCCGATCAGTCTCTGATGCACTTTTATGCTTTATGCTTCCGAGTTTGTTTTATCGGTATAGGTAATACCGATGGTTCCGCCTTCCTGATTCTCCATGTCATCGGGGATCGATATAACTATTTTTGCACTATCCCGATATGGTAAATTTGAAAAACCCTAAACCTTTAGACAGATAGTATGTGTTGACTAACACGTGTGTGAGTCTCACGTTTTACACTGTCGATTTTGCAGTTAACGGTTGCGATTGTCTAACCTCTCACTAATACGCTGTACAATAGGTCTGTTTTGGAGCTAGAATAGCTATCCCTTCTAGGCAAGATGGCTGAAGCTATTCTAGCTCTGAAACAGACCTTTTGGATAGCGTGTTAGCGACAGGTTAGTCAATTGCAACCGTTTATTACAAAATCAACAGTATAACACGCGCGACTAACATGACTGTTAGTCAATCTGTAGTCCGCTTTGGAGCGGGAGCACCTATTGTACACCTTGTTAGCATTGTGTTAGTCAATCGTTGCCCATTCATTGCAAAATTGACGGTGTAAAATGTGTGACTAACAGGCATGTTAGTCATTGCATACTACCATTTTGGAGCGGTCATGGGTGAAAGTGCATAACGTGCCTTGTTAATCGAAGAAACTTTTGATTAGCTATGTGCATCATATGGAAATGTGTAAGTCTACAAAAATGTCCACAGACTATTGTGCAGAAACTTAGATTGTAGAATAACATGGAACATGTGGTAGATGAACTTTGTTATTAGAAAGCACTAAAAAATTAAGGCATAGGTTGATAAAAATTGAAATAATTTATAGATGTTGCTATTAGTCTGACATATTTGCATGTCCGTTTTGGAATAACAGGTATCTTGATTTGAAATATGGAGGCCAACTTTTCTTTAGAAACAAACAAAACATAGGTCGCATTTTGGGGATGAATAAGCGATGATAGGTTGATGAACCTATTTATCTATGAAGACACCGCATTCCTGTCTGCGATGAAGTTGATCCTTGGGCTTGAGTACATAGAAGATGGATGGAAGTATAGAACGAATGTAGACATAGTGTCTCTATTTATGGCATGGTGTCTGGAGCTCCAACTTGTTTTGAAAGTAAGAGAAATCATGAATAGGTGTGTGAAGAAGGAATGGCTAGGCAGAATGTGAGCTTTATTAGGATTGGCATGAGACATGGACTCCTTTGAAAGTGTGGGCAGAGTGTGGATTCATGTGAGTGAATTCAGTCCTCCCTTGCAACCGTTCTTTCTTTGGAGTGCGACATTTGATAAAGAGGCTAGAAGAAGTGTAGCATAGGCTAGGATGTATGGTATTGTGCAATAACTTGAGACGGTCGATGTTTGGGAAGTGCGTGTGGAGTTGGCAAAATGGGGACCTTGGTCGGAATATAGAACACTTGTGCAACGAATGGTTCCTGCATGCACAAAATGATGGGCTTGACCTTGTGGAAGAACAAATAAAAAGGGTTGTGTGCTGCAGTTCAATGAAGGCTCCAGCAGGGAGACATAAATTAACCAAGTTAGGAACATGGAAGTGCTGGACGTGAAAGAGAGCACAGTCACTGTTCACGTGGCATAGTGAGATGGCACATACAACCTTTTTTGAAGCAAGGACTATTTTTTTTTTTAAAATGTTTTTGAATGTGTTATGTATACCATCCACCGACTTCGATGGTCTAGTCAGCTAGCCATCGAGGATTATCTTTTAGAATGTAAACATTTTCAGAATTAATATAAAATATAGCTTTACCGGACAAATAAAAACTTTGTTGACACCAACTGGTACTATTATCTTCTTTGTTTTGAAATTATTGTTAACATTTTATTATATATGATGGAAAAAAAAATGTTTTTGATTGTATGTGCATGAAATTGTTGTATAACATCAAAGTCAAGCATTTCAATATATATGACAAAAAAATAAAATAAAATTCTTGTAGCACAATTGAGTTTCTGTTTTGGTCATTTTGGTCATTCTCAGAGCATTTTATATGTCATTTTGGTCATAACCAATACTTCATCGATTGCCCAACCACCGATTTACTAAAAAAATGCAAAGTTTCTCAAAAAGTTGCAAAAAGTTGTCAAGCAACAATGACAACTTTTGGTCAAATGTGCATTTTTGCCTTTTATGCATTTTTACTTATACTGAACCTCCTAGCATGACTTCCTAACATTAAAGTGATATGCCTAAATTTCTAATGAGGCTTCAAAAGTCATTTTAGATCATAATACAAATTTATGCTATTTTGGGCTTACAAGGGGTCATAGGCCAGATTTGACAAAAGTAACAACCTAGGGGAAAATCATCCTTGAAATGACTATGAAACACACATGTGGAGCTTTGAGTATTCCATTATTCAAACACCTAATCCAAAATATGAACTATCAACTCAAAATGTGGAAAATACATAAAAAATGGTAAATATTTTCCTAACACCTCACTTGGTATGATGAATCTCCTTAGCATGCTCTTAATTTCCCTTTCCCTATCTCTTCCATTTGGTCAAACAAGTTGTTGGTACCCAAAACCACAGATTGGAAAACAAAAAGACTTGCCAAACCCTGAAGTAGTGCAATCGGCCTTGGGCAACAAACAGGGATGGTCGAAGACCAATTCCCTCTGCACTTTACACTCCACTAAACCCAAGTGGGTGTGCCTATTCCTCTCAATCACAAAAGAGGTTAGTTATAGTGGATTTAAACTTTACTAAGATAGTTCTTCGCAAGATAATTTCCTACTGCTACTGACTGCTTTTATTTGAATGCTTTTAAAAATTGAAAACTGAATGAAAAGATAATTGTGTACAAAGATTGTTATATTTTGGAAGTAAAATGGTTTCACGACATTCAAGATATGTGCAATAGAATAATTCTAAAGGTTTCAGAAGAATACTTCTCTCTCAAGGACCTAATGCATATTAAATCAGGATCTCAAAGAATTAACAATAGAGCAATGCCTTTATCTCAGAATATAATGATACTTTGTGGACAGATAACATTATCAACTCAAGAGACAATATGAATAATCACTATAATGGATCAGTATGTCTCACATAAATAATAAGAACCTAATCTCACATTTAATGTAACAGAATGTGATTCACATTACAAAAAATTCTTAAACAGATTTATGAAGAGGACAAAGCATGTTTCATCAACAAAGAAAGTAATTAGTACATTTGAAATAGAAACAGTGAATCTTGTATATTAATGTCTGAGAAATGACAGTACATAAAAGCTACACTTGGAGATACTTCATTGCAATTTACTTACACAAAATGACACTTCTGCTTCATATAAAACTTTATAATAAATATGACTTTCAGTCCTTACAACAATGATGTTCCAAAACCTCCCCCCAAAAACAAACTCCTTTTGTTACACAAGATGACTCAATACAAATACAAATGCTGAAAGATAGGAATGAAAGGACACACCCTTTCATTATCTTAACAACTAACTGAATAGAAATTAAAACACCTAACCAAGATATCAATTACATTACATAAACTAAAACACCACACTATGACTTTCGATCCAACTGTCGTCCACATTTTTTAATATGCCCCTAGTAGGCTGGATCCTTATATGTTGTAGGGTTGAAGATGGCATCCTTGGCTGCATTCTCAATCACATAATTTTTTTCCAATTGATTGACTGTGTCATTCATGTCAAGGACATCTGGTCTAGTGATGGCTTGGGCTGCATTAAGCATAGACTTGCACTCAGAGATCCATACGGTTTTGTTTTTTATCACACCTGCATCATCTACCAAACTGGGAACCCCATGCTCAACAATCTACTAGCATTCATCAAATTCAGACTTCAATGTCTCTGTAGCTCCATCATGTGTAACAAGCAGACCCTGCAACTTCTTTTTTTCTCTCTTTGGTTGTTGCATCCTATAACATCATGTCGAGTCTATCTCGAATTCTGGTGTATGAAATCATATTCTCCATATTCCTCTGATATTCACCCCAGAATTTGTTCAATGCTTTCTCCATATTGTCATACCTCCTACTTAGCAACACACAAGTGGTATCGGCCCTAATGCTCTTCATCTGTTTTTTCAACTTGTTATATTCATAAGATAGGTTTTCAAATTTTTCCTTCCATTCGCCTCCTGAATTTGTAATTTGGGAATAGGGTGCCCACTCCTCTTAAGGGTATCTTCATACAAAGCCTTATACTTATTCTTCTCTGCTATCTCATGTTTCATTTGGGCCTTATTAAATTTTGAAATATTGATACCCATGTCAGTTGTGACTATAGGATATACTTCTCCAACCTTCAAGGTCATCATGTGACCAAAAGATTTATCTACATCAATGATTTTTGGCCTCTTATTAGGAGGATATAAGGCCCACAATAACATTTCTTCCTCCTTTGGATCATATCTTGATACAATAAAAATATCTTGCACTCCTTGGATGTTTAACTTCATATCCTTATTATCTGAATGTAACAAAGAATCAAAAATAAATGAAGCACTCAGGTCCCATCTTGGAAACACAATTATTCTTGCCTCTACTAGCAATTGCCTGCCCCTTTGCAGGGTCATAGTCTCAACTTCTATGTCAATGTCTTTCCTCAACCTCATTATCATTTCTAATTCATTATTAGGGGTCACATTTGGCATTGCTTCCCTCAATTTCTTACCCTTGAAGTGGTACAGGAATGATTTGAATTCCTTAGACTTAATGAAGTGATCATCAGATACAAAAGAAACATGTGCTGCCATTCTTTCATTTGTCTCTGCATTTAGAGCAACAATAATCCTATCCTCTACCTCTGAATCCTTATCCTTCTCAGGGGCACAAAGCTTGGAGACTACTTCATTTTCCCCTAAATCACTTTGGGCTGGTTCTCCCTCCATGTTTTCTAGTCTCTGCCTTCTTTCCTCTAGCTTCTTCTCTAAGGTCTCCATAACTCCTGCAAGCTCTTCCACCTCCTTATTCCTGCACATGTCTTCAAATTCATCCTCCTCATGGAGGTAGCCTCCTAAATCCTATCTTTTCCTGCTTGAATGGATGTAACCCTTAGGATCATAGCATGCTCTAGATACGTGTCGAAACAAATTGTATTCATCCACTAGCTTCCTGTCAATGGCCTTGTATGCCCTAGTTGATACAATTTTAAAATCCTGAAAGTGAAGTGTACCAGGGAAAAAAGCTTGCTTGTGTGCTCCTCCAAAATGTTTGGCATTAGACACACTTAATTGGCTTACAATTTCCAAGAAGGCGATCCTGTCTAGTGCAGGCTTAGGGAGAACATATGGATAACCCTCAAATCCATAGCATCGAACAAAAGTGAAGTTTTGGCACGAGTACCAATCACCCCAATTGTGATTTACCTTTGGATTTTGGTGCTCATGAGGCCTAAGAAACTTCTTAACGTCCTCCAAAAATGATCCTTGCCGAGGCTCACCAAAGAGCAAGAAAACTGGTTTGACAAAGAACTCCTCAAATTTGAGGTAATGAGAACTCGCAAACCTGTAATCCCAAAGGAAAACCCATAATTGTATTGGTTTCTCCTTTCCATCTTTCCCAACTATATTCACATTCAATTCTTTCAGCCATAACCCTCTAAGTCTCTTATAAAATAAAATGATGTGCATTAATAGTGAGTAGTACTTGAAATATTTGTCTAGATTGTCTTTCAGGTTTAAGAAACCTTCATGCAATCTGTCTACCAGGTAAGAAAAAAAGTCAAATGCCCTAGGCTCATGCCTCTGAACTTCTGCTACTAGAACAAGTGGTCCTATGTTTTCCACATTAGGAGCTTCAACTCCTCCCACCTGATCACAAGCCATATATGTATATTGCAAATAGATCTTAAAAATAGTCATGTCATATGGAGCACCTTCTTCCTCTATTAGCCTCCCCTTCTCTTCTTTATGGATAGTGAGGTTCCAGCCCTGGTATGTAGTGTCCATCTTCCTATACTCTTCTTCCAAATCTACAAAAGATAAAGGCAATTCTGCCTCCAAATCTACTACAAAAACTTCTTGATTTGTATCCTTTGCAAAATGCAATAGAGCGGTCCCATTAGGCAACATAATGCATCGCTTGTTTGCATTATAATTTCTTACTAAAAGCTTCAACAAATCAATATTCACAAACACATTGGGTACTACAAGTTTACCGAGACTCATTTTCCATGGGTTCAAATTTGGCATGGGGTTATCCCTATGGAAGTAATGGAAAAGGAACAACTTGTGCCCTCGCACTGTGGTGAATATATCCCTAATCCCTCTGTATCTATCCTCTAACTACTCATGGATAGGCAAATTTGTCTTAGCTCTGCGTGACCTAGCTCCTGGAGATCCCATTTGCTCTATCATGTCCTGATTCAACTTTCTACCCGATTTCTTTATTGTGGTACTCGATACTTCGGCGGCTTTTCACTTCCCTTTTAAGTTTGACCCCTCCATTTCTGCAAATCATTTCACTGTATAGTCAGTAACTCAGAAATTATCTTAGTAAGCACTTAATATCTTTTTGCAATTACTTTGTGAGAAATGCTGCTCTGCAATACCGACTATTTGGGACAGATTTGCAATCTTTGTAATTGATTATTGCAATCTTTAACAGATTTGCTTCATGTGGCAATGAATGTACTCAATTTATGCATTTAATGGAAACTGTTGTCACGGTCAGTTCTTCTCATTAAGAAAACCAACGGCTAATTGGCGACACTTCTCTTGATGATTCAAATGTTTGGCACCGGTTGTTATTACTTTACCACCTTTTGCTTTCTGATCAGAACAAACTACCTCAACCCACTTATCGGCTCTTGGAATACCTTTCTTTTCTTTATCCTGATGGTTCATTTCATCGTGATGGGCATCACTTCAGTCTCCTCCTTGCCTTTTGTTTTAATGATCCATCGACATAACTCTCTCCGATGCATTCACCTTTGGTTTTTTTTTACTTGAGTCATCTAGTGTAGGCAAAGTTTGTTTCTTGTCCCTCCTATACTCCGATGATCTCAATATACCAATGACTAAGACCACCGCATTATCGGCACAACTTATCCCGATGAACTCCTTGTTATTACTGTTTTGACTTTTGGGTGATTTTGTTCCATAGTCTGCTAAAATCTACAAAATTGTGCTTAGCACTTCATCTTGCCTAGATGCGGCTATTCTTGCTCCAAAATAGACCTATCATATAGCATGTTAGTGAGAGGTTTGTCAATCGCAACTATCAACTGCAAAATCGACAGTGTAAAATGTGCGACTAACATGCGTGTTAGTAAATCCATACTATCTGTTTGAAGGTTTAGGGTTTTTGAAATTTACCCTTTTTATGTCTTAGAATCCCTGCATTCTATTTCTCTATTACTTTTCCACTTAAGTGGAAGGGTTGGTCCATCGTGAAGGAAGGGGTCCCTGCTTTACCTTTACTTTTTGCCTTAGGCAGGTCTCTATTAATGTTTTATTTTGCACCCTTTTCCTAAGTTTTTAGTTCTTTGTTGGGTCCCATAAAAACCATGCAAGTTCTCGTAGATCTGATGGTGTGCATAAATTTGCAAAGGAAAATAGCCCGAACATTACCTTTCGCGAAGCCGTGAAAAGAGTGGCGAGCTCGACTGGTGGGTTAAAGAATGAAGGTTAATGGATGATATCTTCCGGTTGATCCAACGGCCCGCATTGTTTCGTAAAGGAAAGATGCTCAGAGTTTATCTTTCGCAAAGCAGCGAAAGGGAAGTGGGCCTAGTGTGAGGATGACGTGGAAAGTAAAGAAGGTGCATCTTTGAAAAGGATCTGATGGTCTGCATTATTTCAGTGGGAGAAATAGCATGGAGTTTATCTTTCATGAAGCAGCGAAAGGATGGTGGGCCCGACAAATTAGACTAGTCCTAGTTCTTTTAAAAAATGGCCATATCGGAGAAAAAGACCTTATCGGGATAGTGCAAAAGTAGTTATATCGATACCCGATGACATGGAGAATCAGGAAGGCGAAACCATCGGTATTACCTATACCGATAAAAAAAACTCGGAAGCATAAAGCATAAAAATGCATCGGAGACTGATCGGGACTTCGGGAGGAATAGAAAAAGGATATTCCGACCCCTGATGAATATAAAAGCACCTGTGGGGATATCGATGTAAATTATATCGATAAAGTAAACATGCATTAGGACTCATCGGGACATCAAAAGAAGAAATTTTATGCTATGCCAAGTCCTGATAGGACTATTAAGGTGGATGGAGAGTTGTTAGGAGTTCTTCAGGATGATTTATGCTGATAACACAAGGGACTTAGTCACAATGTGGACTGGTATATTGAGATCATCGAGGCATTGGAGGGACATAAGTTGAACTATGCCAATACCCGATGGGACATACTGGACTATGTTTTGGCTATCGGGAGCGGTCTCGGTCTGCTATACCGATACTCGATCAGTAATGTGTAACACGTGTGTTAGTCGTGCATTTTACACCATCGATTTTGCAGTTAGTGGTTGCGATTGTCCCGATTGACTAACCTGTTCCTAAGACACTGTACGAAATGCCCGTTGGGGCTGAATACCGTCCAAGGTATTCAGATGGCTCCAAAACAGACCTTTTGTACACCGTGTTAGTGACAGGTTAGTCAATCACAGTTGCTCGTTACTGATAGGTTAGACAATCATAGAATGTTGGTCGCAATATGGACAGTTTAAAATGGACTACTAACATGTGTTTTAGTCATGGGGAGTTCGGCAGGATTAGAAAAATGCAACTTCGACCCACGATTAAGATAAAACTACCTGCGGGGATATCGGTGAAAGTTATACCGATAAAGTAATCCTTTAGGGCTAAAGCTATTCTGGCTCCAAAACAGACCTTTCGTGTAGTGTGGTAGTGATAGGCTAGTCAATCGCAGTCGTTTATTGCAAAATCGATCGTGTAAAACGCACGACTAACACGCGTGTTGGTCAATTTGTACAATGATTTTGCAGAACAGTTTAGAGCTAACAAAGAAATTGAAGCAATATTAAAGTACAAAAAAGGCAAAACTAACAACTATAGATCAATACTTCATTTGACAAAAAAATTGTTTTTAAATACATCAATAATTAACAAACATTATGTTAAAAATTGGCAGTAGTGTGTAAGAAGCATTGGTTCTTTACAAATTGTAATGTCCACCAGCCATCCCTCATCAGTACATGTAGATGAAAATGACATCTTTGAACATAAAAATATTGGCTACAAAATGACCATTGAAGGCGCTCCATGCACCCACAATGGTGACACTTTCTCCTATTTACCATGACAAGATGTTTTATTACTTATCCGGTGACTACCTAAAATTGTGCTACTACTAATTTTACAAAATGAATCCTATTGTCTGCAATAGGGTAATAGAAGTGTAGCGAGTGACATATGCAAAACCAAAAATTGTAGATAAACAACAAAACTAACTCCCAATGTATTGGAGTATGACACCCATGTTCTCTCCAATCTCCATTACTTTGACAGCGGCTGGTGCCAAGAGCTAGTTATCATCAAAGTTCAGTAGTCTGCAGAAGGGATCCATATTCCCATTCCTCACCCCCACCCTAAACACCTCCCACGCCTACTGGATGAAGTTCTTCCTCCTTACGCGTGCTACCCTTTTTTGGGCAATTTCCTCATCTTCAGTGTCTGACTCCTCTGATTTAGAGGAGATGTAGTTGGTGTGGTTAAAACAGATGTAGAGGGTGCTTACCCAACAATCAGAATCCAACTCTAGAATGGCATTTCCCAGGGCCTGCCCATCAGACATGTAGACAAAGCCATCAATCCTCTGTATGGTCACTTCCTGTGAATTGAATATGTCAACCATAGGGCAAATAACAACCTCATAAACAAACCCATCACACCAGTGTCGATTAGCACCCAATATACAATTAGCCACCCACCATACAACATTCTAGAGCACATCATTTGCTTGAAATAGCCGGTTGCATTGGGCCTAGATCGATTCCTCTCTACATAGGCAACTAACATGAAAATGATGCACCATCGGTTCAGACGGAGACTTCCAGGCTTAAGACTGCAATCTGAACCATTCCTTATATAAAGTTTTGAACTTTCTAGAGAATTCTAGAGATCGACTAGAAGAGGCCCGAATTCCAATCAAGGTTCGTCCGAACAACATATCTTTACTATTATGAGAACTAGCCATCAAGTTCCCTGCTCCTTCGTACTTTATCTAACCGGCTTGATGCGAATCTACCAAAGCACATGAAAAAACATAGAGGTCTCTGGTTTGTCCTTCAACTAAGGTATGGATGGCCTACATCTAGCTAAAACGAAGCTCTAGATGAAACCACATTGGCAAGCCAAAGGATGATTATTGGCATCACTTATACCAATGAAACAGAGCGCAGACTCATTGGAGCACATTAAAAAATAGTCAAATCAGTGTGCACTTTTCGAGAGATCATTCCATCAAGATAGCTTGATTTGATGAGAAAGTAGGCGGTTGCTTTCTATCAGCTTGCATCAGCTTATCGACAAAGAATATAGATTGCTATATCCATGACCTATGAAACCATCGGTATAACTCGTAACGAAATGGCCAAGCTTATAACATAGTACTGGGAGATCGGAAGTAACAAGAAAGTTTTATCCCAATACCCAATGACTAAAGGAAATTGAAGGCGAGCCCATCGGAAAGAAGATTCATATCGGAGTAGTGCAAAAATTTCTAGACCGATCCCTGATGATATGGAGAATCGGAAGTCTGAGTCATTGGTATTACCTATATCGATAAAAGAACTCGGAAGCATATAACACAAAAGCGCATCGGGAATTCATCAGGATTTTGGGAGGAATAAAAAAGGGCTATTCCAACCCTCAATGAAGATAGAAGCATTGGCTGGAGTATCGGTGTGAGTTATACCGATAAAGAGAGCATCAAATGAGGATTCATGGGGACATCAGAAGAAGAACTTTTATGTTATGCTAAGACCCGATTGGACCATGGTAAGTGCGAGGAGTGTTGTTCTCAAATTCTGATTCCTTCCTATTCCTCCCTGTAAGAAAATTTAATAACTCAGTTTGTTGCTAAAGAGGACACAAAGAAAATAGAATTCCAAACTAACATATAACAAGGTTTCAACAAAACCTTCTACACTTCGAACATATCCAAAGCTCAGGTGGGTATACCTTTTGTGAATACTTTCACACTTTTAAATTGAGATCCACAGTAAACCAATGGTAAAAACCTATGGACTTCATCACCTCAATAAAACTGAAACATTAAAGAAAACTTATGCTCGTTTTCAGTATTTGATCCCAAGAAAGAATGAATGCAAAGAACTAATGAATGCACACCAAAAGACAAAGAAGATTTAGGGATGAAACTTTGATCTATATATTTATATTCATTTTGAGAATTTTAAATGACTCAATGTAATTCCAGAGATAAACGGAAACACTGTAGATATATTTCAGCAGAGTTTGTTTACAAATTCTTGTGATGATTTTTTCTAAGTCCTGGTATCCATTTATAACAATATGGCTGCAAACAAGCTTCAAACTTTCCTAGGAAAAGTTTGTTACAACCATGATTCCCGCTGAAAAAGGAAAGAAAAATACAATCATTTTATATCCTAACAGCCTTTTAAGTTTGTTGTTCCACTACAACATCTTCTAACTGTTGTGGGACTTCCTCTTCTTGTGCTACATATTTGTTTTTCCACTCTTCGAACACACCATCACTTGGCTAGGAGAAGCTAACAATCTTCTTTTTCATCTTATTTATCCTATTCCATGTGATTCTGAATTTCCCAACCTCTGTCTGTAGAAAACCATAATGTGACTTTTCTTTCTCAATCTCCTCAACTGTCTTAATAAATAAAGAAGTGTCATATATATTATTGACCTCGCTTACCCTATCCGACAAGTTATACCCCAACTCATCAAGCCATGCCTTTTCCTCTTTCAGCTGATTTGGACCAACAAAACCCCTAGGAAACAACTCATACTTGTGATCAGAATATTCTTTTCTATATATGTGGGCTTTTCTCTTCACACCTACCCTTTCTTCTGCTAATCCAGTCATCCCTCTTATTAACTCACAAGTAGATTTGATATTGGCATCACCCTCTGCCTCTACATGAGATGAACACATATGTTCCAACTCCACTCCCCTAGGCATCCACTTATTCAGAATTGGCTCTAAAGTGGTCTTATCTTCTTTCAAATCACTCAAAATATTCAAAATTCTTTTCATGTAAATGTATACAATAGAGGCTCTAATTGAGTCAGCAATTTTCAAAATTGTACCTCTGACCTTTTCTTCATAGTTGCTTCTAAGTAAGGCCTGACCCTATTTAAACTTTTCCATCTCATCTTCTAAGGTTTCAGTTGCTTCGAAACCAGAGGTCATAGGAGAAGGGGGAAATTCAATGATAGGACTGGTGGGTGGGGGTCTTGTTGGAGAAGATGCAATCATTAAAGTAGATGACTCACCTTTCTGGTACTGCCCTGCCAATTGACTTTGTAAACTGGCAATGATGCTATCACGGTTGGCTATCTCTCCTTTGGCCTCATTATAAGCCTTTAAAATTGTTTCCCGTTTCACCTGGAGATCAGCTCTCTCCTTAGCTTCTTTCTCAGCCACTGCCACATTGAATTTTGCAGTTTCTAGAATAGTGTTGGCAGCTTCCACCACTCTAGTGTCCTGGACTCTCTTCACTATCATACCTCCTAGGTAGTTGGATTCTGAGGTGTCCTTCCTCCTTGAGCTCTCATCCCTCTTTAGGGACCACATAACCAAAGCAGCATTATCCTTAGTGAATGCCACTCCTTCTTGGGGCTTGGTTTCTTTCCTTACTACTTCAAGCACTAAGGCATCTGCTATGTCCCATTCAGGAAGCATTAAAACACCAGCCTTTGACACCATTTCTCTCCCCTTTTGAGGAGTAATGGCTTTGAATTTTTCCATCATTTCTTGCTTCACCTCTTCCTCCACTGTATTTGTATCTTTGTGGGGTTGCTCATTCTTTCTCTTCTCACATCTTGCCTTATATTGCTTAATGTTTTGTTTCCAAACAAATTGCATAAAGGACTCTGTTGTAACAAAATTATTATCAACAAGGAAGTCATCACTGGCTTGTTTGATAGCAAGTTCTAGCTTCTTTCCTTTGAACTCATCTACAGTCAAATTAATCTTATCACTTGGTGGCTCTTCGGGCATTCCCTCTTGTGTTTCCTCATAAGTGTAGGCAATCTCATAGAGACTTCCTAACTGCAACAATTGGTCTACGGCTTCCTATTCATCTCCCACATGGATAGGGGATTGGGAGGGTGAGTACAGAGGTTCACCTGTTTGCACCTCTTTGCCTTCCCTTTGCCTTTTAGGGGAGTTTTGGATGTCAGTGACATCTTCTATTTCTCTCTTTCCTTTTGAAGTAGAGGGCTCACCAGTTACCGACACTAGCACACTATACCTTCGCTTCTTATGCATCACATAATCACCCGGAGGGATGGCCTTGGCAAAGGCAGGCTTGGCTAAAACCAACTTAGCCCTTTTAGGATTGTTCCTCATTATAACCTCCCTCTTCTCCTTCAATGTCTGCATTAGGTGTTCAAAATAAAGAATTAAGAATTTAATTTTCTCCTCAAAGGGAGTAAAACTAGACAGAGGATCATAAACACCATCAAATTGGTGAATAAAATCAAGAGTCTTATTGTATGCTACCCATTTTTCTTTTCTCAATTCTTGCTCATCTAGATTGAATTCATTTCTGATCAGATCCTCAGGAAAATGAAACTGATGTGGTCTACCTTTACTTACTAATCTCTTTCTGAACATAACATTAAAGAAATCTTCAGGGTCAACAAATCTTGATACTGTAGTAGGCAACCTGTATAGTTGAAAATCTTTCTGAACATAATTACAAATTGATGAGCAATGGTGATGGTAGGGAAAATGGTCCCTTTTCCCCTATTTTTTAACTCTACCTCTTGGACACTCCCGATTTGCCTTAGGATCTCTGCAATTCCTATCTTCAATGGGACTTGATAAGGAAGCAAATATGGAGTTCCTTTGAATCCACAAACTCTAAACACCGTAGAGATAGGGTGTAAATACACATCACCCCAGTTCTGCACAATCTTGATACCTTCAACAAATTCTTTAGGCCTAAGGAACTCTATGAGGGCCTTAGGGATCCTAGGGTTTTGTTGGCACAAGAGAATCCAAAGCCTAGATGCAAAGCATATGTCAAACTTCAAGTAACTGGCA
Source organism: Cryptomeria japonica (assembly GCF_030272615.1). Lineage (NCBI taxonomy): Eukaryota > Viridiplantae > Streptophyta > Pinopsida > Cupressales > Cupressaceae > Cryptomeria > Cryptomeria japonica. The sequence continues at coordinate 497,076,262 of NC_081412.1, read as the reverse complement.
TCCATTCTATCCCAAGACAAAATTGTGCTCCATAATTGCACAGGCATCTCTTCACCATCCTTTTCCTTAACCAGATCCATTCCATTTGTGAAGTAATCAGCACCTTTAAACAAAAACATATGCATGAGAAGAGAGTACCACCCAAAAGGTTTGTCTAACTTACCATTTTTAATCCCTATCAGCCCTACATGGATTGCATCAGTAACTCTAAAAACTTCTTCCTTCTCGCCTCCCTAACTAGACTGTAGTCGTACACTTGCATTGCTTCCTTTATCTCTTCCTTCGCTTCGGTAGGAAGCTCATCATGTGTTTTCTTGCCATATTTCATACAAACTCGGTCAGTGACATGTTTTTTTTGCATACTGCATCGTACGCCCATTTGGTATTCAATATTAGACTCCCTCTTTTTCAACTCCAATAGTGATTTCTTCCTATGATCCATGTTGCGCTTTCCACTTCCACACTGTTGACGACTGTCTGTGTCGTGCAATCCCCAAAAATGGTAGTTGATGTTCTCTGGCTCTATGCCTATTAAGCCTCCCCAAATCCCAAAACTGACGACCTCCATTTTTGGAACAATAACGGAAGAGACAAAAGTAGTGCAACCTGCCATTAATATGTTCTCTTTTGTGATCGGCCTGTTGCCTCACACAGCCAACATAGACAAAGAGTCACATTGAATTTTGCACTAATCAAGCATTATAAAGATAATCCAACATATAATGACTAATAGTGGACCTCCTTGTTACTCACCCCTCCTTGTTCCTGTTCACGAGCATTGACAGAATCATGCTATCGTTCAACCTCCTGCTCTATGCTCACCTCGTGCTCGCTACAAATGTCCCCTTTTTCACTCTCACCGCCTCAAGCATCAGTATAATCACCCTCATCTACACTTCCAATGGCCTCATCTTCCTAACCAGCACAACCACTATCATAATATATTGTTCAATAAAATAGCACACATCATCAATCCATTTTATGCCCGTGTATATATCTACATTTCCACTTATAAATCCCAACTTCCACCAACCATGCCATGCAATGATGGAAAAAAAATATAATGCAATGATAAATAATTACTAGTGTGGTTGTGCAGTTACTGAGAACCCGACTTGACAATGGGTTCAAAATTGGAGACCCGACTGGTGACTCATTCAGATTTGAATCCCCAACTAGTCCTTGACCTGAAGGCCCATCCCTTGACTCTTTTGGATTTGGATCCCCAACTAGTCTTGCATCTGAAAGCGCAACTCCTGAGTCTTCCAGATTTGAATCCTCAACTACTCGTGGATGTGAAAGTCGAACTCCTGAATCTTTCAAATTTTAATCCCCAACTTGTCATGCATCTAAAAGCCTAACTCCTGACTCTTTTAGATTTGAATCCTCAATTACTCATGGATGTGAAAGTCTAACTCTTGAATCTTTCAGATTTGAATCCCCAACTTGTTATGCATCTAAAAGCCCAACTCCTAACCCTTTCAAATTTGAATCCTCAACTAGTCTTGGATAAGAAAGCCCAACTCCTAAAACTTTAAGATTTGAATCTCCAACTGGTCGCGCATCTGAAAGCCCAACTCCTGACTCTTTTGGATTCGAATCCTCAACTACTCCCAGATGTGAAAGCCCAACTCTTGAATCTTTCAGATATGAATGCTGAACTTGTCCCGCATATGACAGCCCACCTCTCTCCTGGGTATACAAATTAGTTCTCCAGTCACAAGCATTAAACAGTTACAACACCAAGCAATACTACATGTTACATAATCCATTAAAACTACTTAGCTTACAAGCAGGTCGATGTGATGTGTCACTGGGAAGCGAACGCGACCAACTCCTGGGAGATCATCTACCTTTAGCTCCAGCAACCCATAATCAAGATCAGCATTTTCCCTCAACCTTTTTCGTAACGCAATTGACATGATTAAACTAAAACGCAAAAAAAAATGCTATTCATATTCGACACACTATCAATAACACCACACATTCACTACAAATGACACAGCCAACACACGATCGGTTATGCCCACATTCCAATACAAAGTCAGCATGTCTCTATGTTATGTATAACCCAGCTAATGGTTTAGCCATAAACTATCCATGACATTCTACTCTAGAACATATTTGGTTGCAATTGCAACGAAATAATGACTATGATCCATCGCCAACGCTGTTAAAAAGGCTTCCTGTGTTCTCCCCATCCAAAATACAACACAAAAGTAGACTTTCTTAAGGATTGATAAAGAAGGATGTAAAACACACTTAACGAATTGGTTGTGTCTATTCCGGCTCCAAAACAGACCTTTCCTACAACGTGTTACCGACATGTTAGTCAATCGCAACCGCTAATTGCAAAATTGATGCTATAAAATGAGTGTGCAACAATTAAGATGGTCAATCTATGTCAGAGAATAAACATCAATTCATTACCATTAACAAAGTCTTTGACGATAATTAATGGGTACAGAGACCTCCAATTCATTTTTCAAAAGACACAAGTCTTTTGAAACAAGTGTCTATTATAAAGCTTCCATCTCTTTGTTGACATGGGAATAGTATTATTTATTAAAAACGTACTCTTAAGTTACGAAAAGAAAAAAGAAAAAAACACTCTGAAGGATAGACACATGAGGAGTTCATCGTGCCAACTCGAGACATTTCAAACAGAAGCCCAAGTCACATTTCAGATTGGAGTTGGATCATCAAACACATGTACTTCTCAAACATCACGAACATCAATAATCTAGAAATACAAATACACTACGATGAACATTAACACTCTCATGCAAATCAATAGAATATATACAAATTTATAACACATAGTCGCAAGAATCTGCATTTCTGGTTCATATATTCAACACTGGTTTCATGACTCGAAGATCCATAAATAACAATCATACTACGGTCAGGTTCAAAAATTATATCTTATTGTCTAATATGGTGCATCTATAGCATACAATATAATGCATCAGCCAATTGCATTGTTCATTTTCATTGTTATCAAATTCAGTAAAAGTAAGGACATTAATATTACATGATCGAGAATTGAAATTTATACATACATTTATACCACATAAAAAAAATTATATACAACAAACTATATATATATATATATATATATATAAAACAAGCGCCTTTCAAAAAGTTGCACAAGCCCAAAGATTATTAATAAGGGGACATTGCAGTGCAAGTAGTATTAAACAAGGGAGATAGAGCAACAACCTGGGAACGTGTGGAGGTTTACTGGGGGACTACTCAATAGTCCTTGAAAATCAACAACTTGCATGGATAACTAATGTTACTGGTAGTCTACATTGGGAAGTACATGCATTTCAAAAGACATAAAAGGAACCTACATGTTCATATATGAAAATGCAGTTTAACATTCAATATAAACTACAACAATAGTAATTTATATCACCTAAATTATATCTATCCATTTGCCATAGTGCCAGAGTTATGCCAGTGTTGTCTATATCAACCACCTATTTTCGTACTGTCGTTGTGCACTCAAGGATAGACGCCTCTATTCGAACTCAAAATCAACACTATGGTCTGACTAATACGTAGCTTAGTCACATGTTTTACACTATATTTTACATTCAACGGATGCAATTGGTTAACATGTCACTAACATGCAGTACCATTTGTCGGAGAGGTTGTGTCTCTTCTGGTTCCAAAATAGACAAATCGTACAGACTAACAGCATTGTGTTAGACAGAAGCAGCCATCAAATGCAAAACCTACGATTAAAAACCAGCCACAAACATGGGGTTTTAGTCCCCCCATTCTGTTTTTTGCAGCCACAATAGAGGCATCCCACTACTAGAGTAACTTGAGTTTCGTGCTAGTTTTTTCTTTGACAAAAGTACCAAGTTTTGTAGCCCGTGACCTCTTCTTCCTGCCAGGATGCTATCCGAATGCAATTCCTCCATTCACAAGATTTTCATGTGCATGTTATGCACAATAAATTGGTGGTAACCACGAAGCATGCTGCAGCCATCCTCCGACATGTCCACATAATTTTGCATGGGCGTCGAGGACTAAAACCAAAAACTCAACAACAACTCCACATCACATACCATGGGTCGGAGCACCACGAGAAGTTGGCATGGTATGCATGTCTTGGAAATGTATGTCAATGCATGTTGTTGGTATGATACGTTCACTGTCGAACCATAATACACATAGCCTCCCAAATATATTTGCATATATGTTTATTCTGCAATTTTTGAGTGTGATTAGGTGCTTCAAACTTTTGTCATGTATATTTTGCCTTCAAAAAGAGATTGTAACAATGACATGAATCGACATACATGACACACATCTATTCTGGCTCCAAAAAGGACATATCGTACCAATGACATGCATCAACATACATGTCCGAGAATAAATATATATGAAAGTACAAGTGGCAGGCACCTAATAGCTACATGAAAGACAAAGCGAGGTAAAATGTTTTGTTTCAAAGTGACCTTCTTTTACATGGTCTTGACCTCGTTTACATGTTATGGTTTCCCTTTTGATGCAAATAGACTCCTTAAAATTAGGTTGTTGACTGGTTGATGCAACCATTCCTTGACTGTGTGTGACCTGCTCTTGCTTAGGAGTTGATCTGTTGTTCGTTGACAATTAGGAGTTGATCTGTTGTTTGTTTGATGATAGCAAACATGGCGCCTTTTTTATTTGCCTAATATGGAAATAGTAAGACTAATGCACGAACGAAAACATTATTGTTGAAGGGCTCCTTGTTGAAGTAGCCTTTGTCTATTTTGGATCATTGTTGAAGGGGGATTTATGAGACGATAGGTTTTCTTTTTTTAATCTAATGAGAACCTGAGAATAATGGAAACAGAGCATAATATTTTCATAGTTTCTTTTATCTATGTTTTATTCTATCGTTTTCCTCTATATTACAGTAGACAGAACACAAAATGACAGAGAAAAAAAATAAAAAATTATCAAATGTCTTAGGGTTTCAAATTACCGCAGCTGCCTAAGCCTCCACCCAAATTGTTGTCTTCTTCACAACTCCCGAGGGCACACTCACAACCACCTCTGCGATACAAAAATGATATAAAAAATGACAATTTCAAACACAGGGCTGATGAAGGAATCATAAAACTATCTTTATCTGTTAGGGTTTGAATTTAGCGATGCCGCCATAACCCTACACAACAATCTTCAATCGTACCACCCCCTATACGCTACGATACCTCCTCCCTGCACAAGAAAAAAAACTCGCGTGTTAACAAGCGATAACAATAGGACTAACAATATACCCAGACAACTTGTGTTATGCATGCGGTGGGCTTTTATCCTCCCCTTCGGAGCCACAAATATTTTGAGAATGCAGACCTATAACTACAATTGAAGCGTGGCTCCTTCGTTCAGCGATTCAACCGGGGACATGAACTTACAGCTTGAATTTACACAGTCGAATATTTTGTTTCGCCTCCACTAGTGCGTTCTGCATGTAGCTACCGGACGAAATATATTTTCAATTTTCGTGAAATCAAGTTTTCATTCAAATTTTTTTTTAAAATGAATTGAAAACTGTGCCCATAACACGTGACCACCGCTCGATGTTAGTCGACTCGTGGACGCAATAAAGCAGGTTAGCCAAAAAAAATTCTGCTTGGCAAAATCGAAATTCGCGGTCATCAAAAATGTAAAACGCTTGCCTGACAGTATGTTAACCGCCTCGGCCGATGTAATTGTCACATCGCGGTGACAACGGCCGGGAAAATGTTAACCGCGAGCAAGCTTTTCCATCAAACGCAAAACGGCAACATCATCCACATCATCGCAGCCACAAATTCCTCCATGTCATCTGTGGGTCCTAGGAACGTTGCTCTCATGGACCTGCCGTACTTGAATGGTATGCCCTCGACATCATATGGAGGTATGTCGTTTTGGAACCAGAATAGCTACAGCCTTAACGGAGGGATGTATGCACATAAGGCTCCAAGATGCATGTCGTTCGTACGGCAGTGCCGTTTCGGAGCAAGAATAGCTGCGTCCTTTGTTTTTGGTATTCTATTTATGCGATACCCATTGTTCTGCCGGTCTCCAAACCTCTTCCTCTTTTATTGTATTCATGAGGCTTCTTCATTTATATCCTTACGTGCCATATTTCCCATAGACCTGCACCTTCTTGAGTGTCAGCCCGAGGACAAAAAGAATGTACTCGTCTACGCAAGTCATCCAACATGGTATTATTATGATAAGAACTTGGTAGACATAGCCTTAATTTGTTGAGACATGCCTACAGAGGGTTACTTGTATTGCAGTTCGTTGAGGACGGATTATGCTTGCAGTCATTGACTGAGGCATGGAAGAGAATGGTGTGGAGGAAACCCAGCATGCCACCTAAATAAATCTTTAGGCCTGCGGTAGAAAAAAAGATTAGTGACAACACTTAAGGACTGAACAAACAAGTATGACCATACTTTATTAGGGACAGCTCAAGACTCCAGTCTAGATGCGATGGCAGTTATTAGAATTGAATAGGGGAAAGGACTCAGTAGTTGTGTATCCTAACTTCACGCTTTTCAAAATCTTACTTGGAAATTTTAAATCATTCCAATTTTTTTACAGCACCTTACTTGGCAAGTCCTTTTATAACTAAGGTTTCAGTGCCACATCATCGAATATTATGCCACATCAGTATGCTTTTTGCCAAGGTGTCCAAAACAGCAAAAAAAAAAAAAAAAGTGAGACCAATAGGCATGCAAAAGAGACCCCAATAGTTGTGCAGCTGACATGGCATCACCTGATTGGTTACTTTTTACAATATTAATACATTTCTTAACAACTATTGATACATTTCCTAACAAAAATCAATATTTTTTGTTTCAAATAATAGATTTTATTTGTTCAAATTTTTTAAACAAAAGGTATCATCAACCTCACAACAATTGATACATGCTCAACTACTAAATCTTTTCCTCTACCTGCATAACCAAACACCTAAACTTTTAATCGGTGATCTCATTTCAAACTTCAGCCAAATTTATCGGCTACCATTTTAATATTATGTTTATAGCTCGATGATTCAGAAGTGAATAATAGTATGGTTCTTTCTGGCTAGTCACTCTATTATTGGTGACTACTGAGTTTATCTTCCTTCACGATCCCATGCAAACCTCTAACCCTGTTTGGCGCGATCAGTGATCGACAGGTGAACCATCGGCTAAAAAGTAACCAAGACTGGTAAACAGAAAGCCAGCATTCAAAGCACTATAATTATGTGCTTAAGGCAATTTCATGTATTCATATATTTTTAAAAGTATATTAGGTTTTCATGTTTTTATTTTTTATTTTTATGATTTACTGTTTATAGCTATTGTTTTGGCTTGTGGGTGTGAGATTAGTTGCTCATGTAAGGGTAAAAAAACAAATTTCAAAATGTTTCTGTTTAAAGATATCCCAATAACCATGCACTTAATTGTTTTTTTATTTTTTTTAAATTAATAATTGAGAGATTAGGTGTACAAAGAATAATAAAAACATAAACATAACTGATACTGTTCCCCTGATCTGATGAGGGTAAGACACTTATTCTTGACCCCACCTCTGCCTCTTGGTCATATAGAATGAGATTCTGACTTTGAAAGTTATACTATTGAGAAATACATTTGTATGATTAGGTATATATCTAGTTCCATTTAGATCTAATTGTCACCATACTTTTATATTTTCTCTTTCTTGTATTTCTATATGCAAACTTTACTGTATGGAGCTCTCAATTCCATGTTACAAGGATTTAACATTTCTAAACTGTTTTATGACACAAACGAAGCTTGGATCCGAATCTTAACCTGAGTATGGAATGATAATAGTAAATTACAATACTATCCCATTTAAATTTAAATCAGCAACTTTACATAGCAGTAAATACAACTTATTTACAAACCAATAAAAAAAAACATAAAAATGGAAAAGTGGACTATTTTATCAAAATAAAAAATAATGTTCGTCTTTGACATATTTTACAGAGTCAACAAATATATTAGCAGTCAAAAGACTTGAATGAAAATACATAAAGCGAATCACAAGAATAGTCAATACGAACTATAGCATCCATTGCAATTTTGTAAAAACAATGCAGATGATCTCAGAATTTTAGAAAAAACTTAAAGAACTTAAACTGTTCAAAATAGGCTTATCATTAAGCATGCGTAACACAGCACAGCGACAGGCATCTCATTTTCAAATTAAAGGATAAAGATGACGACATCGATATCTAATTAGAGCCAAATGAAATGAACGTGTATCTATAAGTTGTTTAGGTATAAGGATTTTTAAAGTTGTGGAAGTAATTTTAAAAGTTTATGTTTTTGGGATGAATAGTCATTCTATATAAAATGTTATTTAGAAGTTTATAAAAATAAATTTTATTTTGGAAGTAAATATATTATTTTACAAATAATTAATATGTTCAAATTTTGTAAATCTTTGAATTAATTAAATAAATGAAAATATTTATTTAATTAATAGAAGACATTAAGACAAGGGAAGAATCTGATTTAAGCTGGATAGGTTTTTGGTTACCAAAGAATCTGTTCAGTTTTTATAAATCTTTGAATTGATTTACTTGGTCCAACAAAAGACAAGGGAAGAATCCGATTCAGGTTAGGCTGGATAGGTTTTTGGTTACCAGTAATTGGGAGAACTATGACTCTTTTTCTTTGAGCTCTTTCCCAAGATTCGGTTCAAATCATAATGCCATAATCCTATTTGTGGATGGACCTAGAGAAATAAAATTTTACCCCTTCAGATATGAGATCATGTGGTCTCATCATCCTGATTTCAAAATGCTAGTGGAACAATGGTGGAAAGCTCCTATTAGTGGGACCCCTATGTACCAAATCGCCCAAAAACTCAAAATTCTAAAAGACAAAGTCAAAGGATGGAACCATCATTATTTTGGTAACATCTTTGAACAAAAAAAGGCCATCATTACTAATTTAGAAAAGATACAAAAAAAGATTGAAGAGAACAAATCCTCGAAGGAAGAAAAAAAGGAGGAGATTGATTTGAGAAATCAATGGATCATGTTAAATAGAAAAGAAGAGGCATTTTGGAAGCAAACATAGAGAATACAATGGCTTAATAAGGGAGATAAAAACATCAAGTTCTTCCACCAATCTACTATGAAACATAGAAGCAAGAACATGATAAGAAAACTTCTCAAAGAGGATGGCTCTTGGGTGGAGAATGAGGAAGATATGGTTGAATTATTCACTAACTTCCTAAGCTTAAATAATCCAAATGTCCAAAGCTATTTTCAAGACCCCAATAGCTTACTGGAAGTTATCTCGAAAGTCATTACTAAAGAAGATTTATCAAAGCTAATAGAAACTGTCACACCTCAAGAAGTGCATGATGCTATGTTTTCTTTTGCCCCTTGCAAACCTCGAAGCCTAATGGCTTCCCCCATGCTTTCTTTCAAGACCATTGGGATATTGTGGGTGCTAGCATCTACAATGTGGTGAAGGAGTTCTTCAGATCAGGTAAAATCCTCAAACAAATAAATGCTACTTTCATTGTCCTTGTTCCAAAAACTAAGAATGTTGTTTCTACTAAAGACTTCAAACCTATTAGTCTATGCAACACACTGTATAATGTCATCCCTAAAGTACTGGTTAATGGACTAAAACCCCTGGTGGATAAGATGATATCACCTGTAACCAAAAAGGGTTTTTCATTGCGAGACATATATTAGATGTTATTATCGTTACTCATGAACTTATCCACTCTATGAAAAACATAAAAAAAAAACAATGACTTCAAACTAGATATCTCTAAGGCCTATGAAAGGGTCTCATGGAATTTCCTCTTTGAGGTTCTTAAAAAGTTTGGGTTCAATGGAAAATTTTAATAATTGATAGAACAATGTGTTACTGCTCTGAAATTTTTTGTTCTCCTAAATGGCTCCCCTAAGGATTACTTCTCTTGTGGAAAAGGGCTCCACCAGGGTGACCCTCTTTCACCCTATTTGTTCATCATTATTGTTGAAGTTTCGAGAAGAAGTATTGACAAAATCAGAAGGAGAGGAATGCCAAAAAGGGTAAGAAAGGCTGCTTCTACGCTTGATCCCATCTCACACCAACAATTTGTTAACCACACAATCAACTTTGGAGAAGATTATGTTTCAGAAGCTAATAACTGGAAGAGAATCCTGGATAATTATGCTTAGATCTAAGGACAACATATAAACTATGAAAACAGTAATATTTTCTTCATGAATGCCAATATCATCCTTCCAGAGAAAATAACCACTATCTTAGTTTGCCAAATAGTTGTTCTATTGGAATAGTATTTAGGGTTACCTCTCATCTCCAAATCCACCTCTTTGGCTTTTTGGAATGAAATTATTGAAAAATTTCATAAGAAATTAGCTGGTTGGAAAAGAAAGCTTCTAAGCATGGTGGAAAAAATTCAGTTGGTTAAATCTTGTCTCAGAATATTCCTATATATTATCTATCCCTATTCAAAATGTTAGTGAATGTGGATGAGAAGATTGAGATAATCCAAAAATGATTTCTTTGGTCAGGTATTGAAGAAAGGAACAAACTTTCCTTCGTTGCTTGCGACAGAGTTTGTAGATCTTTAAAGGTGTGGGGATCAGGGATAAGGAAAATCAAAATCTTCAATAGAGCTTTGTTATATCTAAAATTGGATTGTAGTTATCTAAAGGAGAAAAAGACTGGACAAAACTTGTGAGAGCTAAATGCCTAAACAATGAGAGAGGCAAAAAATTCATAAATCAACTTGAACTTCCTTATGGATCTCCCATTTGGAACAATGTTGCTAAAACTAAAAATATTATTAAAAAGAATGGAAAAACTATTATAGGAAGTGGTAATAAGACCAATTTTTGTAATGACGTCTGAGTTCAAGGCTATGCTCTTGTTGATCTACCTCAATTTAGGAAAGTTAAATCTATCCTAATTAGAAGATGTGGGGAGAAGGTTCAAGATTACAAAAAATGAAACTAGAAACAACAAAGTTCTCCTCAAGATCATCAAATAACAAGTTAAATAAAAATGTTAATGCGGGTTCTCCTGGCACTTCAAAAGTCGCCCCTGCCAAAAAATTTTGAGGCTAAATTGGCACTATATGTTACTAAGGAAAAGTTTCTATTAGCCCCCTCTTGAGGATGGATGACTCAAATACAATTTTGATGGCTGCTCCAAGGGGAATTCGGGTCTGTCTGGCATAGGTGGCTTAATTAGAGACTTCAAAGGGCGGATGATAGAAGGATATGGCACTAATCTGGGGAGAGGAACAATCAACAAAGCTGAAACTGTGGCAGCCTGGATGGGTTTAACTTGACTTCAACATCATATAGGTGAGAATGTGATTCTTGAGGGTGACTCCAAACTAATAATTGATTGCCTGAAAGATATTACATATGCTCCCTAGGTTATTATGGGGATAATACAAAATTGTAAAAATCTCTTTGGTTTTCTTACAAATATTAAAGTGAAGCACATTTACAGGGAGGGTAATGCTGTTGCCGATGACATTGATAATCAGGAGTTAACTAAAACTGGATGGTGGCACTTCAACTTTGATGAAATCCATATGGGGCTAAAATAGATATTAGCAAAAGAAAGGATCAAATCATCTCAGGTGGGTATGGTCAGCTATTCAAGGTGGAATGGTGAAGATAGTTTTTCAAATTAGAATGACCGCCACAAATCAAATTCAAAAAAAGCACTCATTCCCAAACAACATGTCATGTAGGATTCTTGTAACCTAACTTATTAGCATGACATGGATTCTACCTAGTGGGATGATGTATGGCATGGATGTAATAAAAGAGAAGGATCTAGAGGGCAGTACGAATCTACTCCCTCATCATTTCAAGTGGATTTTAAAAGTTATGGATCCCTGTAACACTTCAAGTTTAATAAATGACGAGAAAGGAAATCATGCATGTGTAGACAATGAAGATTATCAGATCAAAAAAGATCTTTTTAGAAAGAATAATTTAAGAGTTAAAGTGAATGAAAAAAATATCATCTTTGTGGTCACTTTCACAAGAGTAAACAATGCTCTGTTAAAATTGTAAGAGAAATGGAGTGCCCCCTAAAAATTGTGAGGGGTTATAGAGTAATGAAGAAATTTGGGAGCTTCTTCAACATGTGGGGTTAACTTCCTACTTTCTATCTATGAAGGGATACAACATATCCCTCTCAGATAGGTTCTACAACTCATGGCAAAATGGAGTAGTTACTGTGGGAAGAAATTATTTTGTGGTCTTGCCTGAGTATATTGCAGAGGTAATAGGCCTAGAAAACGAAGGCAAAAGAGTGGAGAAGCGGAGCAATGGATATTAAAAAGCCTATATGAAGAAATTATTTGAAAAGGGGTAAGAACTTGTGGTGATTTAAAATGGGTATGGCCGCTCTTCCCTTCATAAACCCTACCCTATTGTAAGTTATTTTGTGATGAAGTATTTTACTTTAGAAAGACAGTATACTACGATTCATGGGTATCACTTCCCTATCCTCAATCATATCAAACATGGTGAGAAAATAAACCTTTGTTTTTTTTGTACTCGTCCTTAGAGTCTTGCATTGAAAATGGAGCTAACCCTCCGCTCCATCGAGGTCTTGTTTACCTGCTCTACAAATTTGCCTTCGAACACTCCCCTAACCATAGTCGCTTTCTATCCTTGTCGTGTATTGATGAACTCATCAAGAAAAAATAGGGAACTGTGACTAAGGTGGAGCTAATTGACTCCAAGCCCTTCTGCTCTCCTGACTCCATTCCCCTACTCAAGGTCAAGGGGAAGAAAACCCTTATGCTTAAAGAAATTAAACCCCTCGAAGTTGCCCTTCTCAATATTAATCAAGATAAAAGAAAAGTGGACACCCCTAAGAATAGTCTAGCTAAAGCCAAAAAAATTGACATAGTCTGCGAGAAAGAGTATTACTATTGACCTAGATCCTCATGACTCAAAGGATGAGGAAGACAAGACTATTGAAAAGGAGAGAAAATAAAGCAACTTGGGCAAGGGAAGGTCTGCTAGACTTAATGATAAGGAGAAAAAGTGTAAAGTTGAGAATTAAGAAATGGAAAAAAATCATGATGAATTCTACAACCTTAAAGAAATTTGAGGAGACTTTCATGGATAACTTGGAGGACGAAGACTTCCAGGAGGAGGAAGAAGACCCTGATGAAAAATTCAAAGAAGAGATGGAGGAAGAAAGTGAAAAGGAAGAGGATAGTGAAAAGGATGAGGAACTAGATAATTCTGACCAAAGTCCTATGGTGCCTAACCATTCGGATGATGAAGAAATGGTCTCCTGTTCCCAAGAACCTCCATCTGAAAAAGACAACAATAGTGATGTGTTCGAGAAATTGATAGAGCTAAAAGAGAGAGTGGTTAACTTGGTGGAGAGGAACGAGGAGTACAAAAAAATGTTTGATAAGATCTGTGATGCCTTTAGCTCCCTTTGTTGCATTATAGATGGTGTTGACTGAACAAAACGGTCATGGGTCTTGTGTCGAGATATGGGAAAATAAAAAACAAAAACAAAAAAATGGCAAAACATGGGCAACAAGAGAAAGATGCTAATGACGGGGACAACCAGATGGACACCGGGCAACTCAAATTGATACACTCCAACGGAACTAGGACCTGATAAAGAAGGATTAGACTTATCTCTAGTTTTTGTTTCCTTGCTTTTTCTTGGTTTTTTTATTGTAAGATAGGAAGATGGAAGTTAGTTAGAATTAGTACTTTTAGCTACAAGGATATGAATATTTTTTATTATTTTTGATGGGTTGGCTTAGTATCTATGGTTTTGTGGGATTGTTCTTCTCAACCTGGGGTAATGTTCTTGTTTGGTGATCTTGTTGTTTCATAGGTTTAGGGCCTTATTTCTTCTTATATAATCAAATGCATTAATATTAAATAATTAAATGAATAATAAATATTTATTTAATTAAATGACAATTTTAGGTGTCTATAATATTTCATAAGGTTTTGCATACTTTGTGAAGATCAATAATCATCACCCTTTCATTGCATCAACATTCTTTTCCATTTTGTATTCATATCAAGCAACAAGAGGTAACTAAAACATTTGTCAAACATCCTCTATTCATTATGCTTTCGTATTTAAAAAATCTTATTTTAAAATAAGTTGGGAGTAAATATGCTTTGACTACTAACAAATTGTAACTAATTGCAATGTAATATTGCGAGTTTGCTTACTTAAGTTTGTTACTTGTATAAGTGTATTTGATATTTTTCTAGTACTGTAATGTTAAATAGTTCTTAGCATAATTATTACCTATTCTTAATTATAACCTTAATTTAATTAAAAAAAATTCAATTATAATAATAAGAAATACTTAGGATTAAAAATATAATTTAATTCTTATTCAAAATTAAGGTTAAAATTAGATATTTTAATTATAATAATGTTGCTAAATAATTATTTAGTTTAAATATTAAAATAATTGTAGATTAGGCAAAAAAATTAATTAATTAAAATTAGGGATAATATAATTGATTAAAATATTTATAAATATATGATTATTATTTAAATTTTAAAAACACAATTAATAAGTTAAAAATAAATTTTATATATCTTCTAAACCAAAAAATAAATAATTATAAATCTTAATCATAATTACAATGTTTTAGAGTTATAATAATTAGAATTAAAATTATATTTTAATTATTATATAAAATTAGGATTAAACTTAATTATTTTGATTATAATATCCTTACATAATACTTATTTAAATAAAATTTAAAATAATTATAAATTACATAAATGTATATTAACTAAGACTAGAGTTATAATATAATTGATTAACCCTAACTTTAACAATCACCATATCCCTAATTATATATATTTTTATATTAAAGATAGAGGGAGTAGAATTACAGAGGTAGAGCCTCACCAACAAAAAAAGAACAGCAGACACCACCATGGGCCTGCCTCAAGTTTAGTTAAAACCAAAAATAATCAGTAGCAGATAGTAAAACAAAAAGGAACCACAGAAGATAAACTATAGAGAAAGGCACTAGCTGAGAATGTTATCATAGTAATCCACCCAAGCGGTCCATCCCTGGGGTCCCTCCATCCAAACAATGTTCTTATGGCTCTGGATCTAACTCAACATCTCCATTTGCTCAAAGGACGGCTGCCTGTTTTCCCTGATTTCATTGTTCAGCATTCACAAAGCATGCTCAAAAGAGGAAAGGTCATCAAGATTGCGCCTCCAGTCGAGGCCGCATTTAAGCTCAAAGAGAAACATGGTAGCATGACCATCCCATAGGAATCTTCTGAGTTTGTTCCTTTCCACATTCAGTTTGAAATGTGAGTCTTTGAAAAGACTCAGTAAGAGCCTTGGACTGGCCACAAAATCTATTAGCATTTCTAATTTTCCAAATGAACCATAGGATGTATGCAGATTAAATAAACCAAAAATATTAGCATCTTTCTTCAGTCCCTAAATATAACCAGAAATAATTTCCATAATATTAATCAAGTGGAGAGAGGAAACACCAAACATCAGCCATACTTCCCTAGCAACAGAGCACTCAAAGAGGATATGCCTGCCAGTCTCAGGCATCTTACATATGAAACAAATATCATGTGAGTCATAGTTCTCCCTTATAGGGAGCCTGTTAAGAGTGTGAAACCATTTAAAGCACTTGACTTTGGGATCAATAGCGTTTTTCCATAACCTGCTAAAGTTTTTCTTCCACTGCAAGACAAAGAGGTTAGTATACCAGATCTTATTCACATGAGAAATAATAGGAGTATCAGAAGCCAGGAGAGAGTAGATATTTCGGGCTTTGATTTTGGTTAGAAGAGTGCCATCCACCCATCCAAAAGCCAGGAACCTATGAGAGTCTATATCACAGTCCTTAGGGAGGCCGAGCAATGTACAGGCATGCATGATTAGGTAATACATTCTTTTTTGGGTGGGGGGGATATTTAACTTAGCACTGAGATCCTCCCATGATATAAGGGAACCATGCTCAAGAATATCGGCCAGGAGTTTGATCCCTTTACTGGCCCAAGATCTAGCCGAGCACCCCCTGATCAAAGCCAGGGGTTTACTAGCATGGGTCAAATTTCAGCAAATGGATCTTTCACCATGAATATGATCATCGTTGCTGACACTGGTGTTGACCAAGAACCCTCTGACATGTTCCCAAGCCTTCCAGATGGATCTAAACACACATGAGCCCTAGAAAGACACAGGGAAGCTTCCAGCCACCAGGTTGGTAAGAGGCAAACCTTTCCAAGACTTAGCCTTCTGAGTGACAACCCTCTCAATATTATTCCTGACAAGCACTTTCCAAGGATCATGCCCGTCAAGGGCATGAAAAATCCATTTAGCCGCAAGGGCAATGCCTTGAGTTTTGAGATCTTTTAGGCCTAGACCCCTAAGCTCCTTTTTAACATGGCACCAATTCCATTTAACAGAATGGGCCTTCCTATTTCCTTTGCCATTAGACCAGAGGAATTGTCTGATGCCCTTTTGGATTTCTAGGATCTAGTAGTTGCTAAACATCTAGGTGGAAGAGTAGTAAATACTATAGGTAGAGAGGATTTTTTGGCAAACTTGCATTCTGCCAGCCAGTGAGAGGAACCTATTGTTCCATTTATTGAACTTTTGGTCGATTTTCCCTTTGACTCAGAGCCACATATCTTTGACCAATGGGGAGACAGAGAAGGGAGCACCAAGGTATCGAAAAATTTTGTTGGGACCTCCCCATTGGTAGTTAGACCTACCAAACTAGTCAGAAGGTTGAGTGCTCCAGCTAAGGAAGGTGGACCTGGTCTGGGAGATCTTGGCTCCAGAGATGGAGCTAAAGAACTGAGTCTTCAAGTTCAGATTATCCATGTTAATCTTGGAAAGATTGAGGAAGAGAGTAGTGTCATCAGCGAACTTAATGTTTAGAAGCTCTTTGTTATCAGGGAGTCTAATACCTTCCACCTTAGGGGAGATAGTGTTATCTCTTAGAAGGTAAAAGAGGGCATCGGAAGCAATGATGAACAGGGAGGGAGCAAGGGGACACCCTTGCCTAATGGATCGGGATAGCATGATAGGGGCAGAGAGGGATCCATTAATATCGATTTGAGCAGAGGCATCATGTAGAAGCACTTTAACAATTTGACAAAATTCACCCGGGAAGTCGAAGGATTCAAGCATCATGATGATAAACTCCCACTCCACCCTATCGTAGGCCTTCTCATAATCCAAGAGGAACATGGCAGCATCCTGGTTAGATGTCCTAGCCCACTCCATGGCTTCCTAGCTAGTGATGAGATTCTCAAGGATGTATCTTCCCTTGATAAACCTAGTTTGGGTAGGGTAGATAAACCTCGAAAGTAGTTTTTCCAGCCGAGTAGCAAGTATTTTAGCCAATATTTTATAGGAGACATTGAGGAGAGTAATAGGGTGCCAATTTTTAATGAGAGCCTTTTCCCCATCCTTAGGGATGAGTTTTATGATACCCCTATTAATACAGGAACCTAGGGAGCCCTTAGAGATAGCCTCTCTATACAAGTCCAGCAGATCACAGGAAATCCACTCACTATTAGCCTTGTAGAACTCGATGGGGAGCCTATCAGGCCTCGGGGCCTTGTCGGGGAGAAGAGAATTGATAGTAGATTGAATATCCTCGAGGGTAAGAGGACATTTAAGCCAGGTGGACTCTTCTTCAGAGATCATATTAGGGGTGATAGCTCTAAACTTAGACCTATTCTCTCTAGCAAAAGCAGAATCTTTAGAGGTGAAGAGGGATTGGTAAAAGTGGGCAAAGGCCTCCATAATATCCCTAGGGTTAGTAACTTTAGTCCCATTAATGCTGAGTCTACCAATCCTCTCTCTCACATGCTTAAACTTTAGGAGATTAAAGAAAAACTTGGAGCCCTTGTCCCCATGTTGTAGCCAATGGGTACGGGCTCTGATCTTAGCACCTTTGATTTTGACATGTTGGTGGGAGTGGAGAGCAATTTTGGCATTAGCCACCAGGGTGGCAAGAGATGGGCAGGAGGGGTTAGCTTGGAGGTCATTCTCCAGCCGGGTCAGCTTAGAGATGAGAGATTTTTCTTCAAATCTATAATCCTTTGCCCTTTGTTGTCCAATAGTTTGAAGGAGCTTTTGCCAGGAGCTAACATTAAGTTTCCATTTGTCAATCTGAGAGGCCGAGTGGTTATGGGTTTTATTAAAAAGGCTGATGAGTCTAATAGCCATGAGGGTGTCGGAGTCACGAAGCAAATCATAGTTAAGGATGAATTTCCTGCTCTTGACAACAGGGAGGGAGCCAGAAAGTCTGATTTCAGCAGAAATGGGATGGTAGTCAGAAAGGGTGAAGGGGTAGACAACAATAGGGTTGCTTTGGTCGGAAGGGGTAAAGGAGAAGGTATCTTTATCAACATAAAAGCGGTCAAGCCGACAGTAAATACTATGCCCACCTTTTTGGTAGTTGCACCATGTGTTCCAAAGACCTTTGGATTCAACCTTATTTCAAAGCAAGGGATCAAGTAGGTTTTTAGAGGCTTTCATTCTATCCTAGAAAGACTTCTCCGGGCCTTTCCACTCGAAGGGGTTGCCCCCCATTTTATCTTCACAATCTTCAACAATTTTAAAGTCCCCTCCTAGGATCCAAGGAATGTCTGGTAAGGAAGTGAGCCATTCCCATAAGGTAATTCTATCTTTATAGTCATTTGGAGCATATATAGAATAGACTCCAAAGAGGGTGTTGTCAATGCTAAGGGTGGCCCAGATAGCCCTGTTGCAAGGGGAACAACCTTTATCAATGATCTGATTGCCTAATCTAGAACTGATAAGTAGCCCAACACCGCCCCTACCTTTGCAGTGCTTTGAGCAAACCTTTATAGAGTTTTTCCAAATGTAGTTTAGGCTTGCTTCAAGAGTGAAGTTAATAGATTTTATTTCTTGCAACATTAGAAGATCAATCTCCTTATGAAAGTCAAGGAAACATTTAACAACATATTTTCTGTCAAGGGCTTCCAACCCTCTTACATTCCATGAGATGCACTTCATGGCTAATAATGGCGGGGAGTTACATATCCTTAGCAGCATGAAGGCTGCTACCATTGGCAGGCATCGCCTTGCCATCTTTTTTCTTACTCGAGGTGGATTTATTTTTGGAACCCACGGGTCGACCCCGCCTGTTAGCTTTAGCACTGTTACTATTTGGGGCATCAATGTCATCCCCAGATTCATTCTCACCCTGCGTAGTAATCCCAATGGGAGTGTCATTGGGGGCTAAGATAGTGGGGGGGGGGGCAGCATTCATGTCGATCCAGGGCACATGTGTGGGAACAAAGGAAGAGTTTTGATCAACACCAGAGTTGGCAATGATACCATGGAGCACATCATCATTGCCAAGCTCCTTGAGTACAATCGAGGGAGTGCTCTCACAATGATCAGTAGTGACGCTATGGGAGTCGGTGAGAGCTGAGGCTCCAAGGTCAACGTAGAGAGGGTTATCCCTTAGGGAGGGCATAGCTTCATCGACTGTCATAGTGTCATTACTGATCATAGCAAGGGCATCAAAGCAGTTTTTAAAGTCAGAAGATTGATCCTTAGAGGTAGAGGCGAGAGCCGGAGTGGGGTCCTGATGTTTAGAGTGATCATGATCTACTATAGGTCCATGAAAGACAGGTGATTTCACATATCATCTGTGCTTTTTGATTCTAGAGGAGACCATACGGAAGCCCTCTTCTATATACTCCTCCAGGGTTGTGTTAACAGAAGCAATAGGAGGAACAAGGTGGGGGGGGAGGGGCAGAGAGGCATGCCTCTGAAACGGGTATTCCCTGTTCAGGAGTGGAGGAGGATTCCACATTAGGGGGCTTGGGGTTAGATCCCTTAGCCTGGTTTTTTTTCGTGTTTGTCGATCTCTTAGAAATAATGGGGCAATTTTTCTAGATATGGCTGTCCTTCTTGCAAAGAAAGCATGCGTTTATGCCTCCTAGGAATTCCAGAGGGCACGGGAAGGATTTGTCCTCAATATTAAATCTAAGGATACTGGGCAGATCGATCCCAGGCTTAACAGATAAGAGAATCCTAGCATCTAGGTGTGGCACAAGCCAAGGTGAGTCATCCATCTAGATGAATCTACCCAGCAGTTCAACCATTTGCGGGATAAATTTCCATAAGAAGCGAGGGACGTTCTTCAACACAAGCCACCTAGGGCAAGACAGAGCTAATATTTCTTCAGCATTAGCTTCAGGGGACCAACCTAGGGCATGGAATGAGGTTTTACCCATGTTCCAATAGACCTTTTTTAGAATTTTGACCTGGGTATCATGCAAATTAAAAAATATAATGAACAAACCTTTCTGCAATTGTCTACAAAAGGAAATACAAAAACCTAGTTTAATAGTCCAGAAATTGTAAAACCAGTCATCCATAAATTTTCTTGGTGGGTATCTATCAATGTCAACGCAGGCAAAGAAGATTGCAGTGTCCTTGAGCCTAGATTTCTCACTAGCAATAGCACTAGCCATAGATTCATTTAGAGAAATGGAGAAAGAAGTGGAGCCATCACTAGGGTTCTTACCTTTTGGATTGGCTCCATTACCCCCGTCCATTGCCATGAACCTCGCATCTTGCACCACCGAACTAGCGCCCCCACCAGCAACCTCGCAGAAAGACTATTTGGGCGGAGAGGAAGGCAGGGGACCAAGCAGCGGGGAAGAAAATTGGGGCGAGCCATCCGTTTCAACCTCCATAAAGGCTATGCACGCTCGGCTAGGGAGGAAATTAAATGCAAGCAACAAACAGAAATAAATGCAACAAAATAAAGAAACGCAAGGAAGAAAAACTCAAACCCTGCGGAGGAGGGAGACCTCCTCTAACGACCGCCACCTTAGGGGAACTTTAATCCACATTAGCGATGAAGTACAGACTGCTGAAAGTTCGCATCCTCCGTTGTGGTTAATCCTGATATTTTTTATCCAGAAGTAATTTTTCAAATAAATACATGTCATTTTTGTTTCGATTCATACCATCTCTCGATGCTGCAGGAATGCTGTTGTTAGCCAAAAGAAGATTGATTTCATCTTCCTAATTTTTTGATTATAAATCTGAGTCCCTAATTATATTTAAAATATTTGTAGTTGTTTTATAATTATTTTTATTTTTTTTAACATACGGTAATAAGTTACTAAGTTAGAATAATTTTTTTTGTATGTTGCAACCCTAAAATTACATAATTATAAAATTAACATAAGCTATATAAAATTTTGCTTCTTATTCTAACTTGGAAAAATTTGAATCCTACTTTAATTTTAAATGTAAAGTGTAAAAACAATTTAAATGAACATATTTTAGTTATAATATTATATATTAAATTATTAGTATTATCATATAATAATTAAATATAATGATCAATATATTTGTAATAAAATGTTACAATGCATTTTGATAGTTAAAATAAATAAATTACAATCTTAAAAAAATGTTTAAACAATTGTTTCATGATAGTAGATGTGTCAAATTTTTAAAAAATGTTAAATAATTGTTTTGGCTAATCAAATAATTATAAAATATATTTCTCTATTTTATAACTTAAATAATTTGCTTTGAAAATATATTGAAAATCAAATTTATAACAAAATAAAAAATACTATATTATAATTAATCTAAAAAATATTTTTAATCACTAATTAAAACTATGAAATATTGTAATAGTACAAGCCTAAAATAAGTACTGAACAGAAGAGAATTTTTTTTTTTAATCATTGAAGATTATTTAATTTATAGGACAACTTGACTGGATAACCGTGGTAAAAATTTTACAATCTAACCCTTGATCAAGAAGCAGGGTTCGAACAACCCAGATAATCCTCTGCTGTACGTTTAAAAGGTAATGAGGGGAGACTGAAGCATTGCTTTCAACTAAAGGGGTAAAGAGTGTGAGTGTGTTGAATCATGGCACTGGAAAACTGTACTCAGATCATGGCATCGAGAATTTGTAAAGAGATCATGGCATCGAATAGTTGTGTTCAGTCTGTTCAAGTTGTAACCATAGTCTTATTGGTGTTATCAGTAATTTTATTTATTTTACTCATATTGAGGGATGCAGTGAAGGGCTTGAAGATTAAAGCGCATTGGATTCCTGGTGATTTTCTTGTGCTGAGCGCTTTGACAATCCAACTGCTAAACTTGATTAGTACTCAGGGCCAGCCCTTGAACTGGCAGCAGAGAGACATTTTATTGGTGGAGTTTTGGATGATCCATACCAGTCGAATAATGCTGTCTGTTGTTATAGCTTATTTGATGCCTGCAATGGCCAATCCCGGTGCTGAGGATTTCTGGGGTAAGATTACATCTTTGTCACTGACTGTCTTTCTTCATGTAATATCTGAGTTGTATTTCATAAATCCCGACTCTAAAAATGAGATCTTAAAGAGCCTATGGCCCAGACAGCGAGGTACAAGCATTCGCCTCTACTATATTTTGGCGGCGATAATATTCTCCTCCTTTGTTTTGCTCCTCCTGCTTCTTGGTTGCGCTAATATTGCAGGAAGAGGCATTGAGCGCATCGTAGCTAAAAAGATTCGTCTTATTTTCAATGGGCAAGTCAAGGATCATCATCATCAACACCACCAATCTGATGGAGGAGTGCGGAGAAAAGAGGAGGATCATCATTATCAAGAATGTTGGGAGAGAGTAGAAGATACAGTGCTGAAAGCGTGGATAGTTGTCCGCGCCTACTCTCTTGACTATGTCATTGCGAGGTCGGCCTTGGCCTCCTCCGCTGCAACCATAGTCACACTTCAAATTGCAATTACTCTCCTGGCAGGGGTTCGCAATAGTCCCCAACTGCTGATATGCACTCCACTTGATAGGTTAAGGTTTACTATTACTATGATGCAATGTGTATTCATCTTGATAGGCTGGTCAATGATTCTCTGGAGGTGGGTTACTGCAGTGGCTTATTACGGAAATGGAAATTGGAGTAGCTGTTTTAGGATAGAAGATTTCTGGACACGACACCTGAGAGAGTTGCAAGAGGCGGAAAAGAACGAGCTGACGCAGTCACAATTGCTTCACGCCAAAGTTGAAAAGCTGGTTGTCAATCAGTCGACACAGATCACGCTACATAGATATATATTGTATGCAGTGATTGGGGTCCAGTGGTTCACGGTTTCCTTCAGCAAAGCCTGTTTGCTCGGGTCTAAGATACTTTTCCACAACAAATTGACGGGTAAATTGCTTTCCTTCATATTATCCAAGCTCAAAAAAGGCGATTTTCAATATTACGAAGAAAAATTTAAGGGTGTGCAGATGTTAGGGGAGACTACAGAAAGCCTGTGTTTATCTAACCGCAACTCCATTCGCAAGGCCGTGGACCTCATTTCTCGAGCCAAAAAGGACAATGAACTTAAGTATCAGCATCTGGTTGACTTTGTCGCTACCAAGAGAACGGGCCGCGGTCTAGGGTTGAGCTGTTTAGATCCGCGTAAGACTCAGACAGGATTGAAGTATCTGTGGAAGAGAAACCCCATTGATATGAGTAGAAAACCATGGAAAATGACAGCAGTGTCCCTGTTGAGTATCATCGTTCAGCTCTCTCCAGTTTGTGCTGAGACGGAGACGGAACACCCTTCCACTTCTCGCTTTTTTCCAACAAAGGTCGTTAATGATTGTTTGGATGCATATTCTCAAGCATGGGAAATCATAGATTTTGTTGACAAGGCGGATACAGAGATCAACAACGAAGCAGCCGACGAAATCACTAGCGAGGCAGCCGACATGTACTTTCGTATGGTGCGAAAGAAAGGGTTGTTTCCGGTTAGCGATTCCGGGGAAGCAACACTTCCTCACAATGTCACTGCTGCATTGACCGAGCTTAAAAAGGAATGTAAAAGCAAAACACAGACGCCGGGATGTGTAAAGGCATTAGGGTCAAAAAGTAAGGAGAAAACACCCACAGAACGATTTCCAAACGGATGGAAGGCCGACGACTCCATAGACTGGAAGGCAGAAGCATGGGCCAGTGCCGTGTACAAGTTATGTAACAGCATTGAGTGTAATGAAGAAACTGATGTGAATGATCTACTGAAAGAATTAGAGAGCTGCTTGGCAGATATAATAAACGAATGCCTGGGGCAATTTCAGCATCTCCTCTTGCTCAACTGCAGGAAATGGGCTTTAAAAAGTGATGAAAGAAAGATTGCCAAAGCACTTTATACAACAGGAAAGGCAAGCAAAATCATGGATTTGCTCAGATCCAAGATAGCCGTGAAAGAGGGGATCGGCCGAACAATAGATCCACATTTTGTATAGTTTTCTTTTATCTGCTGTTTCTTAGGCGTGACTTAGCGAGTAGGATTTCGGTGAGTCAATAAATTTAGGAGCTTCTGTTTGCCGTCCCTTCCTGTTAAGGCAGGGCAGTACATAGGTCGTCATTTCACTAGGGTTATTCGATGTGTGTTGTTCAGTTTGTTGACAAGCTGCAATGCTATGGTGTATCATTTCTATTTTTTTTTTAAGTTTGAAAGATGCTATTTTTCATCGATTTTAGTCTGTAATGGGAAAGTGTGAATTTTTAAATAGATTTTGATATTTTTTTTTGGTTAATGTTTGTATGCGATTTAACTACTTATAGCTAAGGTTTTGGCTTCTGGGTAGTAGCAATGCATGTTGTAGGATTAGTGCACATTTCAGGGTGCTGCCCAATACCTACTTAAAGATGCTCCAATAACTGTCCACTCAAAATTGTTAGTTTTTGTGGACAAATGCCACACAAGTTGTGCACAAATATCCCAATAGTGGTGCACAAATGGTCCGATTATAAATAAAAAGGGGTCAAAAAAACTAAAAAATGATCGGCTATTGGTACATGTGAAACTTATTAATTTTTCTAACTCCTTTAAAATTAGTAATTGGGGGGTTGGGTGCACAAGGAAGGATTGGTTATTGGAACACGATCCACCATTGGTGCTCTTCCCCTAGTAGTTTCAAGAATTTTTTTCTTTGTTTAATATAAGTTAAAAAAAAGACCTTTATGTTTGAAGAAAAAATACATGATCATTAGGAAATAGTAAAAAAATATTATAATTAAATAAAATGTTACTTGACCTTCAACATCACCTACCACTTATCCTCTTCCTATTTAATTCTCCACTTTGATCAAATCACATCCTTTCATCTTGAATCTTCCTCTCCCTTTTAAGACTTGTCAATATGCTAGGACTTAAAACTATGTGACTTTATCCTAGTCCTTCATTCAACCTTGTAGCTTGAACTTCATTCTCCTCCCAAGGAATATATATTTTATGAGGTCACCTTTCCCATTTGACAACACGATTTCATGCTAATTTCATACAATTTTTATGAGCTAATAATTTAGTTAGACCCTTAGGTTGTCAATCTAGTGGCATGACTACAAGAAGCATCTACTTCTCCATATTGAAGCTCATCCAAAAACTAATGATGAAGGTATAAATGTTATTTTCCCTTCGATTGAATTTTTTGTTAGTTTTCTCCAACAAGAGTAAACATCTTTTATTTCAACTTTAGACTATATTGTATTATTGATCTACTTGGTTTTAACTCATTTTGAAGGTACAAATTTTGGCAACTTTATTAGGGACTGCCCCCTTATCTAACTCAAATATTATCAATTTTGTCTATATATTTTTTCACTAATATTATTCCAAATGTTCTCGCTCAAGATTTTTTGAGTGGTTTTGGTCCAATCATGTTCCATGGAAGCATTTTTTGTTTAGAAAAAGTGGTATAGTTACATTTGAAGAAGCCAATAAATAAATTTTGATATATAAAATTCTTTTCTTTTTTGGGGAGGGGCCCAAAATAAATTCGCATATGGATCCACAAAACCATACAAAATCTATATGACCATGTAGTCTTGAAATAACCAAGATCTTAATGAAGGTAAATCATAGACACAATAACAACCATAATATGAGCAAAGTCAACATGTTAATAAGATGGAGAAAGAGAGTACATACAACTAGAGTGATTGGGTCGAATCAAAAGTTGAACCAAACACTCAATGAGTGGTGCCGAGTTGCCTCTCACTAAACTAGCATGAGTTTCGACACCTCTCTAAGCAACTACTAAATGATCTTGACAACTTGCATGAACAAGTGTCTAGTAGATATAGATGACTAAGTAGTCTTAAGTAAGCCTAAGCATAAATAAGTGAAATAAATATACTAACACCCCTCTTAAGCATAATTTAGGAGGATTAAAAGACAAAGGGGCCTCGACTACTAGCCTGGTGAGGTACCCATGTACAATGAAATCTCTCATAAATGGAGAAAGATAGAAAAATCAGTGGGAAAAAACTATCCTCCAAAAAAGAGATAAGAAGAGAAGAAGCCTAGAAGGCCCCCCCAAGGATGATGATGTTATTGTTGTAGATTGTACACCAAGAAGATCTCATAGATGAATTAACTTTCTCTCTGTGAAGGGTTTGGTGAAGATGTCAATAACCTACTCTAAATACTAGCAAAATACTAAGTCAATTATTTTCCCATGAATAAGCTCTCGAATGTAATGCATTTGAATCTCTATGTGTTTGGTTTGCTGACGTTGAACCAGATTCCTGCATATCTATATGGTGTTTTAATTATCATAATAAATAATTGTAGGTTGACTGAAAGGTATACCAAACTCAGAAAGAATGCCTTAATGCCACATGGCCTTCGTACCTAAGTTAACAACCCCCCTGAACTCTTCCTTTGTGGATGATAAAGCAATAGCATTCTTCTTTTTTCTATACCAACTGATAGGACCTGAACCAAGTGAAAAATTGTAACCTGAAGTGGACTTGTGATACTCTGTATCACTTGCCCAATCTAAATTTATAGAACCAACCACCAAGTCAATATACGAACCTATTGGATATTGTTGGATGAATACTACAAATATGTGCTTATGAGATATCTTTGAGTATTTGAGAGATGTGTTGTCATTGATGTCAACATATTTTCTCTATCTAGTATTGTGATGCAGTGAAGTTCAGTTAGTTGGTTTATGTTGTATATTGATGATCAGTGTTTGTGGATTAAAAGGTTTGCAGAGTGATATCTCTAGTTGATTTAGTGCAAGTGTCAAAGGTCCGCATGAAGATTTGAGTGAGTTATGAGTATCTATGTTGTGGTCAGTTTCTCTTTTGTTTAGTATTGCTAGTGTTCAATATTTTGATTTGCATTGCTCCACATTATTATATCTTGATATATGGATTTGAAATTATGTTTTAGACATTGATGTATGCCCTCAATTCAAATGGTTCATGGTTTAGAGCTTCGCAAGTTATTTTTCCAGGTTGACAGCCAGTTCAGTTAATTTTTTTGAGTTTTGATATGGTGACGTGATTCTAGTAATTTGAGTTGGCATAGATGTTGTCGTGGTAATTCATGATGCTTGTTGATGTATCTAGATTGTGTGCTATCCCTATTAGAGGTCGGCATTGATTGGTGAGTGTGTTATTGATGATTTTCTCTTATACAATGGTATTATCCATGTCCTTGGCCGACATGATGCTTGTAGCATGTTGTAGATATCTAACGCATGATTATTGGAGGTGTTTCATATTCAAGGTGGTGGTTTCTTGACCCAGGTGCGGAAGGAAACTTCCAAAATTGGTTGGAAGGCTAGGGTGAGTGTTCTTAGTTGTTGAACAATCTGAACCCTCCTTAGGAAGGGCAGTAGGTGATTGGTTGCACTGGTGTGTGTAGAACCCTAGTTGTGGGGTTGTGATAGGCCTTAGTACCTTCTAGTTACCCACTTTGTATCAAGTCTGCTTGTGATATTATAGCATGTATGGTTATATTTTTGCAATTAGGTGATATGTGTTGAGTCAGCCTAGATGATATTGATCCAAGGTTGATGTCATGTATAAATAAATGTAATATCTTTGTAATTGAGTGTGTTGTGCCATGGATGTGTGGTGTCTGAATAATGTATTGATCTTTTGGAGGTAGAGCAGAAGTGTGAGAAGAGGAAGTTGTTTGTGCTTAACCAAAACTATAACAAGGCACGAGGAGATACTATTATATCAGTTCATGATCTTTCTAATATAATTTGAATGTGTTTGTAAGATAGTGAGCCTTCCCAATGTTGTTGACCTTTGTTGTTTTTAAGCAATGAGCTCTAGGCAATGTTCTTGAATGCATGTGCATTCCCCATTGTAATATTTCATATACTTGTAAAAAGGTATCATCATATTGTGGGTGGGTGTCCACCATGGTTTTTCCCTTGACCGGGTTTTCCGCATCATAAATATTGGTGTTATATGCGTTCATAATGTGTTTTTAATTTATGCTTTCATTTTTAATTATTATATATGAGATTAAAGTAAGTTGTTGTAAGTTTTGGTGACAGCTGATTCACTCCTCCCCTCTCAGTTGTTTTCCCTATTTTCATTAGAACCAACTCTTTAGTAAATCCCAAACCAAAGAGTACCATGAAGATAATGAAGGATCCTCTTAACTGCTTTCCAATGCAACTCATGAGGTTCCTACATAAATCTAGAAACTATACAACTGCATATGAAATGCTTGACCTAGTATGACTCAAGTATATAAGCCTACCAACTAGTTGTTGATACAAGGTAGCATCAACCAATGATGTAGTACAAGAAGTCTCAAGCTTGACTCTATGTAGAAAGGTAGTGGGAGATGGTTTACAAGTAGTCATTGAAACTGAGATTGTAAATCAAGAGTATACTTAGGTTGAGCAAGAGTAATCTCTGAAAGTGACTGTGAAATATCAATACCAAGGAAGTAATGCGATGAATCCAAGTTTTTCATGGTAAATCTAGTGTGGAGTGATGTCATTACTGCTGGAATGGTAGATGAAGTACTCCTAGTAATCAAAAGATCATCAACATATAGAACCAATATCAAAAGTGAATCATCCTGCCACAATAGGTACACATTAGAATCTGAATGACATCTAGTAAAACTTGAAGATAGAAGGTAGGAATCCATCTTGGCATACCAAGATCTAGGATCTTGTTTGAGCCCATAAAGAGATTTCCTAAGTCTACAAACTAAGGATGAATCCTGAACAAACCCAAGTGGTCGGTCCATGTAGATTTCCTCCTTTAGATCTCCATGAAGAAATTCACTCTTCACATCCATCTGGTGTACATCCGATCCATATGTTGTGGCTATAGAAATTATGAGTCTAATAGAAATCATCTTAGCAATTGGTGCAAAGGTTTTTATGTAGTCAATTCTTGCAACTTGTGAAAAACCTTTGGCAACCAATTGTCCTTTGTACTTATCAACTAAACCATCTGCTGCAAATTTAGTGTGATCTATCCATCTAGATCGAACTCTCTTCCTTTCCTTAGGAAGTGAAGTCAAATCCCAAGTGCAATTTCTAATTAAGGAATCATATTCCTCATCCATAGCAATATCCCACTCTGGTATGCATGATGCTTCTCTAAATGTCTCAGGATCAGAAACTAAAGCAAGAAAGGCATGTGGATCCTCATAAAAATTTGTGTCGATCATCTACTTAATCCTATACCAATATATATGCCCTATGTGGAGCATGAGATGTGAGTGTGAAAATATAAACCTCTAATGTAGTCCCTAAACTGGATGAAGATGAACCCTCATCACTATTGTCACTATGAGGACTAGAACAAGAATATGCTATACTCTAATTCTATTGTGAATGATTTGAGTCATCAGTACTGTAATATGGATTTGAAGAGTCCATAATATGGTGAGAAGTGTCAAGTATAGTTTCAAGAGGTGTTTCTTGAACCTTAATACTTCTCTCTATAAAAAACTTTGTGTGGTAGGGTGGAGTAGGTGACAACCTCTTACACCATTTGTATATCCCATAAAGATGCAAGGTTTGGATTGTGGATCCATAGTTTTGTGGTGTTCTTTTGGAATGCGAGCCAAGGCTTGAGAGCCAAAAATACTGAAATGATCAACTGCTAGTTTCCAACCTTTCCAAGCTTCAAAGGGAGTGATACCCTTCAAGGATTTATGAGGAACTGAATATAATATGCACAATTGACTGCTTTAGCCCAATATGTTGGTGTGAGGCCCTTAGAGTGAATCATACAATTAGCCATCTCTTTTAAAGATCTATTTTTACATTCCACAACACCATTTTGTTGAGGAAAATACATAATTTCACATTGTAGATCTATCCCCTCTGATATGCGAAGCTTCTCAAAACTTTTGTTAACATACTTACAACCATTATTTTTTCTTAGATCCTTGATAAACATTCCTAATTATTTTTCAACAAGAGTTTGTAATCTTGAAAAGATTCAAAGACTTTTGATTTTTGCCTATGAAAGTAGACCCATGTATAACATGAGAAATCACCAATAAAGGTGAGAACATATCTAGGCTTTGTAAAATATGAATGGGGAAAAGCCCCTTGTAACATCACTATGAACAAATTCCAAGACTTGTGTTTCCCTCCATGATTTTCCTTTGTTAAGATTTATTTCTGGATATTTTCCAAGTGAACAACCTTCATAGATTCCTTTAGAAAACTTAACCTTAGGTAAATCCTTGACCATATTATTTTGACATAGTTTCTCGAGATAGCGGTAGTTAAGGTGGTCAAACAACTCATGCCACAATTTACTTACTTCATCTGAATGAGTTAGCAGTTCATTTGGAGAAATATTGGTGGAAAACTTAGAGAAGGTATATAATTTAGATTGGTGACTTGTCTCCCCTATTGCTACCAAGTTGTTGTTACGCATATCTGTTATCTCAACTGAATTTGGAGAAAAATAAACTCTCATGCCCTTCCCTAGATGAGTTATTTAATACATGAAAAGGAGATTAGTTGATAGTGAAGGTACACTTAGAACATTTGAAAATGTTCCTCCTTTAGCTTCAATAAACCCTCTCCCTTTGACCAATCCTAGAGCATCATCCCCTAGGGTGATTAAAGGCATATCGATTTCTTGTAAGGATGAAAACTCAACCTTTTGAGAACCCATATGGTGTGTAGCAACATAATCTATGATCCATGGAGATAAAAATGATGATGATGTAGCAACCAAGGCCTTTCCTTTTAAGTTCTCTTTCTCCTTAGTATTTTCTTGATTTGACGAAGATGCTTTAAATAAATCAGTTTACCCAATATTATTCTTTTTTAGTAGAAAAGTGAGGTATGTTGGCAACAACAATGAAGGAAAATTGAGAGGGGGGGGAGGGGGGGGGGGGGTGAATCAACTTTCACCGGATTATCAATCTTAACCTTAAAAGAAAACTTGATCAACTGCAGTAACAACAAAGATAAGCAAATTAATAGCACAACACACAACACCAAGATTTTGACGTGGAAAACCTGATTAAGGGAAAAACCATGGTTGGAACCTACCAACAATAAGATGGTCCTCTATAGTAGTATGTAAAAATATTACAATGGGGAATGCACATGCATTTAGACACATTGTCCAGAGCTCACTGCTCACAATATATTAACTTGGAAGGCTACAACCCTCAGGGAAGTCTCACTGACTTAAAACAAGATTTAGACTATAATTTGAAAGGACTGAACTGCAATAATAGCATCTGCTAATGCCTAATGACAGTTCTAGTTAAGCATATTTGTCTACAATGCAACAATTATTGGTCAATACACCACACATAAATATTAATTCTATTATTCACTCAAACACCACTCTCTGATAATGTAGACACCACATGGAAACCCAATTTGCATCACTACATCACCTATATATATTGATCATCAACCTTGGCAAGAAGGTCGATTAAACCCTCATCTCACAATTACAAAATTACATCAAACGATACAAAAATCAACCACCAGACTAATATAATGATATAAATGATATAGAATGAACCTAAATAAAATCTCCAAACATGCAACACCATCAAAAATCTCACCAAGATCAACCGCAATACGCTACACCACCAAGAATACTGCATAACACGAAGAATATCACTGTATCAGCAAACACATCAATACCATGCACAATGATCAATGCAGAGCACCCAAAAAAATAGGACATGATCAGGAAACATCAACAAGCACGTTAGAACCATCCGCAATGGTTGCACCAACACCACTTATCAAATCTTCATTGATCAACATTTGAAACTCAAGAATACTCAAATGACAACAACTTAGACTAGAAAGATAGCTTGCAGAGCATCGAATCATGAATCGTTGATATGTGGAGACTGATCATAAAAGTATTCTACATTCATCATGTACCCTACCTGGGGTTTTTGGTAATTTTTTGTTGAAAAAATTGATGTTGTAAGAAAACCCTAAAAATAACCAACTTTGAGTGTTGCACTAAAAATCACTTATTATAAGCGGCTGGAATATTTAAAGGTATTGTAATGATGTTGTACTTATTTAATGGATAATAAGAAAATATTGGACGGTTGTGTTTTGTGGATGTAGCCCATCTTGAGTGAAACATGTTAAATCTCTGTGTTATTTGTGTTATGTATTTTTTCTTCATCTTTTGTGTTTTCTATCTGCATATAATTGTTAATTTATATTTGGGCCAAATCTGCCTAAACCCTAACAATTGGTATTAGAGCTATGTATTTCTATAAATTGGTAGGTGTTGATGACTATTTTGATACACCCTCCAACAGTCGGGTAGCCAATGTGAACAATCACCACCTCTCTTGAAAAAGCAATAAGTTTAGGAAAACTAATTACTCCAAGGTCTCTATAGTCGGGTCACAACGATGATGGGCAGTGGAATGGTTGATGTGGTTGTACCTATTAAGGGGTCTTTTGGTCAAAACTAAATCTTTTTGATTGTTAATGGCTTAACTTCCTCCTTTTTTTTTTGTATTTTTATGATTTAAGCTTATCAGAGAAATAAATTGCGAAGAGTAAAGGAAACAAGAAAACAACAATGAAACCAATTGACTAACTACTTAATAAGCTACTCAATTAATTCCTTGCAATCCAAAGATTATTAGATATTATTTAAAATAACATTTAACAATGGACCTCCAGTAACCTGCAAAATCGTTAACTTCACAAACCCATGGAAATAAAATCACTAATAATATCACCTACCACAATAATTCTCATACACCACTTATGTACACAATATGATTCATAAAGTAATAAATAGAAGATCAAACCACATTGCTAATTCTAAATAATAGACATTACCAGATCAGAGAGAACAACTTTGTCGAATATATGCGTAGATCAGGCAATCTACAAGCTGCTTCTTGTATTAATTTCAAAGAATATGTAACAAAAATAGCTCAAATTCATAACAATCTGCAAAATAATCTAAAATCTCTAAGTGGGCCACAAATCATCAATCTAGGGACCCTTAAAAGCAAGTCCAAATTCTCAATTTATAGAGTTTTCTACACTACTATCTATGAAATAAATCTAACCTAAATTAAGAACTCAAAACTAGGAGTCGTAGTTAACTTGCAAGTTTTTGCCTTTATATTCCAGTTAACTATTATGAAATAGAGGTTGCATGAGTACTACGAAGACCATGCTGAGTGAGCCAAGCTTTCATAGTCATGCAAAATTTTGCTCAAAACTGGAACATAAGCTGGAGCTGCAGTTGAAATACAAAATTGCGAGTCATGCATGAAGTCCTGCTATCTTTAGCAGCTATGTGTTTATATATTATTTTTTAATATAAGATTTATAATAGTTAATAATGCATGCAACTGCTTGAATAGGAGGGTCAACTACATGCTTAATTCTAAATTTGTACTTCTTTGAAACTTCCTCTGCATGCTTCTTTCCCTTCTCTAACTCCCCTATTGTTTCTGGCACTTTTTGACATTGGGTAATCAGGTATGTGTATCAGTTCATCAATGTGACATCAAACTGAGCTAGAGGTCCCAAATGTTGGGCCTCATATGCCTCCCACTAATTTAATACTTGCTCTTCCTGCATGACCTCCGTACTGGTTAACCCCAACACAAAAGCTCTGAGCAAATGCTTTACAAAATTCTCATATTTCAAAACTTCCCTAGGGAGAGGGTCTTGTATTTTTGCCACATCCTTCACATACTGCTAAAGCATTTCAATATTCAATTCCAAAATGTATGTGTAAGATTACAAGTTCTTACAACTATCTCCTCCTAAGAGGTCCTCCTCCATTATTACCTCTTCTCCTAAATGCAAAACTTTTTTCAAAATGTTTAGTTTCCATTCCCATTGTGTAGAACAAGAAGCTAATGTTCCGCTTGCCTCTACTGCCTCTCGGTATACCCTCATGGTATCTTGCAAAAATAATCTAATCTTTGTAGCATTTATCTGAGCCCATGATTTTTCTACAATAGCCACCCGTCTCACCTCCATTAATGCTTTTACTTCTCCCTCTAGTAGTGATGAGGTTGAAGGTAGGTTGTCAGTCCTACAAGAGTCTAGAGGTTTACTCATCTCTACTAGCAATTGCTTATATTGCCTTAGTTGTGCTTTGAGATCTATGTTGGAGGCATGCTCCTTCTCTATGTGTCCCCTGACAATGCTGGTGGTGAGTTCTAAAGTGTCTAACTGTCCCCAATTTGTTTGCATGTTGATTAAAGGCATATTGATTTCTTGTAAGGATGAAAACTCAACCTTTTGAGAGCTCATATGGTGTGTAGCACCAGAATCTATGATCCATGGAGATAAAAATGATGATGATGTAGCAACCAAGGCCTTGCCTTTTAATTTCTCTTTGTCCTTAGTATTTTCTTGATTTGAAGAAGATGCTTTAACAAAATCAGTTTACCCAATATTATTCTTTTTTAGTAGAAAAGTGAGGTATGTTGGCAACAACAATGAAGGAAAACTGAGAAGGGGGGGCGGGGGTGAATCAGTTTTGTTGGCATTATACAAACAGATGAGAATAGTTGATGTTTTCATTGATGGCAACCAACTAGTAACATGGTTTATAGCTTACACTGATAATAGACATCATCTACCGGCACTGACAGGTGCTACAAAGATTATTCTCATCAGCATCCATTCTACAGTGACATAAGATCTTACCGGCACTCCCAGCCAACATGGAAATGATATTGTTTTGTATTGTAATTAATTATTTAGCTGACATGATGTATTGTAAAGACTCATATATGTATGAGATCTTATAGGTCATTTTGTAAGCATGAGAGTACATGAAAAAGTATATATGGTATGTAAGTGAAGTAAGGATATGTGATTAGGTCATGAATATGAGAGTTAATATCTATATATGCATTTTGATGTAATAATTTTATGAGCAAATAAGAGTAGAGCAAAGAGTATAAAGGTTTTATGGCAAAGGTATTTGACAGAGCTTAAACCGGTATTGAATCCGACATTGCAGATGCTATTTTGAGCAGTACATCATCATTGGATTTAATCATCCAATTTTGTAGTCAGTGTGACTCCTTTTTGTCATTGAGTAGTGAGCTCTATGTTGTTGGCCTTCCTACATGTGTAGGCCCCTATTGTATAAGTAATATTTATTCATATTGGCTAGTGAGTAAATATTGTGGGTCATAAATCCCACAAAGGTTTTTCCTCTACCCGGTTTCCTCACCAAAACTATCTGTGTTATGGTGTGCATTGATCTTGTCTCTCTTATTTCTATTTATTACTTTATTGCTTATTTAGCAGTACATTAATTTGGGTTGTAAAATTGCAAACAAGTTTAAATATTTCATTCACCAGTTAGACACTGATTTACTCCCCCTCTCGGTCTCTTTGGGACTAATCAAGTATTTAACAATTGATATTGACGTGTAGTCCTCTATTTGTAGAAGCCTTACAAATTGAGGAAGATTTTGAAACTAGTACCGATGAAAAGTTTGAGACAATAGCTGGAAGGAGCTCTTGAAGATTTAGATACAGAAAAATTGAAGAATATCAAAATGGAAGATGAACTCAGAACTACTCGGGAATTTATCAAAGCACTTCAAGATAACTTGGCTATAGCAAAGAATAAGAGAAAAGAACTACATGGGCAATTGCAAAATAAAGATGATGAAGAAAAATAAACTCTCAGAGATATTGCAGACAAATTGAGGCAAGAGAACAGTAATATGAAGAATGAGATGCAAGATTTAACCATGAGACTATGCAAAGATATTGAAGATAGGAAGAAGAATGAGGAAGATTTGGCCAGAAGATTTAATGAAAGTTTAGATGAATCTCTAAGGCTTAGTTATGAAAATGATATGCTTAAAACTAATTTGATTCATATGCAACATGACAAAGATGAAATTTTGAGACAAGTTAGCACTTTGGAAAGTGAGTTGGTTATTGCAAATGAATACAAAGACAAATTCAAGAAGAGTTCAAATAATCTTGATGATATGCTGAAAAGTCAGAAACCTGATGGAGAAATAGTTGGACTTGGATTTGAACATGGAGAAAGTTCCGCGACTGCAAACAATCATGATTACAACAAACCGATAATGCAACCTAATGATTAAAAATTTAATGGAAAATGTTTTAATTGCAACAAATTTGGTCAAAGAGAAAATCAGTGTAGATTTAGGAATAATTAGAATACAAACTCACCCACTAGTCAATGTTCCAAATGAAATAAAAATGGTCATAACTCAGACAGTTACATAATGAATGTAAAATGTTATGTTTGTGGTAGATGTGGACATTTATCTAATCAATGCAAAACTCAAACCAATCAAGGTTATGGAAAGGAAATTTTGAGAAATCATGTAACCTGTTATGCATGCAACAAGATTGGGTATATTGCAAAATTTTGTAGAAGCAAGAATTCACCGACAAACAATAAAGAATCAAATAACAAAGGCAAAGAGAAGGTAACTGAAATCAAGCAAGAATTTTCAAAATAATGGATTAGAAAGAGAGATCAGAGAGGAGATGAATCTGTCTCTGCACCAACAAGAGATTCTTCATCCAAATAAGGAATAATACTTAGGGGTAAGGCAACAAATTGAAAAATCATGCATTTACCCTCGGTTGATGGTAAGAAGTTATATTTCTTCTTTACCAGCAGAAATGTGGATTTTTCACTTCACCAGTGAAGCATTTATTGCGGTTGTAAGTCAATTTTTGGTTATAAAGTCATTGTAACCTCTCATTTCAATTCACCAAGCATCCAAGCATCCAAGAATTCGAAGAGAGTGAAATTGAGCAAAGGCATTCTAAAGGAGAAGCAACAAAGGTCTTTTCAGAGCATTCAAGGATTTCACAGTTAAAAGGTATTTATCTTTCGCAATGGCATCTTCATCTTCTGTTCCCAAATTCATAGCAAACCGTACTATTGTGGAAAAAATTAAATGACCTAGACCCATCTTCAAGATCATTCCTAAGATAGAAAAATAGGATGACTCTATTGGTGCATTTTCTAAAATCCCTAAGGGATTCGTGTTTACTGAAGACCTTAGGGCATACATACATTGCAACATAGAAAGTTTAGGGTCTAAAGATTTGATGAATATGTACATTAATATAATCACTGACAAGAATGGGGTAGTGAAACCTAAACATAAGGTAGTTGAGGATTTAGGTTTCATAGACATCCTCTGTATTCCATAATTTTCAAATGAAGTTGTCTGATATGTCCTTAGCAGGGTTCATGGAGAATTTATGTGGTTGGACTCAGTATTTAATATTACCAAGGAAGCTATGAGGGATGTTACTGGTTTACTCTCCACCAGTTCTAGACCTGACGAGAAGAATAAAATCCCTAACAAGGAAGTTATGAGCTTAACAAGAGCTACATATGACAACCGGTCACTTAGGCTTAATGACATAAAGAATAAAAATGTTAAATTTGCTAGCATGGTCATTGGATATAAAGTTGGTCATACAAATAGGTTGAATTTTGTGTCAAGTTCATGCATTCACAATGCACATGAGATGATTATTAACAATGCAAAGATTGATATTTGTGAATGGTTAAAAGATGAATTGAAAGAGAATTTGGATAATATAAAAGGTGATAAGAAAGGAAGCTTCAAATTTGGAAATCGGTTAGTGTGTTTAATGCTTTACTTCTCAAAGGAGATTCTCAGTATGGGACATAAGGATTTTGCCTATGATATTTCTATTGGAAAACAGATAAAGGAGGCAATTACTGGTATGGAAGCTAATAGTAATGAGTTGGTTAAAGATTACTTCAAGAATTTACAAACTAAGATGAAATAGAGGGAAAGGATTCCATAGAGCATCATAGGTAAATATGAAAAAAAAATGCTTTGTAGTGAAGAGAGATGAAATCTGGATGGAAGCAGTTACACCTAGAACTGTATGGATTACTGAAATGGGATATGAGGCGGACTCTCACATCCTGGAATCATATGCAAAAATACTCCTAGATGCTCCATGGGAACCAACAAAGAAAATATTTGGAAATGCTAAAAC
The DNA here is from genome assembly GCF_030272615.1 of Cryptomeria japonica. Lineage (NCBI taxonomy): Eukaryota > Viridiplantae > Streptophyta > Pinopsida > Cupressales > Cupressaceae > Cryptomeria > Cryptomeria japonica. The sequence goes on along the minus strand of NC_081412.1, from coordinate 497,037,901 downwards.
AATTGAAAGTGATGTTGCTATGATGAAGCAGAGAAAGAAAACAGACAAATTCATGAAAGATACTTCTAAGATGGTAAGAGATGTTATAGAAGGTTTGATGAATATATGCGGTATTACTACTAGTGTGACAGAAAGTTAATCAGAGCAGACACCGATAGCTCACATTTCCCCTGTGGCTACTTCTTCTGATTCTAACAGGGACAAGCTAGCTGAATTCAAGAGAGTGGACAGGAAGAAAAGAAAACCATCACCGACACCTTCTCCATCTCCCAAGAAGTCAAAGACACAAAGAAAGAAACAATAGGCTGTAAGAGAGCCCATTGGTCAGAAAAAGAAGGTAACTCCAAAGAAGAAACGGAAACCTAAAGCACCAGATACTCTTACACCGGAAGAGTTGGTCAATGAAATCACACAAGAAGGTAATCTTAGCAATGTGAACAAACTTTATCATTCTTTCAAAGATTCAGATAAGGGCACTATAGAGGAAAGCATTATTCTGCACCTTCACATATACAAAAAAGTTCTTATTGAGGTTGTAGATGATCTGACTAATGATTTATATTTGAGGTTAGAGGCTAAAAGAATGTCAGTAATGGAATTATATAAGAAATTAAAAGTTGAAGAATTGTTGGCGGTTCACCCTATCCATTCCAGGAAAGAGATAGATGAATTGATTGCAGAAGCCAACCGGTTAGTTTTTGTGAGTGGTCACCAACAGGTAAGCCTTATCATAGGAAGAGTGAAGGAAATTGTAGATGAAACAACAGACAAATGAGATATATTTTTTGTAGAAAAAGAGAAGAAAGAAGAAAAGGATAGACAAAAAATGGATGTCTTTTAAAAAGTTATATTAAAAGGATAAAGGTAAAGGTAAAATTGGTAGTGTACCTGATATAAAATTCAAGGATAAGCTTCCTCCACCAGCACATGACACCTCACCAATAATTGCAGAGGCACTGGTACAAACTAACAGTCAATTGGAAGAGAAGGCAGAAGAAATGACCAAAGATAATACTAATCTGGATTCAAACATTCTTTTTACCATGAATGTGGACTCTTAGGATATCAATGTAACTATAGATAAATCTACTAAGAATGTTGAAGAGAAGAAAACTGAACCTATAAATGTTGATACTCAGTAGAAGTTAGAGAAACCAGTAGAAGCAGAAATTGAAGCACACATTGAAATTGGAAAAGAACCTGAACAAAGTATAGCCAAATCGATAGCCAACAAGGCATAAATTAAGGATGATGGTAAGGATGAAAACAAAATTGAAAAATAGAATGAGAAAAAGGAAGAAATGGTGGATAAAGAAAAGATCAATGATGGAAGTAAGATAGCTGAAGTGGTGAAACCAACTGTAGAACCTCACACTCTACCCAACACTTCCACTATGGATTTCAGACCGACTAATGTAACATATATTTTATTAGATTCTATCAGAGGATCATAGATTACAACACCTTAACATTTAAGACTATTGATGATACTTTATCTATTCTGAAAATGATTGTACCGACATGCAAAGTAGATCATATTGATGGATCTTTAGGTAAATTGGACACATTGTCCAAACTCATTGCTTCAAATATTCTAACTGTGGACAAAATTAATGAAGAGACTGTTAAGGAAAGGGTCAATAAGGAGAAAAGTGAATTCTTTGATAAGACTATCAAAGACTGTACTGAGCATATTGATTCTTTATTACCGACACTTAATTCCACTATTTTGGAATATAAAGAAATGTATAAGGAAGAATGCAAGACTCACCACCTAATAGAAGAGATTGAGGAGGAGATAAAGAAAACGCAAAAAGAGATTGATGATATAACAGATAACATGATAGGTTCTTTGGAACTTACCTCAATTTTTGAGCAAGAAATGGCAGTATATGAGGAAAATATTGAGAAATTAGAAAAGGAAAAAGAAAGGATAAGAATAAAGGCCCAAGAGCTGATAAATAAACTTGGTCCTAGATTGGACAACCTTATAACTCAGTAGATTGAGCTATCTAAAGAAACAATTCAAGGAGAAAGATCATCAAAGAAACAGATGCATTATCTGACTAGGATGATCCAGCAGACTGAAACCATTATTTTTGATAGCACTAAATTCATGTAGAGTCTTAATCTAATTTTGGTGGATATCTTTCAGATTGTATACAACTGGTTACAGGCTATGAGGTAGAATTTGGAATTCTTTAATTTCTTTTTGACATCCTTTGTCATTGATGTTAAAGGGGGAGTAGTAGTATGGGAGACAAATGTACAAAAGAGATCATTTGCTCAGGGGGAGCACTCTTATTTTTGGACCAGTTTTGGACTTCATTTTTGGATATCAGTTTTTGGATTTTTCTCAAGAGTGTTGCCATCAATTCCAAAGGGGGAGATTGTTGGTATTATTCACTCAAATGAGAATAGTTGAAGTTGTCATTGATGGCAGCCAACTGGTAACATGCTTTACAACTTACACTGACAATAGATATCATCTACCAACATCGACATACACTACAAAGATTATTCTCATCGGCATCCATTCTACACCGACATAAGATCTTACCAGCACTCCCAGCTAACAAGGAAATTATATTGTTTTGTATTACAATTAATTAATTAGCTGACATGATGTATTGTAAAAACTCATATATGTATGAGATCTTATCAGTCATTTTGTAAGTATGAGAATATATGAAAAATTATGTATGGTATGTAAGCAAAGTAAGGATATGTGATTAGGTCATGAATATGAGAGCGAATATCTGTATATGAATTTTGATGTAATAATTTTATGAGCGAATAGGGGAAGAGGAGAGTGAAGAAAGGTTTTATGACAGGGTTATTTGACAGAGCTAAAACCAGTACTAAATCCAACATTGCAAATTCTATTTTGAGTAGTATATCATCATTGGATTTAATCATCCAATTTTGTAGTCAGTGTGACTCCATTTTGTGATTGAGCAGTGAGCTCTAGGCCGTTGGCCTTCCTGCATGTGCAGGCCCTTATTGTATAAGTAATATTTGTTCATATTGGCCAGTGAGTAAATATTGTGGGTCACAAATCCCACTGAGGTTTTTCCCCTATCGGGTTTCCTTGCCAAAAATGTTTGTGTTATGGTGTGCATTGATGTTGTATCTCTTATTTATGTTTATTGCTTTATTGATTATTTACTAGTACATTAATTTGGATTGTAAAATTGCAAACAAGTTTAAATCTTTCATTCACCGATTACCCACTGATTCACCCCCCCTCCTCTCAGTTTCTTTGGGAATGATCAAGTATCTAACAAGTTTTCACCAGATTATCAATCTTAACCTTAAAGGAAAGCTTGATCAACTGCAGTAACAACAAAGATTAGCAAATTAACATCACAACACACAACACCAATATTTTGACATGGAAAACCCGATTAAGGGAAAAACCATGGTAGGAACCTACCGACAAGAAGATGATACTCTGTAGTAGTATGTAAAAATATTACAATGGGGAACAGACATGCATTCAGACACACTATCCAGAGATTGCTGCTCACAATATAATAACCTGGAAAGCTACAACACTTAGAGAAGTGTCACTGACTTACAACAAGATTCAGACTACAATCCGAAGGAATGAAGTGCAATAATAGCATCTGCTAATGCTTAATGAAAGTTCTGGTCAAGCATATTTGTCTGCCATGCAACAATCATTTCTCAATACACCACACCAAAAAAATTAATTCCTTAAATTGCTCAAACACAACTCTCTGATAATATAGACACTACATGGACACCCAATTTACATTACTACATCACCTATATGTAGCGTCCTAAAATTGTGACACTTGCAATTTCGACTGCATTTTGGTCTTCACGATGGCGACGCAACACGCAACCTGAATGGAGACCTCGAAACTTGCTCACGACACTGAAAACTGCATTTTTCAAGCACCCTGGCCTGAACCTCCTTGCACCCTGCTGTCCCGGGAGGTGGGACCAGAGCGCCCAGTGCCCTGGTCCTTCAGGACCAGGGCGCCCAGCGCCCTGGTCCCTGGGTCCTATTTTGGGCCCGGTCTCCTAAGGGGTCTCGGGTCTTTTTGTTTACAATTTGGAAATTAACTTTCCTGGTCAGCCTAAGGTCGGGAAAATCAGTCTATCAGCCCTAAATGACAAGTATATAAACTACATTTTCCTCTTTCATTCGACATGATGGGAAAAAGCGTGGAAATTATACTCAAGCATTCAAGCATTCAAGCATTCCTTCAAGCAATTGATCATTTCAAGTCTCCATTCAAGGCTAAGTGTTGCATTCAAGTCAAGGATTCAACCATTGAAGAGGAGATCACATACTACATGCTACAACATACAACATACAACATCTATACCTTCGCACATAAGGATACAAAGATCCTTAGAACAAGGTATTAGTACTTGTTTTACAGTCATTTACATTTACAGCACTTGCTCATTTCTTGGTTAATTCCAAAACCGGGGTTTGACCTAAAGGAAAACCCCTAATCCCTAACCCCCCAATCGTCTTCGCTTTTCTGTGTGTAGGTTGCAGGTACGTGGTTGAAATTGAAGATCTGGAATCCTTGTGCAGAGATGAACAGATCCCCCTTCGTTTCGCGGATTTTTTGGACGACCGTGGCGCCGGGCGCCATCGTCCTAACAACTTTTGCTCAAATTTGCAAGACAGCGCCGTATCAACATTTTATTGCTAATTCCAGGTCTGCAGCTTCATACTGTATTCCTGTCTCAGTTTATAAGCGAATCTTTATCACTTTATATGCATGCTTAGCTTAATTCTTCTATCAACATTCTTTACAAAAGAGGGTAGCCTTGCTGTCTTAACCCTTGAAACACATTTAGCATCCAATCTTGCATTGCGTGGGATTGGATCTTGTGGGTTTCAACCCCTCTTTTGAATGTAAAGTCTCTCCCCTAAGTGAAAACCATCGAATCCTAGCGAACCTCCCTTCTCTCTCCTCGGAGTTGGAAGAGGGGAGAACAACTAGGGTTCGATCGCGATTTTCCGCTTTACACTATATATATTGATCATCAACCTTGGCAACAAGGTGGACTAAACCCTCATCTCACAATTACAAAATTACATCACACGATACAAAGATTGACCATTACACCAATATAATGATATACATGATATAGAATGAACCTAAATCAAATCTCCAAACATGCAACACCATCAGAAATCTCACCAAGATCAACCGCAATATGCTACACCACCAAGAATACTGCATAACACGAAGAATATCACCGGATAAAAAAAAACATCAATAACGCACACAATGATCAATGTAGACCACCAAAACAAATAGGACACGATTAGGAAACATCAACAACCATATTAAAACCACTCTCAATGGTTCAACCAACACCACTTATGAAATTTTGATCAATCAAAATTTGAAACTCAAGAACACTCAAATGACAACAACTCGGACTAGAAAGATAGCTTGCAGATCAAAGAATCATGAATTGTTGATATATGGAGATTGATCAGGAAAGTCCTGCACACTCATCATGTATCCTAGCAGGGGTTTTTGGTGTTTTTTTGTTGAAAAAACTGATGTTGTAAGATAACCCTAAAAATAACCGACTTTGAGTGTTGCCCTAAAAATCACTTATTATAAGTGGTTGGAATGTTTAAAGGTATTGTAATGATGTTGTACTGATTTACTAGATAATAAGAAAATATTGGATGATTGTGTTTGGTGGATGTATCCCATCTTGGGTGAACCATGTTAAATCTTCATGTTATTTTTGTTATGCATTTTTTCTTCATCTTTTGTGTTTTCTATCTACAAATAATTATTAATTTACATTTGCTCCAGATCTGTCCAAACCCTAATAATTGGTAAAAGAGCCATGTATTTCTATAAATTGCTAGGTGTTGATGACTCTTTTGACACACCCTCCAATAGTCAAGTAGCCAATGTGAGCACTCACCACCTCTCCTGAAAAAGCAATTAGTTTAGGAAAACTAACTACTCCAAGGTCTCTATAGTCGGGTCACGACAGTGATGGGAAACCCAATGGTTGATGTGGTTGTACATCTTAAGGGGCCTGTTGGTTAAAACTAAATTCCATTGATTGTTAATGGCTTAACTGCCTCCTCTTTTTTTTTGCATTTTATGACTTAAGCTTCTCTGAAAAATAAACTGTGAAGAGTAAAGGAAATAAGAAACAACAATGAAACCTATTCAATAACAACTTAACAAGGTACTCAAATAATTCGATGTCATCCAAAGATTATTAGATATTATCCACATTAGCATTCAACAATGAACCTCTAGTAAACCTCCAAAATATCACCTACCACAATACTTCTCATACACAACTTACAAGCACAATATGATTCATAAATTAATAAACAAAATATCAAACCACATTTCTAATTCCAAATAATATACATTACCAGATCACAGAGAACAACTTCGTATAATAAATGCATAGATCAGGCAATCTACAAGCTGTTTCTTGTATTAATTTCAAAGAATGTGTAACAAAAATAACTCAAATTCTTAACAATCTGAAAAATAATCTAAAATCTCTAAGTGGGCCACAAATCATCAATTTAGGGACCTTACAAATGAATCCAAATTTTCAATTTATATATTTTTTTACCCTACTATTTAGGAAATAAATCTAACCTAAATTAAGAACTCAAAATTGGGAGTCGCTGTTAACTTGCAAGTTTCTACCTTTATACTCCAGTTAACTATTATGAAATAGAGGTTGCATAAGCACTACAAAGACCATGATGTGTGAACCAAGATTTTGTAGTCATGCAAAATTTTGCTCAAAACTAGAATGTGAGTTGGAGCTGCACCTGAAATATAAAATTGGGAGTCATGCACGAAGTCCTGTTATCTTTAGAAGCTACGTGTTTATCTTTCACTTTTTAATATAAGATTTATAATTATTAATAATGCATGCAACTGCTTGAATAAGAGGGTCAACTACATGCTTAATTCTAAATTTGTATTTCTTCAAAACTTCCTTTGCATGCTTCTTTCCCTTCTGTAACTCCCCTATTGTTTCTGCCACTTCTTGACATTGGGTAATCAGGTTTGTTTATGTGTCCATTAGTATGACATTGAACTGAGCTGGAGGTCCCAAATGCTGGGCCTCATATGCATCCCACTAATTCAATACTTTCTCTTCCTCTATGACCCCCGTACTAGTTAACCCAAACCCAAAAGCTCCGAGAAAATGCTTTACAAAATTGTTATATTTCAAAACTTCCCTAAGGAGAGGGATTCAAATTTCTACCACAGCCTTCACATACTACGGAAGCATTTCAATATTCAGTTCCAAAATGAATGTATAAGATTACAAGTTCTTACAACTATCTCCTCCTAAGAGGTCCTCCTCCATCATTACCTCTTCTCCAAAATGCATAACTTTATTCAAAATTCGGAACTGTTTATTAAAAATGTTTAGTTTTCATTCCCATTGTATAGAATAAGAAGCTAATTTTGCCTGCATGTACTGCCTCTCAGTATACCCTCATGGTATCCTACAAAAATAACCTAATCTTGGTAGTATTTATCTGAGGCCATGATTTAGCTACAACAGCCATCTGTCTCACCTCCATTAATGTTTTTACTTCTCCCTCTGGTAGTTATGAGGTTGAAGGTAGGTTGTGAGTCCTACAAGAGTCTAAAGGTTTACTCATCTCTACTAGAATCTTCTTATACTGCCCTAACTGTGCTTCAAGATCTGTGTTGGAGGTATGCTCCTTCTCTATGCATCCCCTTATGACACTAGTGGCTAGTTCTAAAGTGTCTAAATCTCCTCACTTTGTTTGCATGCTGATTAAAGGCATATTGATTTCTTGTAAGGATGAAAACTCAACCTTTTGAGAACCCATATGGTGTGTAGCACCAGAATCTATGATCCATGGAGATAAGAATGATGATGATGTAGCAAGCAAGGCCTTGCCTTTTAAGTTCTCTTTGTCCTTAGTATTTTCTTGATTTGAAGAAGATGCTTTAACAAAATCAGCTTACCCAATATTATTCCTTTTTAGTAGAAAAGTGAGGTATGTTGGCAAGAACAATGAAGGAAAACTGGGAGGGGAGGGGGTGAATCAGTTTTCAACGGATTATCAATCTTAACGTAAAAAGAAAACTTGATCAACTACAGTAACAAAAAAGATAAGAAAATTAACAGCACAACACACAACACCAATATTTTGACGTGGAAAACCTGATTAAGGGAAAAACCACGGTAGGAACCTACCCACAATAAGATGATACTCTGCAGTAGTATGTAAAAATATTACAATGGGAAATGCACATGCATTTAGACACACTATCCAGAGCTCACTACTCACAATATAATAACTTGGAAGGTGACAACCCTCAGGAAATCTCACTGACTTACAACAAGATTCAAACTATAATCCAAAAGGAGTGAACTACAATAATAGCATATGCTAATGCCTAATGACAGTTCTGGTTAAGCATATTTGTTTTTCATGCAAAATATATCATTGCTCAATACACCACACCAAAATATTAATTCCTTTATTCGCTCAAACACCACTCTCTGATAATGTAGATACCACATGGACACCTAATTTACATGACTACATCACGTATATATATTGATCATCAAACTTGGCAACAAGGTCGACTAAACCCTCATCTCACAATTACAAAATTACATTACATGATACCAAGATCGACCACCAGACCAATATAATGATATACATGATATAGAATGAACCTAAATAAAATCTCGAAACATGCAACACCATCAGAAATCTCGCCAAGATCAACCGCAATATGCTACACCACCAAGAATACTGCATAACATGAAGAATATTATTGGATAATCAAAAAATTTAATAATACACACAATGATCAATGCAGACGACCAAAAGAAATAGGACACAATCAAGAAATATCAACAAGAACATTAGAACCATCCACAATGGTTGCACCAACACCACTTATCAAATCTTCATTGATCAACATTTGAAACTCAAGAACACTCAAACGGCAGCAACTCAGACTAGAAAGATAGCTTGCAGAGTACTGAATCATGAACTATTGATATGTGGAGACTGATCAGGAAAGTATCGTACACTCATCATGTATCCTAACAGGGGTTTTTGGTGTTTTTTTGTTGAAAAAATGGATGTTGTAAGAAAACCATAAAAATAACCAACTTCGAGTGTTGCCCTAAAAATTGCTTATTATAAGTGGCTGGAATGTTTACAGGTATTGTAATTATGTTGTACTGATTTACTAGATAATAAGAAAATATTGGATGGTTGTGTTTGGTGGATGTAGCCCATCTTGGGTGAACAATGTTAAATCTCTGGGTTATCTGTGCTATGCATTTTTTCTTCATCTTTTGTGTTTTCTATTTGCATATAATTTTTAATTTATATTTTCTCTAGATCTGCCTAAACCCTAACAATTGGTATCAGAGTTGTGTATTTTTGTAAATTGGCAGGTGTTGATGACTCTTTTGACACACTCACAAACAGTTAGGTAGCCAATGTGAACACTCACCACCTCTCCTGAAAAAGAAATAAGTTTAGGAAAACTAGCTACTCTAAGGTCTCTATAGCCAGGTCACAATGGTGATAGACAACCCAATGGTTGATGTGGTTGTACCTGTTAAGGGGCTTGCTGGTTAAAACTAAATCCCGTTGATTGTTAATGGCTTAACTTCCTCCTTTTTTTTTGTATTCTTATGATTTAAGCTTCTCTGCAAATAAACTTTGAAGAGTAAAGGAAACAAGAAAACAACAATGAAACCAATTCAATGCCTACTTAACAAGTTACTCAATTAATTCCCCGCAATCCAAAGATTATTAGATATTATCCAAATTAGCATTTAACAATGGACCTCCATTAAACCTGCAAAATCATTAACTTCACAGACTTATGGAAATAAAATCACCAATAATATCGCCTACAAAAATAATTCTCATACACCACTTATGTGCGCAATATGATTCATAAAGTAATAAATAGAAGATCAAACCATGTTGCTAATTCTAAATAATAGACATTACCAGATCAAAGAGAACATCTTTGTAGAATATATGCGTACATCTGGCAATCTACAAGCTTCTTCTTGTATTAATTTCAAAGAATATGTAACAAAAATAACTCAAATTCATAACAATCTACAAAATAATCTAGAATCTCTAAGGGGGCCACAAATCATCAAAATTCTCAATTTATAGAGTTTTTTGCCCTACTATCTAGGAAATAAATCTAACCTAAATTAAGAAATCAAAACTAGGAGTCGCAGTTAACTTGCAAGTTTCTGCCTTTATATTCCAGTTAACTATTACGAAATAGAGGTTGCATGAGAACTATGAAGACCATGTTGTATGACCCAAGCTTTCATAGTCATGCAAAAGTTTGCTAAAAAATGGAACATGAGTTGGAGCTATAACTGAAATACAAAATTGGGAGTCATGCACAAGGTCCTTCTATCTTTAATAGCTATGTGTTTATCTTTAACTTTTTAATATAAGTTATAATTATTAATAATGCATGCAACTACTTGAACAGGAGGGTTAGCTACATGCTTAATTCAAAATTTGTACTTCTTCAAAACTTCCTCTGCATGCTTCTTTCCCTTGTCTAACTCCCCTATTGTTTCTAACACTTTTTGATATTGGGTAATCAGGTATGTGTATCTATTTATCAGTGTGACATCGAACTAAGCTGGAGGTCCCAAATGTTTGGCCTCATATGCTTCCCATTGATTCAATACTTTCTCTTCCTCCATGATCCTCATACTGGTTAACCCCAACCCAAAAGCTCCGAGCAAATGCTTCACAAAATTCTCATATTTCAAAACTTCCCCAAGGAGAGGGACTCGGATTTCTACCACATCCTTCAGATACCACTGAAGCATTTCTATCTTGAGTTCCAAAATGTATGCGTAAGATTGCAAGTTCTTACATCTATCTCCTCCTAAGAGGTCCTCCTCCATTATTACCTCTTCTCCTAAATGCAAAACTTTATTCAAAATTGGGAACTATTTATTAAAAATGTTTAGTTTTCATTCCCATTACATATAACAAGAAGCTAATGTTCTTCCTTCCTGTATTGCCTCTTGGTATACCCTCATGGTATGCTACAAAAATAACCTAATCTTGGTAGCATTTATTTGAGCCCATGATTTAGCTGCAACAACCACCTGTCTCACCTCCATTAATGCTTTTACTTCTCCCTCTGGCAGTGATGAGGTTGGAGGTAGGTCGTAAGTCTTACAAGAGTCTAGAGGTTTACGCATCTCTACTAGCAACTTCTTATACTAGTTAGGATATGAACATCCACCTATTTTTCTGCTTCATCCCTCTCTTCTGCATCCATCTGTTTAAGATCTTGAGATGAAGCAACTTGGTGAACCAGACAAGTTTGGAGAGAAATATTAACATTTAGCTATTGTTGCTCATGCAATTCTCCTAACTTATTACTGACTTCTCCAAATGTCCTCCCTTCCTTATCTAATTCTTCTCTACCTTGCCCTACAACTATGTCCTTAAGGAGGTCTTCTTTATCTTGAGGGGTTGAGACTAATCTTTCATTTAACAAATCTTTCACCTCATCTCGTTCTTTCTCCCCTCCAAGTGACTATTGTTCCGTAAGCTATTCCTCTTCATGTTCAGAGTGTGATTTAATATTTCTGATAATTACACTCTTGGTGGTAGGCCTCAATGCATGTGTCCTAGGTTGTACTGCAGTTGTATCAACCGGTGGTGGTATAGGAGCATTGGTAACTAGGGCCTTTGTTGCAGTTGTTGGCAGAGGCTAAGTGGGCACATTCTCATCTATTTACGTTCTTTCTTCTTCATCCTAAGCACAGTCTCCTACAACCTGTCCTATAGTTGTCCTTGGCAGAAGAAGTTCAGCTAGTGGCTCAACTTCTAATCTATCTATTACTCCCAGGTCCGTAGCCTTCTTCAATAACTTAGACTCCCTCACTTTTACATGAAGCATTTTCAACAAGTATTCAGTGCTATCTTGGGGCCCCACTACTTCATCAGGGTTAGTAGATGTATTCTGTCTTGAACTCAATCTTGTTTTCCAAGCATACTCTTTATAACCCCTTGATTGGGGCACCCCTGAAGTAGACTATTTCTCCTTCCCCTTTGAAGCACTTAGCCTAACCCTTTGACTTAGCCACTATTTAGTCCTGTTGATGACCTCTTGGGAGACCTTTTCTATATTCACATCCTAATTTTCACACCACCTTATTGGGGAGAGGGGCCTTTTATCAATTTCTTTCTTTTTGTATGCAACATTGAGCAAGTCTCCATCATCCCTCAAATCTTTAGGGAGATTGGTTTCAATTCCAAAATCCCTTATTTGGGGCACTGATAACCTATTGTAGTTCTTCTCTCTTACCTAAAAGATATCTTGGAGGTTTGCCCAAAAATCCTCCAGTCTAGGCTTATGCCACGCATATGCCTTAGGCATAGCTTGCTTGAGTTTCCTGTAGGGATCATATAATTCCCTAGCATAACCAAATTCTTTAAAAGATTCAAATCTTGGAGGTCTGGCTCTACCAACTTTGCCTCTTGTGTCTGTGAGCAAGAGAAATACCTAATATATACTGAAAAGTCAATCCTTGTTTTGTGCTTGGATGACAGGAGGGATTGGAGGCCTAGCAACTACCTGACATATTCTAGTAAGATGATCTATTCATTATAGTACCTTGGCAACAATATTGGGTTTCTTGTAAACCCATCGACCCTTATGTAGGTGGAGCATGGGTTTTGGATAAACCAGCATGCCCACTCTCGAATGATAGCCATGGCCTCCAAGATAATCCTGTATCTTGTATTTCTTGTAAGTTTAATAGTTATAGGAAAAAGGAAGGCATCATTGATCTTTTAAAATGTGCCTTTGCATTTATAAGAAGGAGTTGCGAATAATATTCCCATACCTTTTTCTGGCCTTCTTTATCCCCTAGTTGACCGTCAACCTATAGGCCTGGAAATTTTCTAGCTCTTGCACCCACCTAGATGACATAAGAGGTAAAGAAGAATTTCTTCATCTAGTGGACCTCTTTCATCTATCTACATATGTTGTCCAAAATGATCTGAGGCCAGTCAAAATATGGCTTTCCTACAAGGATGGTTGTCATGAATTGGAACATCCATGGTTGAAAGTGTTTGTAGTCGGGCTTGCCAAAGGCCTTGCTTAACATGATGATCATCTCTCTTTGAGGCTCTTTAAATTCTGCCATCAGTATTTATGTGGCCATTAGGCCTATTTTCCTCTCTTCCTCCAACCAATTCTCATTTATGTGCCTCTTGATTGAAGTCACATTGTTGTTCCACACCTTCAAGGATTCCTCTTCAGTTGAGAAGAATATCTTATCTCTGGTTGGGATGCTAAACACAAATCCCAACATATCAGCTGATAAATCTATCATTGTTTTACCCTGTGCGTTTATGCATTTACTAGTGTTAGGGACATAGAATTCGGCAATTGTCATTATAAACTCTGGACCTTGCTCTGACTGTGGGAAGATGGTAGCCTCTACTAGGCTTGATCTCCTTATCCTCCTCTATGGGGCTTCCAACCTTGGTTTGTCCAACTAGGTTTTAATGTCTTTAATTTTGATGTGCCTGATCTCAGTATCAGTCACCCATTTAATTTGATCATCCAACTTTGAAGCGTAAACTTGCCCTTAGTAATGGTACTTCATGGTTGCCAAAAGTCGATCAATGTCCATGCCTCTCTTGCTGGAAGCTGGGTACATCTAATTACTTGAATCTGCAAGAAGGAAACAAGTATCAATGCCTTATACAGAACATTAAAAAAACTTCATTTACCTCGGGACTCCGGGGTTTCGAGATGGGTAGTTCTCTTTTTTTTAAAACAAGGACCTCGGAACATTGGGGTTCCTAGATAGGAAAGCCTGAGAAAACTCCAAAACTCCAAGGTCTCGGACCAGATAAAAAGATACTCAAAAGGTTTTAAAGAATAAGGGCTTGTAAGAATGGACCTCAGAACTCCGGGGTTCCGGGGTTGGTGGTATTGCTTCTTCGAAGGGGTAATACAGAACTCCATGATTTCAAGGTTCTGGGTTCATCACGTGTTAGATTCAACAATAACCTCGAAACTTCAGGGTTCTGGAGTTGGGAAAATTAACAAACCTCAAATTCTGGGGTTCCGAGGTTCTGAGTTAGAACTAGGGCACGCAGGAACAAAAACAAAACCAAAAACAACAAAAACCCGAAACAAGAATAAGATCTAAACTACAAATGATGAGGAGGGCAAGAAAAATCACCAACTTGCTGAGAAAAACTGCCCAAGAATGCAAAAGGAGCTCGAAAGGATGGAGGCACGAAGTCAAGAGATAAGAAAGCAAGAGCTCTGGAAGGTTGAATGCACAAATGAGATTTAAAAGTTCACTATTCATATTTAAACCCCCCCAAACCTCGTCTGTACACACACCTTAAATAGGACCTTGGGACTCCAAGGTTCTAGAGTTTCAAGGTCGACAACAAAAACCAAAGAACAAACACCTCACCTCAAGATTTTGGTGTTCTGGGGTGAGGGAAAATAAGTAATCAAATAAGGAACAACCTAGGGAGTCTGGGATTCTGAGGTTCCGAGGTTGATGAACGAAAACCAAAAAATGAACAATCAACCTCAGGACTCCAGGGGTTCAGAGTTCCGAGGTTGACAAACAAAACACAATGTACCTCAAGACTTTGGAGTTCCGAGGTAGACAAAACCAAACACACCTCGGGAGTCCGACACTCTGGAGTTCTGAGGTGTGTAACACAAAACACAAGACAAAGCACCACTTCAGGACTCAAGGACTCTGGAGTTCTGAGGTAGGTACACTAACAAGCACAGAAAAGACCAACCCTGGGACTCTGGGATTTGAAGGTGGACAAAGAAAAGAAACAAAAGGAAAGAGACCTCGGGACTCCAGAATTCTGGGGTTCCGAGGTGAAAGAAGTAAGAACCAAAAGAAAAAAACCAATAAAAAGGAAAAAGGGGACCCATATTTTCAACAGAAGGAAACTAATAGGGGTTAGGTATGCAGAGCATAAAAATAGCAACTATCTGGGAAAAATGGCTCAAGGTAATTTAGAAATTCAGAATCTCTGGTTAACCCAACACCTAAGGCTATTGTCATTCAAAAGGATATATAAGAGAAAAAGATGAGTGAACCAATGAACAAACAACCAAGTTGAGAACAGAACATGATTAACTTATAAGTGTGTGCGTAAGATTTATTACTCCACCATTTTCAATAATGCAAATAAATAGAGGAAACTAGGCCCAAGCTACGTAAGTGAAGTCAACCAATATGTTTCATGCAAGGTCATCTTGGGCATAGTTCTGCTGCCAGTCAGGCGTCTGTAGCCCCAACAGAGATACCCCAGATTCCCTTCAAGAAGTTCTCTATTGCCAGCCAAGTGTTCGTAGGCCTGATGGAGGTTACTTGAAACAGCCATTTTTAGTTGCATTAAGAGGATCATTTCTTTTTCTTTTCATTTTCTTTTCTGAAAACATCATGGAATATAGAAGGACTAACTTTTCAAATAGTGAAGTCTGATTACTGGGTTGGGAACCACGGTGGATAACGCGAAACATCCCGACTTCTCATTTTTCACTTGGACACAAGTTCATCTGACATCTTACCATATTTTCTGATGTACCGTAATGTGATGGTAGTGCTGAGTTATCAAGCTAGCCTTTTTCAATTGAAAGTCAAAACCTCCAATCATATTTAAACCATTATATACCACTTTGAACAAATGTAGACAAAGGTTTCAAAATTAACCAAATGACAATGAATTTGTAAATAGAAAAGAGTCAAAGTCTCTCAAAATTTGGCAACATTTTATGCAAAGGACACCTCGTACAATATCTAAGAGAAAATATATATATCCTGACACAATGCAACGAAAGAAAATGAAACAAAACAAAGAAACAAAATAAAAAGGGAAACAAGCATACAACAAAGTGGAAACACAACAAACATGCAAAAACCCAAACAAGCAACAAAGAAAACAAAACAAAAACAACTAATCTACTATATACAACAGGTCAAGCTTTACTGAAGATTAATTGAAGTAGTGCTTGAGGAACTGACCATTGATGGGCAATGGTATAGGTTCTCCAATCAAAGAGCTTAACCTAAAGGTGTTTTCTCCTAAAATTTTGGCTATTTGGTAAGGACCTAACCAAAACCTTTCAAACTTTTGGTGATCACCTTTCTTCTCCTTGGCCTTATCCCATAACAAAACTAGGTCAGATATCTGAAAGGCTGTCACCTTGGCTCTTTTTTCAAACCATCGCTTAACAACGACTTGGTGCTTGGTGAAGTGTTGTAGGGTATTAATCCATTTTTCATCAAGTTTTAATAGATTTAGGAGGTGAATCTCTACCTGATCCTCAATTTCAAGTTCTTTCATTAAATGGAGGACAAGTATTTGTAAATTGATTGGGAAGATAGGAGATTGGCTATAAACAAGGTAATAAAGAGAAGTTCCCAGGACAACTTTTACTCTGGTTCAATCAACCCATAAGGTATATCTCAATTGCTTATGCCAGTCCCTTGAATTATTTTCAAGTAGATTTTTAATGACATCTAGGATGTTGTTGTTTGTAGATTCATCTACTTTGTTACCTTGCAGATAGTAGTTGGATGAGAATTTTAGGATCACCTTATATTAGTATGACCATTGCATCAGTTGTGCAGAAGTAAAAGCAGGGCCATTGTCACATACTAGAGAAAACGACATGCCAAACCTAGTGACAATGTGTTCTTAAATGAATTACAAGACTACCTCTGTAGTAGCATGCAATGGCTTCCATCCATCAGGTGCAATAATCTGTTGCTGTAAGAATAAACTTATGTCTTATAGATGAGTTAAGATTAATGACACCTATGAAATCCAGTGCCCATTGGGAAAAAGGTCTTACCTCAAACACTGGTTGGAGAGGCATGGTGGGATTCCTCTCTCTGGAGGCTGTGGTTTGGCATGTATGATAGTGATGAACATTCTCATGAGTATCCTTAACAATACTAGGCTAGTAATATCCAACTTTCAAAACTTGATGTACTATGGCATCCGTCGACCCATGAATTGTACCATACTTTCCATGGAATTCATTGATCATTTTACGGGCCTTTTGTTGATTAAGACATCAAAGGTAGATACCTTCGTAATTCTTTCTATAAAGTGTCGAATCCTTGAATATTTTTGGCACTTTTGAGCCTTAAAGCTCATCTTTGCGTGGTTGTCAATCCCCCAGGACACTTATTATTTAGCAATATGAAAACTAAATCCATGTACCATAGGTCCTGAGTGAAGGATTCCAACATATACTATTGGCATTGGATTTGAGGGATGCTAGCTTCCATGGTTTGTGATAAACCTTACCTCTGACTAACTTCATCTAATGCATCTCTAGATCAAACTCTTGTAATATTTCCATGCATTTCCCTTGACGTTCTCCTAGCTCAGACTGCATAAGTAGTGACTTCACCACTTGATCAGGGACAATCGCATAGATTTTACTCCTCAGGATATAATGCCTGAATTTCTTGATTGCTCTTACTAATGCTAAAGCCTATTTTTCAAGAGCAGAATATCTCACCTCAACACTCTTTAAAGGGATCTCATAAAGACAATGGGTTTCTCGTTCCCTTCTTGTCTCTATATCAAAATAGCCCCTCTTGAGTGTAATGAAGGAAAAGAATATATGTAGAATGGTAGGGTATAGGTAGCGCTAGTTAATATGGGGGCTTCAGTGATGGATTTATTGATATGGGTGAAATCCTCTTTTGCTTCAGTAGTCCATTCGACCTTAGCATCCTTCTTCATCATTTCATTTAACGACTTGACTATCTTTGCAAACCCAGTGATAAATTTTCTGACAAAATTGATATTCCCGAAGAAAGCTCTCATCTCCTTTTTACTATCGGGCATTTGTACTTTCAGTAACGCTTCTACTCTATCTGGGTCTATAGATATCCCCCTTTCATAAATTAAATGATTGAGGAGCCTTCCTTCAGCCACCCCAAATACACACTTCTTGGGGTTAAGGGAAATCACATATCTTTGACATCTCTCCAGAACTTTTTGAAGGTGATCCAGGTGATCTTCTCTGACCTTGGAAAATATGGTCAAGTTATCCATATATATAATGATACATTTTCCAATCAGATCTTTGAAGGTCGTATTCATCATTGTTTGGAATGTTGCCCAAGTGTTAATTATTCCAAATGGCATCCTTTAGTATATGCATATGTTCCCCACTTCATGGTAAACATTGTTTTATACGATCTTCATAATTCACCAAAACCTGGTTATATCCAGAATAACCATCTAAAAATGACATCATTTATGAACCTTTGACTATTTGTAGTACCTCATCCAAGGAAGGAAGTGGATAATTATCTTTTTCAGATGCTTTGTTAAGGTTACAAAAATTGACACAAAGTTGAATTTCCCCATTCTTTTTTCTTACTGGTACCAAATTGGCAACCCAAGTAGAGTGACGTATCGAGAAAGTGATCCTAGCAGAGAGCAACTTCTGCACTTACTTGAAAAACAAGGGTTCTATTAGCGAATGAACCGGTTGTTGTTTCTGCCTGAATGACTTCATATTGGGTTTCAGGTGTATAACATGAGTGAATATTGATGCATCAAAAGTGTTTACATCTTCGTACCCCCATGCTATTACATCAATTAACTCTTTCAAGATTTGTAAAAATATTTCTCTTTCATTTTGAGTGCAAATCTTCCCAGTATAGACAATCTTCTCTTGGCCTTCCCGGCCAATATTATGTGGCTTGTATTTCTCGACATCTAAATCTATTGTTAATCTCTCTCTTTCCCTGTGATCAAAATCGAAAAGCCTCTCTAGGGTTACCATACCTTTAGGAATAACGTTGGTAGGTAAATTCATAATTTCATCATCATTCCCATCATCAAGATCATCTAATCTATCTTTCTCATCAATGATTTTTTCTTCAAAAGCCCCTGAGTTGGCAAGAAAGGCTAGGATATGAGTTTGATCCTTGAAAACTTGAAAGTGTTTAATGTTATCTGGCACAACAAGTGTAGAGACCAACTCTACGAAAAACTTCTTTCAAGGAGATTGGCTCACTGGCTCTAATGTACTTGTTGCTACAGCTAATGCATCTGATATCCCATTTACTTTCTTGGGTACCAACTGAATATTGAAAGCATCAAAATCCTCAACCAACCCCATACTCTATTCTTATATGATTCTAACCTTTTATCATGACATGCATATTTGCTTCGCACTTGTTCAACCAATAGTTCAGAATCTCCTTGCACTTTCAAGAATTTAGCTCCTTTCTTATGAGCGAAGAGTAGTCCTCTAATTAGGGCCTCATAGTCTATCATATTATTAGTGCAAGGGAATTGGATTCGGTGAAAGGCTAGAAAGGTTTTACTCTTTGGACTTGTTAAATCTACGCCTGCTCCACTACCTTGCTTGGATCTTGACTCATCAAACTTAAAAAACCATATTTCATCTTTCTATTTTTTTACATTCTTCACCTTAGGATCAATGATAGATTAGCTTCTGAAGGTGATTGTTGTCTTTTGGGTTTAAGGTCTTGCAACACCTGACGTTGTTCAATTATTGGTTGTAAGATTACTTCAAGGGTGTTAGGAGTGGTCTGTTCTGTTAGAGGTTGCACTTGGGATTATGTTTATTTATTCTCATGTTTAAGTGGGATATCCTCATTCTCTAATTTGGAAATCTCAACCATGAAGATCTCCTTGTTATATTGTCCTGGTTGGGAATTTTTATTTATAATATCCATTATTTGGGGTATTATTCCCTCGCAACTTGGAATTTGAATTTTTTCCATGTTGATGATATGATCAACGTCTTTGCATGTGACTGGTCTCATCAACTTTGTAATCTCATTCTGACATGAGATACATGACATCTCTGAGTGCTCCTCATGATGTATCTGACACCATGTTGGAAGCAACAAATCTTGTATTTTCATAGAATCTCCCAGGAAACACGTCCCTTGTTTCACTATTGTAGTGAAGCCTTTGACCCATCCTCTATATGCAGTTATATCAACTTGACGTAATAGGGGAAGAGTGGGTGTGGAGAACATGATGATTTCATTGACTTTATAGACTCTTGGACTCACTTTAGCATATGCCACCTCATTGGGAGCTCCATAATCCGTGAATAACTTCTTCAACTTGGGTTCTCTATCATTTCAAATCTGGTTGCTCACCCCCTTCCATGGAAGCCATAAGTATGTAAAAGAGGTTGAGAAATATCCTCCCAAAGTTTTTGACCAATCCCTACTGAGGAGAATCCCATATACTTCTAGAATATCCACCACCTGAATGTTGATGTAATGGGATATGCGGGGATCAATGCCCAACTAGATATACACATCTTTTAATTCTCCAATTACATTGATCTAGGTCTTGTCTAGTTGTACCACTTTACTATTTGCACGTACTAGATTAAGGTCGAGCTTTTGACATATAGAGTAAGGCATTACATTTCTAGAAGCACTTGAATCTACCAAATAGTTGTGCAAATGCTTTCCACAAATCCTCAAACTAAGTAAAGATGGTGGGTTTTCAATTGCATCGCTACTGACATTGGCATTGACTTCGTTAAGGATAGCCATCTTAACCTCATTGCTCTGCGACTCTAATAGTTCCAACTTCCCAAGGAGAGCCTTATTTTGTTCAAGGCAATATCTAAGTACTTCCATTAGGGACATAGTGGTAACAGTCCTCTCCATCTCCTTGGTAACATAAAATGATCCTTTCAAAATATAATCTTGCCCTTGAGTTTGCCTAGGGCATGCTCCTTGAAAATCCTGGGGAGGGTGAGTATTGTTGCTTGCATTCGCATCAAGAGGTATGAATCCACCCTTTGGGGGAGGTGCCTCTATTAATGGAGCCTTGCCTTGACTCCTAAGATTGTAGTTGTTTTTGGTCTAAAAGGCCTGAGCATCATAAACACATGGTTCACCTTCAGCTTCAACTTGAAACTCTTTGCACAGGAACATATCAACCAACATTGCAGTATTAACTTTCTTGAGTTGGTCATTAGAGAAATCCTTTGGTTGAGAATCAAATTGAGTGATTCTTATGATCTTCTCGAACTAGGCACAATTAACCTCATTTTGTACAACTGTATTATGCAACCTACACCAATTAGTCAATAAATTCATATCAAAAAGGTTAACACTTTGAGTGTTATTTGGGTTATTTCGTGCATCAAGATGATCATGGTTCACCACACTATTGTTTCGACTTGTGTTCCATTGCCTATTGTAAGGTTTCCTATTATACCTTTGGTTTTGGTTCTGGTTGTTGTAGTTTCACTGATTATTGTATGGTTGGGATTGGTTATACCCTCCTGGGGATTCATCTTCAACTGACTCAAATCTGAAGTAATTTGTGAGATCATTTTCTTTAATGCTTCTACTTCAGCGTATACATGAGGTCCTTGAGTCTCGGGCATCATAGCTAGAGGTTGGCTTGTTGTGTGAGTATTACCAAATTGTTGATTCCCCCTTGTACTTGACCAACATATTGCATTTGAGTGGGAGCAGTATTGGTATTAATCTACCAAGTCAAAGTTTGGGCAGAAAACTGTTGATTATCCTAGGGTTGGGTGTTGGTATTATGAATGACTTTGTCATGTGTTGCATTGGTTTTGCCATTGATGTCAACACTTGTCTTCTTGGAGATCTACATTGTTTATTTTGCACTATGGTCACTGGTATATGCTTCCCCGATAGGTTATATTGTTCACCAATAACAGTGATGACTTGCTATCATTAGGAAATATTTGAATATCTCATAGAGCATCTTGGGTAATTTCCCCATCGACAGAGACTTAGGTGTTGAAGATTGGCATCGAATCGACAAGGACTAACAAAAAAATCTTTTTCCAGCTTTGATGGAGGAGAGCTACTTCTCAAGGGGAGTAGTTGGTTGAATGTTATGTTTTTGGAAACTTAACTACTTTGGAATTTGATGTCAAAGGGGGAGAGATATCTATGGAAAAACATTGTACTTTGGGAGAGATGTATTTTGGTTTTCGGTTTTTGTTTCTCTTACAGAACTTTGTATTGATCTACCCTTGGGAGACTTTTGGTCTATTTGTTTTTGGCATTCTATTTTTTGACACTTAAATGTTTTTCTATCTAGTGTTGCCATAAATGCCAAAGAGGGAGATTGTTGGTATTATGGATGACTTTGTCATGCATTGCATTGGTTTTGTCATTGATGTCAACACTTGCCTTCTTCAAGATCTACATTGTTGATTTGGCATTATGGTCACTGATATATGCTTCACCAGCAGGTTATATTGTTCATCGACAATAGTGATGACTTGTTATCATCTGGAGATCATTTGGTTATGTCGAAGACATGGATTGGAAGCTTAGATTTGGTGTTGTTCTTATTGGTCTAATCATGTTGACAAATTTTCCTTTATCGGCAGATAGGTCTAGGTTATGAACCAGTACATGTTTCATATTCCAGATCAGCACGACATGTTATGGAGATTGTTTATTGATTGGATAGTATGGTAATTGTATTGAGTCGACATGTTGTATCACATCAAGAATTATTTATGATAGATTTTAATTGTAATACCTTTAGTGAGACAACCTATACATTTGGTCTTAGGTTTTGTATAAATGTAAGACCTTATTGAAGATCAGATATGTACATGGATATGGAAATGGTATGACCAAATATGGAAGAGAGAATATAAGAAGATCCTTGTGCGAATCACACATACATTATTTGAAGGTTAAAGGAAAGGTTATGAAGATGTTCAAAGCTTAAACGAATACTGAATCTAGCATTGCAGATGTTATTTTGTGTAGTACATTATCATTGGATTTAACCATCCAACTGTGTAGTCAGTGTGACTCCTATTTTGTGATTGAGTAGTGAGCTCTAGGTGGTTGGCCTTTTTGCATGTGCAGACCCCATTTGTATATAGATACTATCTGTAGTAGTATCATCTGATTGTGGGTAAGGTTTCCCATGATGATTTTTCCCTTACTGGGTTTCCATGTCAAAATCTCTGTGTCATGTGTTGTGGATGTTGTGTCTCTTTTTGTTTTATGCATCAAGTTAAACCAGTAGTACTATAACTATTAATCCTTTTTATCGACACTTAATTTTAGTTTACCGGCAATAAGTTTAAGTTGGAATAACCTACATTTGGATTACAATTTATCTATAACTGGTTCACAACTAATTCACCCCCCCTCTTAGTTGTCCTTCCGGTTACTAACATTGGGATGCATAGATTGGCACCGGGTTCATTGTTGGGGCTCCTACAAGTGAAGGTGAAGGTAGCCCACAGAGTTGGTTATAGTTCCCTTTATAGTTCCCTTGATTCACTCCTATGACTAAATTGTATCCAATTCCCCCTGGTGTTTGGTTCATCTCATGATTCATGCTGATCGCCAACGTATAGACTTTTGCCAGGGTGTCCCTCTAATCTTGATGAGCACTCTTTTTGATAAGTGTAAATGTTCATGGGTCAATAGCTCTTAGATATGAGTCAATCACTACATTAGGTGCTACCTAGTAAGGATCTTGTAACCTCTTGAATTCCCTTTGAAAGTTGGTGTTGAAAGTTGTTAAAGGTTCATTTAGTGACTTCTTAAGGGAGGCGAATTGATGGTATAATGTCCCGGGGTCTACATACACCTTAATTTATTCAATTAAATCTCTCTCCAAAGCATCTCATTCAGCAATAGAATTTGTTGGTAGAGTCAAATAGCAGTTATATTCATTCTCCCCAAGTGAATATGGGAAAAGTCTACATACTACATCTTGTAGACTGCATCTTTGAATGCTTCAATATTCTCATCAGCCGTCTTACCCCCCAAATAATAAAATTTGCTGCAAAATTTATCTAGGTTTCTGGGTAGGTCATGTATACCCCCTGGTATAGTTCCTAATGACAGGTGGTATTGGTTAAAGTAGGCCATTGAAGTTGCTGAAAATGGACATTGAGTGACAAAAGGTGCAGCGATAGGTTGAGAACTAGGGATCAATTGATCTTATATGTTGAGTATGGATGACTGCACTGGTGAGGTTGTTGAGGGTTGTTTGTTAGCTTTATTTCTCTTTCTCCTAGTGGTAGGTCCTAACTCTACTAAGTCAAATGGTGAAGAAATTATCCTAAGGACTCTGTGGAATCTCTCAGGAGAGAAAGATGATATACGATCCAACTTAGTACCTCAATTTTTTGGTTGTGGAGGTGGTTGTGGATTTTCTTGTGGGTTAACTTGTGGATTTTCTTGTGGATTTTCCTATGGGAGAATTTTTCTTTGTGCCTTTGCTTCTATACTATAGCCCTTTTTCTTTCTTTGTCCAACTTTTCATTCTTGTAACCAATCATTATAATCTCTTGTACTATGCCAAGCTAGATCATATAGTTGGGTAAGAATGTTGTATTGCTCATAGTTGAGGTTAGTTTGGGTAAAGGGCAGCAATCCATATCTTGGAAGTACCATATGTGGTTAACCAATCAGGGGACTAGTATAAGGCCATCCCTCTAGTGCCATTTTATGTTGACGACTATTTTGACACACCTGCCAACAGTCAGGTAGCCAATGTGAACATTCACCACCTCTCCTAAAAAAGCAATAAGTTGACGAAAACAAACTACTCCAAGGTCTTTATAGTTGGGTCACGACGGTGTTGGGAATCCCAATGGTTGATGTGGTTGTACCTATTAAGGGGCCTGTTGGTTATAACTAAATCCTGTTGATTGTTAATGGCTTAACTTCCTCCTTTTTTTTTCAGTATTTTTATGATTTAAGCGTCTCTAAAAAATAAACTGCAGGGAGTAAAGGAAACAAGAAAACAACAATGAAACCAATTCAATAACAACTTAACAAGCTAATCAATTAATTCCCTACAATCTAAAGATTATCACATATTATCCAAATTGACATTCAACAATGGACCTCCTGTAAACCTGCAAAATCGTCAATTTCACAAACCTATGAAAATAAAATCACCAATAATATTGCCTACCACAATAATTATCATACACCACTTACATGCACAATATGATTCATAAAGAAATAAATAGAAGATCAAACCATATTGATAATTCCAAATAATAGACATTACCAGATCACAAAGAACAACTTTGTAGAATATATGCGTTGATCAGGCAATCTACAAGCTACTTCTTGTATTAATTTCAAAGAATGTGCAACAAAAATAACTCAAATTCATAACAATCTACAAAATAATATTAAATCTCTCAATGGGCCATAAATAATAAATTTGGGGACCCTTACAAATGAATTCAAATGATCAATTTATAGAGTTTTCTACCCTACTGTCTAGGAAATAAATCTAACCTAAATTAAGAACTCAAAACTAGGAGTCGTAGTTAACTTGCTAGATTCTACCTTTGTACTCTGGTTAACTATTTAGAAATAGAGGTTGCATGAGAACTACAAAGACCATGTTGTGTGAGCCAAGATTTCATAGTCATGCAAAAAATTTCTCAAAGTTGGAACGTGATTTTGAGTTGCAACTGAAATACAAAATTGGGAGTCATGCACGAAGTCCTGCTATCTTTAGCAGCTATGTGTTTATCTTTCACTTCTTAATATAAGATTTATAATTATTAATAATGCATGCAATTTCTTGAACAGAAGGTTCAACTACATGCTTAATTCTAAATTTGTACTTCTTTGAAACTTCCTCCGCATGCTTCTTTCCCTTCTCTAACTCCCATATTGTTTTTGTCACTTCTTGGCATTAGGCAATCAGGTATGTCTATCTATCCATTAGTGTGACATTTAACTGCACTAGAGGTCCCAAATAATGGGCCTCATATGTGTCCCACTTATTAAATACTTTCTCTTCCTCCATGACCCCCATACTGGCTACCCCCAACCCAAAAGCTCCAAGAAAATTCTTTACAAAATTCTCATATTTCAAAACTTCCCTAAGGAGAGGGACTTGGATTTTCACCACATGCTTCACATACTACTGAAGTATTTCAATTTTCAGTTCCAAAATGTATGCATAAGATTGCAATTTCTTACAGCTATCTCCTCCTAAGAGGTCCTCCTCCATTATTACCTCTTCTCCTAAATGCAATACTTTATTCAAAATTTGGGACTATTTATTAAAAATGTTTAGTTTTCATTCCCATTGCATAGAACAAGAAGCTAATGTTCTGCTTGCCTATACTGCCTCTTGGTATACCCTCATGGTATCCTATAAAAATAAACTAATCTTGGCAATATTTATCTAAGCCCATGATTAGCTGCAACAACCACTTGTCTCACCTCCATTAATGCTTTTACTTCTCCCTCAAGCAGTGATGAGGTTGAAGGTAGGTTGTTAGTCCTACAAGAGTCTAGAGTTTTACTCATCTCTACTAGCAACTGCTTATACTACCCCAGCTGTGCTTTAAGATCTATGTTGGAGGTATGCTCCTTCTCTATGCGTCCCCTAATGACACTAGTGGCTAGTTCTAAAGTGTCTAACTCTCCCCACTTTGTTTGCTTACCCAAGTTTATTTGGGATACTTTGTATTTGGGAGAGGTTTGACCTTTAGTCTTAAGTGGAACTGTCACATCTGCCACCACTTCACCAGAACCTATCCTTGATAAATGATGTACAATCTTTGGTTTCTTGACCTTTCTAGGCTCCTCCATGATTACCTGTTGTAATGTCACCTTAGGAAACTCTACCTTTCTCTTCTTCTTCTCAAAATTACATTGAAGCCACTATGGTATGTCTTTATCTTTGTCACCTTGATGTGAAACTATGTTGATAGTTACAATATGAACATCCGCCTATTCCTCTACTTCATCCCTCTCTTCTACATATGTTTGTTTAGGATCTTGAGGTGAAGCAACTCAGCAAGCCAAACTAGTTTGGAGAGCAATATTAACATTTAGTTGTTGTTTCTCATGCAATTCTCCTAACTTATCAATGACTTCTTCTGCAAACATCCTCCCTTCCTTATCTAATTTTGTTCTACCTTGCCCTGCAGCTATGTCCTTAAGGAGGTCTTCTTGATCCAGAGGGATTAAGACTAATCTTTCATTTAGCAAATCTTCCACCTCGTCTCGTTCTTTCTCCCCTCCAAGTGATTGTTGTTCCCTAGGATGTTCCTCTTCTTGTTCAGAGACATTCAATATTTCTGATAATTACATTCTCGGTGGTAGGCCTCAATGCCTGTGTCCTAGGCAGTACTATGGCTATATCAACTAGTAGTGGTATAGGAGCGTTGGTAACTAGGACCTGTGTTGCAGTTGTTGGTGGAGGCTGAGTGGGCACATCCTCATTTGTTTTTGTTCCTTCTTCTTTGTCCTGAGCACCTTCTCTTGCAAATTGCCCTATAGCTATCCTTGGTGGATGGACTTCAATGAGTGACATTGCTCCTAATCCATTTGTTACTCCCAGGTCTACAACCTTCTTCAATAACTCATACTTCCTCATTTTTACATGAAGCTTTTAAAATAAGTCTTTAGTGTTGTCTTGGGGGTCCACTGCTTCATCAGTGTCAGTAGATATATTATATCTTAAACTCAATCTTCTTTTCTAAGCATACTCCTTATAAACCCTTGATTGGGGCACCCCTGAAGTAGACTCTTTCTGCTTCCTCGTTGAAGCACTCAACCTAACCCTTTGACTTAGCCACTGTTTGGTCTTGTTGATGACATCTTGGGAAACCTTTTCTATATTCACATCCTCATTTGCGAACCAGCTTATTGGGGAGAAGGGCCTTTTATCAATTTCTTACTCTTTGTATGCAACATTGAGCAAGTCTCCATCATCCCTCAGATCTTTAGGGAGATTGGTTTCAATTTCAGAATCCCTTATTTATGGCACTGATAACCTATTGTAGTTCTTCTCTCTTACCACAAAACTATCTTGGAGGTTTTTCCTAAAATCCTCTAGTCTAGGCTTATGCCCCTCATATGCCTTAGGCATAGTTTGCTTGAGTTTTCCATAGGGATCAAAGAATTCCCTAGCATAATCAAATTCTTTAAAATTCAAATCTTGGAGATTGGCTTTTCCAACTTTGCCACCTGTATCTTTGAGCAAGAGAAATACCCAATAGATACTGAAAAGTCAATCCCTATTTCCAACTTTGCCTCTCTTACTAGAAGCTAGGTCCATCTAATTGCTTGAATCGGCAAGAAGGAAATAAGTATCAATACCTTATACAAAGCATAAAAAAACATCATTTACCTTGGGACTTTGAGGTTCTGAGATGGGTAGTTCTCTTTTTTTTTAAACAAGGACCGAACTCTAGGTTTTTGGGGTTCCCAGATAGGCAAGCCTAAACAAATTTAGGAACTCTGGGGTCACGTACTAGATAAAAAGAGACCCAAAAGGATTTAAAGAAGAAGGGCTTGTAAGAATAGACCTAAGAACTCCGAGGTTGGTGGTATTACTTCTTTGAAGGGGTAATCCAAAACTCTAGGATTCCTGGGTTCTGAGTTCATCAAGTGTTAGATTCAACAATAACCTTGAAACTCCAAGGTTTCGAGGTTGGGAAAAGAAACTAACCCAGAACTCCAGAGTTCAAGGGTTCCAAGTTATAACTAGGGCACACAGGAAGAAAAACAAAACCAAAAACAAGAAAAACTCACAACAACAAGAAGATTTAAACTGAAAACAACGAGGAAGGCAAGAAAAATCACCAACCTAGTGAGAAAAATTGGCAAGGAACATGAAAGGAGCTTGGAAGGTCGGAGGCACGAAGTAAGGAGGCAAGAAAGAAAGAGCTTTGGAAGGTTGAATGCACAAATGAGCTTAAAAATTTTGCTATTCATATTTATACCCCCCAAACCTCGTCTGTACACATGCCTTAAATAGGACCTCAGGAATCTGGGGTTCCAGAGTTTCGGGGTTAACAACAAAAACCAAGGAACAAACACCTCACCTCAGGACTCCAGTGTTCCAGGGTTCTAGGGTGAGGGAGAACAAGAAAGCAAACAAGGATCAACCTTGGGAGTCTCGGGTTCTGGGGTTTTGAGGTTGATGAACAAAAAAACAAGCAAATGAACAATCAACCTCAGGACTTTGGGGGTCTAGAATATCGAGGTTGACAACCAAAACACAACGTACTTTGGGACTCTGGGACTTCATAGTTTCGAGGTAGACAAAACCAAACACACCTTGAGAGTCTGAGACTTTGGAGTTCCAAGGTTTGTAACACAAAACACAAGATAAAGCACCACTTCGGGACTCTGGGACTCTAAAGTTCCGAGGTAGGTTCTCTAACAAGAACAAAAAAGACCAACCTCAAGACTTCGGGGTTCTGAGGTGGACAAAGCAAAGAAACAAAAGGAAAGAGACCTCAGGACTCTAGAACTCTAAGGTTTCGAGGTGAAAGAAGAAAGAACCAAAAGAAGCAAAGCAACAAAAATAAAAAAAAGGGGACCCTTATTTTCAACATAAGGAAATTGATAGGAGTTAGGCATCCAGGGCATAATAGCAGGGACTTTCATTTTTGAGTGGGAGAAGTGGATGAAACCAAACTCAAGGTCAAGTTCAATGACTAGAATTATCAGTTATGGAAAATGCAGATGGAGGATTTTGTATCAAAAGGATTTATGGCATCCACTGGAAGGAAAAATCAAATAAACCGATCACAATGTTAGATGTAGATTAAGATAGTTTGGACAAAAAGGCACTGGGAACCGTTTGGTTGTGTCTTGCGTCATTTTTAGCATTTAATATATCAAAAGAAACAATGACTTCAAATCTAATGGCGGCACTGGCTAAATTTTATTTGAAACCCTCAACTTTGAATAAGGTATTTCTTATGAAGCGTTTATATAATATGAAAATGACTTAGGGAGGATCTGTGGCAGATCATTTAAATGAATTTAATACAGTTACTAGCTAATTGACTTCTGTAAATGTTAACTTTGATGAAGAGGTTAGGGATCTCCTAATTTCATGTTCTTTGCCAGAAAGATGGAATAGATTGGTTATGGCTATAAGTAACTCTGTCTCTTGTTCAAATACTTTGAAATTTGATGATGTTGTTTGTGTTATCCTAAGCAAGGAAATGCGATAGAAAAGAATGGGTGAGACTTCAACATCATTAAGAACTATTTTGAATGTTGAGAACAAGGGAAGATCATAGGAAAAAGGAAAAGGCCCTGGGCATGAGAAGTCAAAGAAAGGTCTCTCTCAATCCAGAGGAAGAAAATATTGTTGGTACTGTGGAAATCCAGGACATTTAAAGAAAGATTGTTGGTCTCAGAAAAACAAACAAGGAGACATAAATGATGATGATAGTAAGGAAGCTAATGTTGCACTTGTAATACTTTACAAGATGCCTTGATGCCATGTTTAGATAATATTAATTATTCTTAGGTAATAGATTCAGGGGCTCTAGGTGATCATGAGCCTTGTCAGATTGTTGGAAAAGGCAAGATAAAAATCAAGTTGCAGAATAGAAATGGTTGGTTGTTGCAATAGGTAAGGCATGTTCCTAATTTAAGAAGAAATTTAATTTTTGTAGGACAACTAGGCAGTGAAGGCTTCGTAGTTACCTTTACAAACAATTAATGGAAGGTCACTAAAGGTTCATTAGTAGTAGCTAAAGGTGAAAAGGTAGGCACATTGTATTTATGTACTTGTAATACTTATTCTACCTTAGCTACTATAGAAAATGTTGATGCAAGGACAAGTACAATAGATGTTGCAAGGGTAGATTCAAAACTGTGGCACCATAGACTCGGGCACATGAGTGAGAAAGGGATGAAAATCCTTCACTCTAAAAATTTGTTGCTAGAATTGAAATAGATTGATTTAGAGTTTTGTGAAAATTTTGTTTTGGTAAACAAAAAGGAATCAGATTTCTCAAGGTTAGAAAATAGAAGAAGAGTGAGAAATTAGATCTTGTGCATTTATATGTATGGGAACCGGCTCAGGAATCATCTCTTGGTGGATCTTGTTATTAAGCTATTTTTATAGATGACGCAACCTGAAAAACATGGGTATATTTCTTAAAATAGAAATTAGATGTTTTTGAAGCTTTTAAGAAATGGAAAGCTTTGGTTGACAATGAGATAGGCAAAAGGTTGAACTGTCTCAAATCTGATAATGGAGGCGAAATTATTGTAGCAAAGCATTTGATGATTACTATTCATTCAATGGAATCTGAAGGCAAAAGATGGTTCTAGGAACCCCAAAAGAAAATGGTATGTCTAAGAGAATGAATAGGACAATCATGGAGCGTGCTAGGAGCATGAGATTGCATGTTGGACTACCCTTACATTTTTGGGCAGATGTTGTACATACTATTGTTTATTTGACAAACAGAGGAATTTCAAACCCTTTGGATGGTGGCATTCCAGAGGAGGCATGGATTGGTAAAAAGGTGAATTATTCTTTTCTGAAAACCTTTGGTTGTGAAGCTTTTTTCCATGTTGATAAAGAAAATAGAACCATGCTTGATGCTAAATCTCAAAAATGTACCTTCATTGGATATAGTATGGATGACTTTGGTTATCAATTATAGGATTATGAGAATCAAAAAATAATTAGAAGTAGAGATGTTATATTCAATGAGAAGGTCATGTATAAAGAACAAACAAAGGAAAAGAAGCATGAACTGGTCAAAAAGGAATATGTAGTACTGGACGAGGTTCTAGAAAATAAAATGCCATTGTTACCTGATGCTCAACAATAAAAAAAATCCCCACAAACTCTTGCAAGTGTTAGATATTCTATGAGGTTAAGTAGACCTCTTGAAAGAGTTTCTCCTTCCTGGTATTCTATTTTATAGGAAATGGATTCTTTGATTAAAAATCAGACTTGGGACTTAGTTCCATTACCTGCAGGAAAAAGAGCCTTGCCAAATAAATGGGTTTTTAGGCTAAAGGAGGAGGATGGAGGACAAAAAAGATATAAGGCCAAACTCGTGGTTAAAGGTGTAGACACCTAAAAATGTCTCATTGATCATGTACTAATTATTCTGCTAATTGATTAAATAATTATTTAATTATTTAGTTAATCTAATTAACCTTATTCTTCTAATTCACATTTCTTCATAATCTTACTAATTATTCTATTTTCAATTCTATCATCATTTAATCATTTAAACCCTTTTCTAATGACTAATTAAATATTTATTATTTAATTAATTATGATTTTAATTCTTCAATTTAAATAATCTTTATTATTTAAATAAATTATTTCTTAATTTCTATCTCTAATCATTTAATCATTAACCCTTTTCTAAATATTAAATTATTAATTATGATTTTAATTCCTTTAATTTAAATAATCTTTATTATTTAATTAAATTCAATTTCTAAATAATTAAATAGTTTTTAAAAATTATTTAATTAAGCTAATTAATTCTTCAATTCCATCTCCCCAAATTCTTTTATTTCATTTAATTTCATGAATTCTCCAAATTATTTAAATTTAATTCAAATTCTTCTAATTTCTTCTAAATACATGTGCATGATTTCAAAAATAAAATTGAAAATAAAAGTCAAGTTCTAAATATATTCAAATAACAAATTGAATTTTTAAAAAAATCAATATTTGAATTAAATCTCATGCAAAGATTAAATTGAAAATAAAAGTCAAAGTGCAAGCACATGCTAAATTAATTAGTTCAATCAATCAATTAATTAATTCAATTGTCTTTTAAATTCTTATTTCTATATTTTAGTCAGGTTTTTCTAAATAAAGCTCTCAATAAGCTTTCAATCAGTTAACTATCTTCTACTCTTTATTTCTTCGAATCATTTTTTTTCATCCTTCAATCATCTTTTTCTCAATCAGTTGACTCATTTTATCTATTCAATCAATTCCATTTCATCTCCAAATCAACAGTTCAACTATCAATCAGCATGTGATCTCACCTGAGTTCCACCTCTTGATCAGTCTGTTTCACCTTTCAATCAATCTTATCCAATTATCTATAAATTGAGCATTCAAACTCCATTTTCTCTGAATCACGAACTTTGAATCTTTGTGTCATTTGCAGGTTGCCAGCATGATATCTAAGAGCTACCATACCACAAAGAGGAGAAGAGCAGTGAAAGCTAGATGTAGTCATGGAATAAGGAGAATTGATTGATAAATTCTACATTCCTGTTTCTTTCTTTTGCTTTATTTCATTGTGTTTTTGTTTGAATTCTATTAGGATAGTGATTCGTGATTTCCATTTGATTCCTAGTTTGATTACATTAATGAATATTTACATACAATATTTTGGTGAACCCGATGTGAACTAACAACAATTTAACCTTCTTTGTTTTCTGTGTGATTTTGCAGATCGTATGGATTATTTCATTTTTTTGGAAGTTGTACGGATTGCACAATAGATTCAACAATCACACAATCACATTTACAGAATCATGCAATCACATAGACATGATCACGCAATCGAGCATACAGGGTCACACATTCATGCGAAACCCATCATGCAATCATCTAGATACTGTCATGCAATCGAGCAGATCTTGTTACACATTCGTTAGATTGTTTATGCATTCTATTTTTCTAATTTTTTTCATTATCTGCATTTTGTTCTATCTAAATTCTGTAATAAATTTCTTAAATATGAATATGGTTTATATTTATTGCATGTTTTAATTATGATATTTTATGGCACGTAAGGTACAATTCAGGATTTCAGGTGCAAGGAGGACAAAAGAACAAAGAAGAAAAGCTAGATGATATCAGCTAATCCTAAAGGCAGAAAAAAAGATACGAGATCTAGAGGACCAACTAGCCATTGACAAATACAACAACCTAGTTCTCTCATATAGAGTAAAATATGATGTGCTTAACATAGAGTGGATGATGAGAGATCTTTCTAAGGCACCACAATCTGTTTTGTAGGTTCTCGATAAGAATTAGCTTTTTTATTTTTTTGTTTGGTCTATCTCTATATCATGCATTCGCCTAGATAGGATCACACAATTTCTCTATTAGGATCATGAAATCGCTATGTCAGAATTATGCAATTACTCTGTCATATTTACACAATCGATCATACACAATCACACAATCACTCAATATTCATTATGCTTTCATTTTTTTAATTTTTAATGCTCTATTTTCTATGGATTTTATCAGGGTACTGATTATCTGTTTGTAACATGTGGTTAATTTACAGAGAGGATCAAATTATTACTTAATCATAAAAAATCATGCTATCACACTTCAGTTTTGGGCTTAAAGTAAACCTGGTTAAAATGGACATACATTTTATCACACTTTAGTTTC
Source organism: Cryptomeria japonica (assembly GCF_030272615.1). Classification (NCBI taxonomy): domain Eukaryota; kingdom Viridiplantae; phylum Streptophyta; class Pinopsida; order Cupressales; family Cupressaceae; genus Cryptomeria; species Cryptomeria japonica. The sequence goes on along the minus strand of NC_081412.1, from coordinate 497,003,622 downwards.
GGGCTTAAAATAAACTTGTTTAAAATTGACCTGCATGCTTTCACATTTCAATTTGGTATTTTAAAATTGACATGCACATGCATATCTCACACCTAAATTTGGGTTTTAAAATGAATGTGAATCAGGCTTCTCAATAGAATAACTCATATTTCTTTTTTTATTAAGGAAAACAACTTGTTATCGTGTTTGGGGTGGACCTATTGTTGCATCAACTACCTTTCCACCCACCTTCGGGGTCTTGGGAGAAAGGGAGAAGGTGATAACAACACCCAAATTTTTTATTTTAGTAGTGAGGGGTATCTTTCATTGGGGATTTTATCACCCCACATAAGTACTTTGAATTGGGATGCATTGGAGATATCATCTCTCCCAGTGTAATCTCAAGCTGGTTTTTTGAGCCGCTATATAAATATACTGGTCAGGCGGCTAGAATGTTGAGTGAATTCGACATATGTGGGGGCCTTCCCTACACTGAAAATCTTAATTAAAGTCTTAAGTGGCTTGCTCTGAGAATCCGTTGTTGGATCGGGACACCTCAAAATTTACAATAAGAACCAACTTAATAGCCCAAATCCTACATTCAATGATTCTGGGAGTGTGGATCGTACTCCATAGATACCCTTCATGTACCTTGCATTATGATACAAAAATCCCTCAGTGATAAGATCTTCAGATCTTCAGGGTAAGAGAGACTGGCATGCCCAAGAAGTGTGTTTCGTGGAGTGGAGCCAGTGTTGCCAGACTCTCTATCTGTTTATTTTGTTTCGGTATTTTATTGTAAGGGCCTCATTTGAATGGTTTCCAATATCTAGCCTAAGATTCTCTTCTGTGCTTTTATATGTATTGTTGTTCCAGACTAGTATTTAGTCAGTATTTGGGCTATTTTAGGCCCTACCTTGCGTATCTTTGAATTATTAGAGTTGGTCAGAACAAAGGTCAGTTAGTTATACCTATCTTCAAACAACTGTTATTAGATTTGGAAAATAATAAACTTGTCCTACAAAAACAATTATTGGAAACAAAGTTCATCTTGAAACATCAGACAGTCCTGCAAACTCAAAATTTTACATACTTGTGCCCATAGGTAGTCCTTGCATAGTCCTCATTAGTCTTCATTTATGTCCTCATTATCATCCTTAGAAGTAGCATTGTCCTCATTTGCATCCTCATTATCGTTCTTAGAAGCTGCATAGTCCTCATTTACGTCCTTATTATCGTCCTCATATATGTCCTTAAATTTTCTCCTTATTAGATTTCATATACATTTATCTTAGTCCATTATCATTTGCATAATCATCTTAGAAAGTCATTGCATGTGTCTTATTGGGTCTCCTAAGTGATGGTTTGCTCCCCATTAAGCAACCTAATCTAGTGCCAAACGATGGTCACCAAGAAATCATTGATGGTTTAGGTAATTTGGCTTGGAAATTAAAGAGAAACACACCTCATTATATAGGAGTCAAGTACGAGCTAAACAGAGTATAAAATTTCCTGTAGAATTGATAGAGAAATTGTTGCACAACATCTAAGAGAAGAGCTTGAAAAACTTGCGTTGCAAAAATCTCGAAATACTCAACAAGTCTCACATCAAAATCCTCAATAAAGAGTCTAGTCTAGTGTTGCATATTGCATATTTAGGTCTAGAGTCTTGCATCATTGTCATCTTGCATTAGGTTCTAAACCATCCACATATGAAAGTCCTAAATGCCTGTCACAAGGTCACAAAAGGCAAATAGTAAGATGGACCCAAATAGTGACCTGTCAAGAAATCCAACGTGGAACATGGACATATCAAGTAGTCAATAGTCAAATCCTCAGGTCATGCCCACAATACATGATCTAGAGAAAAATTTAACACTTGAAGAGATTGAATCAACTCAACAGGACCCACATGTCCTTATCATCTTAGACGCTCTTATACATAATGAGAGGGACAAATATCTCTTGTTGTTATTACAAAATGGGGCTAAATTACCTGAAGATTTTGATATCACAACAATCTTGCCACTAGGAAATAATTTAGGTCCCAATAGTAGTCAAATACCACATATGACACTAACGTAAGCGATGACCTCAAGTTTTCCTTAGAATGCACCAACATCATCTATACAAACAAATGTTATTTCAAATGTGAATTATCAATCAAGTGCATCATCAATACTAAATGTTAGCGCACCAACACACTCTATACATATAATGTCAAGTGTCTCAGGACCTATTCAAACACATGTTCCTCATACAACAAGTGCAACCCAACCTCTAGTTTCCTATTCTATAGGATCTAGTATAGTCATCAGAATACAAACCCAGGTTCCACTAATACAATGAGTACAACCCAATCAAACATGGGTTCACATGTCACTTATTTCATAGTACCTAGTGGAACCCATAACACATAGAATTATAATACCTTTCAACAACCTCCTAGTTATACTACCACAAATCCTATTGTGGGAAATATACATGTGCAAAATGTACCCCTAACTCAAACAAACATTTTGTCCCAACAGGTATAGAATATACAACAACAGATGGCAACTATGCAAACCGGTAATGATAAAAAGAGCTACACAATGTAGGACTTACGTCCTTATCCTTTTGATCACAAATTATACATATTGCCTTTCCCACCATATTTTGAAACACCAAAATTTGACAGATATCGAGGGAAAGGTGATCCTAGAGATCATATCAGAGAGTTTTTTACGGCATGTATAGAGGTTACAACTAAAGACACTTATCTAATGAGACTATTTCCTAAAAGTCTAGGAGGCTCAACCTTGGAGTGGTTATCACATCTACCACCAACTATCACATCATGGGGTGAATTAGATGAACATTTCATTGCTAACTTCTCGTATAACATTGAAACCCGAGTCACTTTGATGGACTTATTTTTCGCAAAACAATATGAGAATGAAACATTCACATTCTTCATACAAAGATGGAGAGATCTTTATAGGAGATGCAAGACTATTATTCCAGAAATGGAGCAAGTTGACATGTTCACATAAAAATTAATCCCCTCAAATCAAGTACCTGATACAAATGCAATATTTGACCACATTTAAACAAATCACTGAAAAATACCTAAAGTGTGAGAAAGGACTAGTAGAACAAGGTGTCATAAAATATGGCAATAACAACAACAATGATAAATCCAAATTTTGGTCTAAAAACAAAAATGTGACCAACGATGGTGTTGTAGACGCCTGTACAATGAACAAAACTCAATCGATATTGTCTTTACAAGGCCTAAGTCAATCATTTAGTCCACATACAAAGAATAGCACTGTATCGACCAATGTAAACATTGCGCAAACTATAAACACAAAATTCTAAAGGATTAATGTGTTGGTATTTTGGTATGGTTTTGTCATTGATGTCAACACCTACTAAAACTCTAGCACTTTGGTGATTCAGCAACATTCACCGGCAAGCTAGTGACTTATGCACAGTCACCGGTATATTGTACACCGATAGGATATAATGACCACCGGCACTTGGAATGGCATGGAAAACACTTGGTAATGTCGAAGACATTGATTGGACATCTTATCTTGGAAAATTGTTTATTGGTATATTTATATTTGCATATTTGTTGTTATTGGCAAATAGGTCTAGGTTATGCACTAATGGGTTTATCTTTTCCAGATCAGCACGACATGCTATGGAGATGATTTATTATTGTTGTAAATGTATCAAGCCGATATGTTGAATCGGTTATTGCATTGGATATTGTATTGTTTGTAAAATGATTTTATTGTAATATCTTGTAGAGCCGACCTACTAAAATTGGTCTTAGGTTATGGTATAAATGTAAGATCTTATTTGTAAGATCAAGTGTGGAATGCAAAAAGAATTGTGTAAAGGTATATGTGAGAATAAGAAGAGCTATACATGCAAACATCATTTAAAGGTGAAGCTAGGATTTTGTGAAAGCATATCAGAACTACACAGGTACTGAATCAAGCATATGAAGATACTATTTTGAGCAGTATATTCTTATTGGATTTAACCATCCAATTGTAGTCAGTGTGACTCCCATTTTGTGTTTGAGCAATGAGTTCTAGGTGCTTGGCCTTTCTGCATGTGCAGACCCCATTTGTATACACTTACTATCTGCAGTAGTATCATCTGATTGTGGGTAAGGTTTCCCACCATGGTTTTTCCTCTTATAGGGTTTCCATGTACAAATATTGGTGTTATGTGTTGTGGATGACTTTGTCTATAGTTTCATGCATTAATCTTTACTGGTATTGCCATTATCTGATAAAACTATTCACCGGTATAACAGACTGGTTCATCGGTATTAAGTAGTAAACTGGTTATGTTGTTTTTGATTTAAATTTTTTTGACAACTGATTCACCCCCCCTCTTAGTTGTCTCTGGGACCTAACAATTGGTATCAGAGCTTAGTCCTCTTTTCCAAAAGTTTAACAGCTTGAGGAGATCCAATGTCTACTAACTATTTCAGGAAGGACAGTCCTAAACTTGATGGAACCAACTATGGCATATGGAAGATCAAAATGGAGACACATCTAAATTGCATTAGAAAGGACATCTAGGAAGTTACAAAGAATGGCTATACTACTCCCACTTCCAGTTAGCCTAATCCACCTAACTTGACTAAAGATGAAGAAAATGATTGCAAAGCAAGAGAAGCACTTTTGAGCGCATTAACAGATCGACTGCTAAAGCTATTTGGTATCATTTGGAAACAATGACTGAAGGAGATTCCATAGTCAAAATTGCAAAACTTGAAAGCTTCCGGGTCAAGTATGAAAATCTAAAAATGGAAGAAGATGAAAGGATTTCTGCTTTTATGGAAAGAGTTAATGAAATTGTTTTGGGTATTAAATGTTGTGGAGGAACCTTAAGTGAAGATGAAATTGTTTCAAAAGTTTTAAGAGGATTGCCACTGGCATATAAAATGAAGGTTACTACTATAAATGAGTTAAGAACTATGCTAATACATCAGTAACTAGGGATACATTGATTGGAAAACTTTCAGCCTTTGAAATTGAGGAATTTGGTATTGTTGCTACTATAAAGATAGATTTAGCCTTTAAAGCATCAACATCATCTGCATCATCATTTGACAAATCTGATTGGAAAGCCTTTTATGCAAGAGAACTTGAAGAAAGTGGGAAGGAAAATGAAGAACTCGAAGAACTTGAAGCACTATTTGCAAGGAAAATGCCTAAAGGTCCAGTTGGAAGTAAGTATGAAGGTAAAGCCCCCTTTAAATTTTTTAACTATAATAAGATTGGTCATATGGCTTCAAGATACCCTGATAGGTATGCTAGACTAAGAGAAGAAGCTAGAAGGACATACAAGCCTAACCCTGAATATCAAAGATACAGATTTAAGAAGAATAAAGACAAATCTTGTTATCTTGTTGATGAAGGAGTGACTAATGATTCTGATGAAAATCTAACAGACAATGGATGGGTTTTTGTTTATATAACAGAAGATCAACCCACACCCACAATCCAACTGGTAGAGCAGGCCTTGGTAGCTAAAATTGAAGTTAAGGATGAGTGGATCATTGATTCAGGATGCTCACATCATATGACATGAGATAAAGGTAAATTCTTGAACTTTCAAGAATATAATGGAGGCTTAGTGAGATTTGGAGATGACAAAGCTTGTTTGATCAAAGGTAAGGGTACAATATCTCTTGATGGTAAGCATAATGCTGACAATGTTTACTATGTTGAAGGTTTAAAGCATAATCTTTTGAGTGTTGGTCAATTAGTTGAGAAAGGATTTCAGTTACAATTCAAAAATGGAAAATGCAAAATTATGAATAAAACTGGTTTAGAAATTGCAATCGGTAATCAGACTAGAGGTAATATCTTTCATTTGAACAATAGTAAAAAAACATGCTTGATTCCACATATTGATGAAAGTTGGCTATGGCATAAGAGACTCTGTCATGTAAACTTTGATTGCATGGTGAAAATCAGTACTACTAAGGCAGTTAGAGATTTACCTAAAATTGTCAAACCTCACAATACAGTATGTAAGGAATGTCAATTTGGAAAACAAGTTAGAGCTAGTTTCAAAAGTATTCCAGAAAAATCCAATAATTCTCTTGATTTAATTCACACTGATTTATGTGGTCCAGGTAGAACTAAAATCTTACAAGGTGATAGATATTTCATGTTAATCATTGATGACTATTCTAGAATGTGTTGGGTTACTTTTCTCAAAGAAAAATCAGAAGCACTTGGAAAGTTTAAACTATTCAAAGCAATGGTAGAAAATGAAACTAGTAAGAAAATCAAATGTTTGAGATCAGATCAAGGAGGTGAATTTACATCTAAAGAATTTAATGCATTTTGTGAAGTAAATGGAATCAAAACACAGCTATCAGCACCTCAGACACCACAGTAGAATGGAGTTGTTGAAAGGAAAAATAGAACTATCTTGGATGTAGCCAAGAGTATGTTATCAGAAGTAAATCTACCACATGTATATTGGAGAGAGGCAGTAAGTATATCGGTCTATACATTTAACAAAGTTTACATCAAAGGTGAAACTGGTAAGACCCCTCATGAACTATGGTTTGGCATCCCTCCTACTCTTAAATATTTTAGAATATTTGGAAGTAAATGTTATATTAGAAGAGATGAGTATATTGGGAAATTTGATCCTAGAAGTGATGAATGAATATTTCTTAGTTATTCATCTAAGAGTAAAGCATATAGATGTTTTATCAAAAGATTGCAGAAAATATTTGAGAGTACAAATGTGAAGATTGATAAACAATTCAGAGGAACTTCAAGGTATATAGATTCTGAACCGGTAACAAAAATTCTAACAAATGAACCTACACTGAACCCACTGGTACAGAATGAAGATCCAGTTACACTGATATCATCTGAAAATTCCACTATGACTGAGGAACAATAGCAAACAAAGACACCCCAATATGTAAGATTGAATCATTCTGAAGATCAGATAATTGGAAACAAGTACAAAGGAGTTATGACAAGAGAAAGATTGGCAAATGAAGAGGTATGTCTTATTTCTCAAATTGAACCATCATCAGTAAATGAGGCATGTGAAGATAAATATTGGACTAAAGCTATGGAAGAAGAATTAGAACAAATTGAGAAAAATAACACTTGGACATTAGTTTCCGGGCCTAAAGATAAAAATGTAATTGGAACCAAATGGGTATTCAGAAACAAACTTAATGAAGATGGAAATGTTATCAGAAATAAAGCAAGACTAGTGTGTAAGGGATATTCTCATAAAGAAGGAATTGATTATAATGAGACTTTTGCACCGGTAGCTATAATTGAGGCAGTCAGATTATTTTTAGCTTTTATAGCACATAAGAACTACAAAGTATATCAAATGGATATTAAATGTGCATTTCTGAATGAAGATCTTGAAGAGAAAGTTTACATTGAACAACCGGATGGATTTTCTTTGATAGATGACAAAGATATGGTTTGTAGGCTAAGGAAAGCTTTGTATGGATTGAAACAAGTCCCAAGAGCTTGGAATGCAAGATTGGATAAGTATCTTTTGAAGATTGGTTTTTCTAAAGGTAATGTTGATAGCAACTTATATTATAAAGTGACTAATGATGACATCTTGGCTATAGAAGTTTTTGTTGATGATATAATCTTTGGAGGAGAAGATGGATTGTGCAAAGACTTTTCTATTAAAATGCAGCAAGAATTTGATATGTCTATGATTGGTGAAATAAGATTCTTTATAGGATTGCAAATTTCACATACTGACAAAGGTATATTCTTAAGTCAATCCAAATACTTAAAGGAATTGTTAAAGAAATTTGGGATGGAGAATTTTAAACCGATAAGCACACCTATGACTATAAATGACAAACTATCTTTAAGGGATGAATCTACACATGTTAATCTAACAAGGTACAAATCTATGATAGGAGGTTTAATGTATTTGACACAAACCAGACCTAATATCATGAATGCAGTATGTATTGTTTCAATATTTTAGAGTATTCCTAGAGAAAATCATGAATCAGCAGTAAAAAGGATTTTTTGGTACTTACAAGGCACTACAAATCTTGGATTATGGTATCCTAGAGATGACAACTTTGAACTATTTGCGTACATAGATGCAAATTGGGCAGGAGATGTGGATGATAGAAAAAGCACCACCGACGGAGCATTTTTTCTTAGAAGAAGACTAGTTTATGGTTAAGTAAGAAACAAAGTTGTACATCCTTATCAACAGTAGAATCAGAATATGTTGCAACAGCAACTAACTGTACACAGGTACTATGGCTCAAACAAATGTTGAAAGACATAAAGGTAAATTATACGGAACCTATAACTATCTATTGTGATAACACTGTAGCAATTGATATATCTAAGAATTTGATAGTACATTCTAAAACAAAACATGTTTCCATCAAATTGAATTTTCTAAGGGAAAATGTTGAAGCAAAACAAATAAAACTAGTTTATGTGAATACTAAAGAGCAGATTGCAGATATTTTCACTAAACCTCTGCCTAAGGAGACTTTTGAATATCTTATAGAACAGCTTGGGGTCATACCCCCACTAGTAGATACTTAGAGAGTTGATATTTGTCATCAACCAATAGAATTAACAGAGAAATCTTTTACTCTGGCTTTGATGAGGAAGCTACTTCTCAGGGGGAGTAGTTGGTATACTAAATTGGTTGGTATTTTGGATATGAACTTGGTTTTGTTGTAACTTTGGCATTTGATGTCAAAGGGGGAGAGATTGGTATGGAAAAACATAATATAAAGCATGGTACACAAAGGAAACACATGTTACTCTCAGGGGGAGAGATTGATACTTTGGAGAATTTACTTATACTTTGGTAATTATTGGTATTTTGGTATTTGGTATTTCTGTTTTGGCACTTTGATGGTTTTTTGTATCTTGTGTTTCCATCAATGCCAAAGGAGGAGATTGTTGGTATTTTGGTATGGTTTTGTCATTGTTGTCAACACCTACTAAAACTCTAGCACTTTGGAGATTCAGCAACATTCACCGGCAAGCTAGTGACTTATGCACAGTCACCAGTATATTGTACACCGGTAGGATATAATGACCACTGGCACTTGGAATGGCATGGAAAACACTTGGTAATGTCGAAGATATCGATTGGAAATCTTATCTTGGAAAATTTTTTATTGGTATATTTATATTTGCATATTTATTGTTATCGGCAAATAGGTCCAGGTTATGTACCAATAGGTTTATCTTTTTCAGATCAGCACGACATGCTATGGAGATGATTTATTATTGTTGTAAATGCATCAAGCTGACATGTTGAATCAATTATTGCATCAGATATTGTATTGTTTGTAAAATGATTTTATTGTTATATCTTATAGAACCGACCTACTAAAATTGGTCTTAGGTTATGGTATAAATGTAAGATCTTATTTGTAAGATCAAGTGTGAAATGCAAAACAGAATTGTGTAAAGGTATATGCGAGAATAAGCAGAGCTATACATACAGACATCATTTGAAGGTGAAGCTAGGTTTTTGTGAAAGCATATCAGAACTACACCAGTATTGAATCTAGCATATGAAGATGCTATTTTGAGCAGTACATTTTTATTGGATTTAACCATCCAATTATAGTCAGTGTGACTCCCATTTTGTGTTTGAGTAGTGAGCTCTAGGCGCTTGGCCTTTCTGCATGTCCAGACCCCATTTGTATACACTTGCTATCTGCAGTAGTATCATCTGATTATGGGTAAGGTTTCCCACCATGGTTTTGTGAGGCCTCACCTCGACTCAGTCTGACATTCAGTGGATTTTATATTTTAGACTATTATGGATACTTTATTTTGATGCATTTTGAGACTTGGAACTTATATGATTTCAGGATTTCATAACATTGCTATGATTTGATGATTTATTTACATTCTTTATGAGATAGAACACTACATGACTATTAGATAGAATGAAATTGCAATGATAGATGTCGTTATTGAATTTGCAGGACTTTACTCTGAATATAGAACTATGATGTATGTTTAGTTTATGTGAATTGGGATGAAATTGCTTATGTGAATTTGCTTGATAAAAGATGTAGTCAATCTGTGCAGATGAAAATTGTATGCAAGTGATGATGTGCATTGTTATATTATTGAATTATATTATATTTGGATATTTGGAAGTACTAATGTGTAAATTGAGATGCGCAGGAAATTTACCATGTGACCATGGAAAATTACGGAGAATCAAACCTAGACTTATGTATGTTCGTAAAGCCAGGGTTTGTCTATTTGGAGAGACAACACCCCGTTTGTGTTGTATTTTATTCGTATCAGTATATGCTGCATGAGTGTTAAGTGTTAATTAAATTTTAATGTGTAAAAACCTCAAGAGACAATTTCATGTTTTATTTTTGTAAAAGTATTTTATTAGTGTCACTTGACACATGTGTGGATTTAAATTTAAATATTTTATTTTGTCTCTTGGTGGGAAAGTGTTTAATTATAATTTTCTTAAATAAATTAATGTGTTGTCAAAAAAATAGTTTGGGAATATAATATTTGGAGTGGTCAACTTATGTTTGACCCGAAAATAAACTTCAGAGGGGTTTAAAATGGGTTAAATGAACACCTAGGGGTAGTTTAATAGGGTTTCCTAAAGCCCATAAGGTATACCTAGGGGTAAGGGGTAATTTTAGGCAAGTTTCTACTTTATAATGATCTTTTTAACGCTTTAAAAATTGGTTTTTTTGAGTTGAGCGAAAATTGAAAATTGAAGTTAAATCAAATCAAGATTTTTCCTTTTGGAAGGGGAGTCTTTTTGCATTTTGCTTTCTTTCTTCTTTTTGGTTTTTTTTTAGAATCCTGTGAGAACTCAGAGAGTGAGCTTCTTAAGGAAGCTTTTTGGGAATAGCAGGGTAATCACCCACTCTCCATTTTTGGAGACAGAAGAAAATTTCTAAGGAAAATAATGTTATGGAATAGAGAAATTGAATAAGGGTAGAAGGAAAAAGATTTGTGGATTGGGCAGCTCTTCTTCAGATATCATAATAACCTTTGGGCAGATTAAGGTTGGTTTCAATTTTTACTTTTAATATCTTCTTCTTGTTCATGTCTGGAAGTTGTTGGTGTAAGAAATCTGTATTCTTGAAAATTTATGTTTGAAAATCTTTTGGTATTTTGTTTTATGAATTGATGTGTTTTGGGAGTGTTCTCAAGATCTCTTACTCTTGGGAGAGAAGAGGATCTTGAGGGTGGTAGCAGTGACAACCCTCGAGTGAGAGACTCTCTTTTGAGAGCGATCACAAGGGATCTTTGTGTGACCCTTGCTGCATGGCCTGTTTGTGCAATGGGGGTCATAAGGAGGGTTATAAGGCTAGAATGCCTTTGGGGGGCATAAGGATTAAGGGGTTGAGATTCTTGATATTTTTATTGTGCCATGAGGTGGCTTCTTGTTTATTTCATACTTGCAGTTCTCCTCAGGGTATTTGGTCCACTACCACCCTTTGAAAATGTTCATCACCAAAGTGTGGTGCTGTGAAAGCCAGGTTGGGAATGTGTCTGGAATATCTGTATGCATTGCTTTCTATGTGTTTGCCTATTTGTTACCCGTCTAGGAATTGGTTCTCCGAGCTCGAGGGTGGCTACCAGTTAGCCTAGGCTGGGAGGTGAGCACTCCGTGGTCATTTTTGTGTTTTCTATTATGCAGGAAATTCAGAGGAAAGAGAATAGGAACCATGAAAGAGATACAGAAGATTGTATTTGAAGATACTTGAGTTCAGTTGCAGATGTTTGTTTAAAGTTGTTATAGAAATATGCCTCATTGATAGAAAAGAGAAGCAAGTTGTAATTTGTGAAACTAGACTTGAAGTCTTATTGTTGTGACTATTCAGAGAAAACATTCTGTAAATTGGTAGAATATCTTAGAGATGTTTTAAAAAAGAAAAGCTTGTTATTTCTAGTTCTGGTTTATTTGAAAAAGAAAAGTTAAATTGTGTTGCATGCAAAAGCTTCTTGTATTATGGAAAGAAATAAAAGAATTATTTTCATTTAGATTTTATTTATATTTCACTTGTGGCAAATAGAAGTTTATTGATGTTGAAAGATTTTATGTATTTTTAATGAAAAAAGTAGTTTTATGTAAATATTAGATTAGAGGAGAAAAATCAATGAAAATTCCTTTTATTCTAGAAAAAGTATTTTGTATCTTTTTAAAAGTATTTTAAATTGTATTGTAGTTAGCATTGATTTAAAAGCTTATATATATATATATATATATATATATATATATATATATATATATATATATATATATATATATATATATATATATATATATATATATATATATATATATATACTTATAAATATGATTTAACTTAATGTTTTTCCTTTTATTAAATGAGTTTAAAATTTTGCATGTAAATACCCTTTTAAAAATATATATATATATAAATTTACTTGGAAATAAATTTCATCTTTTTAACTATGAATATAAAAGTTATGTATATATAAATATATACGTATATATATATAAATATATATATATATATATTTATATATTATATTTTAAAAAAAAAAAATTAAAAAAAAAAAATAATGTTTTGGGTCCCCGCGGACTCCACTGTGTCTACGCACAGTGGACAACCGCGCGGCGCCCACTGTGTGCACACACAGTGGAGCTGCTTGCGGCTCCCACTATGTGGGCACACATTGGACGGCCATGGCCGCCACTGTGTGGCCACACAGTGGGGAGCCGCCAGCGGCACCCACTGTGTGGGCAGACAGTGGTGCCGCGGCGCCCACTATGCGCTCACACAGTGGTGCGCGCGGCCAAGCCCGCTTTCCCTTCCTCCGTGACCTACGATAAAATGGTTTCATGGCCGCCAAGGGCTTCGGCTCAGCCAAAAATATTGACTGTTAAAAAATATAAATGGTTTAAAACGCTAGTCGAATGGGGCTAGGGCAAGTTGTTATTAAAAATAAATAAGATAAGTAGATTAGATAACATTTAAGTGGGGAGATTAAAACCCTAATTAGGGTTGGGGGGAAATATGAAACAATATTTAGGAAGATATAATGGTTTTTAAATTTAGAATTAAAATATTGTCATTTATGCCAAATATATAAAATATATATATATATATATATATCCATATATATATATATATATATATATATATGGGTATATATATATGTATATATATGAATTTTTGAGTATTTTGAATAAGTAATTAAATTATAAATATATAAATATATGCATATTCAAATATGTATATATGTATATATTTATATAATCCTGATTTTAATATTGGGATAAATTATAAAGAGAAATATAAAAGAATTGAAAAGACTATATAGTCATATTGGAGGATAAATTAAAATATCTCTCCTATTTCTTTTAGTTTGATTAATTTAATAAAACTATTGACTAAGTATCTCTTGGAGATAGAATTTAAACCAGGAGGTTTTCCGCAATTAAAATTTAACAATTTATCGATGCTTAGTTCGTTTCGGAATTAGCTCGAATTTAATAATGGAAAAATTCATTAACGTTTGTCGCAAGAGTGAACTTGTTAATTAAATTAGTATCTTTTAAAAAAAAAATTTGTTCCGTTTTTGCCCTAAATTTTGGGCATGACATTTTGGTATTAGAGCAAGGTTTCCACACTAGGAGCCTTACTTACGTTTCGCCTTAGAATATTTTAAATTATTTTGTTAATGGAATTCTGAATTTAAATAAATTTAATTCTAAAAGAAATAAATTAATTGTTTTGTCTTATTTCCTCTTAGGATGCCTTCGTTGATGCGACAAGCTCGCAAGCGCGGACGGGGTCCTAGACGTGAGCGCATAGCACGCGATGAGGAAGAGAGGGAGGCATCGGTTCTAGAGGAGAACCCAGGAGCACCTCCCGAACAACCAAATGAACCTAACCGCGACATTTTAGCAGCCATTCAGAATCTTATTGGCATTGTTCAAGAAAAGATTCCAACAGAGAACCCTCAGGTTAGGAGTCATGACTCTGGGAGTCATAGATATGTTGATAGAGAACGAAGTAGGAGCCCAGCTCTGATTCCTGTAGAGAGTCAGGGTGGTAATGAGCCAGAGTCAGTGCATATGCCAGGACCACCTCCTGTGGTGGAACCATTTTATTTTGAGAGAGGTCATGTGCCTCCAACCACCATCCTTCAGAGGTTTTACAGATGGAGTAGAGGCCGAGGCATGGCTTCTGAGTCATGAGAGGTGCTTTGCGTTGCGATCTTATGAGAGCAACTTGAAAGCACGTGTTGCAGTTCATCTTCTGAGAGGGACAGCCTCCACCTGGTGGAGACAGGAAGAGTACAAATGCGGATTAGTTCCTAATACACTCACTTGGGAGATATTCACAGAGAGTTTCCATGAGACGTACCTATCAGAGCACTTCAGGCAGCGTCGTATAGACGAATTTCATGATCTCCAACAAAAAGGCTTGTCAGTAACCCAGTATGAGAGTAAACTCTTTGAGTTGTTGCCATATGTAGATTATCTAAAGGATGAGAAACTTCTTGTAAACCGCTTCATCTGGGGATTGAATGCCAGTATAGCTGGGCCTGTTAGGATGTCCGCTCCAGAGAGCCTTCGGGTTGCTGTAGAGAAGGCATTGATTGCCGAGGAAATTCAGGTTAGACCACAGGACAATAGGGATCGGTATCAGAACTGAAATCCCGCACCTCAGACTTAGGGTGGTAGGGCCATAGCCTTCGAGTCTAGGAAACTTAAGACTCATGAACTTAATTATCCCACTCACGACCTTGAGCTCGCAGTAGTAGTGCATGCACTTGTGAGGTGGAGACACTTCCTTTTAGGACATCACTTCGAGTTGCATTCAGATCCTCAGAGTCTTCAGTACATCTTCATTCAGCCGAACCTTAATGCACGTCAGAGGAGATGGATGGAGTTTTTGTGCGAATACGATTTTGACGTTCACTACATCAAGGGAAAGGAAAATGTAGTTGCAGATGCTTTGAGTAGGAGACGTCATGAGGTGTACACCATATCCATGCGCATAGACTTGAGAGACCATATACTTCGGTACTTGTCAGAGGATGGATGGTATGCAGAGGTTTGTCAGGTATTACGTTCTCAGGTTACTCTAGAGGGGAAATATGTGGATTATTCTTTGCAGCCCGATGGACTATTACGCCATAGAGGGCGCATTTATGTACCTTCCTTCGGAGGGTTGCGAGAGTTCATTGTCTCGGAAGCTCATAGAGCTCCTTATGCAGCGCATCCCGGGGTTAAGAAGTTGCATGCAGACTTGAGGCAGTTGTATCATTGGCCGGGAATGCGGCAGCTCATTGCAGAGATAGTAGCTCGGTGTCTCAAGTGTCAGAGGGTAAAGGCGGAGCACCGCCATCCAGGTGGGTTGCTTCAGTCTCATGCTATACCAGAGTGGAAGTGGGATACTATATCCATGGATTTCATCATTGGTCTCCCTATGTCTTCTCGTCGCCATGATGCTATCTTGGTGACAGTTGACAAGCTGACCAAAGTAGCTCACTTTTCACAAGTTCGTACTACATTCATAGCTCCAGCAGTAGCACAGGTGTTCTTGCAAGACATTGTTAGACTACATGGCCTACCCCGCAAGATTATTTCTGATAGGGATTCTCTTTTCACTTCTACCTTTTGGAAGTCATTACAGGCAGCTATGGGCACTAAGCTCAATTTCAGTACAGCCTATCACCCGGAGACAGATGGTTAAACAGAGAGGGTCAATCAGGTGTTAGAGGATATGCTTCGTATGTACGTCATGGATCATCAGACCCGGTGGGAGGAGTATCTTCCCTTAGTGGAGTTTGCCTATAACAATGGGCGTCACACTTCTTTGGGGATGCCACCTTACCAGGCATTATACGGCAGGCCTTGTAGGACGCCCTTGAGTTGGGATCGCATAGAGGATAGAGTTGCTATTGGTCCTGAGTTAGTTCGGGATATGGAATAGCAGGTGGATTTGATTAGGCAGCGTCTCAGAAGGCTCAGGATAGACTGAAGAAGTATGCCAATGCAAAGAGGATAGACCGTAGTTACTTGGTTGGAGACAGAGTTTTCTAAGCTCGCACCTCACTTTGTAGGACCTTTTGAGATTCTGGAGAGGATAGCCCCAGTTGCCTACCGTGTAGCCTTGCCACCTAGCCTGTCACGCATCCACGATGTGTTTCATGTTTCAGTTTTGAGAAAGTATATCTATGATGAGTCTCACCTTTTAGATTGGGATGCCTTGCAGGTGGAGTCGGACGAGCAGCTAGCTTTGGAGCCCATTCGCATTTTGGCACGCCGGACATTGGCCCTTCGAGGTCGAGAGCTGGACCAAGTTAGGGTCTAGTGGGATTGTTATGATGAGGTTACGGCTTCATGGGAGGATGCAACACATATGAGATCAGAGTACCCTCACCTCTTTGATGAACTCCAGGAGGAAGTTCATGCCTAGAGGGGGAGGATGTGAGGCCTCACCTCGACTCAGTCTGACATTCAGTGGATTTAATATTTTAGACTATTATGGATACTTTATTTTGATGCATTTTGAGACTTAGAACTTATATGATTTCAGGATTTGATAACATTGCTATGATTTGATGATTTATTTACATGCTTTATGAGATAGAACACTACATGACTATTAGATAGAATGAAATTGCAATGATAGATGTCGTTATTGAATTTGTAGGACTTTACTCTGAATATAGAACTATGATGTATCTTTAGTTTATGTGAATTGGGATGAAATTGCTTATGTGAATTTGCTTGATAAAAGATGTATTCAATCTGTGCAGATGAAAATTGTATGCAAGTGATGATGTGCATTGTTATATTATTGAATTATATTATATTTGGATATTTGGAAGTACTAATGTGTAAATTGAGATGCGCAGAAAATTTACCATGTGACCATGGAAAATTACGGAGAATCAAACCTAGACTTATGTATGTTCGTAAAGCCAAGGTTTGTCTATTTGGAGAGACAACACCCCATTTGTGTTGTATTTTATTCGTATCAGTATATGCTGCATGAGTGTTAAGTGTTAATTAAATTTTAATGTGTAAAAACCTCAAGAGACAATTTCATGTTTTATTTTTGTAAAAGTATTTTATTAGTGTCACTTGACACATTTGTGGATTTAAATTTAAATATTTTAGTTTGTCTCTTGATGGGAAAGTGTTTAATTATAATTTTCTTAAATAAATTAATGTGTTGTCAAAAAAATAGTTTGGGAATATAATATTTGGAGTGGTCAACTTATGTTTGACCCGAAAATAAACTTCAGAGGGGTTTAAAATGGGTTAAATGAACACCTAGAGGTAGTTTAATAGGGTTTCCTAAAGCCCATAAGGTATACCTAGGGGTTAGGGGTAATTTTAGGAAAGTTTCTACTTTATAATGATCTTTTTAACGCTTTAAAAATTGGTTTTTTTGAGTTGAGCGAAAATTGAAAATTGAAGTTAAATCAGATCAAGATTTTTCCTTTTGGAAGTGGAGTCTTTTTGCATTTTGCTTTCTTTCTTCTTTTTGGTTTTTTTTTAGAATCCTGTGAGAACTCAGAGAGTGAGCTTCTTAAGGAAGATTTTTGGGAATAGTAGGGTAATCACCCACTCTCCATTTTTGGAGACAGAAGAAAATTTCTAAGGAAAATAATGTTATGGAATAGAGAAATTGAATAAGGGTAGAAGGAAAAAGATTTGTGGATTGGGCAGCTCTTCTTCAGATATCATAATAACCTTTGGACAGATTAAGGTTGGTTTCAATTTTTACTTTTAATATCTTCTTCTTGTTCATGTCCGGAAGTTGTTGGTGTAAGAAATCTGTATTCTTGAAAATTTATGTTTGAAAATCTTTTGGTATTTTGTTTTATGAATTGATGTGTTTTGGGAGTGTTCTCAAGATCTCTTACTCTTGGGAGAGAAGAGTATCTTGAGGGTGGTAGCAGTGACAGCCCTCGAGTGAGAGACTCTCTTTTGAGAGCGATCACAAGGGATCTTTGTGTGACCCTTGCTGCATGGCCTGTTTGTGCAATGGGGGTCATAAGGAGGGTTATAAGGCTAGAATGCCTTTGGGGGGCATAAGGATTAAGGGGTTGAGATTCTTGATATTTTTATTGTGCCATGAGGTGGCTTCTTGTTTATTTCATACTTGCAGTTCTCCTCAGGGTATTTGGTCCACTACCACCCTTTGAAAATGTTTATCACCAAAGTATGGTGCTGTGAAAGCCAGGTTGGGATTGTGTCTGGAATATCTGTGTGCATTGCTTTCTATGTGTTTGCCTGTTTGTTACCTGTCTAGGAATTGGTTCTCCGAGCTCGGGGGTGGCTACCAGTTAGCCTAGGCTGGGAGGTGAGCACTCCGTGGTCATTTTTGTGTTTTCTATTATGCAGAAAATTCAGAGGAAAGAGAATGGGAACCATGAAAGAGATACAGAAGATTGTATTTGAAGATACTTGAGTTCAGTTGCAGATGTTTGTTTAAAGTTGTTATAGAAATATGCCTCATTCATAGAAAAGAGAAGCAAGTTGTAATTTGTGAAAGTAGACTTGAAGTCTTATTGTTGTGACTATTCAGAGAAAACATTCTGTAAATTGGTAGAATATCTGAGAGATGTTTTAAAAAAGAAAAGCTTGTTATTTCTAGTTCTGGTTTATTTGAAAAAGAAAAGTTAAATTGTGTTGCATGCCAAAGCTTCTTGTATTATGGAAAGAAATAAAAGAATTGTTTTCAGTTAGATTTTATTTATATTTCACTTGTGGCAAATAGAAGTTTATTGATGTTGAAGGATTTTATGTATTTTTAATGAAAACAGTAGTTTTATGTAAATATTAGATTAGAGGAGAAAAATCAAGGAAAATTCCTTTTATTCTAGAAAAAGTATTTTAAATTGTATTGTAGTTAGCATTGATTTAAAAGCTTATTGATTTTATATATATATATATATATATATATATGTGATTTAACTTAATGTTTTTCCCTTTATTATATGAGTTTAAAATTTTGCATGTAAATACCCTTTTAAAAATATATATATATATATAAATTTACTTGGAAATAAATTTCATCTTTTTAACTATGAATATAAAAGTTATGTATATATAAATATATACATATACATATATATATAAATATATATATATATATATTTTCTATATATTATATTTAAAAAAAAAAAGATTAAAAAAAAAAATAATGTTTTGGGTCCCCGCGGACTCCACTGTGTGTACGCACAGTGGACGACCACGCGGCGCCCACTGTGTGCACACACAGTGGAGCTGCTTGCGGCTCCCACTGTGTGGGCACACAGTGGATGGCCACGGCCGCCACTGTGTGGCCACACAGTGGTGCCGCGGTGCCCACTGTGCGCTCACACAGTTGTGCGCGCGGCCAAGCCCGCTTTCCCTTCCTTCGTGACCTACGATAAAATGGTTTCATGGCCGCCAAGGGCTTCAGCCCAGCCAAAAATATTGACTGTTAAAAAATATAAATGGTTTAAAACACTAGTCGAATGGGGCTAGGGCAAGTTGTTATTAAAAATAAATAAGATAAGTAGATTAGATAACATTTAAGTGGGGAGATTAAAACCCTAATTAGGGTTGGGGGGAAATATGAAACAATATTTAGGAAGATATAATGGTTTTTAAATTTAGAATTAAAATATTGTCATTTATGCCAAATATATAAAATATATATATATATATATATATATATATATATATATATATATATATATATATATATATATATATATATATATATATATGGGTATGTATATATGTATATATATGAATTTTTGAGTATTTTGAATAAGTAATTAAATTATAAATATATAAATATATGCATATTCAAATATGTATATATGTATATATTTATATAATCACTGATTTTAATATTGGGATAAATTATAAAGAGAAATATAAAAGAATTGAAAAGACTATATAGTCATATTGGAGGATAAATTAAAATATCTCTCCTATTTCTTTTAGTTTGATTAATTTAATAAAACTATTGACTAAGTATCTCTTGGAGATAGAATTTAAACCAGGAGGTTTTCCGCAATTAAAATTTAACAATTTATCGATGCTTAGTTCGTTTCGGAATTAGCTCGAATTTAATAATGGAAAAATTCATTAACGTTTGTCGCAAGAGTGAACTTGTTAATTAAATTAGTATCTTTAAAAAAAAAAATTTGTTCCGTTTTTGCCCTAAATTTTGGGCATCACATTTTGGTATCAAAGCAAGGTTTCCACACTAGGAGCCTTACTCACTTACGTTTCGCCTTAGAATATTTTAAATTATTTTGTTAATGGAATTCTGAATTTAAATAAATTTAATTCTAAAAGAAATAAATTAATTGTTTTGTCTTATTTCCTCTTAGGATGCCTTCGTTGATGCGACAAGCTCGCAAGCGCGGATGGGGTCCTAGACGTGAGCGCATAGCACGCGATGAGGAAGAGAGGGAGGCATCGGTTCCAGAGGAGAACCCAGGAGCACCTCCCGAACAACCAAATGAACCTACCCGCGACAGTTTAGCAGCCATTCAGAATCTTATTGGCATTGTTCAGGAAAGGATTCCAGCAGAGAACCCTCAGGTTAGGAGTCATGACTCTGGGAGTCATAGATATGTTGATAGAGAACGAAGCAGGAGCCCAGCTCTAATTCCTGTAGAGAGTCAGGGTGGTAATGAGCCAGAGTCAGTGCATATGCCAGGACCACCTCCTGCGGTGGAACCAGTTTATTTTGAGAGAGGTCATGCGCCTCCACCCACCATCCTTTGGAGGTTCTACAGATGGAGTAGAGGCCGAGGCATGGCTTCTGAGTCTTGAGAGGTGCTTTGCGTTGCGTTCTTATGAGAGCAACTTGAAAGCACGTGTTGCAGTTCATCTTCTGAGAGGGACAACCTCCACCTGGTGGAGACAGGAAGAGTACAAATGCGGATTAGTTCCTAATACACTCACTTGGGAGATATTCACAAAGAGGTTCCGTGAGAGGTACCTATCAGAGCACTTCAGCCAGCGTTGTATAGACGAATTTCATGATCTCCAACAAAAAGGCTTGTCAGTAACCCAGTATGAGAGTAAACTCTTTGAGTTGTTGCCATATGTAGATTATCTAAAGGATGAGAAACTTCTTGTAAACCGCTTCATCCGGGGATTGAATGCCGGTATAGCCGGGCCTGTTAGGATGTCCGCTCTAGAGAGCCTTCGGGTTGCTGTAGAGAAGGCACTGATTGCCGAGGAAATTCAGGTTAGACCACAGGACAATAGGGATCGGTATCAGAACCGAAATCCCGCACCTTAGACTTATGGATTCCAGAAACCACATTGGAAGGGGAACAACTGAAATTCTCAGGGGTTCTCCAAACCCCCTCCTCCACAACAGACACCACAGAACCAGAAACAGAAGCCTCCACAGTATCAGCAGGGCTCCAAGCCCAAGCAGTGGCAGACTCAAGGACAGAAACGTGATCAAAGAGCACAGGGGCAGTACACACAGCCGACAGGGACTCAGCAGTCCTCTAGGGGTGGGTACAACGGATCTAGTAGGACAAGAGGTCAGGTTTTTTCTAGGCCTCAAGGTGCCCAATTCCAGGCACGGGGTGCTTGCTTTACATGTGGAGCCATGGGGCATTTGGCGAGGGATTTCCCTCAGGGACAGGTAGCAGGGAGTCACTGGATGGCCGCTTCAGAGCCGACAGTTGGTGATATGGGCAGGTCCCATAGAGTATTCGCAGCGGTTGACAACCGCTAGGCTGATCATCAGGCCACGGTTATCGAATCTTTAGGTATAATCAGAGGTAACAATGTATCTATTTTGTTTGATTCAGGAGCTACTGACTCCTTTATATCTCCATTGGTTGTGGAGCATTGCGGGCTAGTGGCAACTAGGCAGGGTGTCAGTTGGGAAGTGGAATTAGCTTCAGGGGCTAGAGTGTCAGTGGAATCAGAGGTTAGGGCATGTCAGTTGCAGATTGGCAAGACCACCACTTTAGTAGACCTTAGAGTGACTCCACTTGGATCTTATGGAATCGTACTTGGCATGGATTGACTTTATGCCCACAGAGCCAAGATGGATTGTCGCCTGAAAAAGATTGAGTGTGAGGATGATCATGGTTCACCCATAGTTATCACCGGGATTCAGAGGCCCGTGTCTCTTCGTATGATCTCCGCAATGCAGCTTAAGCAGAGCATGCGGAAGGGATGTCAGCTTTTTGCTATCACTATCAGTGACAGAGAGGAAAAGGAGGAAAATGAAACATCGCTCGATGACGATCCTATCCTTCAGAGATATTCAGATGTATTTCCTTCAGAGTTACCGGGAATGCCTCCCCGCAGAGAGATTGATTTTCATATAGACCTAGTACCAAGAGCCGAGCCAGTTTCTAGAGCACCTTATAGAATGACCACAAATGAGCTTAATGAACTTAAAATTCAGCTTGAGGAACTTCTTGAGAAGGGTCATATCCATCCTAGCGTATCTCCGTGGGGTGCACCAGTCATCTTCGTTAAGAAGAAGGATGGATCTCTCCGATTGTGTATGGATTATCGGCAGCTAAATAAAGTAACCATCAAGAACTGATATCCTTTGCACAGAATTGATGATTTATTTGACCAGCTTCAGGGTGCCAAAGTCTTTTCCAAAATAGATCTGAAGTCAGGATACCATCAGTTGAGAATAGTGGAAAGTGATCCACAAGACTGCATTTCGCACTAGATATGGTCACTATGAGTTTACCGTAGTCCCCTTTGGACTTACGAATGCCCCAGCAGTTTTTATGAGCCTCATGAATGGGGTGTTCCATACCTTTCTGGACCGTTTTGTTATTGTGTTCCTCGATGATATACTGATATATTCTCAGAATGAGAAGGAGCATGAGGAGCACCTAAAATAGGTATTGCAGTGTTTGCGGGATAACTAGTTGTTTGGCAGCCTATCGAAGTGTGCTTTCTTTCGATCTGAGGTCAAGTACCTTGGACACGTTATTTCCGGTGATGGGATCTCAGTTGACCCATCAAAGATTAGGGCTATTATGGATTGGCCAGTGCCTACCAGTGTGACAGAGGTCAGGAGTTTCATGGGTTTAGCAGGTTATTACTGACATTTTGTCGAGGGTTTCTCCAGAGTCGCACACCCTATTACCTCTCTTCAGCGTAAAGGGAAGAAATTTGAGTGGACAGACAAGTGCGAGAAGGCCTTTCAGGAACTCAAGAAGGCACTTACTAGCGCTCCTATCCTTGTTGTACCAGATCCTTCAGCTGACTTCATGGTCTGTACAGATGCTTCCCTAGAGGGTTTAGGGGCAGTTCTTATGCAGGGTGGTAGGGCCATAGCCTTCGAGTCTAGGAAACTTAAGACTCATGAACTTAATTATCCCACTCACGACCTTGAGCTCGCAGTAGTAGTGCATGCACTTGTGAGGTGGAGACACTTCCTTTTAGGACATCACTTCGAGTTGCATTCAGATCATCAGAGTCTTCAGTACATCTTCACTCAGCCGAACCTTAATGCACGTCAGAGGAGATGGATGGAGTTTTTGTGCGAATACGATTTTGACGTTCACTACATCAAGGGAAAGGAAAATGTAGTTGCAGATGCTTTGAGTAGGAGACGTCATGAGGTGTACACCATATCCATGGGCACAGACTTGAGAGACCGTATACTTCGGCACTTGTCAGAGGATGGATGGTATGCAGAGGTTTGTCAGGTATTACGTTCTCAGGTTACTCTAGAAGGAAAATATGTGGATTATTCTTTGGAGCCCGATGGACTATTACGCCATAGAGGGCGCATTTGTGTACCTTCCTCCGGAGGGTTGCAAGAGTTCATTGTCTCGGAAGCTCATAGAGCTCCTTATGCAGCGCATCCTAGGGTTAAGAAGTTGCATGCAGACTTGAGGCAGTTGTATCATTGGCCGGGAATGCGGCAGCTCATTGCTGAGATAGTAGCTCGGTGTCTCGAGTGTCAGAGGGTAAAGGTGGAGCACCGCCATCCAGGTGGGTTGCTTCAGTCTCATGCTATACCAGAGTGGAAGTGGGATACTATATCCATGGATTTCATCATTGGTCTCCCTATGTCTTCTCGTCGCCATGATGCTATCTTGGTGACAGTTGACAAGCTGACCAAAGTAGCTCACTTTTCACCAGTTCGTACTACATTCACAGCTCCAGCAGTAGCACAGGTGTTCTTGCGAGACATTGTTAGACTACATGGCATACCCCGCAAGATTATTTCTGATAGGGATTCTCTTTTCACTTCTACCTTTTGGAAGTCATTACAGGCAGCTATGGGCACTAAGCTCAATTTCAGTACAGCCTATCACCCGGAGACAGATGGTCAGACAGAGAGGGTCAATCAGGTGTTAGAGGATATGCTTCATATGTACATCATGGATCATCAGACCCGGTGGGAGGAGTATCTTCCCTGAGTGGAGTTTGCCTATAATAATGGGCATCACACTTCTTTGGGGATGCCACCTTACCAGGCATTATACGGCAGGCCATGCAGGATGCCCTTGAGTTGGGATCGCATAGAGGATAGAGTGGCTATTGGTCCTGAGTTAGTTCGGGATATGGAACAGCAGGTGGATTTGATTAGGCAACGTCTCAGAGAGGCTCAGAATAGACTAAAGAAGTATGCCGATGCAAAGAGGATAGACCGTAGTTACTTGGTTGGAGACAGAGTTTTCTTGAGAGTGTGACCGCATAAGAGTCCGATCCGTTATGGAAAGGGTTCTAAGCTCGCACCTCACTTTGTAGGACCTTTTGAGATTCTGGAGAGGATAGGCCCAGTTGCCTACCATTTAGCCTTGCCACCTAGCCTGTCACGCATCCGCGATGTGTTTCAGTTTTGAGAAAGTATATCTATGATGAGTCTCACCTTTTAGATTGGGATGCCTTGCAGGTGGAGTCAGACGGGTAGCTAGCTTTGGAGCCCATTCGCATTTTGGCACACCGAACATTGGCCCTTCGAGGTCGAGAGCTGGACCAGGTTAGGGTCCAGTGGGATTGTTATGATGAGGTTACGGCTTCATGGGAGGACGCAGCACGTATGAGATCAGAGTACCCTCACCTCTTTGATAAACTCTAGGAGGAAGTTCATGCCTAGAGGGGGAGGATGTGAGGCCTCACCTCGACTCAGTCTGACATTCAGTGGATTTTATATTTTAGACTATTATGGATACTTTATTTTGATGCATTTTGAGACTTAGAACTTATATGATTTCAGGATTTGATAACATTGCATGATTTGATGATTTATTTACATGCTTTATGAGATAGAACACTACATGACTATTAGATAGAATGAAATTGCTATGATAGATGTCGTTATTGAATTTGCAGGACTTTACTCTGAATATAGAACTATGATGTATGTTTAGTTTATGTGAATTTGCTTGATAAAAGATGTATTCAATCTGTGCATATGAAAATTGTATGCAAGTGATGATGTGCATTGTTATATTATTGAATTATATTATATTTGGATATTTGGAAGTACTAATGTGTAAATTGAGATGCGCAGGAAATTTACCATGTGACCATGGAAAATTACGGAGAATCAAACCTAGACTTATGTATGTTCGTAAAACCAGGGTTTGTCTATTTGGAGAGACAACACCCCGTTTGTGTTGTATTTTATTCGTATCAGTATATGCTGCATCAGTGTTAAGTGTTAATTAAATTTTAATGTGTAAAAACCTTAAGAGACAATTTCATGTTTTATTTTTGTAAAAGTATTTTATTAGTGTCACTTGACACGTGTGGATTTAAATTTAAATATTTTTTTTTGTCTCTTGGTGGGAAAGTGTTTAATTATAATTTTCTTAAATAAATTAATGTGTTGTCAAAAAAATAGTTTGGGAATATAATATTTGGAGTGGTCAACTTATGTTTGACCCGAAAATAAACTTCAGAGGGGTTTAAAATGGGTTAAATGAACACCTAGGGGTAGTTTAATAGGGTTTCCTAAAGCCCATAAGGTATACCTAGGGGTTAGGGGTAATTTTAGGCAAGTTTCTACTTTATAATGATCTTTTTAACGCTTTAAAAATTGGTTTTTTTGAGTTGAGCGAAAATTGAAAATTGAAGTTAAATCAAATCAAGATTTTTCCTTTTGGAAGGGGAGTCTTTTTGCATTTTGCTTTCTTTCTTCTTTTTGGTTCCTTTTTAGAATCCTGTGAGAACTCAGAGAGTGAGCTTCTTAAGGAAGATTTTTGGGAATAGCAGGGTAATCACCCACTCTCCATTTTTGGAGACAGAAGAAAATTTCTAAGGAAAATAATGTTATGGAATAGAGAAATTGAATAAGGGTAGAAGGAAAAAGATTTGTGGATTGGGCAGCTCTTCTTCAGATATCATAATAACCTTTGGGCAGATTAAGGTTGGTTTCAATTTTTACTTTTAATATCTTCTTCTTTTTCATGTCTGGAAGTTGTTGGTGTAAGAAATCTGTATTCTTGAAAATTTATGTTTGAAAATCTTTTGGTATTTTGTTTTATGAATTGATGTGTTTTGGGAGTGTTCTCAAGATCTCTTACTCTTGGGAGAGAAGAGGATCTTGAGGGTGGTAGCAGTGACAGCCCTCGAGTGAGAGACTCTCTTTTGAGAGCGATCACAAGGGATCTTTGTGTGACCCTTGCTGCATGGCCTGTTTGTGCAATGGGGGTCATAAGGAGGGTTATAAGGCTAGAATGCCTTTGGGGGGCATAAGGATTAAGGGGTTGAGATTCTTGATATTTTTATTGTGCCATGAGGTGGCTTCTTGTTTATTTCATACTTGCAGTTCTCCTCAGGGTATTTGGTCCACTACCACCCTTTGAAAATGTTCTTCACCAAAGTGTGGTGTTGTGAAAGCCAGGTTGGGAATGTGTCTGGAATATCTGTATGCATTGCTTTCTATGTGTTTATCTGTTTGTTACCCGTCTAGAAATTGGTTCTCCGAGCTCGGGGGTGGCTACCAGTTAGCCTAGGCTAGGAGGTGAGCACTCCGTGGTCATTTTTGTGTTTTCTATTATGCAGGAAATTCAGAGGAAAGAGAATAGGAACCATGAAAGAGATACAAAAGATTGTATTTGAAGATACTTGAGTTCAGTTGCAGATGTTTGTTTAAAGTTGTTATAAAAATATGCCTCATTCATAGAAAAGAGAAGCAAGTTGTAATTTGTGAAAGTAGACTTGAAGTCTTATTGTTGTGACTATTCAGAGAAAACATTCTGTAAATTGGTAGAATATCTTAGAGATGTTTTAAAAAAGAAAAGCTTGTTATTTCTAGTTCTGGTTTATTTGAAAAAGAAAAGTTAAATTGTGTTGCATGCAAAAACTTCTTGTATTATGGAAAGAAATAAAAGAATTTTTTTCATTTAGATTTTATTTATATTTCACTTGTGGCAAATAGAAGTTTATTGATGTTGAAAGATTTTATGTATTTTTAATGAAAAAAGTAGTTTTATGTAAATATTAGATTAGAGGAGAAAAATCAATGAAAATTCCTTTTATTCTAGAAAAAGTATTTTGTATCTTTTTAAAAGTATTTTAAATTGTATTGTAGTTAGCATTGATTTAAAAGCTTATATATATATATATATATATATATATATATATATATATATATATATATATACTTATATATGTGATTTAACTTAATGTGTTTCCCTTTATTATATGAGTTTAAAATTTTGCATGTAAATACCCTTTTAAAAAAAAATATATATATATAAATTTACTTGGAAATAAATTTCATCTTTTTAACTATGAATATAAAAGTTATGTATATATAAATATATACATATATATATATATATAAATATATATATATTTATATATATATATTTATATTTCTATATTATATTTAAAAAAAAAAAGATTAAAAAAAATAAAAATGTTTTGGGTCCTCGCGGACTCCACTGTGTGTACGCATAGTGGACAACCGCGTGGCGCCCACTGTGTGCACACACAGTGGAGGCGCTTGCGGCTCCCACTGTGTGGGCACACAGTGGATGGCCACGGCCGCCACTGTGTGGTCACACAGTGGGGAGCCGCTAGCGGCGCCCACTGTTTGGGCACACAGTGGTGCCGCGGCGCCCACTGTGCACTCACACAGTGGTGCGCGCGGCCAAGCCCGCTTTCCCTTCCTTCGTGACCTGCGATAAAATGGTTTCATGGCCGCTAAGGGCTTCGGCCCAGCCAAAAATATTGACTGTTAAAAAATATAAATGGTTTAAAACCCTAGCCGAATGGGGCTAGGGCAAGTTGTTATTAAAAATAATTAAGATAAGTAGATTAGATAACATTTAAGTGGGGAGATTAAAGCGCTAATTAGGTTTGGGGGGAAATATGAAACAATATTTAGGAAGATATAATGGTTTTTAAATTTAGAATTAAAATATTGTCATTTATGCCAAATATATAATATATATATATATATCCATATATATATATGGGTATATATATATATATATGTATATATATGAATTTTTGAGTATTTTGAATAAGTAATTAAATTATAAATATATAAATATATGCATATTCAAATATGTATATATGTATATATTTATATAATCCTGATTTTAATATTGGGATAAATTATAAAGAGAAATATAAAAGAATTGAAAAGACTATATAGTCATATTGGAGGATAAATTAAAATATCTCTCCTATTTCCTTTAGTTTGATTAATTTAATAAAACTATTGACTAAGTATCTCTTGGAGATAGAATTTAAACCAGGAGCTTTTCCGCAATTAAAATTTAACAATTTATCGATGCTTAGTTCATTTCGGAATTAGCTCGAATTTAATAATGGAAAAATTCATTAACGTTTGTCGCAAGAGTGAACTTGTTAATTAAATTAGTATCTTTTAAAACAAAAATTTGTTCCGTTTTTGCCCTAAATTTTGGGCATGACAGGTTTGTTCTCCTTACAAGGTTTCCATGTACAAATATTGGTGTTATGTGTTGTGGATGACTTTGTCTTTAGTTTCATGCATTAATCTTTACCAGTATTGCAATTATCTGATAAAACTGGTCACCGGTATTAAGCAGTAAATTGGTTAAGTTTTTTTTAGTTTAAATTTATTTGACAACTGATTCACTCTCCCCTCTCAGTTGTCTCTAAGACCTAACAAAATGCTCCAAAAAGGAATTACACACCTCTAGGGGAACCAATTGAATAAGCATTAAAAAAGTTGATACAGACAAACATGATCACTTTGCTAGAAGTAAGAGTTTATGAACCAAGTCCTTTCAAACCTACAAGGTGGAATGATAGTGATTTCTGTGAATACCATCGTACTAAAGGTCACAAAACTGCAAATTTCTATAAATTGAAAAACTTAATCCAGGACATGATCAATCAAGGTGACATCGCAATTGATACCAACAAAACTTCAACAAACATGAATCATACCATCTTTAAAGATCCATTTATCAAACATGATAAAGGGAAGGCATCTACATTGGGAACACAAGACAATAGAACTAACTACACAAAAGTCTCATATGACTATACTATTCATGCCATTAGCTCAGGGGATGTAGTAAATGATGATTCACAAGAAGCACTTGATAATGATGAGTAATGTCAAGAGACTTGCAACTATGACAACCAAATTTGTATGCTTTCAAAAGCACCAAAATATGATGAAGAGAAGAATCTTTTTCTTATGGATTGGGGGTATGAAGAATTGTTTCATTTGGGATGGTTTGAAGATGAACTTATAGCACATATCATGGATGTAATACTTGCATATGGTGACTATAGGAAGGGATATGAAAAAAACCTTGATAACACAACATATGTTACAAATAGTTCCCTCACAAGAGATAATACAATGGCTACAATCATGATAACTCCTAGAGACAGAGACTGTGTAGTAGTTACTTGCAGATCTAAAGTAACTTTATAAGGAGTACCATCAAACCCATGACTAGCAGTAGGGACCTATAATGTTGTTGACCAGCTCAAGAAAACCCCAACATAGATATCACTCTTTGAACTCTTACGTATATCACCAAATCATAAAGCTATCCAAGACAAAGCACTTCAAGATTCAATAATTGACAAAGATATAGATTAAAATGCCTTTCAATCCATAGTGGGGAATTTGGCTAATGGTACTCGTATTATATTCATAGAATATGATATTCTCAGTAATAGACTTCTCCATAATGACCCACTACATCTAGAAGCTTACATACATAAGAGAAGAATCAAAAGAGTACTTATAGATGGAGGAGTCGGTCTCAACATCTGTACATTAAAGCTGGTTAAGGAATTGGGATATTTTGAGCTTCACATTAACCCTTGAAAAATAATAAACACCAAATCATACGACGATGAAGAGTGTTCGTCTAAAGGTATTGTTATGCTACGAGTGCAAACAATACCTATAACAACATAGGTTACTTTCCAAGTGTTGGACAGAGAACTAGGGTACAACATGTTATTGGCCCACCCATGGATTCATATCATGCAAGCTGTACCATCAACATTTCATCAATGTGTTAATTTCCTGTACAATGACATTAAGATCACCATAAAGGGTGATCCAAATCCATTCCAACACTGTAATCACTTAAAGGCAAGTGTAGATAACAAGGTACCCATTAATCAAGAAACAACCCTCACTACACAAATGGAGTCATTAACGATCACAAAAGTACAAAAGAATGCACCTACAACATCTTCTCTACAAATTAAAGGTGTTGGTTGTGGGGAGTACTCTATTTCAAGTACCTCAAATGGAAAATAGTTATCTCTTTCTCCAAGGTCTTTTGGGAAACCTCAAAACATAGTAATGAAACAAGACAAAGGAAAAGAAATAGTTAGATATTCAAATTCATGCTCTTACATTAGGTGGGGAGATTTACAAGAAGAATCTTTGAATGAAGATGTCAATCATTGGATATAAAGAGAAGAATATGACATGAAAATACCCAGGTTACCTTTAGATCAATATGGCAATGAATTCAAGATGCTACAAAAACATGGGTATGATGGTACCACAAGCTTGGGATTACAAAAGCAAGGAAGACTAGAACCTGTTGTATCAAATGAAAATCCAAAGAATCAAGGGTTATTATATAAACATGTACCAAATATAATAAAAGAAAGACAACATACACTAGATATAATGAACACACCAAGGCTACTATCAGAATACATATCTCAAAGTCAGTTGTCAACGCGAGCATTTCCTTATTCATCTCAAACAAGCAAGAAAGTACCAACATCTCCTAGTACATAATCATATGGTGAAGATATGAGACAACTTCTATAAGAACCTAACACTGAGTCACCCAGCAATATAGTATTTGAAACCTTGAAACAAGAAAATATGGTAAGAAACGCAAGCTTAGCACCAGTAAATGAGCCTAACCCTTGGTTGTTGTGAATAATTTTGCTAAGGGAAACAACTCAAGCTCCACCCAATGAATCAGATAAGGAAAGAGTACAATGAATTATACCAAGCTTAAGAAGGGTGACAACCATAAAAAGGAGGCCCACAAATTTATAACAAAATCAAATGAAATAACAAGAGGAGAGAAGTGAGACAACCTCAGAAGATGAAACATACATACAAAGTGAGAAATATTATCACGACTATGAATTCCTATCTGATCATGATTCCAACCCACAAGCAATAGACATGACATAAGACACCAAATCGCCTATCGATGATGAAAATATATTAGGTCACTCAAATAACCAAGTATGCATGTTATCAGAATCTGTTACAATAGAAGGGAGTAATGGATTACCCTATGTACATTCACATTTGACTGATCGAAGATGAGAAGGAAAACCAACTCTAGATTGGTTTGAGAATGATAAAGCTATCACAGAATTCCTTGGTGTCAGAGAAGGGTTTCCTTAAGGTGATCACAAGGCAAGATTTGTTGTAAACCTGGATAGAACAACATAGTTTGGAGAGGCAAGTGCCTCTATGAAAGAAAATATGGATAAAAGTAATAACAATGACAAGAGTGAGTTAGAAAACCTCCCTATTGAAAAAGAGCATTCAACATTACTCATGGAAGAAATTGAAGAAGTAAATATAGTAGAAGGAGAAGTTGTACAGAATATCCACTTAGCAAAATCATTAAACCAAGAAGAAAAAGACAATTTCATACAATTTTTTTAACAATGTCCTATCAATTTCTCTTGGTCCTATGTGAATATGCCAGGCCTATATCCAAAAAGGGTGTTTTACAAACAAAATATAAGAAAGAGGCATCCACAGATTGTATTACCAATCAAAATAGAACTCCAAAAGATTCTAGATGTGGGATTCATTTGACCTATTGACTATACATAATGGATATCCAATATGGTTCCTATGACTATGTCCACTAGGGGCATAAGAATTTGTACCGACTTTTGAGATCTAAACAAAGAATGTCCTAAGGATGATTTCCCATTACCCAACATAGACATGATAGTTGACTAAACTATTGGGAATGAAATGCTTTCATTAATGGATGGTTTCTCAGGATATAACCAGATCAGGATTGCACCAAAAGATTAACATAAGAAGACATTTACCTATCCATGCAGAACATATTGCTAGAACGTCATGCCATTTGGTCTTAAGAATGCAGAAGCAACATATCGAAGGGCTATGATGACACTATTTCATGACATGATCCACAACATCATGGAAGACTTTGTGGACAATGTATTGGCTAAATCCCAAACAAGAGAAGATCAACTTGAAGTCCTTGCAAATATATTTGATCGATTGGAGTAGTACAATGTCAAGTTTAACCCCAAAAAGTGTGTTTTTGGTGTAACAACAGGCAAAATTTTAGGATTTATTGTGTCTAATAGAGGTTTTGAAGTAGAACCTACAAAGGTCAAAGAAATCATGGATATGCAACCTCCATCAACACTTAAGAAATTAAGAGGGTTACAAGGAAGAATACAGTCTATAAGAAGGTTCATAGCACATCTAGAAGATAAATGCCATCCATTTCAGTATTTACTCAGAAAAGGAGTTACTTTCAAATGGACAGAACAATGGAAAGAATCTTTTCAATCTTTTAAAGATTATCTTCTTAATACTCCAGTATTAGTTCCACCTACTCAAGGAAAGCCCCTATAACTATATATATTAGCAACAAACTCACCTTTAGGAGCCTTGTTGGCACAACATGATGATCAAGGAAAGGAAAGAGCAATCTACCATATAAGTAGAACCCTAATTGGATATGACCTTAATTACACTCCTATAGAACAAGCATGTCTAGCATCAATATTCACATCTCAGAAACTTAGATTAAATATGCTAAGTCACAAAGTCCAACTCATTGCACATTTTGATCCACTCATATATTTGTTAACCAGAGCAAAATTAACTAGAAGATTGTCTAAGTGGGTCATCATTTTAAGTGAGTTTGATTTAGAGTATGTGGATAGAAAGGAAATAAAAGGGCATATTATAGCAGATCAGTTAGTAGAGGATCCCTTGCAAGATAGTCAACCGCTAC
Organism: Cryptomeria japonica; assembly: GCF_030272615.1. Taxonomy (NCBI): domain Eukaryota; kingdom Viridiplantae; phylum Streptophyta; class Pinopsida; order Cupressales; family Cupressaceae; genus Cryptomeria; species Cryptomeria japonica. Next base: position 496,970,131 of record NC_081412.1, on the reverse strand, counting down.
TAATAGAATTTCCTAATGAATCTATGTTTACATTGATAACATCTACCATGTGGAAATTATACTTTAATGGGTCCTATACAAATCGTGGAGCTAGAGCTATGATTATTTTCATCAACCCTCAAGGTGATTCTATCCATGTGTCATTCATAATAAATTTTCCCTGTATGAAAAATATAGTTGAATGTGAAGCTCTCATTATAGGACTTCATACCCCTTTGCAGTGGAGGATAAAAGAATTACAAGTCTACGGTGACTCACAACTAATTGTAAATCAAGTCAATGATGACTATAACACAAAAGTTGATACATTGCTGCCTTATAAACAAATGGTAGAATATTACAAAGAACATTTCAGTAATATCACTTTTGAACAAATTCCAAGGATACAGAACAAGGCAGTCGACGCGATGGCTAGAGTAGGGTTTCTACTAAATATGCCTAATAATGAAACTCAGTTATTGTAGAACAATTGATGATACGGGCATATGAGATTCCCTCATCGGAATATGTATGTGTAATTGTGGGTCCTAAATCCCCATGGTATAATGAGATAGACGCATACTTACATACTTAGTATATGTCTCCTGATTTGTCTAGAAATCAAAAGAAAACTCTTATTTGCCAGGTATCCAAATACACTATTATTGTTAACACATTATATAAAAAGGGCTTTGATGGAACCCTTCTTCGATGTCTTTATGAAGAAGAAGCACAACTTTCCCTAAAGGAGGTACATGATGGAATTTGTGGGGCGCATCAAAGTGGCCCACCACTATCAAAAAAATTGTTAAGATCTAGATACTATTGGCCAACTATTCAAAAGGATGCCAATAAATATGTACAAAAATGTAAACAATATCAAATGCATGGAGACCTCATTCATGCACCGACACAGGATCTTCAGCCTATTACATCGCCATGGTCATTTTCACAATGGGGGTTAGATCTAGTTGGTAAAGTTAATCCTACTTCTTCCAATGGGCACAAATTCATCTTAACAACTACTGAGTATTTTACTAAATGGGTTGAGGAAATTCCCCTCACATACACCACTGGTAAACAAATAGAAAACTTCATGCTTAATTACATTCTCTGTCAGTACGAGATTCCAATGTGCATAGTGACAGACAATGGATGCCCATTCAAAAATCAAGAAATGAGAGAATTGTGTGAAAAATTTCAAATACAACAGAGATTTGCAACACCATATTATTTGCAAATAGTCACACCCAAGTAGGTTTAATTACTTACAAGTCAAGGCTAAAATTAAAAAATAAGGGAAAGAGCTATGCCAAATATTCATCTCAAGGCAAAAGAGAAATGATATATAACTGAAATATCATGCATACAAAGTACGACAAAAATCTTGACTATGGGAACATGCGAGTAACTCCATCAAGGCTATGAATGCCTATTGGCAATGGAGCAATATTCAAGAAATTACAGTCTATAACCTTGTCAAAGCTCTAAAAGCTTGCTGGCAGCGAGGCTTTATTCAGGATGCTTTTGAAGTTAGGATAATCTATGTAGCTAGTCATATAGGATGCTAAGGATCTTTAGTGAACATAAAAGTAGGAATTAACTCATTTGCACACACATGGGCAAAATAAGATCAAAGTTTCAAGAACCAATGGGGATGTTTTTTGCGTCTCCATTTGTAAATCCTAGTCACTAAGTGTGTTAATTTGGATGTTCCATAGGACCTTAAGGATCGATTGACCGCTTATCTATGAAATGTTTTATACCTCCAATTCAATTGGTGTATTAGAAAATGCTAAACAAACACAATCATCCTTTTTCAAACAAGAAATGCATCTTCATCATGCCTAATGCATTAACATAGGTTGTTGTGCTCTGTGAAGTGTACCTGTACCCGCAACCACATACACTTAATAAATGATTATAAGTAATGGTTAGTAAATTGAAACAATGAAATAGAAAACCATAGCTAATCAACTTATTGCTTCCTAGTAAATGCGAGTATGAAAAATGCTCTCAGATCTGATTATCCATACTCTAGTGACTTGAATACACTTAGATGGAGGATTTGAATGGTGAAAATACATGGTCTAGCAAGAATAGAATGATTAAGCTATATGAGTTCATGATTAATCTAGAAAATGAACTAAGATTAAGATGCAATTAAGCTAAGATTAAGCATGATAACATTCATAAGAAATGATAAACTAGAAGCTAGATGCCTATAATAATAATGAATAAGATGAGAATGAGATGGGATCCATATTGCTCAAAATAAGGTCTATTTATAGGATTTTCCAAGGCCAGGGGTGAGGTGGCAAGAATCAACGGTCAAGATTGATCTGAAGATATCAATGGTTAAATTGGAGGAAGTTGGCAAAGGGAGTTGGATTAAAGAGAACATCTATCATCTCTATGGTGACAAGTGTCAAGAGGCTTCTAGAAGGAGATGGATGAAAGGGAAGACTTAGTGACAAGTGTCACAAGATTCTAGAGGATGTTGAATGAAAGGGGACATGGTGGTAGGTAGAATGGGTTACGTTTAGGAGTGGTAGAAGTTAGGAGAATTTGAATTTAAAAATTCAAATAATATGAAAATGTCTAATTAATCTCAACAACTCATAATTGATTTTCTTTAATTAATTAAAGGATTTAGAAGAAATGATTTTGGATGGAGAGAATTAATTAATCAAAGGGGTGAAATGAACCTATTTAATAAATCCTTAGATTTATTAATAAGTAGATGAAAAGGGAAATTTAATCAAATTGCTCACTGAATTCAATTAAATTGGGGAGGGAGATTAATTAAATAATTACTTATTTAATTAATTATCTTCAGACAATTTTTAGCTATATATATTTTGCCCCTCTTTGAAGCAAGGTGTGATGATGCATTGATTCAAAGAATAATCTCATTTTGATGTTGATATTGATTTGATAGGATGCCCCAGCTCTCGATTGCTAAATTCCGGTATGATGATGCCCCCTTGGGAGGTCGATTGAGATAATTTATCTTTGGAGTTTTTGTGAAATTGATATCTCATGAGATTGGATTTGATTTCTATAATGGTGTTTGATGAAAATGCAAGTTCTTTGATTAGATCGATTGCTTAGATTGATAAGATTGAAAAATCTTGATTGATTATATTGATGAGATCTAGATTCAGTCTGGTTTCAGGAAGGATTCATCTTGTATAAGACAATGATGATCAAAGCGTCTGGTTTCAAGAAGGATTCATCCTGTATAAGACATGATCAGAACATCTAGTTTCAGGAAGGATACATCCTATATAAGACATGAATCAGAATCAAATCATCTAGTTTCAGGAAGGATTCATCCTGTATAAGACATGATCAGAATTGATTAGGTTTGATTGATTGATTTGATTTGATGAGGTTGATTCGATAAAGAATTGACAGTTTGTTGATATCAAGTTGCAGAAATATTTGGATATGCTGATGTTGATTTTGTTGAGAGAGATAGCATAAGAGTTGGGTTAGGTCGATAGCATGAGAGAGATGAGTCATCATTCTAATTGCGTATACATTTGTGATGATACTTTGATGATTCCTGCGATAGATTTAACCTTGGATAAAAGGAGCATTTATGATCCCATGCAAGAATGAAATGCAAGCTAAAATGCAAATGAAATGCAATGGAATGACCATACTAGTCATTGGATTATTTTGCATTTTGTCATCATTGAGCTTTTGAAATATGGGAAGTGACTGCAAACATCGATGGTATAATTAAACCATGATGACTTGAGCATTACTTTCTTGGATTTTGATATAGCAAGTTAACACAAGCATCGAGGTATAATTGAACCGTGATGACCTAAGTGTTGTTTGCGTAAAACAGGCAGTATTAATCATTTCAATATGCAAATCGGCAATGTCATCAATGATACTTCGATGATCATGTCCTGAGACAAATTTGCACATAGCAATGATTAATTTTCAGATAGTAGACAAAAAAAATATCATGTTTCTTCCTTGTTCCTCTATTTAAAGACATCCTAGAGGCACTCAGAAATTATGATAGCGAAAATCAATATAGAAAAGTTGAACAATCATGCTACAATCATTATCCAAAAAGATATTATCCACTAAAAAGTGTGTGATGTGCTTAGATTGATTTTGTGATAGCTTGATATTTGATAGTTTGATCTCGTGTTCAATGTTGGATGTGTCTCATTTTTTGCTTGATAAGAGTTGTCTAACTATTGTTCTCCTTGTTTGATTAAGCTCAAAATGATCAAGACTTTTTGCCCCCAGCTAGGTGTAGGATTTTGACCCAAGCCTAGAAACAAAGTCGTTATGATATATCCAATGATCCAAACCATGGTAAGAAGCTACCTGAGATGCCTGCATATGTACAAAGGCTTTATGATGAATATGGATAGCGTTGATGGAGGAATGAATGCATGAACTAATAGATGGAAGAGCTAGCAGACAGATAGCGCTTGTTTGCCAAGTTTTCACCATATGTTTTTATTGCACTTTTTCTGATATTTGATTTTTTTTTTTGAATTTTCTTCTTTTTCAATGTTTTTGATTTTTCTGGTTTTTCAGTGTTTTTTATTTTTTCAGATTTTTCACTTTTTTTTATTTCTTTTTTTATTTTTCACTGTTTTTTTATTTTTCTGATTTGTCACTATTTTTGCTTTTTTAGATTTTCATTGTTTTTTATTTTTCTGATTTTACACTATTTTTTATTTTTTTGATTTTTCAGACATAGAATTTCTTTAGGTGCATGCTATTGATAAGTTCCTTAAGCTGATCTTCGTCCTGTGTTGATAGCTAATATGATTCTGACCCAAATATTGCTATGACCACAAATGGACCTAACTAGTTTGGTTCAAATTTTCCTTTCTTTTCTCGATCTGCTCGGTTGCATGGATTTTCCTTTAGCACTAGTTCGCCCACTTGAAAGATTCATGGTTTGACCTTATGATTATAGCTTTGACACATTGTTTGCTAATATACCTTTAGATGATCAAAGACATTGTGTCTACATTCATGGATCAGTTCTAACTCTTGTAGTCTAGATACTCTTTGTTCTTCATCTAGGATGAGACCTTTTAGTGATACACAAAGAGAAGGTATCTCTACTTCAATTGGCAATATGGCTTCTGATCAATATACAAGAGAGAAAGGTTTGGCTCTCATTGGTTTGCAGATACTGGTGCAGTAGGCCCATAGAGTAGGGTTTAGTTGGATATGCCAATCTTTCCCTGCATCGTTCACTGTCTTTTTAAGGATTTTCAGAATAGTTTTGTTAGATGCTTCTGCCTACCCATTTCCCTGTGGATAATATGGTGTGGAGAATCTTTGTTGGATTTTTAACTTCTCACATAGCTCTTGTACATCCTGATTCTTGAATTCCTGTCCATTATCAGTGATAATGGTCATTGGTATTCCATAGAGACAGACGATGTAATTCAAGATAAATGCAACAATTTGTTTTCCTATGATGTTTATGAGAGGTACCGCTTCAATCCATTTTGTGAAATATTCAGTAGCTGCAAGGATGAATTTGTGTCCATTAGATGAGGAAGGATTTATCTTTCTTACTAGATCAAGTCCCCATTGACAAAAAGGCCAAGATGTTGCTAAAACATCTAGTTCTTGTGCTGGTGCATGAATCAAATTCCCATGGATTTGGCATTGTTTGCATGTTCTTGCTATCTTAAAAGAATCTCATTCCATAGTCAACCAATAATAGCCCAAGCGTATGAGTTTTTTCGAAAGGGTAAGACCACTTGAATGAGTGCCACAAATGTCATTATGGACTTCATGTAAGGCCTTCTCAGATTCTTCTTATTCAAGACATCTTAAGAGAGTGCCATCTAGACCTCACTTATACAGGGTATACGTGACAAGAGTAAAATGAGAGGATTGGCAAATAAAGTTTCTCTTTTGATTTTTTGATAAGTCAGGAGGTAGGCTATTATATTTCAAGTAAGTGTAAGTTTTTCCATAGCGGGAGGAATCATGTCCAATAAGTTGATAGATGGTTTGGGAATCAAGATAATTAAAAGTGGGATGAAACAACTCTTCAACCAGGAATTCATAACGATGTTGATTTTCCTATGTCTGCAATAGAGAAGCAAGTCTAGCCATGGCATCTGCTACTTTGTTGTCATTTCTTGGAATCTATTCAAAAATTATTTCTACAAAGTACTTCTTTATATCATCCACCATCTTTTTGTAAGGCATGAGTTTGTCATCTTTTATTTGATAGTCATTATTGACTTGATTAATGAGAACCTGAGAGTCTCCAAAGACTTGAAGTTGTTTAATGTTCCATTCTACAACCACTTTGATACCTGTTACCAATGCTTCATACTCTGCTATATTGTTTGTGCACAAAAAGCTTAATATGTATTCTTTTGGGATTGTATGCCCTTGTGGTGTGATAAATAGAATACCGAATCCTCATCCATGTTCTGTTCCATTATTGATGTCTTATCTTGGACTGATATTTGGGTGATGTATTGTAAGATGTGGATCAAACCTTGGAATGTCTGTAAATGAACAGGTAAAATTGACTTGCCATCTTTTGAATGGTTTCAAGTATTTTTGTCTTGCTAGTTTTGATAGAGAGATTGCTGGATGTAGATCAATTGTGCCAATGATAGTTGCCTTTGCTGGTGCCATTATGATAGATGACTTTTCTTGCTAACATTCATGTAAGGTGTCAAATCTCCCATCTTCTGGCACCTTGAGGAGGTTTTCACCATTAGATGTGTCCTTTGTTTTTACTTTTTATCTATCTAATCTTGTCAATAAATGGTTTTCAACATTCGACCTAATATTGTTTTCTTCATTTTCACTTTTGTTACTAGGAGATTCGACACCCACTTGACTGGAAGATGCGTTAGTGGAATCCATGGTGAATGTTGTTGTGGGTTTGATTTAATTAAAATATAAGGATATGGCATGGTCATTTGGAGAGGTATCAATAGTGGTATGTCCTTCATTTTCCCAGTCCATACGTTCAGGATAGCTTAAGGATAAAGGATCTTCAGGTTGAATAGTCTCAAAAATATTAGGGGTCATGATAGAGATGTTAAGGCTTTCAATATGTATGTTGATGTCTAGGATGGTACTCTCGTGAGAATGACCTCACATAAGAAAATCTTGATCATCCTCAGTTAAGTCCATGTCAGTCAAATGTGATTCTGATTCAAGTAGGCTAGTTCCTAACATTTGTTCTGCATACGTGTGAACTATATAGACTACTCTATCTACTTCTTCATCCCTCTCAATTTGAGGTTGCTCTTGTTTGTTTTTCCATGATAGAAAATATTCTCCAATTCCTTGATCTTTTAGCTCCATTTAGAATCTAACTTTGCTGGTGCCGGTGGTCTGCGTGTTGGTGTAGAATTTGACTTTGTTGGTGCCGGTGGATTGCCTTGCCAATATAATAGGATTGTAAGGTTGCCATCAATGACAAAACCTTCAATCACCTACAATGTCTCATTGGAGTGTGCATTTTCCAACAATCTCCCCCTTTGGCATTGATGGCAACACTCATGAGAAAAATTCAGAAGTGTATCCAAAAGTTGAAGTCCAAATATTGTTACCAAAAATGTGTGCTCCCCCTAAGCAGATGATCCGTAAGTTATTGGATTTTTCTCATACCACTACTCCCCCTTTGGCATCAATGACAAAGGTTGTCAAAGTGTCAATAGAGTGTGGTTTCCTACTTCACCCTTATAACCGATTGTTACAATCTAAAAAAGATCTTCCAAAACTAGATTCAAGTTCTCAATGAAATTTTTACTGTCTTTTATTGCAGCCTATGTCCTCTGAACTGTACTGGTGAGGTGTTGCATTTTCTCTGTCGGTGTTTTCTATCCTTGAACCAAAGCATCAGATATCTCTTTCCTTAGAGTGGCGAGGTAGTCTAGTTTTGGACTTATTCTCCATTTAAGATTTTTAGCCTTACCTTTTATTCTTTCCTTTTCTCTTTCCAGCTTTAATAGTTCTTCCTCAAAACCTGTTATCTTCTGCTCAAAAACTGATAATGAATCAAATGAGTTAATGAAATTGTCAGCTAGTTGATTTATTTCCTCCTGTATCTTGCTGATCTTTTTGTCTATGTCAATTGTCAAAAAGTTAGTTTTACAAGTATCTTTGTATAAAGTTTTGAATTCCTTTAATGTGCTACATAATTCTGGTAGAAGTGTGTCAAACTGCCTTGTACACTTCTTTATTTCTTCCTCAAAGAATTTGTGTTTTTCTTTTTCTAACCTCTCCTTGAATGCTTCCTCTTTTATTTGTTCAGTTGTCACAGTGTTTTCAATAACATACTTAGACAAAGTGTCAAGTTGACTCAAAGAATCTTTATTTTCTACATTACATTTTGGAGCTATCATCCTCAAAATTGGAATTGTATCATCTATAGCCTTGTATGCTTGTGAGCTACAATCTGTTATTTTCTTTATAGAATCCAAAAGAACTTCTATTATATTTGTTGATTTGAATCCTGTAATTGAAGTGCCAACACTCTGAATTCTATTGGTGGGAGCAATATCCTTGCTTGTGGTGACCTCTGGTAGGTCAGTTTGTGTTTCCATTTCTTTAAGAAAAGGTTTGTCTTGCTCAGTTGATGCCGGTGGTACTGACTTTGTGTGAACCTGTTGCTTAGCCTGTTGTTCAACTTTTTGCTCAGTGTTACCAACTATCGGTTTACCTTCTTTGTTATTAGTTACCCATGGCTCACTAGCCATATCTATCTTACTAGTTGTGTCCTTATCTACCACAATGTTAACTTTCTGAGTATCAATGTCTACTGTGTATAATACCCACAAAATTTGGATTTGTGTCCTCTTGTGATATCTCCATACTCTCATTAGTCGGTTGACTTTCAGTTTTAACTACTGATGGAGTATTCAGAGGTGGTGGGGATAAGTTATCTTTTATTATTATGCTTGGAGGTCCACCAACCTTGCCTTTACCCTTATCCTTATCTTTTTGATATACTTTGATAGGTTTAGGATTTCTATACTCTTCCTGCTTTTCTTTCTCTACAAGGAATATATCCCATCCATTTGCAGTTTCCTCTACAACCTCATTCACTCTACCAACCATTAGTGCTACATGTCAGTGTGCAGTTGAGAATACTGACTGGTTAGCTTCAGATATCAAATCATCTATTTCCTTTGGTGAGTTGACAAGATAAACATCAAGTAGTTTCTCAATTTTTATTTTCTTTTCAAGCTCTACAACCACTTGCCTTCTTGCTTCAAGTCTCTTAAACAGTTCTGCCAGTAATTCATCTACAACTTGCATCAAAAATTTCTTATAGATATCCAAGTGTAGAATTACACTATTTTCAACTTTCTCCTTGTCATCAGCTGATAGTGAATCATACAATTTGTTGATATTTTTAAGCTATCCATCCTCTGTTATTTCATCTAAGAGTTTGTCAATTGGAGCAATATTTTGTTGAGTCCTTTTCTTTGGTGTTAACTTTTTATTTTAAGGAGTTATCTTCTTAGCTGGGGGCCTTATTGCCTATTGCTTTTGTTTGGTTCTTCTAGGCGAAGGTGTAAATACCGGTGAAGGTTGTCTTTTCCTCACAACTCTTTTAAATGCAGCTAGCATATCACTTTTTGAAGAAGTTGCTACCAGTGAAAGGTGAGTTTCTAGTTGTAGTGCTTCTAACTCATCTTCAGTGATACTGGTTTGTTTAAGTACATCTTCTTTGATAGCCTTAGCCTACCTTGATCCTCTTCTCATTGTTGCTTCTACCTTCTTTACTCTTTTCTTTGATTAAATTTGATTCTCAATGGTCTTAGCACTGCCAAATACCTCTTCCTTAGGTTCGTTGGGTGCTTCCAGAAGGGCTTTTACATATTTTTCAATTATATGATCATCAGTTTCATAACCCATCTCAGTAACCCAAATTGTTCTTGGGATAACTGCTTCCATCCAAATCTCATCCTTATTAATAACAAAGCATATTTCATCCTTATACTTATCTACAATTGTTTGTGATAATCTGACTCTAGTGTTCATCTAGGCCTTCAATGCGTGAAAGTATTCATTAATATTATTTTCTCTATTTTCACCCATGTTGTTTAGTAGATCAGATAGTTGTTTGCCTACCAGTATGTCAAAACCAAGATTATTGTTACCTATATCGGGCATTTGTTTTGTTATATGTAGCATTAAACAGACAAGTAGGTTACCAAATCTAAATGTCCCCTTTTTGTCCTTCTTGATCTTTCCAAGATTGTCAATTAGTTCATCCTCCAGCCATTCACAGACATCAATTTTTGCATTAACATTGATCATGTCATAAGCACTCTTTATGCATAAACTAGAAACTGAATTTAGCCTATTTGTGTGTGTTGTTTTGTAGCCTAGAATCATGCTAATGAATCTAACATTGATGTCAGTTACATCATTCACTCTTAAAGACCTCTTGTTGGATGTTGCACCTATCAGGTTAGTCACTAGGTCATTTTGACACCTTCTTGGTCTTATCAGGTCTGTTATCGGTGGAGGGTAACCCTATCATAGCTTTTACTGCCTCCTTAGTTATTTTGTGAACTAAGTCTAACCAGAAAAATTCACCATGAACCCTGCTTAAAACTATCCTTATAACATCCTTAGGGAATTCCAGAATACTGAGGATTGTGTTCAAGTTTCACATTACCAGAATCATCACAAATTATAGTCTTATATATGTTCTTAATTTCCTCATCACCTATTTCTTCTACATGGCAATGAATGTAAATTTTAGGGTCTTCTGCAAAAACTACTCCTTTGGGGATTTGAGAAAATGCACCAACATTATCATCCTTCTTAGCTATTTCAGGAACTAACTGAAATATGGGCCTAGGGCGTTTGATTACTTCAACTACAGTAGGATTCGCTATGAATTCAGGTATTGAAGAAGATGCCATGATTATAAATACTTTTTTCTACCTTAGGAGTGATTGATTGCTGAATTGCTTTGCTCCTTTGCTCGAAATGCCTTAGCTCTGGAAATTTCATGTTTCTTCGAATGTTTGAATGCTCGGTGAAGTATAATGGAGCCAAAAACATTGATTTATAATGTTAATTTTGCCAACCACCATAATTAATGCTTGTCAGTTAAGTAATGACTTAACTTATCTATTAGTTTAGAAGTGATTTCAACTTCTTACCATCAACCGAGGGAATAATAGCATGCTTCACATTTGTTTGCCAAACCCTCAAGGGAATTTTGTTCAATTTGATTAAGAGTCTCCTGCTGGTGGAATGTTACTTTCTTCTGTTGGTGGAGTGTTACTTTCTTCTATCGATGGAGGAGTATTCCTATCAACATTTAGTTATAACTTCCTAATCCATTGTTTTGAGAATTCCTGCTTTACTTCTTCAACCTTTTCTTTACCTTTCAAACTAGGACCTTTGTTATTTACTGGTGATCACTTGCTTCTACAAAATTTAGCAATATGTCCAATTTTATTACATGCATAACAATTCACATTATTTTTCTGAATAGCTTTCCCATAACCTATGCCGATTTGTGTTCTGCATTGATTAGATAAGTGTCCAAATCTTCCACAAACATAACATCTCACATTCAATTTGCAATTTTTAGAATTATGACCAACTTTGTTGCATTTGGAACATTGACCAGTGTGTGTATTGGTATTCTAATAATTTCTAGATCTACATTGATTTACTCTATGACCATACTTGTTACCGTTAAAGCATTTGCCATTAAATTTATAAGCAGTAGGTTGTCTTACCAGTTTGCCATGATCCTGTGTGTTTGCAGTACCAGAGCTTTCACCAGTTTCAAAGCCAAGACCATTAGTGTCACCATTAGGTTTCTGATTCTTCAACAAGTCACCAAGTTCTTCTGAGATTTTCTTGAATTTTTCTTTATGTTGATTTGTAGCAGCCAGTTCTCCTTCCAAGATACCTTTTTGTCTCATGATTTCATTTGAGTCATTTTGTGCATGCATTAGATCTATCTTCAACATATCATTTTCATAACTAAGTCTTGTGTTTTCATTTGCAGCATCATTCAGTCTTCTAGTCAAGTCTTCTTCATTCTTCTTTCTATCTTCAATTTCTTTACAAAATCTCATAGTCATATCCAATATCTCATTCTTTGTTTTCATGTTTTCTTGTTTTAGCTTATTCATCAGATCACTAAGAGTTTCCTTTTCATCATTCTCATTTTGCATCTTTTCACAAAGTTCTCTTCTCTTGTTTCTTGAAATGGTGAGATTTTCTTGAAGTGCTTGAATAATATCCTGTGCAACCTTTAGATCATCTTCAAGTTTGATATTTTTCAATTTTTCTGCATCATAGTCTGAGAGGGCTGCTTCTAGTTGCTTCATCAAGTTTTCCATCTCTACCAGTGTCAAGATCTTCCTCAAGTTGTTAGGCTTTAGAAAATAGAGGACCAGGCTTTGATACCAATTGTTAGGATTCCCACAAATATTGAGAGGGGGGGGGGGGGTGTGAATCAATATCTAACTAGTGTGTTGATTTTCTTGTCTTAAAACATGTAAAGCATATTAATACTGTATATCGATAAACAAGAAATAATGTAATGAACAAAGATAACAACAACCACATGAAAAACATGCCATAACACAATAGTTTAACGAGGAAACCTAGTGTGGGAAAAACCTCAGTGGGATTTGTGACCCACAATATTCACTTACTGGCCAATAAGAGAATATTACTGCTACAAGAGGGGCCTGCACATGCAGGAAGGCCAAGTGCCTAGAGCTCACTGCTCAATTATAAAATGGAAAGTCTCACTGACTTACAAAATGGATTATATAAATCCAATGTCTTGTACTACTTCAAAATAGCATCTACTATGCCAGATCCGGTACCGGTTTATAGCTCTGCTTCATACATAAACCCTTAACCTATAATTCACATAATAGGTCTGCCTTATTTCACCTAATTACATTCCTCCAAGCATACTTAATTGTTCTACAATGATCTCATATATAAATGAGTCATTTTACAATTTGCCAAGTCGGCTTACAATGATTTTACAATAATAAACAAAATAAATTACAATCAAAATTCTTGTCGGCTTCTATGCCAGTATGCTTCCTTTTACTGTCGGTGCCGGTGGTCTGTGTGCCGCTATAGAATCTGACTTTACTGGTGTTGGTGGATTGCCTTGTCGGTGTAATAGGATTGTAAGGTTGCCATCAATGACAAAACCTTCAATCACCTACAATGTCTCATTGGAGTGTGCATTTGCCAACATCCCCAAGAGTAAATTGTATGGTAGGTCCAAGTCAAGAACTTGGTATTCTATATCTTTTTGCAAGGGTCCCACTATGATGGGTAATATCACCATTCCTTTAGATGAATGTTCTTCTTTATTATGTACTTTGGTTTTGATCTTTTGCCTGAGATCAACTGCATCTTCTAAATATCCTAAGGCACGGACAAGATTCATAGAGCAAATGTTCAAGCTAGCTCCCCCATCTATCAAGACACGTTTAACAAGTGTTCTATGAATGAGGAATTTGAGTTGAAAGGAAGCACTATGGGGATTTTGAAATGAATTAATGCTTGGATATGAAGGAGATGAGCTTTGAATAGGATCCTCTGAAATAGGTTTGATGGCAATTATGGATATCCCTTGGGGAACTTCAGCTCTGGATGCATTATTTGGCAAGGATGCTATGGAAGGTTCTTGCGAGCTTTCAGGAGGTGTAGGAATAGATGCCTTTGGAGAGTCAATTTTCTTATGGATGGATGGATCATTGTTATATATGGGTACACGATTTTGATATTCTTTATCCAAATCCTTTAGGGATCTCTTTAAGAGGTGCATAAAAGAGCCACCTTTCTTTTGAGATGTATTTAAATCCTTGTGAGGTTTTAAGATAGTTGGATTTTGATTTTGAACTTGTTTGATTTCTCTAATGTGTTGGCTTGTTACTTGTATTTTGCTTTGGTATGTCATGTTGATATGATTTTCAGCTATTTCAAATGTTTATGTTTCCATTTCAGGGGTTTGATTGTCTAAAAATTGTTTTGGGTAAGTGATCAATTGTCAATTTCAAGGTAATACAATGATATGACACTAAAAGAGAATTCAAGTGCTTAAAAGTTTGCAAGTTTTTTGATCTTTGGTTTAGGAGTGCAATGATGGTGATTTGATAAGAACCAAGTCCAGTAGGAACGATCTATCCTATGATGTGGGACAAGGTTATCCTGACCAAACATTTCAGTTTCGTGATAAAGGATGATTGATCCTGATGAGAAACTATGTTTGAGTGATCAGTTTATCAAAGAGGGTGATAGTGCACTTTTAGATGTTTAGATCTTGAACTTGTTAAGGGTGAACACATTGAAAATCTTGAGGTGTTTATCTTCTAGAGTCTGATTTTGATGGATGATAAATTGACCAAGCAAGCCAAGCAGACAATCTAAGCACATATTGACAGATAATAGGTGTTTATGCTTACTGCAAATTGATTAGGCAAAAATGATAAATTTGAAACAAGCATGCAGGATACAACTCTGAACTGACAGATGCAGAGTTTTGTATGACATAAGATTCAGCTTAGGATGACACAAGATATAGAGCCATATGATAGAACAAAGTTTTTCATATAAACAATAGCAACTCATACGACATGGGATTATAGACCATACGACAAAACATATGACTTGTATGACACAGGATAGAAGATAGTACGACAAATGATTTTATGCAAGTTAACTCGTCCGATAGAGATTATGACTTGTGCTACAGAGAATTAAAGCTCGTACGATAGGTTGTAGAGAATGGTAAAAAGTGTTTGTTTTGCTGATTTTGATCTTTGAATTCTGATGATGTTTGGCTGGTGTTTTCTAGTTTTTAGGTGTCTGATTTTCTCATTTAGGGATGAATACACAACAAACACATGATTTGATAAATGACTCCAATCAAGCTAAACCCTAAGGAAGTTCACCAAGAATGAAAACCTTTGCTTTCTGACTTAGGTACACACCCAATAGCTAATCAGAATACAGTCGTTGAGTCTCATGCAATGGATTCTCAATGTTGTATTATCTGACTCCAAATGATAATGGGGGCATGATATGGCAAGTGTCTTAGGAGAGTTACCATCTCTCTTGCAAAAATATTATCACCCTTTCAGAGCTGAATTGGGTAGCTTCTATTTTAACCGGCACTAGTAAGGGATCCGTTTGGCACGTCGGGGTATAAACTCAATTAAGAGGTCTCCCAGCCTTGAAAACCAAGGTTTGATATACCCAAAGGTACGGATGAGAGATATTCCCACACACTGTCATTTCTTTGATTTTCATCAATAACACATTTATTTTATAGTGGGTTGGATTACTTGGCATTAGTTGTTCCCACTTAGGTCGTTCCCCTCTCACCGGCCTTAAGGGCTAAGAGTTAATAACTCCTCGAGAGGGAAGGTCTGCTAAAGAGATAAACTAATGAAAGCAAAAGGATGAGTCTAGCTTTTTGATCACCTAAGAAAGGTGAGAGTATACTTGCCTATCATCAAAGACATGAAATACATGGTTGTTCATTTTTAGCCCAAATTGAAGTGTGCCTAAAAATCTTAAAGAATACACAAAGTTTTTGTTGAATCCTTAGGCAACCTGCAAAATAGATCCATTAGTAGTCATGATTGTGTTTAGAATTATATCTTTGACAAGTGTATCTACGTCAATCGTCCTGCAAGAAAGAGTTAAGCTGCCAAAAATCTCATAGACAGAACAAGATTAGCATTAGTGATCCGAACTTTGAAATTTAAAAAAAAAACTATATGAAATTTTATCCCAACTTCAAACAGGCATAACTTTCTTCTCGAGACTCAAAATTACGAACCGTTTAACTCGTTCTCCAAGAGTTGTAGATGAGGTTTTGAAAGAGCATGCCTAGCCAGGCTCTTTCAAATATTTAAATTACCAATGTATAGACAAAGTTGAAAATTCTAATTTGCAGTTTATAAAAAAATTGTAGAACCAGAGACTCATATGACACGCTTTTCTAGCTAGTACGATAGAACTTCAGATTTCATATAGTAATACAAAAAGACTTGTATGACATAGGAATGAACTAGAATGAGTCAAAAAATGCTAAAGTAGAGACTCGTGCGACAAATATTTATCTCCCATACGACAATGAAAAGAAGCTCGTATGACACAGGATCAACCTAGTATGAGTAAAGAATTTTCCACAAAAAAACTCGTATGACACAGATTTATACCTAGCACGAGTCAGGATGAGGTGTCTTCCTAGACTGAAAGGAAGTTCGTATGAACTGAAAAGGCAACTCGTACGAATTTTTGCACCAGAGCCAGACAAAGATGAAATTTGTTGAAGATTAAGAGGCCAAAAGTGATGATTCCGACCCCACGGTGGGTGCCAAAATGTTGTTCTTTGTGAAGTGTACCTGTACTTGCAACCACAATGCTCTCAATAAATCATTATAAGCAATGGTTAGTAAATTGAAACAATGAAAGACAAAACCATAGCTAATCGACTTATTGCTTCCTAATAAATGCGAGTATGAAAAATTCTCTCAGATCTGATTATGCATACTCCAGTGACTTGACTATACTTAGATGGAGAATTTGAATGGTGAAAATGCATGATCTAGCAAGAATAGAATGATTAAGCTATATGAGTTTATGATTGATCTAGAAAATGAACTAAGATTAAGATGCAATTTCGCTAAGATTAAGCATGATAACATTTCTAAGAAATGATAAACTATAAGCTAGATGCTAGATGCCTATAATAACAATGCATAAGATGAGAATGAGATGGGATCCATATTGCTCAAAATGAGGTCTATTTATAGGATTTTCCAAGGCTAGGGGTGAGGTGGCAAGAATCAACGGTCAAGATTGATCTGAAGATATCAATGGTTAAATTGGAGGAAGTTGGCAAAGGGGGTTGGATTAAAGGAAACATTTGTCATCTCCATGGTGACAAGTGTCAAGAGGCTTCTAGAAGGAGTTGGATGAAAGGGAACACTTACTGACAAGTGTCACAAAAGTTCTAGAAGATATTGGATGAAAGGGGACATGGTGGTAGGTAGAATGAGTTAGGTTTAGGAGTGGTAGAAGTTAGGAGAATTTGAATTTTAAAATTCAAATAATATGAAAATGGCTAATTAATCTCAACAAATCATAATTGATTTGCTTTAAGTAATTAAAGGATTTAGAAGAAATGATTTTGGATGGAGAGAATTAATTAATTTGAATTAATTAGTCAAAGGGGTGAAATGAATCTATTTAATAAATCCTTAGATTTATTAATAGGTAGATGAAAAGGGAAATTTAATCAAATTGCTTAGTGAATTCAATTAAATTGGGGAGGGAGATTAATTAAATAATTACTTATTTAATTAATTATCTTCGGACCATTTTTAGGTGTATACATAGGTCATGCCAAAAATTTCATTGTCTCCACCTACAATCTGCAAGATTATCATGTCATACAGGTCTACACACTGGGGGAATAACTGAAAAAATCCTAAAAAAACATATAAAGTCCAAAAAAATCATAAAAGTCAAATACGATCCTCAAAAAATCAATAAAAAACATTCAAATATAATACACAAAATTCAAAAGCAGTAAAAAATAGTGAAAAAAAAAATCCAAAATCAGTGAAAAGCATAAAATCCAAAACATTGAGAAAATAGGAAATCCAAAAACATTGGGAAAACACAAAAATTCAAAATCATCCATATAATGTCTTGAAAATCAATCCAAAAACATTCATATAATGTCTTGAAAAATCAATCCAAAAACATTCAAATAATGTCCTGAGAAAATCAATCTAAAAACATTCAAAAAATGTCATCATAAAATCAATCAAAAACATCTACATAATGTCCTGATAAAATCAATCAAAAACATCCATATAATGTCCTGAAAAAATCAATAAAAACATCTATATAATGTCCTGAAAAAATCTACCAAAAACATTCAAATATCAATGAACAAAATCCAAAAATCAATCAAAAAACTTGCAATAAAATGTCTCACAAGAATCAAACACCCTAGCAGATATCCAACAAGCACTTCACATGAAGTTAACAAAGGATACAAATACCTAGTCAAACATCTGCAATCAACTAATCAAATTGTCTTATCAATCGTATCATATCCATATCAAGTGGTCATTATCTTGTCTTAAAAAAAGAGGATACACTCGAAATCAAATAGGTCGGTCTTAAACGAGGTCCGAAACTTTATGAGATCAGACATTATCAACCATCACATCAAGCAATTGAGAATGAAGTAACAAGGTCAATATAGTTGTTGAATTTTCTCCGAGTCAGTCTTTATGTTTTATCATTTGGCATCAGATCATGTTCCTATGCTACTCAAGGATGTCCACAAGTGACTAGAGGAGCCATGATGGGCATTATCTTTTTCTTTGTTTGTTATTTGTGGTGTGAACCACTATTCAAGTTCTAGGTAAATTTCTCTAGTGGGTGTCTGTGATAGGAGCATTCAGCTTGTGAATGCCACACATACCTCGACCCCTAGTGTATTTCCCAAAATGGAGGGTTTCACTTCTTGTTTGCTACATGTTTGTCTCTTCAATGAGAATCTTTACAACTTGGTTCCTTATAACCTGATGTGCTAAGCTCCACTATTCAATAATAAGACTTAGTGATGAATTTATATTGTGCAATAAATAATGACACTGGTTTGTGAATCAATCATTCTCATTCTCATCTCATCTTTTTATTGATAGTTTGCTGATTTCTCACCTTTTTCTATATCATTTTTAGTCATGTAACATTATTCTTTCATCAACCTCTTCTTTCTCTCATCTTACTAACATTTCTTCAAGGTACATCTGAGTTAAAAGCATATTACGGCATTATCATACAAAAACAACAATTGCATCCATATAGTTTTAAGTTGCATTCATCTAGTTTAAATTGCATTTGTATAAGTGTTAATTCCATCCATAAACATCATACATAAAACATATAGAAAGCATTAAACCATTCATACATCATAAATCATGTAGAAACCATTACAATTATAAACATCATTTATAAATCAAATAGAAAGCATGAAACCATTCATTCATCATTACATCATAAATCATGTATAAACCATTGCATTCATAAACAATCATTCATAAATCATATATACATGCATCACATAACTCATAGTATCATATAACATACATAGAAAACAAAGCATAATAGATCACCACCAAAAAACTTCATATCATATATATAACTTAAAAATGATAATGTGTCTAAATACAATAATCATAAAACAAGCCCAAAGGCTCAAATAACATGATCTCAATGTCTCAACCAGCACTGCCTCTGTCAACAAGTGGATCCTGCCTACTAGATCCTGCCCCAGGATGTCGAGGTGGACCCATCACTCCACTACTAGTCTGTCAAGAGGTAGATCGACTTGATCTTCTCCCCATAAAAAACTTAAACTAGGATCCCTCAAACCCTTGGAAATAGCTCTTTCATAAGTCTATCGATAATAAATAGCCTCTTCTGCAAAAACAAAATATCTATCTACCTAGCTAGGTGCCTCTATCACCGACCCAAATAAATGATCATATGCATCCATGGTGATCTGAGCTCTCCTAGCTTCCTCATCTCTCTCCCTCTGGAAATGATCTCTTGTATTCTCTAATGCACCATAGTCTCTGCAAAATGCTTCCCGCTTAGCATTTCGTAAGGAAACTTCATCCTCTAGACTCTGAATTTCCACTCTAAGAATCTAGAGATTATCATCATCTCCATCACCACCCTATCCTCCTCCTCCCCCCTGTGCAGTAGGCATGTCCTCTAGCTCCAAGGCATATCATCATCATCCCTATCCTCACTACTCGATGACTTTGAAGAATCATCACCATCCCTATTGCTCATAGACTTGGTGTCTCCACCAATGTCTACATCCTCCTCTCCTCCCTCATTCCCTCGTCCCTCCTCTCCCCCTCTGCCCTCCTCTCCTCTATCATCTCCCCTCCTCTACCCCATGTCGATCCTCAGTCACTATCTAGGATGTCGTATATGTTGCACTATGATCGAAACAGTTGGATCTGTCAATGGAATAGGTCTATGTCTAGCCCACCATACATCATACTTAGGAGTAGTCCCTGGATCTTCTGCACTTGCACTCCAACCTCATGGTAATTCCTTAAGAGCATCAAAATTTGCAGCCGCCACATGTGGCTGTGTGCACACACCCCAATCAGAAACCTCAGAAGAAACATGAGTAAAGTACGTTGTAATAACCAGTGTCACCTGTACCTCCCCAAACTATCTAAGTACCCATCTTGGAGGAGACATCTCAATAATCCTCTGCATCTCAGTGGTCCTCCCAATAAGATATCTCTATTGTCTGCAAAAAAGAAAGTGTTGTGCATCATCTACCCAGCCCAGGCAATCTAAATATGGTCTCTAGATAAAATGCTGCAAGATATCAAACTGATGTCACCAATACAAGGTGTTACCCGAATCCCTATGTCTAATATGAGGTGTATATATGAATGCATATGGCTCATCAGGCTACAAGTCAACATGAATAGCTATCCTTGACATAGAAATGTACTTTTAAGCCCAAGTCTAGAGAAATGTCACACCACAACTAATAGATCAATATCCCAAGTATACAATGTTATACATCTAATAATAAACCATGGCTAATAGACAAGGACCCCAAGCATATACTCGACAATGAAAAATCATATCATGGAGCACTCTGCCCCATCCAACTAGAAAGCCATGGCCTCATCTATCAAGAATCAACAAACCACCTATGATATTGCACAATACTATAATAAGATAATCGTAGCCCAAGCGAGCCCAAGGGATATCATAATGACCACTGATCTATAAATCCTTCTCCTCACACTAAAAAAGGGAACACAGTCTAGTGACGCCATTGTCATGATCATATAAAACTCTCACACCATGGATTCAAATATGCAGTATATGCCAAACACCCTCTAAGGCAATGGATGCCTCACCAGTAGGAAGATGGAAGGTACATGTCTCGGAATGCCACTGCTCTACTAATGTTGTAATCAAGGCCCTGTTGGTCATAACCTTTGGAAAATGTAAAACATGATATAATCCCAGATGTCAGATATGTGCAATCTCCTCATCAAGTAACTCGGCTCAAAGATCAAGTCCACTAGGTTTACTCTATCGCAAGTATAGCACTCCAATATTCTCTTGCACAAAGGAACATTGAAAATGTCAGATATCGGATGTCGTGATAAAAATTTGATCAAACACATGACAAAAAAATCTTCAATTAACAACGAATCATATAGATGAATGTGTGACACTAAGCACCTATTGCGGTACAAAAAATACTTATGCGTAGCATTTAACACTATTCTGGTACAATTAAAGCTTATGCGTAACAATTGCAATGAATGTGTACATACAAAGGAATGTGTGACACTAAGCACCTATGTGTAACACTTAAGATATTGCGGTACACTTAAAGTGTTTACATAATACTTATGGTGTATGCGTAAAAATTGACAGGCATATGTGTGATGAATAAAACCTAGACCTCTAAAAAACATTTGAAAAAATTGCAAAAACAAGTGAAAAATTAAGCAAAATATTTGGAAACATACCATGCTGCCAATCCTTGGAGGTCTCTGATAAGAACCTACTTGGTCAAACAAGTGCACTTGTGCCCTATAGCCAGCCATGATGATCAAATACTCACAGGAAAGAAAAAGACTCACAAGGATCTCCAAGAACTCAAAACAATGCAAATGAGCAAATGAAAGGCCAAACTCTCTATTTATAGCTCAAAATTAGGGTTTTTCCACTCCAACGCCTGTGGTCCCCGTCAACTTCAAATAACTTGTAGGCTACTCAAACGATCTTGAAATTGCACAAAACTTCACACAATTGCTCATTATATTGATATCGAAAATATGGTCTCAATTTCTGAATTTTTTGACTAGCTTTTCCAAGGGGGCATATTTACACTATACAGTGTTAACAAGGCATACTGGGGCATTTATTTTTTTATTTTCTTTGAATCAATGTTGTTCTAACTTTGTCTCAAAGAGGGGCAAATGTAGGCACCTAGAAATGTCTCATTGATCATGTACTAATTATTCCTCTAATTGATTAAATAATTCTTTAATTATTTAATAGGCTAATTAGTCTTATTCTTCTAATTTCATATTTCTTCATAATCTTACTAATTATTCTATTTTCAATTCTATCATCATTTAATCATTTAAGCCCTTTTTTAATGATTAATTAAATATTTATTATTTAATTAATTATGATTTTAATTCTTCAATTTAAATAATCTTTATTATTTAAATAAATTATTTCTCAATTTCTATCTCTAATCATTTAATCATTAACCCTTTTTCTAAATATTAATTATTTAATTAATTATGATTTTAATTCCTTTAATTTAAATAATCTTTATTATTTAATTAAATTCAATTTCTAAATAATTAAATAGTTTCTTTAAATTATTTAATTAAGCTAATTAAATCTTCAATTCCAAGTCCCCAAATTCTTTTATTTCATTTAATATCATTAATTCTCCAAATTCTTCTAATTTCTTCTAAATACATGTGCATGATTTCAAAAATCAAATTGAAAATAAAAGTCAAGTTCTAAATATATTCAAATAACAAATTGAATTTTAAATAAATTCAATATTTGAATAAAATCTCATGCAAAGATTAAATTAAAAATCAAAGTCAAAGTGCAAGCACATGCTAAATTAATTAATTCAATCAATTAATTAATTAATTCAATTATCTTTTCAATTCCTATTTCTCTCTTTTAGTTAGCCTTTTTCTAAATAAATCTCTCAATAAGCTTTCAATCAGTTAACTATCTCCTCCTCTTTATTTCTTCCAATAATTTATTTCCATCCTTTAATCAGCCTTTTCTCAATCGGTTGACTGATTTTATCTATTCAATCAATTTTGTTTCAACTCCAAATCAACAATTCAACTATCAATCAACATGTGATCTCACCTAAGTTCCACCTCTTGATCAATCTGTTCCACCTTTCAATCAATCTCATCCAATTATCTATAAATTGAGCATTCAATCTCCATTTTCTCTCAATCACAAACTTTGAGTCTTTGTGTCATTTCTAGGTTGTCATCACGATATCTGAGAGCCACCATACCACAAAGAGGAGAAGAGAAATGGAATCTAGATGCAGCCATGGAATAGGGAGAATTGATTGATAAATTTTACATTCCTATTTCTTGCTTTTGTATTCTTTCATTGTGTTTTTGTTTGAATTCTATTAGGATAGGGATTTGTTATTTCCCTTTGATTCCTAGTTGATTACATTAATTAAGTTTTACATATGACAAAAGGTATTGCACAAAAAAAGGGTATATATTTTGATGAAATATTTTCTCCAGTTGTAAAAATGACAACTATTAGAATTGTTCTAAGTCTTGTGGCTGCAAAAGACTTGCATCTTAAATAGCTAGATGTTAAAACAAATTTTCTCCATGGGGATATGGAGGAGAAAATCAACATGTAACAACCACAGGGACATGAGTTCAAAGGTAAGGAGGACTTAGTGTGCAGGTTGAAGAAGAGTTTATATGGCCTAAAGCAAGCAACCCCAACCAAGGTATTTGAAATTTGATAGTTTCATAGCTGAACAGGGTTACCATGGATGTCACTCTGGTTAGTGTTTATTTTAAGAGATTGGATAATTGCAATTATATATCCAGTTACTTTATGTTGATGACATGCTTGTTGTTGGGTCAACATGCAACATATAAATGAACTTAAACAAAAATTAGCAAAGTCATTTGGTATAAAGGTTGGTGTTGAACACTATTTTTTAAAAGAAAAAATATAATAAAAATGAAAAAATAATACTATATGTTTCCATAAGCATGAAGACTAATGGATATTTCGGCCAGTAAGCTGTGTCGAGCAGCTGCAGGAGAGGTTTCATCGAAAGAGCGTTTTCATCGACGCAGGGCATATAAAGCGCTAGGCAAAGGTGTTTCGGCAAGAAGTTACCTTCGATGAACGCAAGAAACCGCTCATCGATACCCCATGTTTCATCGAAAAGGCAAAAGCAAAAGGCGAAAAGGCAAAAGGTGATTTCGAAGAAATATCGTTACCGAGGAAACTCAAGAGACATTCATCGAAATGCAAGTTTCATCGATGAACGTGGTGTCGAACAAAAGAAAAGCTGTTTCATTGATAAAAAGGATATCGATGAAAAAGGGGATATCGATGAACACTCATAAGCCTTCATCGAAGAAAGAAACTCATCGAAAGTATGGCATTGATGAAACTCGCGAGCAACTTGTCGAAAAGGGAGACTATCGATGAAAAAGTAATTTCGATGAGTCTTAAAAGCGGCTTCTCGACGTAAGTTTTTCACCGAAATAGTATTATCGAAGAAAATGAGCTTTCGATGGAAGATTCAAACACTCAGCCGAAGGCAAGGGTTTCATCGATAATTTGAAACGCGCGCACTTTGAGCGGACTGTACTTCCCGCGAAGGAATTAAAGGCCCAGTTGAAAAGTGTCACATCTGCAATTAAATTTAAAACACTTGAGTAGCCGTTACAGATGCAGAACATTAACTATACACAAGTTGCCCATTCAATTACAGTTAAGCTGAGTGAATTTTCGTAAGAATCAGATCGATGCTAAGAGATTGAAAGCTGTGAAGAACTTGTAGAGATTTGCAAACGATAACCAGAAGAGTTGAGCATTTTACCAAGTAAGTATTGTCTCTCTTATTTACTGTAACTATGGAACCTTCGTCTTCTTCTTCCAAAAAGAGTAGGAAAGGAAAAGAGTTAAACCCTGAAGAGAAGCCCAAGAGACAGAAGAAAGAAGGGAGAGCTTTGACTCAGGACTTATTAGACCAGTGTCCATCGTCTAGTGTAAGGTCCAAGAAGATTAAAAGTGAAGAAGAAGGATTAGAGGACAAATTTGAAAATCTAGGAGACATCTGGACTGAGATAAGAGGGCATGAGTTATTTTTGTTTGGTTACAAAAGAAGGGATGCACCCGAACCCATTAGTAATCTGTGGAAGAGGAACTTAGGCAAGTTAGTAGTTCCAAATGTATTTGTAGACGTAGAATTAATGAAAGCTCTGGTAAATTGCTACAACCCGAGAACTAAAACCATATGTGATTACAGAGGGAATACATTAGTAGTAATCAACAAGCAGACTATTGATATGGTTTTTGATCTAGACTGGGAAGTTGAGGAAAGCATCGATATGAAGAAACTCTCACAGGAATTCTTTAGTTTGGAAAATATCTACAGGACTTGGAGGCTACCTGTTCATAGGCCAAAAGTGGGCGGGTCATTTGTTCAGTTTGGCAAAAGTGACAAGGTGCCATTTGATGTCAACCACTTCCATCCATATTTCAAATATACATATTACACTGCAGCCCAAGTACTAGGCATAGAGGCTCATCCACTCATGGATGTTGGGATTATGGTTTTGTGTGCTGATATTCAATCAAAAGACCCTAGGTCATTTGATTTTGCTACTTATGTTACGGATACCTTGAATCATGGGCTGGAAAAGATGAAAGGAGACCTTGTGAATGTTCACTTTTCATTATACTCCATGTTAATGCATATTCTTCTTTATTGTGGACAAGAAATTAACTTCTGGCCAGATGAGTTCAGCATCAGGTCTTATGATAAGAATGGTCTGAAGAAGCCAGTTCAGTTGTGGGTATCAGCATGGGATCAGAGGTTTATGAACAACCAATATTGGCATTTTCAAGAATACTTTGTGAAACCTCTCAGTGCAGCTTTTGGACAACGCAGGGATTATACTTTGTCCCCTGAAATTAAGAGGTTCCTCAGGCCAAAGGATTTCTCTCCAGAATCACAGATTGAACACAATTGGGGTGATTGGTATTGCCATGATAATCACACGGAGATAAGGGTATTTGGATATGAAGGGCAACCACACATGCTTCCAATTACGGTGCCAGACAGAGTGGCTAGCTTGGAGATTATAAGGCAATTGTCTATTGCCAGTGCTAAACATTTAACTGATTTTGGTAAACAATCTATTGTTCCAGGTCTATTAGTTTTCTCTGATTTTATTGTCAAAAATTCAAAGAGTTATCATTTATTACAGAATAAATTAAATTACTATGGCATGACTCTGGGTGAGCCTAGGGAGAATTTTGATCCCGAAGGATATATAAAAGCTGCCAGAGCCTCACAGAAACTCAAAGCTGGGATACATATGGCCAAAATGCCAGATGACCTAATCAAGAACCTTGAGCGAGAGGAGGCCAAAGTTTTGAAAGGAAAGAGTGAGTTAGTCTGGGAGGCCAACAAATGGAAAAGGGCAAGGGGAATGATAGACGGAGACCTAATTGGAAATATCCAAGATCCTCTGGAGGTAGCTAAAAGGCTGCTTCAACATGAAGCTGAAATTATGCACAGAGTTCCTTCACAATTCCTTCGCTTCATTAATACTGAAAGAGACAGTCAGCCCCTAGCTCACATGTCACCAAAATCAACCGCCAGTAGTATCCCACCTGATTCTCCTCGAGAGGATTATCCTCCTGGTTTCGAAACAGAAATGAACATGGACACAGGAGAAATCAACATCAAAGA
Source organism: Cryptomeria japonica (assembly GCF_030272615.1). Taxonomy (NCBI): domain Eukaryota; kingdom Viridiplantae; phylum Streptophyta; class Pinopsida; order Cupressales; family Cupressaceae; genus Cryptomeria; species Cryptomeria japonica. The sequence goes on along the minus strand of NC_081412.1, from coordinate 496,943,535 downwards.
TGTTGTTGACATAAGAATGACTGAGCATGAGGACTTCATTGCTGATGATGGATTCGCCTCCTCTAGGGAATTCCTCTCATTTCTATATCAATACAAAGGGGCTCATGTCAAACGAAGCATGGCTGGAAAACCAGAGGAAGAACAGATGAAGAGATTACAGGATGAAATTGATGTCCTCATGAAAGATATGACTCCTGAAAAGGGGAGGAAATTATTAAAAGAGTCCGGTGTGATCATCTTCTCTGGTTGGGATATCAACTCAGCACTCTTATTTGATGGCTTTTTGAAGAAGCAAGATTTGAATCAGCAGGTACTGCCCCAGGAGGTAGATAAACTGTTCCTAGGCTCTGGATATGATCCAGACAAAAAGGCTCTCCTACAGTGGGCACTATATCCAAAAGGGAAGAGGCCAATCATTGTGGATATAGAAGAAACCTTTGGGCACCTCATGGTTCATCAGGTTGGAAAGACCGATCCTAGGGTCACTGCGAAGCTCAACCTGGATGTTGCAAGATTAAACTTGGACCAGACAGAGTTTCTAGTCAGAGAAAACATTACATACAAGGGATTATATGAAAAATCCAAGGAGGAAAACCAGAAGCTGCAGGCAAAGGTATTGCAATTAGAAACGGGGACTCCTATCAGCGAATACACCTCATACCCTGCAGGACGCAGCTTGGATGACGTCTCTGATGCCCTGTACTGGAAATATCAGGCAGAGAAGGCCAATAAACGCGCAGACAATATCCAGCAAAAAATGGACAAATTGGTCAATGACGTCATAGGACATCGGTTTAACACCATGCTCTTACAGGTCGAACCATATTGGATAGTCTACAATGGAACCATAAAAGCGCTAACAGAGCATGAGCGGTTAAGAGCACGATTGCAGGGGGTGCTAAGCAATGACGATTCCATGACGCCAGAAGAAAAGGCTGAGGGTAACGCGTATATGGATAATCATGCCAAACTCGAAGATATACTGAGAAGAGATCTAAAAGAATTAGATGATGAAAGACCCGTTGGAATGCCTTCCGTCTACAAGGAAGGAGAAGTAATAACCTTGGAGGATTTGCGAAAGGAGCTTGTCAGCATCAAGGATTGGGCCTTGTCAGAAATTGATCGGAGTAAGGATATGGCCCCTACCGTCAACCAGATGATATTCAAGTACCTGACGCTAGGGGATGAATTAAAAAGGCAAACGCCTCGACTCAGAACATTCAAAGACGATGATTACATTCATCATTTGGGACTTTTGAATCTCTTTTTGCTTAAGTTTAGAAACACTCGAGTTGACGACTAATATTTTGAAAAGTCGTGTCTCTTCATGAAAAGCTTGCGTCCTCATATATATATGAGAATGTTTTTTGTAATGTAAGGGAGATATTATTAGATTAGGATTATGAGCGAAAGAACGACAGCCTGTAAACTTCTTTGTGTACGAACTTCAATGGAATACAAATCTTGATCAATTGTTTCCCTGCATATGTGTTGTAGATTATTTCATTTTCTTTTGGCAATCGTCTGTGATATTATCTGATAAAGATAGGGTTATTCATATTCTTAAGATCAAATCTATGCTTTATGTTATAATGTTGTAACAAAAGTTTTGCTTGCAGATTGTAATTGTTCCCTGCAAAGCTTAATTGACTGGTCCCTTAAGGGTAGGGTTAAATTCACTCAATCAGCACATAATATAAGCATTCATTTGGTTTTGAAAGAAATAGTAACTGACAGGTTCATAAGGGATGAGTTAAAAAACTGTCTCACAGATTCGCAATATAAGTCTTGAAGAAAATTGTAATGACTCTGTAACCCATGCAATAAAGAAGGCACTGGCTTAAATCTCAAAGTTATACTCATCGTTTATTTTCACAATTAGTTATTTTGACAGCTACAGGAGTAATTAAGAAACACAAAACGAAATAACAATCTTGAACTCGTCTGCAATATCTCCATTCAAGGAACTCATGCCATTTCAAGATCAGGAGATATCAGAATAGGATAACATATCTGCTATAAAAAGCACTTTTTATTGGAGACATTTAGTGAATAGGTATACCCGCCTAGGTCCTGCAGAGCCTAAAGAGAGAGAGTTAGTAACTAATAGGTTCACTCTATAAGTTGGCCAAGTCAATTGGAGGGTTTGATCATAGGAGTTGGCATTGCCTTAGAACCCATCCAATCTGTTGATTTGAGACCCAACAGATTGGCGACTCTGCTGGGGAAAAATTATAAAAACTCTGCTGTGGGAAGGAGCTCAGAAGAAATAAAAACAATTCATGTCCTCTAGACAAGAGGTGGCGACTCTGAAATAAGAATTTCAATGCACGGGACAAGATCGGTTGCGAAAGGACAATCTTTATCCCAATTAAATTTCCCTCAACGAAGGAACAAAAATAAAGAACCCATGAATGATTCCATGAGAGAAAGATACAATCAGTATAAACATGAAAGTAGCCAACACTCGCCCTTAAAGGAACAAGATAGAACAACAACTTCAAGCCCGATGAACGAAGATTTGGTTGCGGCATATAAAGCTCAAAAGGGGCGATGCCAAATTCCCCCTGGTTTTGAAAGTCATGAAGCACGGTCCAGACAATATACACCACCTTCATCAGGATCAGGTATGGCAGATCCTGCAGATAGATTTACAGATTTAACTAGACAAATGATGGAGGCAGCTACTGAAATGAGAGATTCAGGAAGGACTCAGGAATGTTTGGAACTGTGTGCCAAGTTGGGCATAAATGTTGGTGAGGATGACTTTAATAAAGATGTAAACAACTACAAGAAAACATATGCTCAGGGAGTGGGTAGAACAAAGAGTAATGATTTCAAAGCTTATGAGAACCCTCTGTTTGGTAACAAAAGGGATGATCATGTGCAATCAAGTGCACCACCAGTCCAGCAAAACTCACATGCAGGCTTCATCCCTCACAATCAGTATCCACCTCCTGGTCAATTTTATAACCAACATCCACCCCCTAATCAGTTTCAGTATCAACACCAGAATCAATACCCTCCTCCTTATCAAAACCAAATGCCCTTGTATGGTAATATGAACCAAAACTTTGTGAATCCTCATGGAGGGCATGGACTAATAAATATGGAACAAATGAGGCAGTTTGATTTTTCAGGAATGATGGTGTATCCATATCCCATCCCAAATGAGATCAGGACAGCAATACCAAAGTTCACAGGAAGTAATGCAGTTTCAGGTGAGGCTCATTGCAAAGCATTCGATGCAGTAATTGAGGATTTTGGTTTGCCATATGAGGATGTCAAGATCAGGTTGTTTATGCAGTCATTAATAGAAGATGCGAGAGACTGGTTTAGAACGTTGCCTGATGCATCCATTAGAAATCTTGCAGAATTCAAAGAAATGTTCCTGGAACAATATGGAGACCATAATAGTCCTGAGTTTGCTTTACATGAAATCATCAGCATTAAGAAAGAGCAAAATGAATCAGTAATTGACTTTAACAAAAGATTCAATAGGGTTTTGAACAAAATCCCTAATAGGATGAAACCAGTGCCTGAAGTGAGCATTTTGTACTATATCAATGCTTATGACAGCAAAACAAACTATGAGTTGAGAACCAGAAACCCGAGAGATCTCCGAGATGTTATGAAAGATGCCATTGTTATAGAGAACAATAGAAAGGCTGCTGGTAAGGTTGGAAAAAGAGAGGATGCAAGATTGTACAATCCTAAAGCACCCAAGGCAAATAGGGATGAAGATAAGCTTGACAAAGTTTTAAATGCCCTGAAAGATTTATCTGTAAGAGTAAACAAAACAGAGAAACAGCAATACTACCGTCCTGAGAGACCTAGACTACATGACATGCCTTATAACACTACATGGAAGGATGGAAAACCGATAGAAAGGAACCACAGAGACAATCAACAAATTCCAGATCCTTTAAAAAGAGCAGTAAATTATACTCAAGACGATGACATGTGGTGCTATGCTTGCAATATGCCACATGCTTCCTCTTTGTGTGCAGTAGCAAAAGGGTTGCAAGAGGAGGAGGATAGCTATGAAGATCATGTGGATGATTCAACTATTAATATGATGACATTTAGTCAGGAAGGAAGGTCGGACTCTATAAATATTGATCAGTGCTCTGTTTTACCTGTGACCACCAACAAAAATGAAAGTGTCAAACTCAGAGTCCCTACTGAAGAAGAGAAAAGAAAAATTACAGCTTATGCTGTTGCACAAGCAAAAAGGACTTATGACTTAAGAAACAGGATGGTGAATCCAGAACAAGGTAAACCTGCTAGTCTTTTCATGAAAGAAAACAATGAAGCACTTAAGCGAATGAATAAGGCAACTAAGACTAAGCAAGATGATAATCAGGGTCCTGATGTTCAAAAGAAAGAAATGGTAAAAACTCTTTCATCACAGCAATCTACCTCGTTTGATATCTCAGCTGCACTAACACAATTAAAAGTTTCTGTCCCATTAATGGAAATCATGAGGTTTCCTGAATATAGGGAAAAAACTTTGGAAATGATTTCAGGTGTCCAAGAAGGGAAGGTTAATGAACAGAAACGAGAAGTCCCAACAGGTGGCAGTAATGAACAAATGGCTCCAGTTATATACTTAGGGTCCACTATAACTAAAAATCCAACACAAGTGGACCCATTTTACCTCACTTTGGTGATAAACAACAAAAGGGTAAAAAATTGTATGATTGATTCAGGAGCAGCCATAAACGTCATGCCTGTTGGGGTGATGAAAGAATTAGGATTGGGAGTTGATACTACCTTTGGGAAATGCTATGCCATGGACAATAGATCAGTCCCAGTGGTTGGTATCATGAAGAATGTAGAGTTCAGATTAGCAGCCTGTCCAGAAGCATCATATAAAACAGATATCACGGTGGTAGATGTTCCACCAAACTATGGAATGTTGTTGTCTAGACAATGGTCGAATATGATTGGTGGATATGTGCAGCTGGATTTGTCTTATGCTACGATTCCAATAAATGGACAGGAAATAAAAATTGACAGGGAGCCTCGGTCCACATATATCATAGAAGACATGGAAGGAGCAGTGAACCAAGTATGTTTTTTACAAACTGATATGGACAACTTCCAGGTACAGTTGACAAAACCTAAATTTAAAGAGTGGATCCCCATTGAGTCATGTCTAACTGAAAATGATGGTCAGATATGGAAGATGTTCTTTGATGGGTCTTGTAGCAAAGAAGGGATTGGGGCTGGAATCCTTTTTATCTCACCTATAGGAGAAACTTACAAATATTCTTTCAAGTTGTTATTTGAATGTACAAACAACATTGCTGAATATGAAGCCCTACTCACTGGTCTTAACATAGCAGTCAAACATGGAATCAAGTTGATAAGTGTCTTTGGTGATTCAGAACTAATAGTTTCACAAGTAAAGCAGAGATATGCCTCGAAGCATTTAAGACTGAAACAATACAGGAATGCTGTATGGGATACCATGGAGCTTTTTGATGCTTTTCAGATAACCTGGATAGATAGATCAAAGAACATCATGGCAGATTTTCTAGCAAATATTGCACTAAAAGGTAATGATATAACGCTAACTGGGATATCTGAAGTGGAGATGAAAGTGAGACCATCTATTCCTGACAACTTGTATAATTGGCAAGTGTTTCAAGATGATGCAGATCTGCTGAATTTCTTACAGTGTGCTGATCATTATCAGGCTCAAGCTATAAATTTTAATGACTTTGTGGAACAAACTGAAGGTAAGGAAACCTTATTTGGACATGAAATTATACAACTGAAGTCAAATAAATTACCAAGAGGCCTGGTAGCATTAGAGAGAACTTTTAATGCTCAAGATGTAATTGAGACCAAAGGGTCAGCTGTTAAAGAAAGTGATGTTGAACAAATCAATCTAGGAAATGAAGAAGCCCCCAAGAATGTTTTTATTGGGAAAAAATTGACTCCTACTATGAGGCAACAACTGGTAGTCTTGTTAAAAAGATATAAACATGTGTTTGCATGGTCTTATGAGGATCTCAAAGCTTACAGGGAAGATCTCTTTCAACATGAAATACCACTTAAGCCAGAAGCTAAGCCATTTAGGCAAAAACAGAGACCAATTAATCCTACATTGCTACCAAAAATGAGAGAAGAAATTATAAAGATGAAAGATGCAGGAATAATAGAACCATGCAGATATTCCACTTGGGTTTCTAACTTGGTACCAGTCAGGAAGAAAAATGGGGATATTAGATTATGTGTAGATTTTAGGAATTTAAACATATCGTCTTTAAAGGATAACTATCCATTGCCAAACATGGATAATATGCTGCAGAAGGTAACAGGGTGTGAGTTGCTGTCCATGATGGATGGATTTTCGGGTTACAATCAGGTGAAAGTTAGAGAAACTGAAAAATATAAAACAGCCTTCACAACTCCATGGGGCACTTATGTCTATGCACGAATGCCATTTGGATTGACCAATGCTGGAGCTACTTTTCAAAGGGCAATGGATGTGGCCTTTGCAGAATTGATTGACATAATCATGGTAGTATACCAAGATGATCTGACTGCGTACTCGAAGAAAGCTGATGATCACTATGAACACCTTGAGAAGATATTTAAAAGAGCCTTAGAATATGGAATTTCCTTGAATCCCAAGAAATGTCACTTTGGTGTTGAAGAGGGAAAACTACTTGGACACATAGTATCCAAGGAGGGGGTGAGAATTGACCCTGAAAGGGTAGCAGCTATTAATGAGGTTCCCATCCCCCGAACTATCAAAGCCATTCAGTCATTTTTGGGACAAATTAATTTTGTGAGAAGGTTCATTTTGAATTTCGCAGACATAGTGAAACCTATAGTAAGGATGTTGAAGAAAGAGGCAAAAATTGACTGGACTGAAGATGCAATTGATTCCTTTGTGGCTATTAAAAGAGCAATTTCTGAGGCACCAGTACTAATTTCCCCAGATTTTGGCAAACCATTTATGATATTTTCATTTGCCTCTTGTCATACTATAGCAGCAGTGTTGTTACAGAAAAATTCAGAGGGATATGAGCAGCCCATTGCATACTTTAGCAAGTCTTTAAGCCCTTCAGAAGTAAAATATGAGATAAATGAAAAACAGGCCTATGCTCTGGTCAAAGCAGTAAAACAATTCAGGCCATACCTAGTAGGGGCCAAAGTTATTGCTTATGTTCCCAATGCAGCAGTAAAAGATATCTTCAGACAAACTGAGGTCACGGGCAAAAGATGCAAATGGATCAATCAGATACAAGAATTTAACATTGAGCTTAAGATTTCACAGGTTATCAAAGGACAAGGACTGGCCAAACTCATGACAGGAACTGAAATTGAAGAGTCTGATGTGAATCAGGTTGGATGGGAAGAAGCTAATTTCAGTATTGAGAAAACATCATGGTACACTGATATCATGTATTACCTTAAGCACTTAAAGTGTCCAGATGCTATGACCGATAGTCAGAAGAGAGCTTTGAAGTTAAAATCAGCAAGGTATGTGATTGTAAATGGGGACTTATACTGGAAAAATAGAGATGGGATATTGCTATTGTGTCTGGACAACTACCAGGCAGGCAAGGTTCTTCATGAAATGCATGATGGGGTTTGTGGTGGCCATTTCTCAGCTAAGACTACAGCACATAAAATATTGAGAGCCGGATATTATTGGCCATGTGTCTTCAATGATTCCTATAGATATGTCAGAAAATGCGAAGCTTGTCAAAAATTCTCAAGCAAAACAAAGTATCAAGGATCACTCCCGTTGAGACCAATGTTGAATGAGGAACCATTCCAACAGTGGGGAATTGACTTTATAGGGGAAATATCAGAAAAATCCAGTGGAGGACACAGATGGATATTGGTTGCTACAGATTATTTTACCAAATGGGTGGAGGCAATACCTACCAAACAGGCCACTAGCAAGGTGGTGATAAAATTCTTAATGGAGAACATTATTACTAGGTTTGGTGTACCTGCAAGAATCATCTCGGATAATGGCATGTCTTTTAGATCAGAGGAATTCAACAATTTCTGTGATGAATATGGCATTAAGATATCACATTCTTCTCCTTATCACCCCCAGGGGAATGGGCAAGCTGAATCAAGCAACAAGAACATCCTGAAGATCATTAAAAAGATGCTGGGGCAGAACAAAAAAGCATGGGACTCAAAGTTGAATCTTGCATTATGGGCAGACAGGATAACTGTGAAAAGATCCATAGGAAAATCTCCATTTGAATTGGTTTATGGCAAAAGGGCCAGACTACCTTTGGATAATCTTCTACCTGTACATAGATTTATGATTCAAGAGGAAATAGATGTTGAAGATCCATCACAAGAAAGAATAATGCAACTAGTAGAACTTGATGAAGTCAGGGCAGAAGCTCAAAGGCAAAATATCAGGATTCAAAATCAAATGAAGAGGTTGTATGACAAGAGGACATCTCACAGGAAATTTTGTGTAGGAGACTGGGTTTTAATGTGGAATGCCAGGAGTCAAGACAAAGGCAAGCATGGTAAATTTGAAGCCTTATGGATCGGCCCATATGTGATCATAGACAAAGGGGGGGAGGATTCTTATTTGCTCCAAAACGCGACAGGGGAGGTCCAAGAATTGCCAGTACATGGGCAGTTCTTAAAGAACTTCTTCTCCTGAAGCACTCCGCATCACCTGTACAGTAGGGTAGGATCCGTTTCCATTGTAAATACCATCATATCTGCGAAACCAGAGATTCTGGATTCTTGAAGGCATAGTTCAGAATGCCTTCATCCTCAGTCAGAGCCGCTGTTGAACACTATTTTTTAAAAGAAAAAATATAATAAAAATGAAAAAATAATACTATATGTTTCCATAAGCATGAAGACTAATGGATATTTCGGCCAGTAAGCTGTGTCGAGCAGCTGCAGGAGAGGTTTCATCGAAAGAGCGTTTTCATCGACGCAGGGCATATAAAGCGCTAGGCAAAGGTGTTTCGGCAAGAAGTTACCTTCGATGAACGCAAGAAACCGCTCATCGATACCCCGTGTTTCATCGAAAAGGCAAAAGCAAAAGGCGAAAAGGCAAAAGGTGATTTCGAAGAAATATCGTTACCGAGGAAACTCAAGAGACATTCATCGAAATGCAAGTTTCATCGATGAACGTGGTGTCGAACAAAAGAAAAGCTATTTCATCGATAAAAAGGATATCGATGAAAAAGGGGATATCGATGAACACTCATAAGCCTTCATCGAAGAAAGAAACTCATCGAAAGTATGGCATCGATGAAACTCGCGAGCAACTTGTCGAAAAGGGAGACTATCGATGAAAAAGTAATTTCGATGAGTCTTAAAAGCGGCTTCTCGACGTAAGTTTTTCACCGAAACAGTATTATCGAAGAAAATGAGCTTTCGATGGAAGATTCAAACACTCGGCCGAAGGCAAGGGTTTCATCGATAATTTGAAACGCGCGCACTTTGAGCGGACTGTACTTCCCGCGAAGGAATTAAAGGCCCAGTTGAAAAGTGTCACATCTGCAATTAAATTTAAAACACTTGAGTAGCCGTTACAGATGCAGAACATTAACTATACACAAGTTGCCCATTCAATTACAGTTAAGCTGAGTGAATTTTCGTAAGAATCAGATCGATGCTAAGAGATTGAAAGCTGTGAAGAACTTGCAGAGATTTGCAAACGATAACCAGAAGAGTTGAGCATTTTACCAAGTAAGTATTGTCTCTCTTATTTACTGTAACTATGGAACCTTCGTCTTCTTCTTCCAAAAAGAGTAGGAAAGGAAAAGAGTTAAACCCTGAAGAGAAGCCCAAGAGACAAAAGAAAGAAGGGAGAGCTTTGACTCAGGACTTATTAGACCAGTGTCCATCGTCTAGTGTAAGGTCCAAGAAGATTAAAAGTGAAGAAGAAGGATTAGAGGACAAATTTGAAAATCTAGGAGACATCTGGATTGAGATAAGAGGGCATGAGTTATTTTTGTTTGGTTACAAAAGAAGGGATGCACCCGAACCCATTAGTAATCTGTGGAAGAGGAACTTAGGCAAGTTAGTAGTTCCAAATGTATTTGTAGACGTAGAATTAATGAAGGCTCTGGTAAATTGCTACAACCTGAGAACTAAAACCATATGTGATTACAGAGGGAATACATTAGTAGTAATCAACAAGCAGACTATTGATATGGTTTTTGATCTAGACTGGGAAGTCGAGGAAAGCATCGATATGAAGAAACTCTCACAGGAATTCTTTAGTTTGGAAAATATCTATAGGACTTGGAGGCTACCTGTTCATAAGCCAAAAGTGGGCGGGTCATTTGTTCAGTTTGGCAAAAGTGACAAGGTGCCATTTGATGTCAACCACTTCCATCCATATTTCAAATATACATATTACACTGCAGCCCAAGTACTAGGCATAGAGGCTCATCCACTCATGGATGTTGGGATTATGGTTTTGTGTGCTGATATTCAATCAAAAGACCCTAGGTCATTTGATTTTGCTACTTATGTTGCGGATACCTTGAATCATGGGCTGGAAAAGATGAAAGGAGACCTTGTGAATGTTCACTTTTCATTATACTCCATGTTAATGCATATTCTTCTTTATTGTGGACAAGAAATTAACTTCTGGCCAGATGAGTTCAGCATCAAGTCTTATGATAAGAATGGTCTGAAGAAGCCAGTTCAGTTGTGGGTATCAGCATGGGATCAGAGGTTTATGAACAACCAATATTGGCATTTTCAAGAATACTTTGTGAAACCTCTCAGTGCAGCTTTTGGACAACGCAGGGATTATACTTTGTCCCCTGAAATTAAGAGGTTCCTCAGGCCAAAGGATTTCTCTCCAGAATCACAGATTGAACACAATTGGGGTGATTGGTATTGCCATGATAATCACACGGAGATAAGGGTATTTGGATATGAAGGGCAACCACACATGCTTCCAATTACGGTGCCAGACAGAGTGGCTAGCTTGGAGATTATAAGGCAATTGTCTATTGCCAGTGCTAAACATTTAACTGATTTTGGTAAACAATCTATTGTTCCAGGTCTATTAGTTTTCTCTGATTTTATTGTCAAAAGTTCAAAGAGTTATCATTTATTACAGAATAAATTAAATTACTATGGCATGACTCTGGGTGAGCCTAGGGAGAATTTTGATCCCGAAGGATATATAAAAGCTGCCAGAGCCTCACAGAAACTCAAAGCTGGGATACATATGGCCAAAATGCCAGATGACCTAATCAAGAACCTTGAGCGAGAGGAGGCCAAAGTTTTGAAAGTAAAGAGTGAGTTAGTCTGGGAGGCCTACAAATGGAAAAGGGCAAGGGGAATGATAGACGGAGACCTAATTGGAAATATCCAAGATCCTCTAGAGGTAGCTAAAAGGCTGCTTCAACATGAAGCTGAAATTATGCACAGAGTTCCTTCACAATTCCTTCGCTTCATTAATACTGAAAGAGACAGTCAGCCCCTAGCTCACATGTCACCAAAATCAACCGCCAGTAGTATCCCACCTGATTCTCCTCGAGAGGATTATCCTCCTGGTTTCGAAACAGAAATGAACATGGACACAGGAGAAATCAACATCAAAGATGTTGTTGACATAAGAATGACTGAGCATGAGGACTTCATTGCTGATGATGGATTCGCCTCCTCTAGGGAATTCCTCTCATTTCTATATCAATACAAAGGGGCTCATGTCAAACGAAGCATGGCTGGAAAACCAGAGGAAGAACAGATGAAGAGATTACAGGATGAAATTGATGTCCTCATGAAAGATATGACTCCTGAAAAGGGGAGGAAATTATTAAAAGAGGCCGGTGTGATCATCTTCTCTGGTTGGGATATCAACTCAGCACTCTTATTTGATGGCTTTTTGAAGAAGCAAGATTTGAATCAGCAGGTACTGCCCCAGGAGGTAGATAAACTGTTCCTAGGCTCTGGATATGATCCAGACAAAAAGGCTCTCCTACAGTGGGCACTATATCCAAAAGGGAAGAGGCCAATCATTGTGGATATAGAAGAAACCTTTGGGCACCTCATGGTTCATCAGGTTGGAAAGACCGATCCTAGGGTCACTGCGAAGCTCAACCTGGATGTTGCAAGATTAAACTTGGACCAGACAGAGTTTCTGGTCAGAGAAAACATTACATACAAGGGATTATATGAAAAATCCAAGGAGGAAAACCAGAAGTTGCAGGAAAAGGTATTGCAATTAGAAACGGGGACTCCTATCAGCGAATACACCTCATACCCTGCAGGACGCAGCTTGGATGACGTCTCTGATGCCCTGTACTGGAAATATCAGGCAGAGAAGGCCAATAAACGCGCAGACAATATCCAGCAAAAAATGGACAAATTGGTCAATGACGTCATAGGACATCGGTTTAACACCATGCTCTTACAGGTCGAACCATATTGGATAGTCTACAATGGAACCATAAAAGCGCTAACAGAGCATGAGCGGTTAAGAGCACGATTGCAGGGGGTGCTAAGCAATGACGATTCCATGACGCCAGAAGAAAAGGCTGAGGGTAACGCGTATATGGATAATCATGCCAAACTCGAAGATATGCTGAGAAGAGATCTAAAAGAATTAGATGATGAAAGACCCGTTGGAATGCCTTCCGTCTACAAGGAAGGAGAAGTAATAACCTTGGAGGATTTGCGAAAGGAGCTTGTCAGCATCAAGGATTGGGCCTTGTCAGAAATTGATCGGAGTAAGGATATGGCCCCTACCGTCAACCAGATGATATTCAAGTACCTGACGCTAGGGGATGAATTAAAAAGGCAAACGCCTCGAATCAGAACATTCAAAGACGATGATTACATTCATCATTTGGGACTTTTGAATCTCTTTTTGCTTAAGTTTAGAAACACTCGAGTTGACGACTAATATTTTGAAAAGTCGTGTCTCTTCATGAAAAGCTTGCGTCCTCATATATATATGAGAATGTTTTTTGTAATGTAAGGGAGATATTATTAGATTAGGATTATGAACGAAAGAACGACAGCCTGTAAGTCTTTGTGTACGAACTTCAATGGAATACAAATCTTGATCAATTGTTTCCCTGCATATGTGTTGTAGATTATTTCATTTTCTTTTGGCAATCGTCTGTGATATTATCTGATAAAGATAGGGTTATTCATATTCTTAAGATCAAATCTATGCTTTATGTTATAATGTTGTAACAAAAGTTTTGCTTGCGGATTGTAATTGTTCCCTGCAAAGCTTAATTGACTGGTCCCTTAAGGGTAGGGTTAAATTCACTCAATCAGCACATAATATAAGCATTCATTTGGTTTTGAAAGAAATAGTAACTGACAGGTTCATAAGGGATGAGTTAAAAAACTGTCTCACAGATTCGCAATATAAGTCCTGAAGAAAATTGTAATGACTCTGTAACCCATGCAATAAAGAAGGCACTGGCTTAAATCTCAAAGTTATACTCATCGTTTATTTTCACAATTAGTTATTTTGACAGCTACAGGAGTAATTAATAAACACAAAACGAAATAACAATCTTGAACTCGTCTGCAATATCTCCATTCAAGGAACTCATGCCATTTCAAGATCAGGAGATATCAGAATAGGATAACATATCTGCTATAAAAAGCACTGTTTATTGGAGACATTCAGTGAATAGGTATACCCGCCTAGGTCCTGCAGAGCCTAAAGAGAGAGAGTTAGTAACTAATAGGTTCACTCTATAAGTTGGCCAAGTCAATTGGAGGGTTTGATCATAGGAGTTGGCATTGCCTTAGAACCCATCCAATCTGTTGATTTGAGACCCAACAGTTGGTATGAGGATTTCACAAGACAAGATAAATAGAATGTTAACTTTGTCCCAAAGTGAGTATATAAAGAATGTGTTGACCAGATTTAACATGCAAAATTCAAAAGCATTTAGTACACCTCTGGATAGACATTTTAAATTGACTAAGGAGATGTGTTCGAAGAAACAGGAAGAGGTAAATAAAATATCTAACATCTTGTATTCATCAACTGTTGGTAGTATGATGTAGGTGATGGTATGCACAAGGCCAGATATTGCACACGTAGTGGTAGTTGTGAGTAGGTATATGAGCAATCCAGGAATGAAACATTGGAATGATATCAAATGGATCCTCAAGTATTTGAGTGGTACTACTAGCAAGGCATTATGTTTCTAAGGATCAAATATTTCTCTACATGGATATGTTGACTCTGATCTAGCAGGTGATATTGATACAAAGAGTACTATAGGGTATTTTTCTACTGTACGGGGAACTGTAGTTAGTTGCATTTCCAGACTGCAAAAGGTTGTTGTGCTTTAAACCACTAAATTTGAGTGTGTAGCTACTACTAAAGCTAGCAAGGAGATGATTTGGGTACAACATTTTCTTTGGAGTTGGGCCAGATGTAGGAGGCTAGCTCATTGTATAGTGATATCCAAAGTGTCATTCATCTTGCAAAGAATTTTTCTCTTCAATCGAGGACAAAACACATTCAACTCAAGCACCACTTCAAATAGTCTATTTTGGAGGATGGCCAGTTATGGCTTGAGAAGATTTATACAAATAATAATCTTGCAGATATGTTTATGAAGGTAATCCCACGAGAGAAGTTGATTTCCTCCTTAGTTTCCCTTGGCCTTCTTGACTGAAAAATTATGGAATTAAGGAACAACCAAGTCCAAGAATTTTATCTAGTGGGAACTACAAATTTAGCAATATCATCCAGGATCATTCTCCAAGTGGGAGATTGTTTGGTGTGGAGCTTGATCAATCTCCAAGAGGGAGATTTTTTATATGTGGTCACTAATTAGGAAAAAAAATGGCATTTTTTTGTTGAAAAAACTGACGTTATAAGAAAACCCTAAAAAATAACCGACTTTGAGTGTTGCCCAAAAAATCACTTATTGTAAGCGTTTGGATTGTAAAGTCATTTTAATGATGTACTGATTTACTAGATAATAAGAAAAGATTGGATGAGTGTGTTTGGTGAATGTAGCCCATCTTGGGTGAACCACATTAAATCTTTGTGTTATTTATGTTATGTATGTTTTCTTCATCTTTTGTGTTTTTATCTGCATATAGTTGTTAATTTGTATTTTCTCTAGATTTGCCTAAACCTTAACATGAACCATCTGAAATGTAGATACACATGAACATCCCAAACAATTTTCCAAAATCATAACTCAAAATATGATCACACCGGAATATACCAGAGGAAATATCGAATCTACAAAGCACTGATAAAAAAAACCAAACTGTGAATCAGATCAATAAATCACAGGAATATGTTGACATCAATGACAACATCATATCTGAGAATTAACAGTGTCCAAAAATCTCCCCTTTTCGCATTGATGGCAACATATGGAAGTGAAAAACAATCAATGCAAAGAAATAAAACATCTCCAACAAACTCTTGCTAAGACGAAGCTCACAAATAGCAGATAAAATAGTTTTTCTCATGCTTTGTCTCCCCCTTTGACATCAATGACAAATGTTCTCAAAATAGAAAATCAAACTCTCCCCCTTAGATAAAAACATTTGCTCAACTTAACCACAAACAAACTACTCCATCAAAGGAGCACCATAAACTCATCAATCTGGACAAGAAGATAAGATGGTGAAGTCCATTGGATTGATGCAGCTCAATGCATCTAGTTCCCATCAAGAGGGGTAGATATCCCTAACTTGTCTCTCAAATAGATAAATGTATTTGTAGGAAAAGACTGTTAAAATATCAGAAATTTGTTTTTTTTGTAGACACATACTCCAGCTTCACTTCCTTTCCACTAATTTTTTCTCTCAATAAATGATACTTGATTGATAGATGTTTAGTCTTTGAATGTTGCACCTGGTTATTTGACATATTAATAGAAATAGAATTATCATAATATATGATAGTAGGCTCATCATAGATAACTCTGATATCCTTCAACATTTGTTTCATCCAAACTACTTGAGTGCAACTACTAGCAGCAACAATGTACTCAACTTCAATAGTAGATAGGGAAACTGAATCTTGTTTCTTACTTGCCCATAAAACCAATTTCTTGTTGGATAATGGGGAGATTGTTGGACATTAATATTGCTAGGATATGTTGTTTTCATTGATCTCAACATATTCCTATAATTTTCTCTAGTGATTGCAGATTGGGAAGGTCTTATGATTCAGTTTTGATGTTTGTTTGTTTGATCAGTGCTTTGCAGAGTGCAGTATTCCCTTCGATATATTTTGGTGGTGTAGCATGTTGTGGTTGATCTTGGTGTGATTTTTGGTGGCGTTGAGCATTTGGGAATTTCATTTAGGTCCATGTTATGTCATGTAAATCATTATATTGGTCTGGTGTGGATCTTTATATCGTGTGATGTAATTTTGTAATTGTGAGTTGAGGGTTTAGCTGACCTCATTTTCAAGGTTGATGATTCATAAAAATAGGTGATATATGTTAGAAAATTCAAATAATCGGAACACAACTGAGAGGGGGGGCTGAATCAGTTGTCACAAATTACCAGAGCATTAATTAAAACTTTAATACTGGAATCCAAAACATTAATACTGGAGTGCATAAACCAAATACCAAAATAGCAGTTAAACCAATTAAGCATAAACTATAATCAAATAATAAATACCATCTACATGACACCAAGAATTATACATGGAAAACCCAGTAAAGGGAAAAACCATGGTGGGAAGCCTACCCATAGTCAGATAATACTTCTCCAGTAAGTATGTGAATTGCAATTGAGGGGTTTGCACTTGCAGGAAGACCAATAGCCTAGAGCACACTTCTCATCACAAAAGGAGTCTCACTAACTACATAGAAATCCAGACTACAATCTAGAAGAATGAATGAACTACAAAGATAACATCTTCTATGTCTAAGTACAGTTCTCGTTAAGCTCAATACTAGAGGACTAAATCCTCTTACATAAATCCAACTCGATCTCCAATGATTGATTGAATCCTCTGCTTGAATGATATTACATTACATATCCATATCCCATTCCCTTACCATATGATCTACAATGAGATCTTACATCATATATATACAAACCCTTGACCATAAACAATCAAGTTAGCCACCAGACAATAAACCAATTACATAACTACAAAACATGTTGGCCTTAGACCGAATAAAAAATATCCAACGCATAAGACATCTCAGAAACACATTGAGAGGTCAAATCCACACGTTAAATAATGCTAGTCCATAACCTAGATCAACCGAGACCCAATATAGGTCCACACACTAAAGCAATGATCTCCATCCACCAAGTCTCGAACATGATCACCATCAGCATCCTAAATCTATACTAGAAGCTGCACCAACACCACTTATGCATATCATCAAAGATCTGCCAGTGAAACCCTCACTGAAACCACAAACCAAGCTTCCAAGAAAACAAGATAGCATCCGATCACCAGACCAAAACCAACTTATTGAATATGAACATGAATATCATGAATAAGCCAATTCAATAACCAAACCATACCAGAGCATATCGGATCATGCCAAATCCAATCCAACCAGAAACCACACAACCTACCGGGACTAGAAGGGTGCCAGTAAAGCACCCAAAATAGCTAGTATTGACATCAATGACAAAACATCAATGCAACACATAATCAATTTCTCCAAATGGCCAACAATCTACCCCTTTGGCATTGATGGCAACACTAGATGTGAAAAACATCCAAGTGCCAAAGAAATGCCAAACAAGTCTCCCCCAATGGAAGACAACCAACAATCTCCCACATAAAGATATAGTAATGAAATTCTAAAACAAAGACAAAACTGCCCTTGTGAATGATATCTTTGTAAAGCTCTTAATTATAGATATATCTCTCCTCCTAATGTATACAACTCCCTTTTTTCTTTTTCACATCAATATCTCCCCCCCTTTGACATCAATGCAAGAAATTTGACATAAATATCCAAACAAAAACAAAAACCACTAAAAACCAAAGATAACTACTCCTCTTGAGCAATAGCATCCCCACATCAGTGTTGGAATGAATGATATCTCTGATAATACATATCGGACAGATGCCAAAAAACATCAATCAATTCTCTACCAGAGGGGCAAAAACCCCTAATATGTCTCTCAGGTACTCAAATGGTTCTTTAGGCAAAGGTTTAGAGAAAATATCTGCAATTTGCTCTTTAATGTTCACATAAACCAATATAAATTCATTTTCTTCCACCTTCTCCTTCAAAAAGTTATACTTGATAGATATGTGTTTTTTCTTAGAATGAAATATCAAATTATTTGATATGTCAATAGCAATAGAGTTATCATAGTGAATAACTACCGGTCCAGTGCAATGCACTTTGATATCCGTCAATATTTGCTTCATCCATAGAACCTGTGTACAGTTAGTAGTAGAAACAACATACTCAACTTCAACAGTAGATAAAGATGTACATGACTGTTTCTTGCTGATCCATGAAACCAACTTCTTTCCATAAAAGAAAGCTCAACCGAAAGTACTTTTCTGGTCATCAACATCTCCAGCCCAATCAACATCTGTATATGCACATAAAGTAAAGTCATCATCCTTAAGATACCACAAACCACATTATGATGTACCTTGCAAGTATCTAAAAATCCTTTTCATCGCACTCTCATGATTTTCTCTAGGATCACTCTAATATCTAGATGCAATACAATCAACATTCATTATATCAAACCTAGTCTGAGTCAAATAAAGTAGACCTCCAATCATAGATTTGTATCTTGTAGGATTTAACGGTGTAGAAACATCCTTACTTGTAACCATAGGAGTACTTATCGGTTTAGAATCTCCCACACCAAATTTATTCAATAATTACCTAGCATAATTAGTTTGACAGATGAAAATACCTTTGTCAGTCTGAGTAATCTACAAACCTAAGACAAATTTCATTTCCCCAATCATAGACATTTCAAATTCTTTCTCCATATTCTTAGAAAATTCCATGCACAACTTATCTTCACCTCCAAAAATAATGTCATCAACAAATACTTTAATAATCAATATATCATCATCGATAATCTTGTAATATAAATTATTGTCAGCATTACCCTTAGTAAAACCAAGCTTCAAAATATATTTATCCAACCTTGCATACCAAGCTTTAGGTGCCTGTTTCAATCCATATAAAGATTTCCTTAACCTGCAAACAATGTTTGTATCATCTGATAGTGAAAAACCATTAGGTTGCTCAATATAAACTTACTCATCAAGATCCCCATTAAAAAATACACACTTAACATCCATCTGATAAACCTTTAGTTTTTATGAGCAACATAGGCAAGAAATAATCTTGAAGCTTCAATCCTAGCTACAGGTGCAAAATTCTCACCATAATCAATTCCTTCTTTCTGAGTATATCCTTTACAAACCAATCTAGCCTTATTCCTTGCAACTTGACCATCCTCATTCAATTTATTCCTAAGAACCCATTTAGTTCCAATAACATTCTTATTTTTAGGCCGGGGAACTAAAGTCCACGTGTTATTCTTATCAATTTGATCTAATTCTTCTTCCATAGCTTACAACCAACATTCATCTTTACATGCTTCAATTACTGATACTGGTTCAACTTGAGAAATTAAACATACCTCATTAGTTGTCAGTCTTCTTCTTGTCATCACTCCATTTTTCTTATCCCCAATGATCTGATCTTCTAAATGATTCAGTCTCACATACCTAGGAGTCTTCTGACTATCTGTTCCTCTTGTCGGTTCTTCACTTACTATAGAATTTTATGATACTGGCAGAGTAACTAGTTCAACATTGTATTTTGGTAAAGATGCTACCAGTTTAGATATAATTATTTCCACCGTTGGTTCCTTCTCATAAACTCTAACTTGACCTCTATTCAACTCATCCACCTTGACATTAGCACTCTCCACAATTCTCTGCAAACTCTTGTTATAACATCCATATGTTTTTCTTTCATTACAATAACCAAGAAATATGCCCTCATCATATCTAAGATCAAATTTGTCAATGATATCATCTTTCCTGATATAACATTTACTACCAAAGATTCTGAAATACTTAACTGTAGGTGTATTTCCAAGCTATAATTCATAAGGTGTCTTACTAGTTTCTCATTTGATATGTACTTTGTTGAATGTATAAACTGAAGTGCCTAGTACTTCTCTCCAGTAGATATGAGGTAGAATATCTTCCATCGTCATTGTTCTAGCAACATCCAAAATAGTTTAGTTATTCCTTTCCACAACTCCATCATGCTAAGGTGTTCGGGGAGCAAAATTTTGTCTCCTTATACCATGCTTATCATAGAAGTTATTAAACTCACTGGATGTGAATTATCCACCATGATCTAACCTCAAGCATTTAATCTTCAATCCTGTATCAGTTTCCAGTTTATCCTTAAAGATTTTAAACTTTTCCAAAGCCTCATATTTCTCCCTTAGAAAAGTAACCCACATCATTCTAGAGAATAATCACGAAAGATTAGCATAAAATATCTATCACCTTGAAAACTTATACTCTAGCAGGGCCACATAAATCAGTATGAATAAGATTAAGAACATCATTAGATTTATCTTGTATACTCCTAAAAGAGGTTTTGACCTGTTTAGCCATTTGATATTATTTACATACCGGATTATAGGGCTTCACAATCTTCAGTATATCTCTAACTGCCTTAGTTGAAGTGATATTTACAATGCAATCAAAAATCACATAACAACCTCTTATGTCATAGCCAACTCTCATCAATTTGTGCAATCAAACATGTCTTCTCACTAGAATTCAAATGAAATATATTAGCTTTGTTTATGTACTAGTTGCAATCTCCAAACCAGATCTAGTAATGATTTTGCATGTTCCATCATTGAACTGTAATTGAAATCTCTTACCCACCAATTGTCCTACACTCAAAACATTATGCCTCAAAACTTCAAAAAAATTAACATTATCAATATTGTTCTTACCATCCAATGATATAGTTCCTTTTCCATTGATCATACATGCTTTGTCATCTCCAAATCTAACATGACCACCATCAAATTCATATAAAGATAGAAAATTCCTTTTATCTCTACTCATATGATTTGAAAATCCATTGTCAATTACCCATTCATCCTTGTCTTCAATTTTGGCAAAAAGTGCCTTCTCTTTAGGTACATTCTCTTCTAGTACTGGAACATCTTCCTTGATAGCCAAAAACACCCATTCCTTTTCATTGTTGGAACCACTAGCATAGTCTTTTTCCGATTCATCATCAGAATCAATAATACCTTACTCATCCACTATGTAGCATGATTTTTCTATGTTTTTCTAGTACTTATACTTGTTGTGATATCAAAGGTTAGGCTTAAGTGATCTTCTAACTCTTTCTTCAAATCTCGAATTCCTTTTAGGATATCTAGATGCAAAATGACCAATCTTATTACACGTAAAAAATTTAAAAGGTGCTTTTGTTTCATACTTACTTCCTACCTGTCCTTTAGCTACTCTTCTAGATAACAATGCTTCAAGTTGTTCAAATTCATCATCTTCTCTATTCATATCATCCAATTTCTTTGCATATAAATCTTTCCAATCTTGCTTACCGATTGCTGAGCAAATGCATGAAAAGCAGGTTTAGTTTTCACACCTCCACAAGGTCCAAATTATTCGAGCTTAAAAAAAGATAATTTCCCAACCAAGGTATCTCTGTTGACAAAAGTATTAGCCATTGTTTTGAATTTATTAATTGCAGTAGCTTTCATCTTGTAAGTCGGTGGTAGGGTTCTCAGAACTTTAGAAACAATTTCATCTTCACTTAGAGTTCCACCACAACATTGAATTCCCATAGCAATCTCATTTACCCTTTCCATGAATGCAATAATCCTTTCATCTTCTTCCATCTTCAGGTTTTCATATCTCACCCAGTAACCATCAACTTTAGCAATCTTCACAGTAGGGTCACCTTCATTAAGAGTCTCCAACTTATCCCATATAGCCTTTCCAGATGATTTGTTAGTTAATCCCATTATTTGTTGATCAAAAAGTGCACACATGAGGGCTTCTCTCACTTTACAACCATTCTCAAACTCCTTATCCAAATTTGTCAGAGGAGGATTTCCAGATGCCGAATTATGAG
The DNA here is from genome assembly GCF_030272615.1 of Cryptomeria japonica. NCBI lineage: Eukaryota > Viridiplantae > Streptophyta > Pinopsida > Cupressales > Cupressaceae > Cryptomeria > Cryptomeria japonica. Next base: position 496,921,435 of record NC_081412.1, on the reverse strand, counting down.
GTGTAACACCATTCTGTGTGATCTCCCAAATCTCCTTGCCAAGACATCTAAGATGAGTCTCTATTTGAATCTTCCATACTATGTTATTTGTTCCATCCAGCCTACAAATATTTCTCTGAAAGATAGCTCCGCATGACCTAGATGAACTTGAACTATTAGTTGCTATAGGATCTTCCTCAAGCAGTTAAGCTTTCTGTAGAGAGGACTAGAGCTCTGATACTAATTGTTAGACAGTTCAAATAGCCGGAAGACAACTGAGAGGGGAGGTGGGGGCAAATTAGTTGTCACAGATTACCAGAATACTTAGCAATTAAAAATTTAATACCGGAACCCAAAAAATTAATAATAGAATGCTTAAACCAAATATCGAAATATCAATTAAACTAATTAAGCATAAACAATAATAAGAGAATAAATATCATCCACATGACACCAAGAATTATACGTGGAAAACTCGATAAAGGGAAAAAACACGGTGGGAAGCCTACCCACAGTCAGATAATACTTCTACAGTAAGTATGTGAATTACAGTTGAGGGACTTGCACTCGCAGAGAGGTCAACAACCTAGAGCGCACTACTCATCACAAAAGGAGTCTCACTGACTACATAGAAATCCAGACTACAATTCGGAAGAATGAATGAATGATAAAGATAGCATCTCCTATTCCTAAGTACATTTCTAATTAAGCTCAATACCAGAGGACTAAATCCTCTTACATAAAACCAACTCAATCTCCAATGATCAACCAAATCCTCTGCTTGAATGATATTACATTACATATCCAATCCTATTCCCTTACCATACGATCTACAATGAGATCTTACATCATATATATACAAACCCTCGACCATAAACAATCAGGTCAGCCACCAAACAATAAACCAATTACATAATTGCAAAACATGTCAGCCTTAGACCGAAAAAATTATATCACACATAAGACATCCCAAAAACACATCTAGAGGTGCAATCCACATGTTACATTAATCTAGTCCATAACCTAGATCAACCGGGACCAAATATAGATCCACACACTAAAACAATGATCTCTATCTGCCAAGTCTCGAACATGATCACCATCAACATCATGAATGTATACCAAAGCTGCACCAACACCACTTATGCATATCATTAGAGATCTTCATCAAAGCTCTGCCAATGAAATCCTCACTGGAACCACAAACCAAGATTCCAAGCAAACAATATAACATCCGATCACCAGACCAAAACCAGCTTACTAAATATTAAAATGAGTATCATGAATAAGCCAATTCTATAACCAAACCATTTCGGAGCATAACGGATCATGCCCGGTCCAATCCAACCAAAACCAAAACAATCTACCGAGACTAGAACGGTGCCAGTAAATTATCTAAAACAGCTAGTGTTGACATCAATGCAACATATAATCAATTCCTCCAAATGGCCAACGATATATTCATGTAATTTATGTGTTGAGGTTGTGTTTGCATTATTAGAGAGTTGTATATGTGCGAATAAGTGATTGATCCTTTGGCATTGTGATTGAGAAGAGATTGGTGTTGCAAAGAAGACATTTGTGTTTAACTGAAACTTAATCAATTTTCTTCATTGTTGTTGCCAACATTTCTTACCCAAAAAGAATGCACCACCAAAGGTACTCTTCCAGTCATCAACATCGACAGCCCAATCAGCTCTAGTGTAAGCACATAGCATGAAATCATCATTCCTCGGATACCACAAACCATAATCCTCAGTTCCTTTTAGATATTTGAATATCCTCTTTACAACAATGGAATGACTCTCTTTCAAATCATCTTGACATCTAGCAACCATGCACACAACATGCATTATAATGTCAAGTCTAGTCTATTTCTTGTATAGCAGTCCACAAACGATAGATCTGTACAAGGTTTGATTAGCTTTTAGAGATTTATTATTTTTAGATAATTTGCAGCCATTCACCATAGAAGTTCCAACCAGTTTAGAATATTCTAACCCAAACTTCTTTAGTAATTCCTTCACATATTTATCTTGAGATATAAAAACTACCTTTTCCAGTCTATAAAATCTACAAACCTATGAAAAATTTCATTTCTTCTATCATAGATATTTCAAATTCTTTTTGTATATCACCGACAAACATCATACTCAAGTTATCATCTCCTCCAATGGTAATGGCATCAACAAAAACTTCAACAATTAAAATGTTGTCATTTTCAATCTTGAGATATAGATTACTATCAGTAGTACCTTTATTAAATCCTTATTTTAGAAAATAATTATCCAATCTAGCATACAATGCTTAAGGGGCTTATTTTAATCCATACAAAGCTTTCTTTGGTTTGCATACAATGTCTGATCATTTGATAATGAAAATCCACCAGGTTGGCCAATGTAGACTTCTTCCTTGAGCTCATTATTCAAGAAGGCTGACTTGACATCCATCTGATATACTTTTAAATCCTTATAAGTAGCACATGCAAGCAATAGTCTAATAGCTTCAAGTCTAGCTATTGGAGAAAAAGTCTCCTCATATTCAATTCATTGGCCAATGAGTGAATATTGTGGGTCACAAATCCAACCAAGGTTTTTCCCACACCGGGTTTCCTCACTAAAAATCTTGTGTTATGGTGTGCTTTCTATGTTGTGTTTATTGTTCATATTTACTGCATTAATTCTTGTTTACCGGTACACTGTTTTGGAATGCAATTTATATACTAAAATCAGAAAATCTATGTACCGGTTAGATACTGATTCACCCCCCCTCTCATTATCTTTGGGAATCCTAACAATAAATTCTTGTTTGCTTACCCATTTGACATTCCTTACATACTAGATTAGCAGGCTTAACAATTTTAGGCAAATCTCTAACATCTTGAGTAGAATTGATTTTAATCATTGAGTCAAAATTAATATGACACATTCTCCTATGCCATAACCAAATTTCATCAATCTGAGAAATCAAGAAAATCTTCTCACCAACATTCAAATGAAAGATATTACCTTTAGTCTTAGTTCCTAATGCAATCTCTATACCAGAGGCATTGAGAATCTTGCATTTTCCATTCTTGAATTATAAATCATAACCTTTGTCAACCATCTATCCCAAACTTAAAATATTATGCTTCAAACATTAAATATATACAAGACATCATCACTCTTATGCTTACCATAAAAGTAAATAGAACCTCTACCATCGATCACATAGGATTTGTCATCTACAAATCTTACTATTCAACCATGATATCTCTCCGTATTTACAAATTTATTTTTGTCATCGATCATATTATGTGAACAACTGCTGTCAATCACTCATTCATCTTTCTCTTCAACTTCAGTAGCTAAAGTTTTCTCCTCAATAATGCATCTTGTAAAATCAATAGGTACTAGTCTATCTTCTTTGATAGCAATAAACATAATTTTATTTCAATTGGTATTTTATAATAAGTTCTATGAACTGTTTGTATCTGGTTTATTGTATTGCTTTGGCATTTGATGTCAAAGAGGGAGAGATATTATGGAAAAACATATTTTGGGGAGAAAACACATTTTGGGGAGAGACTATTCCTAGGAGGAGAGACATTATGTATTTTGATTTTCTGGTTAATGATCTCTATGGGAGATTGTTGGTTTTTGACATTTCTGTTTTGGCACTTTGATGGTTTTTCCATCTTGTGTTGCCATCAATGCCAAAGGGGGATAATGTTGGTATTTTGGATGTGTTGCATTGGTTTTTTCATTGATGCCAACACTTGTTAACACTTATAAACACTTGGAGATTCTTGATTATGTTCACCCACATGTTCAGTGATTTATGCACAGTCACCAGCATCTGGTTCACTGGTAGGTTATATTGTTCACCAGCACTTGGAATGACTTGGAGACTACTTGGTTATATCGAAGACATGATTTGATCATTTGGATTTGGCAAATTGGTTATTGGTCTATTTGGGTTTGCCTATTTGTTGTTATCGGTAAATAGGTCTAGGTTATGCACCGGTAAGCATATCTATTCTAGATCAGCAGACATGTAATGAAGATAATTTTTTATTATTGTAAATGTATTAAGCCAACATGATGCATCAGAGATCGATTTATTTGTAATTGATTTTATTGTAATATCTTTAGTAAGCCGACCTACTCAATTGGTCTTAGATTATGGTATAAATGTAAGATCTCATTTGTGAGATTGATATGTGATTGGAAAAAGGATTGTAACAAGGTAAATGCAAAAATAAACAAAGCTATACACACAGACATCATTTAAATATTGAAGAAAGGTATTTGAAGCAGGCTTATCAGAACTTAACTAGTACTGAATCTAGCATATACAGATGCTATTTTAAGCAGTGCATTATCATTGGAATTAATCATCCAATTGTAGTCAGTGTGACTCCCATTTTGTGATTGAGTTGTGAGCTCTAGGAAGTTGGTCTTTCTGCATGTGTAGACTCCATATTGTACACACATACTATCTTTAGTAGTATCATCTGATTGTGGATAAGGTTTCCTACCGTGGTTTTTCCCCTTACAAGGTTTCCATGTACAAATATTTGTGTTATGTGTTGTGGATGTTATTGTCTTTTTGTTTCATGCATTAAACTTTATCGGTACTACAATTAACTACCAAACTATCTACCAGCATTAAAGTTTGGTTTATCGGCATTATGCATTAAGTTTTGGATAAGTTAATTTTGGTTTGAATTTATTGGACAACTGATTCACCCCCTCCCTCTCACTTGTCTCCAGGACCTAACAATCTCTCGATTCTTCATCTATAACACCTTCATCAACAACATAATAACACTTCTTCTGATTTTTATACTTTTGGTTAGGCTTGTAGGGCTTGTCATACTTCTCATGCTTCTTATATCTATCATTTCTATCTTACTTATCAAATTTATCATGCCTATCATGCGTAGACATTCTCTTTGGGCACCTAGAAGAAAAATGTCTTATCTTATTGCAAGAAAAGCATTTCAGAAGCAATTTACCATCATACTTACCGGCTCCTTTAGGAAATCTTCATGCAATAAATTCTTCAAGGTCATCCACTTCCCCTTCTCTCTTTTTCATATCTAGATATTCTACATTTGTTAGGGTCATACTTCTACTTTCTGAATACAGATGCTCTAAATGTTGTCTTTGACTTTCCATGTGATTCACCAAACTTTCTCAATTGAAATGAATCAATCTTTCCAACCAAAATATCTCTTGTCATAGTAGTCATACTCTTGATCTCATCAATAGCGGCTACCTTATGTTTATAAGCAAGATGTAGTGATCTCAACACCTTAGCAAAAATTTCATCTTCCAAGGGTTCCACTGACACATTTGATACCTAGGACAAGTTCATTCACCTTAGCCATAAAGGTAAAAGGAGTTTATGTTATCATCTTCTCCCATATTCAACATCTTATACTTTCCTTTCCAACTTTGCAACTTAGCAACTTTGACATCTTTATATCCTTGGTACAAGGTATCAAGCTTCTCCCATATCTCATGTGCAGCTTGAAGTCTCATTGCATTAGTCATCTTAGAGTCATTCAAGGCACTCACTAATCCTTCCTTAGCTCTAATATTATGTTCAGCTTCCTTGATCTCATCAGCAATGACCAGTCCATTCTAAGGAACAAAATAGGCACTCTTTGTAATCTTCTAGTAATCTTCTCCAAGAAATCTCAAGTGCACATCCATCTAGTTATTCCATATAGCATAGTTACTTTAATCAAATATCAGACTCTCCTTCTTAAAGATAACACCTCTAGTTGGCATCCCAGATCTCCTCAAGCGATCAAGCTTCTTCTAGAGGATCTAGCTATGATACCAATTTTTGGCAAGAACAATGAAGGAAAACAGAGAGGGAGGTGAATCAATTTTCACCAGATTATCAAACTTAACTTTAAAAGAAAATCATATCAATTGTAGTAACAACAAAGATAAAAAAAATTAACAACACAACACACAACACCAATATTTTGATGTGGAAAACTTGGTTTAGGAAAAAACCATGATGGGAACCTACCCAAAATAAGATGATACTCTACAGTAGTATGTGAAAATATTACAATGGGGAATTCACATGGATTCAGACATATTATCTAGAGATCACTACTCAAAATAGAATAAATCAAAAGGCTACAACCCTCAGGGAAGTCTCACTGACTTACAACAAGATTCAAACAACAATATGGAAGGAATGAACTACAATAATAGCATCTGCCAATGCCTGATGATGGTTTTGATTAAGAACATTTGTGTGCCCTGCAACAATCACTTCTCAATACACTACACCGAAATATGAGTTCCTTTATTCACTCAAACACTACTCTCTGATAATGTAAACACTACATTGACACCGAATTTACATGACTACATCACTTATATATATTGATCATCAACCTTGGAAACAAGGTCAGATAAACCCTCATCTCACAATTATAAAATTATATCACACGATACAAAGATCGACCACTAGACCAATATAATGATATACATGATATATCATGGACCCAAATCAAATCTCCAAACATGCAAAACCATCAAAAATCTTGCCAAGATCAATCGCAACACACTACACCACCAAGAATACCACATAACATGAAGGATATCACCGGATCAGCAAAAAAATCAATACCATACACAATGATCAATATGAAGCACAAAAACAAATAGGAAATGATTAGGAAACATCAACAAGCACATTAGAACCATTCACAATAGCTGCACCAACACCACTCATCAAATCTTCATCGACCAACATCTTAAAATCAAGAACACTCAAACAACAACAACTTGGACTACAAAGATAGATTATGGAGCACCAAATCACGAACCATCTTAAATGTAGATACACATGAACATGACAAACAATTTTCCAAAATCATAACTCAAGATCTGATCACACTAGAATATACCAGAGGAAATACCAAACTCTGCAAAGTACTAATCACAAAAACCGAACTGTAAACTGGATCAATAAATCACACTATTATGTTGACATCAATGACAACATCATATCCTAGTAGCAGAAATGTCCAACAAGGTACTCAATTTTCTTTTTGATGCATTGATGTTCTTCATGACCAGTTTTCTTACAAAAGGAACATTTAACTTTCTCAATAGTTGATTTATGTTGTTGAGAAGAGTTATCCTTTTTAAATTTCTCCTTTATGATCTCTCTTGGGGGTGCGGGATATTTTCTCATGGGGGGTCAGCTGACTTCTCCTTTCTCTCTTTTGGGGGGGATTTTTTTCCCACTTGGTTTTCTCCCTTTTTTTGTGTTGTGAGAGATTGCATTACGTTATTTGCTTTTGCATTTGTTTATGGGTACCTAGCATGGCCTAGTTGTCAAGACCCATCTTGCATTGTTAGCTTGAGCCTACATTGTCCTAAGTTGCACTTAAGGGGGGGTGTGGGTGTAAATTATGTTTCATAATTACACTTTACGTAAGTTGACTTAGGATAATGTATTCATTGTAGTTTGCATATGAAACACTTAGGGAAGTGTGCATCAAGGGAAGTTGGTTGTAGGAGAAATTCCACCCTTTATGGTGATATCTTGTTGTCATATTCCACCTTTGGTGGGTTATCCACCTTTAGTGGAATATTCTATTATTTTTCCTACCTACCCCTACGCACCCTTGTATCTCATCCGGCCACAAGTCATGATCATGTGCTCTCATTTCCATATGGCCTTTCTATTGGCATATGACAAACTGACATGTTGATATGATGATAATGTATGTTATCATTGATGTCAATAAGTAAGTGAACTAGTATGCAGATTGGAAGAATTTGGTGAACTGGTATGAAGAAATGCAGTGAACCGGTGTCGGGGTTTCACAGAGTGTGACTACTAGTTGGTAGTCTTAGCTCTAGGGTTTCAGGTTTGGCAATCTCACTTGTGAGATAAGATTCTATGTTAACTCAGCTAAGAGATGAAGATGAGATCATTATGCCATGTCAACTTTGTGTATGTGAAGGATTTCTTTGAGGATCTTGCATGTGAAGATCAACTGCATTAAATGTCTACCTTGGGAGTGAACATTCTTCTTAGCGGTATGAGAAGAAAGCATGACAAGTTACTGATTTTTATGTGCAGTGAAGAATGGACGATGCAGATTATCTTGTGATCTGTTTGAAATTGTATTGCTATATGCAAAGTGTTTGGACGGTCAAGATTGGACTGCTTGTATTGTAAACCTAAAATACTTAGGGTTTAGGGTTTATGCTATCAACCTAATTATTGTCTATAGGGTTGATGATGTTTGTTATTGTAAGTTGTTGGCAAATGTTGTGTGTGTATCCGACTGATGAGATACTTGCTAGACCAGTAAGAGAAAACTGCAGAGTGTGGTTGCAGAAGTAGAGGAACTGGAAAGGATTTGCCTTAGCATATAGTGCTATTATCAGATCAAACCTTTACCTGTTGTCTTCTAACCATTTTAATAGAAGGAAAATCCCTTTGCCAGGTAGCTTTAACAGGCTTACTATAGATCCTCTAACCAGGTGACTCAAGTTCATTGAGTTCTTCAAATCCTCTAGCAAGGTAACCTTAAATAGAGTTTCAACCTTTAATAGGGTATATAGCCATCCCTTAACCGAGTGATCTTTAACAGGATCAGTTCCTAGCATTACCTTATTGTAAAGTATTTAACCGGACTAGGCTCCTAACAAAGCGAGCTTCAAAAGAGTTCAAAAACAAGCTTGTGGGTATTCATCTCCATTGTGGTTTTTCCCATTTGGGTTTCCACATGGAAAATTTGTGTGTCATGTGTTGGGCATTTTTCATGTGATGATCAAGTGTTCTTTGTTTAAGTGATTATGCATGTAGAGCTAATGCTTATGGTATTGGTGACACACCACATGCATATGTCTATGGGTAGAGTAGCTATCAAGTATTAAATGTATTTTAAATGTTAAGACTTACTAGTCTATGTTGTTTGAAGTCTTACTATATTTAGCCGGTATTTCCATGGTTGAGTTCAGTGATGAAGACAACCGATTAGTGTTGTTCTAGCTTGATAAGATTGTTGGAAAGTTTTTGTATGTACTAATTCACCCTCCACCCCTCAGTTCCAGCTTTTGCTTTATTTTGTACACCTTATTAGGTTTTTATATTCTCATTAGTAGAGGTGTCAACTCTCTTATCTTTCGGAGGAGGAATGCCTAGTTTCTTTCCCTATCTTTGAAGTTTCATAAATCTACTTCTGCAAAGTCTTCCTATATGTCCTAAATTATTACAGTCATAGCATACGACATTGAAATCAAATAGAGATGCAAATGGAGCTTTGCTCATAAAATTATTTCTTCTTATAGGATTATTTCTTCCACTAACCTTATAGTTTGTAGCTTTATCTCCAAAATTATTACAATAGAAATAATATCTTTAGAAACAATACTTATGTTTTGTATAAAATGATTTTGAATCTATTATTTTACTTGAGTGAAAGTTTATTCTTCCTTCTTATTTTCTTCAGTCATCTTGAATGCATCGGTACTTGGTCCTTTAAGATATTTGTTGTAGCTAATAGAATTCCTTGTAGTATCATCTTTGGAATTTTATTAGTCTTTGAATTTTAGAATTCTTCAAATCCAAGACCTATCTTGATGAATGGTGAGCTTTGGTAATTTACAATTTCATCTAGAATTTCACTGCTCTTTTCAAACTTTAATATTTTTTCCAACTATCCATTTGCTTTCTCTAGTTCCTCTCTCATGGATACAATTTTTGATTCAAGATTCTAGCAATCATTTTATTTTTCCTTTGATTAGGTTGTCATAACTTCTTCAATTCTCTTTGCTACTTCTACTTTAATTTTTTAACTAATAATTTTCATTTTTAGAATCTTCAAGTTGCAATTTTATTTTCTATTTTTTTTTCTTCTACATATTTAGATCATTTAGAGAAGAGATGAGTTCTCCTTCTAGATCCACCTCTCTTGCTTCTTCCTCTTTAGGTTCCATCATTTTTTCTCCATTCTTATCAACATTATCTTCATCTTTAAAAACCTGAACTTCCATAAAAAAAATTCTTCTCTACTACCATTTGTAGCACACTCACTACTCTCTAGAGATGAACTACTATCCTCTTTGGAATAGAGGCTCTTCATTTTCTTTTGAAAATTCTTCTATATGTGCTTATATTCTTTGATGTTCTTTTTTAGATGATTATATTTATTTTCTTTCTTTTTCATATGATTCTTTTTGTCGTCACTATCTTCATCGACTTCAAATTGACACTTGAAGCATAATTTCCTACTTTAGAATAATTAATTTCTGTACCTTCCTCAAAAAAATTATCTTCCTCATCATCTAACTCATTTCTTAGTTTAGGCTCTACATTCTCTACTTTATTTGATGCTTTGAAGGAGTGATAGTCCCATGCAATTCATTCGTTGTTAATCTAGTTAGATCTTTAGATTCTTCTATAGAAAAAAAATCAATTAATTAACATTAGGGGAGGGATCTAACAATGTTCTGTGCAATCATTGATTTTTCCTTTTCTTCTGAAATGGTGGGGGGAGGGCACTCCCTCCTCAAGTTAATTTTCTTTTTATCTAACAATTGTTCAACCAAAGACTTGGTGCTATGGTTCCTATCAAGAGTCCTTGTAGGAACTATAAGAGTCATCTATTCTAGGTTATAGTTCTTATCCATAATAGGATTCGTTGATCTAGAGGAAGAACTTATAATATTTAGAACATCTTATTTAACAAGACAATATTTAGACCCATTAGCCTAAAAAATTATGGGTTTCTGAAATTTTGTGGTCTATTACATGGGGACTTTACATTTAGTGACTAAATGGCCCATTATAGATTAGTTTTGACAAAATACCTTATCATTTTCATACATTATAAGCTAGGTCCATTTTCCAAATTTAAAATGTAGAATGATTGAATTTGGAAGGGTTTTGTGGAGTTATATATTAACATAAAAATGAACAAAGACTAACTTTGATTTATCATTTGTGGTGTTGCAAATAGACATAAAATTTATAAAGAAATCAACAATCCATATGAAGACTTCCTTATCCTAACATTTGGGTGAAAGGCATAAAATACTTACCCAAATAGGGGCTATCTTTGTTTAGGTTCACTTGTGTAATGCCCAAATTATTTAAAGACAAAAAGCATAGATAAATTTTTTTGACACATCGTTTAATCGTTCAAACCCTCTTAAAGGTGTAACTTGTAATGATTTGATTTTACATTATTGAGTCTTGTAAGGTACCTTATTAGAATATGTCGAAATAACAGTTGTACAATTTAGATACAGTCAAGGGTTTGTCACAATATTTGACCATATAGATTAGCATACCTATCAAATAGTAATAACACACTACATTATGACTAGAAGTATCTATTTACTCCTAAAAAAAGGATTAGCTAGGTAATCCCTTGTAAGCGGATCAAAGGTTTTGTTGACAACATCCACCTTATCACTTGTGGGGATCATGATGGCAGTTCACACTATGAAGAAACTTAGGTTTTAATTAGCCACGCATAACTAAATTAGTATCCCAATAGAATGGTCGTTGAGTGTATCTAAGGGTATACATGAAATAATTTATTTGAACTTCATCTCCTCAAGATTTTATTTGTTGGATTTACTCTTGATATTGGTTAAATTTTTATTTCCTAAATTCTAAGTAGATTAATCAACAAATTAATATTACTTTGATTTGAACTAACATCTTATCGTGATAAACTATAATAAATATTTAGTTCACTTAATAGATTAATCTGAAACTCTCCACTTTTGTTAATTAGGACAACCAACATCCAAGACAAATGAAAGATCCCTTATCAAATTTAAAAGAGGGAAACTTAATTGTCCCATTTATACTTAAAGATGTGTGAGATTTTGATTACCTTTACAAACAAGGATTTCTCTCACCTAAATGATTCTAACATATAGTAAATTAAATATAATACATATGTAAAATTTTAATGTCTACATCAATAGTATAAATACGTTAAATCATTGCCATAAATGCTAACGACCATTGATACCAACAGGCTAAGGGAAAAGGACACAAATAAATTTCTCAAAGAAACTTATAATGCAATAATTATGTAATTTATTATATAGGTGGTAGGGGAAGAGCACCAATAGATAACATAGTTCCAATAACCGTCACCTTATTGTCATGTTGACCCCTAAATAGCCGTCATAGTGAAAACACCATTAATAAATTTGTTTTGTACCAATAGCCTTCATTTTTATTAAATTTTTTGTTCATAATTAGCCCATTTGTGCACCACTATTGGAACATTTGTGCACCACCATTGGGACATTTGTCAATAAGTACTAGTGATTTTGAGTTGACAATTGCTAGAACATCTTTAGTTAGGTATTAGGCGACACTTTGAAATGTGTACTTTTTGACCTTTGTGCGCATAACTGATTCCACAGCATGCATCGTTACTACCCAGAAGCCAGATCAATAGCTATAAGCAGCTAAGTCGCATACGAAGAGACCTAAAAAAGATCAAAATCCGATATACCTTGTAGGATCTATGGATGCGCGAAGTTAGCTATAATGACTACTGGTGCTCTTCCCCTATTGTTCTTTGTGAGACTCTCACTTATGATCCTAATTCTTATTAGGTTGCAGTGAAATATGTATACATAGGGTGTAAGATAAAGTGCCCGGAGTGAACTATTTTCTTTATCTACTTACCATTCCCCTGCTCAAAGTAGCAGGTACTTCTTGGTCAAATTACTACCAAAAATATTAGAGTGTTTAATGCTTTTTCAAAAGAATATGAACAATGAGAGGATTATAGTGCAGCGCACAAGAATACATCATGATCATAATGAAAAAAATTAAATAAGCATACAAATTGTTCAAAAGGAGGTGAAGCTTAATTCATTGAAATTGATTGCATACACTTATTGATCACACGTTTAAGGATCAATGATCAGAGATTAAAAAAAACAATAAAAAACAAAATAAAAATGAAAGTGAAAGTGAATCTCAGCATACTCATGCAAAACATAAACTCTGAAAATATACATGCATATTCTATATTTAGAATTCCTATTTTTATCTAATGCAATAAACACTACAGTTGATCTCATACGATATGCATAATTATAGTCCCAACAGATAATAGTAGATATGCATAATTCTAGTTTTAATGAAATCAATCTCCAACTTGTTAGTTTTGATTAAAGAAGAAAACAATCCCTTTGGAGTCACGGGCGTACAACATTTTTTATGTGATAAAACAAGTAATGGCTAGTTAAATCCTTGATAGTGTACGAAAACGTATCTCTAATAAAATAAAAAATGTATATTGGAGTGAAATGTAATCAACAATGATGCAAACATAAATTAAAGGCTAATTTACTGGAAATCTACTAGTTCACTGCATTGTACTCTGTGGTCACTCAGGAATAGTTATGTTCTGAAACTTTGGAGAATTAGTACAATTCGATTAAAGCATTGTATCTCAAGAACAGAACTGTTCAATGCATTGTACATTTCATCATGAATTGGCAAATTTCCATTAATTCTGGCTATGCTGGTATCCATCTAAACGTTTTCATGGCACCTGTTGAAGCGAACACCCTTTAAGGCCAGATTTTATTGTGCTTTGGTAGGTTCGCTCCGTATTGACAGCGACGCATCACGTGAACTGCATTCCACTCTTCGCCTCTGGTGGTGGGTAGAAAAAGTGACTGACTGGCTGCAAAATTATCTGAAACAAAAGTGAAAGCACCCAGTAGTTGTGGGACGCATCTATTCTGGCTTCAAAATGACAGTACGGATTGATTAACATGCGTGTTAGTCACGTGTTTTACACCGTTGATTTTGCAATTAACGACTGTGATTGACTAACCTCATTGGACCCAAAATAGATGCAACCCTAATTGTGCACTCTAACTTTGCGCTTTTCAAAATCTTACATGGAAATTTCAAATCATTCCGATTTTCTTACAGCAGCTTACTTGGCAAGTCCCCTGCTTATAACTAAGGTTTTAGGGCCACATCATCAAATATGATGCCACATCAGCAAGCTTTTTGCCAAGGTGTCTAAAACAGCCCAAAAAAAAGTGAGACCAATAAGCATGCAAAAGAGACCCCAATAGTTGTGCAGCTGATATGGCATCCCCTAATTGGTTACTTTTTACAATATTAGTGCATTTCCTAACAACTATTGGTACATTTCTTCACAACTATTGGTGCATTTACTAAGAAAAACTGATATTTTATGTTTCCAACAATAGGTTTTATTTATTCAATTTTTGGAACAAAAGGTATCAACAACCCTCACAACAATTGGTACATGCTCAACTATTGGTTCTCGTCCCCTAATCCATAGAAACACAAGGACCTCATGCACTAGCGTTCTTATTGTTCCAAAAACCCTTCAATCTATACTTAGGTGAAGGATACCAATAGTGGACAACTTTTTGTCAACCCAACTCCCCAGTACTAGATTGCAAAGAAGCCTAACAAATTGATAATGGAAAGTTCATTAATGAATATCATATGTAGCAATAGTGGATAATTTTGCACAAATGTCCCAATAGTGGTGCACAAATGGGCTAATTATAGTAAAAAAATGTCAAAACAGGTGATCTACTACTGGGGCATTTGTCCACTACTACTGCAAATTTTATCTACATTTGGTGCAAAGGAATTCATGTATGGGTAGACACTTTGAAATGGCCACTTTTTGACCTTTCGGCACACAACTATTTTCACATCGTGCATCATCAGTACCCAGAAATTGGATCCTTAGTTATAAGTAGTTAAGTTGTATATGGAGACAACCCAACAAAAAAAATTGAAATTCGATGTACGGTTTGAGAGATCTATGTGGGTGAAGTTAGCTATGTCCACTACTGGTACCCTTCCCCTAGACCTTCTGTTAAGAACTATCGAATATTTACGCTTGCAAAAAGACTCAACAAACGCCAATTTCTGGTGCCTTTTGCTACAAATCATCTGAACAAGATGAATTAGTGTGGCAGACTATACAGTGAGCAGGTTAGGTCCAGCCAGATGAATAACTTTATTGAAAAAAAAAATGAACTCTCATAATCTACTCCTTTCTTCTTTGGAAATGGTCTGTATATAATCCATCGAGCTTGGGAGAAACAACAAAATGAGGCATGTGCGATGTTGTAGAAGATGGAACCGTATGGAAAGACATGGCATTCAATTGAAGAGCCTGCAACTTTTTCTAAACTAAAAGCCAAACAAGCACTCTTACGAACGTATCTATTCTGGCTCCAAAATGACAGTACGGACTGACTAACACGCGTGTTAGTCGAGTGTTTTACACCATCGATTTTGTAATAAACGGCTACGGTTGACTAACATGTTGCTAGCGTACTATACGAAATGTCTATTTTGGAGCCAGAATAGCTGCAACCCACTCTTACCAACCATGCAAAGACAAACTAAAATGACTTTATTGAAAAAATAAATGAACTTTCATATAACCCTACGGCTTCTGCAAATAACCCTAGATGATGTTGCCATATGAAAATAATAACCCTATGGCTTCTGCAAATAACCCTAGATGATGTTGTTGTATTTGAAAATAATAATAACCCTACTGCTTCTACAAAAATTGAGCTACAATTCATTTTTGTTGGCATAGTACTGTTTTGAAGCTGTCTATTCTCCATACAAAATAGCATTTGTTTGAAAACACAAAAATCTGTAAATCATAATAATTTTTTTTACACGATTTGTACTAGTTTGATTCTCTTAATCTGTCTTTTTAATATTGTTTTACAGCAAAAAATTGACTAAAAAACAATTATGTTATGCAAATTTGTATTTTAACAAATGTATTGTTTTGTATGAAAAATAACCAGTGCCCATTCTTTCAATGTATAATTATCTGAATTAATTTTTTTTATTGAAATAAAAAAAAAGAGAAGTTATAATTGATAGACTGGAAACTGTCGAGTAGAGTACAAAGAGGACTATAATCAGTCAAACTATGACAATACAAATGGAGCAGCAGCAAACAACCCTAACGACGGCATAACATAAGGTTACAAGAAGCATTAAAGAAAGAAAACTCAATTGAGTAGAGGTCATAACTAGGACCAATTCATGAAAATACAAATGATGTAAACCCCACGAATGGAGCAGCAGCAAGATAAGAAACGAGCCCAGAACTATGAACATTATGTGAAGTTATAGCTGGTAAGATCATTCTTATAGTAAAGACCAAAACAATCAGTTGAGAAGTTAAAAATCCATTTTTAAATTCTTCAAGACGAAAAGAAAAGTAAGGCAATAAAATATATCAGAGAAATTTTAGAACTACAAATTCTTAGTGATTGTTATGATTATTAAAAACTGTTTTGCAATTGCTCTCACGTTTTAGTGGATTGGAACATTGTACTATTAAAGTATCCAATGACGTCTACATAGCATATGTTTAGAGAGAGCAAGAAAAGTAGAGTTTTTTTTCTCATCATTGAGAAGTGAGACACATATTTTTGATATATATCGTATAAATTGTGCCAAGATCAAAGCATTGTTTTTCTTCTTCCATATATAATACAAACTCCTCTACCTTTTAATATACATAGAACTAAATTATCATATAAGAGCTAGTATGCCAATGTCTAATGATGCTATTGGTGTTCCACTATTTGGCCACAAGTAATAGATCGTATTCATCCTTAAATATGTGTTGATTAACTCTACATTAATTAAATCTTTTTTCTCACTATAATATAGTAGGGAGTTCAATGTAAATCTAATCTATTAATGTAATCAATGTCTATATAAATTTTAATTTGGTTAATTTAATTAAGCATCTTTAATTCACATAATGTTTTTTATTATAAAAGCAGTGAGAACTAGGGCACTGACCCTTTACATAGCATGAACTATCAACAACACCATTACAACACTCGAACAGCACAAAAACAATTATAAGTTGAAGTCTTTTAGAACCAAAAACAACTAAGAGTTCGAACCAACAAAACACATAGGACACCTGCCCAACCAAAGACCAAGAAAACAAGGCCTAAGGGCTCAACTTGCAAACTAAAGAAGACCCTATTCCATTCACATAATGTTATCTTATCATAAAGTACATCATTTTTTTCACTTCTTTTCTAGACACATGCATGTGATAGTTCTGATACTTAATGTTAAGTACAGATGCCAAGCTAATAAGATGAGAGGGGGGGGTGAATCAAACAAACTTAATCTTCCATAAAATCAATAGATTCAACTTCGGTAACATATACTTAAGTAATATAACCAAAACTGCTAAGCATACAAACTCAAAAGCATATAAACATCATAACACTCATAACACCAGATTTAACGTGGAAACCCAAATAGGGAAAAACCACTGTGGGATTTCGGACCCACTAAGAAATATACTCTTCTAGAGTATGCTCGGTTAAAACCAAATCCTATTAAAGATTACAAACACATTGCTAGATGTGACCCGATTAAGGGATTCCCCTTAGATCTGTTAGGATCTTCATCTTGTTAGAAGTGACCATGTTAAAGGATTTCAAACACTCAATCAGAATGTCACCTTGCTAGAGGGTTTTACAAATAAGACTGTTAAGTCCACTTGGTTAAGAGATTTTATGTCACTTCACAAAATAACAGTAATAAAAATCTATCTGCAACTTCACATCTAAAATGCTAAAGCAGATTCTTATTTGCTCAATACAATCTAGTCATAGGACTTCTCTTGTCGATCTGCTGGGCTCTACACTCTGTTATTCAAAACAAGTCTTCAAGCTTCTGTGCTCGGTAATCACTATGTAGCATTCATGTGCATACACTAGCCCGCATCCATTGTTTATCAACAGTTTCTTATTTATAAACAATTTGCCAACTGCTTAATCTCCTTGATCACATTTCCTATGATCAATCATAGCCATCAGATCTTCAAACTCTAACCAGGTTCAATGTATCCTTCGATCTGAAAACATTTTACCCCGCCTTGCAACTTTCATACATTTCTTGGAACTTGTGCTAGGGTATTGCGGTTCAATCTAAGCTGTAGATCTTCCTACCGATTTTTCTTTGCCATAGATTCTTTAACAAACTGCATGCACAACATACTAATTATTTAATCATAACCAGCTCATCAGCTTCCTTCATTAAATAATGCTTTTATTCATTCAATGCATTCTATTACTACTCGGTTGCAACTCGGTAAATACTAAACTTCACTCGGTATACATTTTGCCTTTATTAACCGATAGCGATACCCTTAGGGTTTACTGACTAGGTTCTTTACTCGGTAACATAGTATAGTATTAACCGATAGCGATACCCTTAGGGTTTATCGACTAGGTTCTTTACTCAGTAACATAGTATAGTATTAACCTTACAATCAATAACATATGTATGATATCAAAACAATCTAAAACATCATGATCTCATCATTGTCTAACTCGGTAATAGTTGTCCATTGAATAACTTATTCCTCCCCTTATTCATCACATTCTTTCTATGTCTTTTACTGACATCTTTATACTCATCAAATCATACTTCTTAAGATATGGCAACATCATACTGAATTATAAAATCAATTTCTTGACATCAATGACAAAATAATAATATTAAGATAGTCAACATCCTTGATCAGTTATATCCATAATCATCAACAACCTTCTCAATATCCTAATTGAAATGCCAACAATCTCCCCCTTTGGCATTGATGGCAAAATCAATTGATTTGACCTATTCAATTTGGATTGCTGTGAAATTCTGAAATGCTTCCCCCCTGTCATCAGAGTTCTCTCCCATACATTAGTCTTCTCCCCTTTTCTTCACTCTTCTCCCCCTTTGACAACAATGCCAAAAAGTAAAGAACTAAAACATAATTTCTTCTTGTGTGAAGTGATTTCTTGCTGTTGTGTGTCAACTTAGTCTCGGTCAGAGCATTTTGTCTTCAATTCCTGTTCCCTGTATTTGTTTCCTACACACCTTTAGAAAACATCCTAAAGTGTGTAAATCAGCATCAATCCACACATAATATTTTGTAGATTCATCGAATTGATGCTTTCACCGAACTTGGCCAGTGAGTAGAAGATAGGGGTAGGACCCCTGACTTAATTCTGAGATACTCAAAAGTGTCCCTTGGTAGTGGCTTGGTGAAGATATCTGCTATTTGTTCCTTTGTGCTAACATACTCCAACACCACTTTCTTCTCTTGAGCTTCTTCTCTAAGATAATGATATTTGATAGAGATGTGCTTTGTCTTAGAGTGCACAACAATATTCTTTGAAATGTTAATGGTACTAGTATTGTCACAGAATATAGTTACTGGCTCGGTAAATTTGTCATTTCTAGCTTCCAATAGTTGTTTGATCCATGCTATGTTGGTACAATTCAATGTTGTAGCAACATATTCAACTTCTACTGTTGACTGTGAAACACATCCTTGTTTCTTGCTAAGACGACTCACTAGTCTTTCTCCTAAAAGGAAAGCTCCTCCACTTGTGCTTTTCCTGTCATCAATGTTGCCTGCCCAATCAGTATCAGTATAAACTTTTAAATCAAAAACATTTCATTTCTGATATGAGAGCCATAATCTTCTGTGCCTTTCAAGTATCTGAAAAATTCTCTTGATTGTTGTCATGTGTGTTTCCTTGGGATCTGCAGAGAATCTTGCAACTATACCTACTACATGTGCTATATCTGGCCTGCTGTGAACAACATATTGTAGCTTTCCAATCATGGATCGGTAAAGTATCGCATCAATAGATATAGCTTCATCATTCTTTGATAGTTTACAGTTGGTAGTCATAGGAGTACTTACTGGTTTTGAATCCTCCATTCCAAATTTCTTCAAGATTCCCTTTATGTACTTGGATTGAGTAATGAAAATCTCAATTTTTCATTTGTAGTATCTGTAAACCTATAAAATACTTTATCTCACTGATTAATGACATCTCAAATTCTTTTCTCATTTCATTTCCAAAGTTATTGCATAAAGAGTCATTTCCACAAAATATAATATCATCAACAAATATGGCTAAGATCAGTATTCCATTTTCATCATTCTTCATGTACATATTGTCGTTTTCACTCGTCCTTATAAAACCAATCTTGATTAAGTAAGAGTGCAATCTTTCATACCATGCTCTAGGTGCTTGTTTCAGACCATATAAAGCTTTGTTCAATTTACATACCTGATCTGTATTCTTGTCTTCAAAAAATCCTTCAGGTTGTTCAATAAAAACTTCTTCTTCTAATATACCATTCAGAAATGTAGATTTGACATCCATTTGATATACCTTGAAATTCTTGTAAGTAGCATATGCCAACAATGTTCTTACTCCTTCAAGTCTTTCCACATGTGCAAAAGTCTCACCATAATCAATTTCTTCTTCTTGGGCATAACCTTTGCAAACTAGTCTTGCTTTATTTTGAATGACCTCACCTTTTTCATTCAGCTTGTTTCTGAAAATCCACTTTGTACCGATTACATTTTTGTCCTTCGGTCTTCGGACCAGTGTCCATGTGTCATTCTTCTTGATTTGATCAATCTCTTCTGTCATAGCATTTATCCAATCTTCACTGTTAAATGCCTCTTTCACTATTCTCGGTTCAAATTTAGATATCAGACATGTGTTCTGTCTCAGTTTGTTCCTTGTCATCACTGGATCATCCTTATCTCCTATAACTTGACTTGATGCATGATGTCTTCTGACATACTTGGCTAATATAGGCTTGGTAGGCTCTGTGTGATCTTCTTCATCACTCGGTAACTGAATATTCTCTTTATTTCCTTCTTCAGTTTTCTTGGTAGGACTTGTCGGTTGAACATAGACAAATTCTTCATAATCTTCTGGTTCTTTGGAGTTTCCTTCATCATTTCTTTCTGCAAATTCATCAATTTTCACATTTGCACTTTCTACTATTTTGTTAGATGATTTGATCAGACATTTAAATGCTTTACTTCTAGAAGAACAACCAAGAAATGTTCATTCTTCACTTTTCTGATCAAACTTGCCATTTCTATCATCTTTGTGTACATAGAATCTACTTCCAAAGATTTTGAAATAACTTACATTAGGTTTCTTATCATACCAAATTTCATATGGTGTCTTCAAAGTTCATTTCTTCAATTGTACTCGGTTCAGGGTGTAAACTGCTATGCTTATTGCTTCTCTCCAAAATGTTTGTGGTACTTTCTTTTCAATCATTAGGGTTCTAGCACAATCCATAATAGATCTATTTCTTCTATTAGCAATTCCATTTTGTTGTGGAATTCTCGATGCAGAGACTTGTCTTTTTATACCATGATCATTGCAGAATAAGTTGAACTCATCAGATCTGAACTCTCCTCCTCTATCTGATCTAAGACATTTTAATTTTCTTCATGTTTCATTTTCAAATCTTGACTTGTACCATTTAAACATTTGAAAAGCTTCTGATTTTTCTTTTAAAAACATCACTGACATCATTCTTGAATAATCATCCACAAATAATATGAAATATTTATCACCATAATAACTTTGAACTTTCATAGGACCACAAAGGTCAGTGTGCACAAGATCTAAAATTCCCTTAGAAGAGTAGGACTTACTTGTGAAGCTTGATCTTGTCATTTTACCCTTTTGGCATCCTGGGCACATAGCATTCTCAAGTTTTTCGAGACTCAATAGACCTCTCACTTGGTGCTTCTTACTTATTTTGATCAGATTATCAAAATTTACATGACAAAACCTTTTATGCCATAACCAGGTATCATCTATCTTTGCATATAGACTCTTGTTCTGAGTTGAGTCAAGGTGAAATGCGTTACCTTTTGTTTGAGTCCCGGTAGTAGCTAACTTTTCATACTTGTCATGAACTTTGACAATTCCTTTCTGAAATTCTATTCAGTATCCTATATTGTTTAGTTGTGCTACACTCAACAAATTGTATTTCAAACCTTCAACCCGATAAACATCATTGCATTTAGCATTGTCAAGAAGTGTTATGGATCCTTTACCTTTTACCGGACATGGTGCATCATTACCAAATCTTACATAGCCTCCATCATAATCTTCTAACATAACAAGCTTGTGTTTATCACCTGTCATGTGATGTGAACATCCACTATCTATGATCCAAGAATCATTAGTATTAATGTGAGATATTAGGGCTTTTTCTTCATACCTTTCTTCATCTGATCCATCTTTGATAGCCACATAAACTACTTCCTCTGTATCAGTTTTATCTGATTTATCACAATCTAATTCCTCATCGGCTATTAGGCATGACTTTCTATCTCTTCTTTTGAACTCTCGGTATCCTCTGTATTGATTATTTTTCTGTCTATCATCTCGGTAATGTCTCTTTTTAGTAGAATCTTTGTCAGGACAGTTAGAAGCCATATGTCCTATCTTATCACAATTGAAACATTTCAAAGGTAGTTTTCCTTTATACTTACCTTTGCCTCTTGGTAGCCTTCTGGCTAATAGTGCTTCAAATTCTTCTTGCTTTCTGATTTCCTCATACAATTTATGTACTTTTTCTATGTTCTTGCAAAATCTTTCACTTGCTCCACTGTGATCCCCTTTAGTGTACTTACTCATTCTATCATTGTAATCATCAGATTCACCAATATGAAAAGAACTAAATGTAGATTCAACTTTATTTACCGATGACCCACAGTTATCAAACTTACTTAACTCAAATGCATGTAGCTTACTAATAGTAGTATCTAAAGAAACTGGCATATTGGGTACAAACCTTAATTCATTGACTGCAGGGACTCGGATTGCATAAGCTGGTAGAAGGGTTCTTAACAACTTACTTGTTATATCCTTTTCTTCAATAGTTCCACCTACTCCTTTGATTTGATTGACAATCTCCTTTAGTCTTGTACTGTACTGGGTTATGTTCTCACCTTCATTCATCCTCATAGATTCAAGTTGTCCTCTTAGACTATCCACTTTTTCTCTTTGAACATGTTCATCACCACCATACACAAATATGAGCTTGTCCCACATTGCCTTTGCATCATTGCAGCCTTCTAGATTATTAAACTCTGAGTCGCTCAATGTAGATGTTATTTCAATCATTGCTTGGATATGTTCTTGCTTTGCCTTTATCTCTTCCATTGTCAATGGATAGGTGCTCAGTGTAATGAAATCATTCTCTAGATAATATACAACATATTCTCCAACTCCTGATAGGTGCAGCTTCATCTTTTTCTGCCATGTAGAGAAACTTGACTTGTTCAGCTTTGGTGCATCCCTCTTATACATCTTTCGATCTTTTCCTCAAGTACCTTTAAACTTTTTTTTTGGAGTCCAAAGCTCTGATACCAATTGATAGTTTCGATACTTAATGTTAAGTACAGATGCCAAGCTAATAAGATGAGAGGGGGGGTGAATCATACAAACTTAATCTTCCATAAAAACAATAGATTCAACCTCGATAACATATACTTCAGTAATATAACCAAAATTGCTAAACATTCAAACACAAAAGCATGTAAACATCATAACACTCATAACACCAGATTTAACATGGAAACCCAAATAGGGAAAAACCATTGTGGGATTTCGGACCCACTAAGAAATATACTCTTCTAGAGTATGCTCGGTTAAAAGCAAATCCTGTTAAAGATTACAAACACATTACTAGATGTGACCTGGTTAAGGGATTTCCCTCAAATTTGTTAGGATCTTCACCTTGTTAGAAGTGACCTTGTTAAAGGATTTCAAACACTCAATCAGAATGTCACCTTGCTAGAGGGTTTTACAAATAAGACTGTTAAGTCCACTCGGTTAAGAGATTTTCTGTCACTTCACAAAATAACAGTAATAAAAATCTATCTGCAACTTCACATCTAAAATGCTAAAGCAGATTCTTATTTGCTCAATACAATCTAGTCATAGGACTTATCTTGTCCATCTGCTGGGCTCTATACTCTATTATTCAAAACAGGTCTTCAAGCTTCCATGCTCGGTAATCTCTATGTAGCATCCTTGTGCATACACTAGCCCACATCCATTGTTTATCAACAGTTCCTTATTTATAAACAATTTTCCAACCTCTTAATCTCCTTGATCACATTTCCCATGATCAATCATAGCCATCAGATCTTCAAACTTTGACCAGGTTCAATGTATCCTTTGATCTGAAAACGTTTTACCCCACCTTGGAACTTGCATACATTTCTTGGAACTTGTGCTAGAGTATTATGGTTCAATTTGAGTTGTAGATCTTCCTGCCAATTTTCCTTTGCCATAGATTCTTTAACAAACTTCATTCACGGCATACCAATCACTTAATCATAACCAGCTCATCAACTTCCTTCATTAAATAATGCTTTTATTCATTCAATGCACTCGATTGCAACTCGGTAAATACTAAACTTCACTCGGTAGACATTCTGCCTTCATTAACTGATAGCGATACCCTTAGGGTTTACCAACTAGGTTCTTTAGGGTTTACCGACTAGGTTCTTTACTCGGTAACATAGTATAGTATTAACCTTACAATCAATAACATATGTATGATACCAAAAAAATCTAAAACATCATAATCTCATCATTGTCTAACTCGGTAATAGTTGCCCATTGAATAACTTAGTCCTCCCCTTATTCATCACATTCTTTCTGTGTCTTTTACCGACATCTTTATACTCATCAAATCATACTTCTTAAGATATGGCAACATCATACTGAATTGGACAATCAATTTCTTGACATCAATGACAAAATAATAATATTAAGATAGTAAACATCCTTGATCAGTTATATCCATAATCATCAACAACCTTCTCAATATCCTAATTTAAATGGCAACAATTTCTCCTTGTCTATTATAATGCGAACAACATGTACCTATGTATGTAAACACAAACATATAATGATTAATAAGATCTTTTTTTCTTGTAGGTTGATTAAGATTTATATGAAATAGTGCATTGAGCATAACATCTATCAAATTTATCTTCTTATTTATTCACATCTATTTCAACACACCAACTTGTAAAGTTATTATTAACTTGAAATGGATTGCTATGAGGTTCAATATTTCTTCTTCAATGTTTATATTTTTCTCTACATACGCACATGTAGAACTTGAGGAGTATAGTTTCTCTTACACTACATTCTTTTCTTCAAATGAAGATTTAATGGTTTTTTAATACAATAATAGTTGTTAATAATACCATCAAATAACTCTATCAGAAGCTTAAAATGATATTCAAAAATACTTGTTTCTATAGGACTCAAATTTTGATTGAAATATACACTATAACACTTTAAAGGTATATAATGTGAAAGATAGGAATAAATGTATAAGAGATCATGTTTTGATTAAGCTAAAGATTGATAAAGGGTTGGATTCACTACAAAATAGCCAAATAGGAAAGTATGATGAAAAGTGAGACTAAATAAAACAAAAGATTACACAAAATAGAGGTGTAGTGTCCTAAAATTGCACCCCTTTGCAATTGTGATCGCATTTGGGGCCCTCACCTTAGTGTTCTCATCCCTATGCTTAACTGGGACCCATTTATACTTGTGCCTTGCAATAATATCCTTCATATCATAGTTCACCTTGTTGGGACCCGTAACCCTCGCCCAAATATGGGGTAAGACCAGGGCATGGCGCCTTGGTCCTCACTGGGACAATGGCGCCATGCCATGGTCCTCCCTAATTTGAACCTATTTCAAACCCTTTTCCCTATCCCAATTTTGAGTAGGAAACCTTGCTTCATGTCGTCTTATGTTAAAAAATTAACTTAATTGATGATGGGAAAGTATATAAAGAGGTCTTCCTCTCTCATTTAGATATACAAGATATTCAAATAGGTGGACATACATTCAAGTATTTGTAGACTTTCATCTACTGTTCCCCTTTCAGGGAGTTGATTTTAATTTTACCCTTGGTTGAAGTTCTATTTTTGCTTTCTCACGTCTTCCACGTGGTAGCATAGCTCACGTTGTTCAATCTTTCTTTTTCCCATTGTCAAGAAGCTGAGAGATACTAACACATGACAAGTTACTTTGTCGCTCTTTATTGGTGGGCCCGCATCTCTAAAAGATGTTTGCATTAGTGACGCATGGTAGATCCTCTCAAGGCATCTTACACAATTTCATTTCATCCCCAGGATGCTCCCTCTTGTGACCACGTTGCATTTGAAGCAACCACCAAGCGACCTTAGTATGAATTTCGAGGTAGTGGGGCATTTGTCACCAACAACATGTGGTTGATTAATGGTTGTGGGTTCTTCCATTTTGATCCATCATTGCATGATAGTTGCTCTAGAGGTCAAAGTTGTCTTAATCTAGCTTCTAATCGAGCTTTGTGTGGTTACTAATGACACTGCTAGTGGTGCTTTTGGTTTTGGTTTCTCTCTCTATTTTCTATGCCAAGCCATTGTTTCCTTCTTATTTAAGCAATGCTTCTTTTCTCTTTTAAGGGTTCAAAATTTTTAAAAGAAAAATATATTCAATTATTACACCTTTAATTTGTGATTGTGCTTTTGATACTGCGATAGTATAATTGTGCCTTTGGCCTTTATGAGCACTATATTTCACTGTGCAAGAATATCTTTCTGTGCATTTTATAATTTAGTATAACTTCAAGAATATATGTTGTGAGACTCTACAGAATAAACTATGTTTTGAACTTGTTATTTAGTGGATGAGTGATAGTTATTGCTTTATATTGAATGAGTTGTTGTCTATATTTCAATCTCATTTTTTTGGGCATGTAGATTGTTGAATAGGCCTTGGAGCTACACGTTGTCAAGTTTCTTCGTGCTTATAGTATACTAAAATCATTTCAGCGCATCTCTATAAAATGGTTTTTCTTTAATTCTTTCCTTCTTTCCCTTTTATCCCAACATATATGAAGAGTTGGCCTTTAAAATCTCATAGGTCACTCAGTAAACACGTGTAGGTTCCCAATCATTGAGTTTCCCATAAGGCTGTTTTCATAGAAGCAAGTTTATTGATCAAATGTTCCTTTTTTGGCACTCTTGGTGGGACCATTTTTACTTTGTCTAAAGGGAGTATATGATAGAATCCAAACTGCGATAAATTTGAGTTTATTGATACCACCCCTAGTTGCGGTACAAGCAGTATTAGGAGTTGGGGTGCAAATACCCATCGAGGCAGCTCACGAGCCAATGGCAGTCCAATCTCTAAGAAATTTTGTCACTTGGGACAATGGGAGTCCTCCTATTGCACCAACTACTCCTTCTCAATGGGGTGTTATCCTCATTTCTGCATTAAAAGCATTACTGAAATTCATCAAGGATGGTTCTAAGACCCCCAAGGAACATTTGCAAGATGTGGTCAATGTATGCACTATACACTGTTGACATTTGTATGCAGACTGCATTGATTAACTATTATGTTGTCATTGATGTCAATTGTAACTGGTATTGATTTTGTAATAATGTTGTTTTTGCAACTGGTAGGTTAGCTAGTGAAGGAAACCAATATTACTTGAGAAACAATGAGTTCAACCAGTAACCCTACCTATTGATGTGCCAAATCCTAACCGATGGAGCTTGGTGAATTGGTTGTATTGGTTTATGTTCAAATGATGAACAATAATGATTATGCCACATATGCATGTTGTATGTAAAGAGTTTCAAATTATTTTTTGCACGTAGAGATAATGATTTTTTCTTGGGAATGAGTGAGTGCATTGCATGAAGTGGAAACCAGGTGATGAGTTACAGGAATCGGTGAAGCGGTGATCAAGGAGCAGTCAATGTTGTCTTGAACTATGTCCAATGGTTTCTATGTAATCCAACGATCATACTTGAACCAATTTGTTTGTAATCTCTATCAGATCTTAGGTTTGTGATGTGTTACCGACTTATTGTTTTGTTTATAAGGTCGATGAGTTATTTTGTTGTAGTGTTGGCAATTTTGGTTGTGTAAGAGTGATTGGTTGCTGAACCAAAAGGTGTATCTATAGTATGTATGAAGGTAGATAGAAGCATGAAAAGGATCTGACCAAGTAGAGTAGTGCTATTTACCATATCAGTAAACCCTTCTTGTTTTTAACAATCACAACAGTCAAATCCCTTAACTGGGTAAGCCTTAACAAGCTTAGTGCTATCTAAATCCTCTAACCAGATGATCCATTAGCTTGGATTTCAAATCCTCTACCGAGGTTACTCCTAACAGGGTATTGCTTCTAATAGGGCATTATAGTCAATCCCTTAACCAGGTGGTCCCTAACAGGATCTGTTCTTAACAAGACTTTTTGTAAAGCTTTAACAGGCTTGGCTCCTAACAGGGTAACTTCATAAGAGTTCAGAATACTTGTGGGTATTCATCCCCACCGTGGTTTTTTTGATTTGGTTTTCTACGTCAAAATCATTGTCTCAAGTGGTGAATGGTTTTTGTGGTTATGTTTGATATGGTTAATTTGCTTAACTGTTAAATCCACTTAGATATGAAAAGATGACTGACAGTAATCGGAAATGTGCTTTTATTTTTGTCAGCAAAGTATTGGATGTTTTGGTTAAATGGTTTGAGAGTTTCAGAGTTAATATATTTTTATTTTGATATGCCAGTCAAACCGGTAAACTTTCAATGCTATTGAAGTTTGTAGTTCAATGTTTGTACTAGTTAGTTCTGAGATTAGCTTGGGAGGTTGTTTTTTGAGTTTGGTGAAAGTTTAGTCATTTTTCTATCTACTGATTCACAACCCCCCTCTCAGTAGTTGTCCAAATCCTTATTGATTCATCATACCATCATACACAATGTCACAAAACAAAATGTATTTTATGATTTCTAGTAGCTTCTTTCAAAGGAAAAGCACAAGACTGGTACAGATCTCGCATTCCAAACTCAATAGGAAGTTGGGACTAGCTAGGAGATCATTTTTTCAAACGATTTACTGAAAAGGGAGATAGGTCTTCTCTTATGCAGCAGATGATAACAATAAGAAGAGCTCTGCAAGAGGCTATAATTGACTTCAACACCAGATTCTAGAAGAGATGGCAGAGAATACCCTTATATGCTCTACCTCCAACCTCTGATAGATATGGCTTTTGTATTCTACCTAAAAGCTTTCAATTCTATTATACTCGTCATGATTCAATATTTGGGAGACAAAAACCTCCCTAGTGAATATGAGTTGGTGATTCGAGTGGAAAATAACCTAATTGATGCATTAAAGCTTCCTCCAAGGCCACCCATGTTGGTTTTTCAAGAATTCACAAGCCAAGCACTTGAGCTTCCATCTCCAAGCACCTCTACCCCTCAATCCATGTATACTTACCTGAACTCTTAGGAAGAGAGCAATTCTTCTTCTTCTTCCCTAGTTGTAGAGGTAAATGACATGAAGAATTTTCTTTGAAATTTTTTGAATGAAATCATTAACCTCAAGAGGCAGCAAGCTCCCGCTAAACCCCCTTTCCAAAATTATCAAGGAGGAAGACCTCCTTAACAACCAAACCAGTATCAGGGTAGCACAAGAGCTAATCAAGGGCAACCTAATAACTAGCTTGTCCCTATGCCAAATCATCTGTAAGATATCCCCCCTAATTATAACAAAGAGTTGATTGCTAGCCAAAATAATCTAGCGAGCAACACCAATTCCTAGTGCTTTCTTTCTAATGATGATCACACATCACTGAATTTCCTAGGAGGGAATCTATAACAGAAGGTTACATGGCAATGAAGCCAAGGGACAAGCTCTGATACTGGGGTCTACACTTCTCTGGGTATGGATAATGCCTCACTGACCACTCAAATGTAGAGTATGTTGATGGAATAAGAGGTCGAGATCACTCCAGACCACACTCTCTTTTCATGGATGGAAGAGGAAGACACTGTTCCCACAAATGATGCTTCCACCTCATTTTCCAGGATGTTGGAGGTACAATCTGATTATAACCTCTTCTCTAAGAGCCAATTTATAGGAGAACCTATGATTCAACAGCCAAGGGAAAACACAGAAAAGCTGGTGAAACAACTAGTTGCAATTACCAGTCCCCAAAAGGCGAAAGGTTTTATACCTTATAAGGCCAAATAATCTAAGGCCTCCATTTCCATCATTCTTGATATAGTGGAGAAATTGAACAAATCTCCCAAAAATGTATCATCATATGGGATATCCATACCATTTCAAAGAAGAAAGATCATTTGTGGGAAGCACTCAGTGAAACAAAAATTCTATCTGCCTAGCTAGCAACACCCATCTCACACACAAAAAGAAGTGGACCTATTTCAAGTGACAAATTATGAACCCCAGTGGTACTTACCAATGAAGGCCTTGAAGGTGCTTCTATCATGAGGGAAGATAAGATGAAACCCAACCCTTTCTTTCTGACTCTTATTTTTGGAGATAAGTTGCTCCACAACTCCATGATTGACTATGTTGCTAGCACCACTCTAATGCCTAAGAAAATTGTGGAGGTTGTAAATTTAAAATATGAGCCCATAAAAATATGAGTCATGCAATTCGATGGAAATAGAGTTCAAACTGTGGGCATTATAAGAAGCCTTCTTCTCACCTTATTCTCTTTCCCTACCATCACAATTACCCAAGAGGTAGCACTTATTGACATTCTCCCTATTTTTGGCCTCTGTTTGTCCTAAGACTTCACTACCTAGGTCAGAGGATATCTCTCCTTAGATTGGTCTCACCTAATCCTAAGGACCAAGAATAGAGCAAAGTTGAAAATATTATCTCAACCTCTTCATGTAGAACATATAACTGATGAAGTTATGATAAAATTTGAAGCTACCCACGCATCTATTTAAGGAGAAGAAATGAAGTGTGTGGAATTACAAGATGATGAAGAGGTAACCAGAGATAGATCCATGAACCAAAATGTCTTCCTGAACAAATTCATAGATGGAGATCCTTATGGAAATTATCATGCTACTAGACTTGGGACATGTGTGATTTTTTATGAGGACCAACCCATCCCTAAAGTCTCAAAAGACCCGAATGATAGAGAAAAAGAAAAAGAAACCTGATCTCTAAGATCTAGACCCTCCACTTTGATGGGGTCAGATGTAAAATTGAATCTAGAGTAGGAATTTGTCTCACCTTGCCTTCGAAAGAACAGATCTTGAGATCTTTTTGCCTCCAGTTCATCTATTCAAACAAAAAGGTAGAGTATGAAGGCTTGGTTCATGGTCTATGTCTTGTTGAATGTCACAGAGTCAAGCAACTAAGAGTGTTGGGAGATTCAAAACTAGAGGTTCATCAAGTCCGCAATATTTCAGCTGTGAAGCATGTCTGTATGCATTCTTACAGCCATGGAGTCTAGGACTTGATCCAGATCTTTGAAGCTTTCAATATTCAGAGAATTCCCCAGAAATAAAATTAGGTGGCTGACTGTATGGCAACTATAGGATCCCTTTTTGATTCTACAACCAAATTATTGGAAAATAAGCATTCAATTTGGGTAGTTGGTAGACCTGTCATACCTGAAAAATGACGTCCATTGACAGGTTTTCAAAACTAATAAACATATAGCTATGTTCATCCAACAGTCTGAAGAGTTTACAAATCAATTGCAACCCAAAGTGTTTAAGGCATACAATGACCAAGTGATCCAATTGAAAAAAAAAAAAAAAAAACTTCCCAAAGTTTTGATTACTCTTACGAACCTTTTTTTATTGTGAAGATTCAAGGAATGACAAGAGGAAGTTCACAACGGACAAAGAGGATTACACTGAGCTCCAATTCGGGGCTGGCCAAAAACTCAAGGTAGGGAAAGATGCTACCTAAGGTGACAAAGAAAGGCTTATCCATTTCTACAATAAATATGAGGTGGTGATCGCATGGTCATATGACGAGCAAAGCCTGTCTGACAAAAGCAAGGTCTAGTCAAGCCAAAGATTGAATCCCTAATGTTGCAAGAGTTGTAGAAGTTAATCAACTCACATATTATGTATCCTATTAAGCATAGCACTTGGGTCTCTAACTTGGTGCTGGTTTGGAGGAAGAATGGATACATCCACCATTGTGTGGACTTCAGGGACCTGAATAGAGCTTCCCTGAAGGATCATTACCCATTGCCTCTGATGGAGCAGATTTTACATATAGTGGTTGGGTCTGAAATGTTTTCCATGCTCGACAGATTCTCCAGTTATATTTAAGTCCTCATCAAACCTGAGGACCAATATAAAACCACATTCACCACCAAGTTGGGAACGCTTGGCTATTAGAAGATGCCTTTCAGGTTATCTAATGTTGATGATACTTTCCTGAGGGCCATGGATATAGCATTCTGGGAATTGATAAACAAGATAATGTAAATTTATCTGGATGACTTAACTGTGTTTTCAAAACACAAGAAGGATCACTCTGATCATCTAGAATTGGTTTTCTAGAAATGCTAGGAATTTAGAGTTTCCCTCAACCCCAAGAAATGCATCTTCGAGGTGCCTCAAGGGAAACTGCTAGGACATTTGGTATCCAAAGAAGGGTGTCTAGTCTTTCTTGGGAAAGATCAACTTCGTCAATAGATTCATTTCAAATTTCGCTCGAATGGTAAGGCCTATCACCCTTATGCTTAAAAAAGATACATTTCAAATGGACTCTGGAGGCCAAGGAAACATTTGAAAAGACTAAAGAGGCTATCTCATCTACTCCTATTTTGGCTAATCCAGACATGTCCAAGGATTTAATAATGTATGTTTATGCTAGTGATTTCAGTATAGTTGTTGTGTTAACCCAAAAGGATGCAGTGTCTAAAGGTATGTTTATGCCAGCAATTTCATTGCTTGTAACAAGATGAAATGTGGCTCATCCTATGGTTCGTGAGTATATCATGGAAGGAGAATTCACAAAAAAGAGAGCCAATTGGATTACTAAGATCCTCGAGTAGGACATCAACATCAAGCCCACTAAGGTGATATGAGGCAAGGGTCTTTATGAATATTTAGCTCAAGAACCTGAAGATCTAGGAGAGGCTCAAGGCAAGACTATGCTAATTTATATATAGCTAGAGGAGAAGGGTTTGATCGTTGATCGTTGATCATAAATTTTTCATGCAAACCAAAGTTTTTCCTTTAAATGTCCTTGCAAAGAAGAAGAGATTTTATAAGCTCTAGAATAGTGTCTATCGATTGATGGAAGCGGTCCTATTCAAACAAAATTTTGACAGAGTTTTTCTTTGTTGTGTGGATAGGAAGCAAGCCTAAAAATTCTTGCACAAGTTCCATAGTGGCCTCACAGGAGGTCATTTCTTGGCCTAGACTACTATTATGAAAATTATTCGTGCAGGCTATTATTGGCCCTCTTTATTCAAAGATGCACATGCTTTAATCCGGAGTTGCAAAGAGTGTCAATTCTACACTAGAAAGCATATAAATGCAGCCATGCCACTCAGGCCTATAGTGGTAGATGAGATTTTTGCTCAATGAGGGATAGATTTTATAGGAATGATCAATGCGATGTCGTTTGCTAGTCACAAATAGATTCTCAAGGCATCGGATTATTTTACCCACTAGACAGAGGCAGTGCCATTAAAAAATTCCAATGAAACTGAAATTTTAGGTTCCCTTGAGGAACTAGCTATACATTTTGGTTTTCCAAAGACCATCATATTAGATAATTCCAGAGCATTCACCAAATCTAGAGTCACCTAGTTTTCTGTATATAATGGCATCTACTTAAAGACCTCCTCGAACTACTACCTGCAAGGTAATGGTTTGTTCAAGTGTACAAACAAGAACTATATTCATCTTATCAAGAGAATTGGAGCAGAACATGAAAGAGAATGGTGTTGCCATTTGAAAAGCGCACTCTGGGCAGATAGGATCACCCGTAAACAAGGTTTGAAGAACTCCCCATACAAGCTCGTATAAGGGAAAGATGCACATTTTCCAATCTCATCAGAGATTTGATCCTTCCAGCTCCTGAAATCCCTTGAGCTAGAGGAAAATGAGCCTATGAAATTAAGATTGGCAAAGCTCTTCAAGCTACAAGAAGAAAGGGAGGCGGATTTCAAATCTCTTTGAAACCACCAATAGATTGTCAAGAAATAGTTTGACAAAAAGAGCTCTAACCCTGGTTTTAAACATGGAGACCTTGTCCTAAAATATAATGAATGTGGTGCAAAGCCAGAACACAACACCGAATTTGATAGCTTGGAGGGTTCATTCTGCATTATTGAATGCAAAGGTGTTAATGATTTTGTGTTAGAAGACTTGCAAGGTGAGATTTTACAGATCCCCACCAATGGGATCGACCTCAAATCTTTTTATTAAGGCTTATCCTTATTATCGTATGTAAATATTATAGATATTTTCTCTTCTTGCTTTTCAGAGGTCCTTTTTGTCCTATTCATTTTTCTTTAAGCCCTTAGTTATGAGTTGTTTTTGAATCCAAGAAAAGAAAAAGTAAGATTTAACAAGCATTTTGAGTCCAAGGAGCCATATTAAGCCTAAAAATAAATTTTTTATATTATATATATGGTGTCTTTACATATATACAATAAAGAGCTCTTAGTCCCTCATATCGTTTAGACAAGATACAAAAAGAGAGAGAGAAAGGTTGTTGCAGAAAATTATCTTGTTTAGTCATCATCTTCAAACTTGAGCTCATGCTCATCAAATTCGATATCATCATCATTGTCTTCATCATTGTCACTGTCCCTAGGATCAAAATCCAAATCTAAGTCCGAATCAGAGAATCGCAGAACCACCTGGAGGACTGGAGGGTTCTCAAGGGTCAGAATTCTTGGAAAGATGTAGTCCCAAAAATCCAAGTACCACGCTACTCCAATTGCCTCAATTGACATGTGTATCTTCAGCAAAAAGTCAGTTGCTTACCACACTCAGTAGCGGTGTGTCATTATAGACATGGTTTTAAAGATAGAAACCAAAGGTAGTCATGGGACCACCCCACGATCATCAATGAAACAGCTCAAGTCTGAAGCAGTTGGGATACCCAAAATAGGGTCTACATAATGGACTAGCTCATCCAACCCCACTAAGTACTTATCATGGAAAAGCCAGTCCGTGAGTTGCAGAACAAGGTATTTAGGCACAACAATGTCAAGTAAGGAAGATACAAAGCGGGAGGTAATGTTTGCGTATACATAGTGTGTTGGCATTTTTTATGTTCATGTTGTGATTGTCATTGATGGACACACACTTGCATTAAGATCCTCTTCATATGTGAGAGTTAGAGCACAACCAGTATTTGTTCCAATGGGTATGTTGTATTATAGTCATTAGACTATTGATGTTTTGCAGAATGTGTTTACCAGTCTGAAGCGGCATGTCAACCTCAAGTGGTTCGTGGATACCAAGCGGTATGAGGGATTAATGGGGCATAACACATTTTTTACCACTCTTAATTTTGACAAACCTGCAACCGGTATTTTGTATAAACTGGTAATACTTTGTGATGAGTTACCATCCACTGATCGTTTGACGGTGCCGACTCTCTGGCGGTACTTTTTGTGTCGTGTTACCAGATATGTCCAGATGCATTGAACCTAGGAAATTGTATTGTAATCCTATTGGACCTACATGAAATTAGATTCCTTTATAAGGACATCATGTCTAGGGTTCTAAGGGTGTTGTTGTTGAGGTTGATGTTGTTGCTAGGGTTCAAGGTAACTGAAGAGTTAGAGAGAGTATGAATGTGTAGAAGACTGAAGTAATGTTGTAATGCGTTAAGATCGAGCTATCAAGGATCTAACCAAGCAATCTATGCTATTTGCTAGATCACTCACTTGTTGATTACTCATATCTTCGACAAGTCTGTAGCCCTTAACCGGGTAGGCCGAAAAGCCTCTTGTAAATCCTCTAATAAGGTAGTTCACATCTATGGATCTAAAATCCTCTAGCAAGGTAGTCTTTAATCAGACTTATCTCCTAACAAAGATTGAGATTCCTAACAGGACCTGTCCTGGTAAAGAACGTTGTAAGACCTTAACTGGTCTGACATTAATCGGTCTGGTTTCTATTTTGCAGATAGTTACATGTGAGTCCCATCTCACCGTGGTTTTTCCCATTTGGGTTTCCACGTCAAAATCTCTTGTGTTATGGTGTTTGTGCTTCTGTGGGTGAATGCATTATTAGCTATTTGGTTTGCATGTTTGTTAACCGGTTTGTCTACTAAATTGTTTTACCAATTTACTGTCAGTCTTGCAAAGTGTTTAAGTGCAAATATTTTTGGTATAATGATTCAACCCCCCTCTTAGTATTCATCAATTGGTATCAGAGCCTACCTTTCTATAAGTTTAACCACTTGGAAAGAGATATGGGGGAATACACCTTGAGGGAACTTGCTCAACGGCTCACTCAGTCTGAGCAAGCCTATGATGATCTAATGGTTAAATACAAGGCATCTCAAGAAAAAAGGAGAGAACATGCAGAAAAGTTGATGGAGCTATCTGAAAATAGTTCTACAGATGAAGTAGACCTGGAAGCCCTAATTGCAGAAGTAAACAAGTTGAATGAATCAAACTCCAACCTGAGAAAGGAGTTGGAAGGACTGACTATCTGAATGTGTCAAGAACTTGAGAACCAGAGGAAAGCTGAAGATCTCGTGAAAGAAAGAGATCATGAGATCTCCAAGCTGAAAAAAGAGATCGGTGCCCTAACTGCTTAGCTCCATGCTAGCAAAGTGGAAAAGGATGACATGCAAGGTGAACTGAATAGTGCCATCTCTAAGAATGAAAACTTGATGGAAGAAAATGCTGCTATTTCCAAAGAACTCTCCGAGTCAAAGGAAATACTTGCTAAGTTCAACAAGAGCATTGTCAAGCTTGAGCAAAAGCTTGAATCTACCAAACCGGTCAAGAATACCAATGGACTTGGTTATTCCAGTCATGAGGAAGGTGAGACCTCTGGTACAAATGCTGGAGCATCAAAGAAACAACCGACATCAAAGGATAAAGGTAAGAAAAAGTTTAAACCTGTTTGTTTTAACTGTCTTAAAGAAGGACATACTGCAAATGTGTGTAGGAGTAAGGCTTACAACAATTTTCCTTATTTCCTAAATGATAAGCCTAGATCCTATAGGTTCAATGGTAACTGTTATGCATGCAACAAGTATGGGCATAGAGCATTTGAATGCAGGTCTATCATGAATGACACTGGAAGATATCCTTAGAGGACCCAAGGAGTTGGTCCTGAACCTTTTGTGAACCAGAATCACAACCCTTTTAATGTCTTCAATCATCAGCCAAGAAGCGGTGGCTATCAAGCGGCAACCAGATGGAAAGTAAAATTGTATGGTCTGTCATGGTCATGGTCACACTGCTGCAACATGCAGAAGGAAGAATGGAAACATGAACAATGGACCTTGGAGAGCATTTGGACTGGTCTTCTATCACTGCAACAAATCGGATCACGTTGCCAGATTCTATAGATCAAGAAAGAACATATCTGATGATATAATGGTCACTCGAGAAGGAGACATTGATGTTGACACCATTCAAGTGGATATGAACAAAACCTGGAAGAAGAAACTAGTGGTGTTACAAGAGAAACCGGTTTCTGCACCTAGTGTGGAAATATCAGAACCGACAAACTAAGCCTCATAAAATCTTAGGGGGAGCAAATGGTGAAAGGTTTTAAACCCTTGGTTTACACCAGTAAAGGACCTTAACCAGTATGTGATACCTGTCACTTGGCAGAAGACCGAAAATGGTAAAAAGAAAAATTAGGGTTTATGCCCTAATAGAGGAGCATTAATGATGGTAGGTGAGAGATATGTTTAAAGGCATTTTTCAAATCATTTCTCACTATTTGTTTTTGAGCGAAGAAATTTTTTTCAAAGAGCAGAGCGACGAAGAGGCGATTTGAGCTGAGATCTTGAGAAATTGACAAACCGCAAAGGAGATTCAAATTCAAATGGCAAATGGTCAAGTGGAGAACACAAAGCGGTGATTCAGCAACCGATGGAGTGTGGAGTGAAGGAGAATCGGAAAGCCCTTAATTCACGTGTTTTAAAAAGGTATTTCTTGAAGTTCTTAAAGTTTCTATCATGGCTTCTGCATCTCATACCAATTCTAGTGCATCTATTGAATCTGAAAGTTTTATTCAATGAAAGTCCAAGTATAATTCTCTATCACAAGTTCCAGCTGGTGTGATAGTAGAAGAGCAAATTTTTGACTACATAGACTACAAGATTGAAGACGTAGGGTCTCTAGCTATCCACTCCCAGTTAGGTTTGTTTTGTGGCAAGGATAAGAAAATCAAACCGGAGTATAATATCTTGGAGAAGAAGAAACTCCACAATGTTCTCTACTTCCTAGAAGATTTTACAGAAGATCAGATAAGGATAACTTTGAGAAGAGTCCACAGTGACAAGATGTACCTAGAGAGGATGCATGATATTACACCATAGACAATTCATGCAGTCACCAGTTTCTGCAACACAGGGGAAGTGCCAACCCTAAGGACAATAAGCAAAACTGAAATGACAAGGCTCACCAGTTCAATGAGTGACTCACGAGGCATGACAGTCAACTCCATCAAGGATGATCTGGTTAAGTATTCCTGCATGGTGATAGGCTACCAGACATTCTCTGCTAGTGGAATTAACTCTGTATTTGCTGCAGCGGTAAATGTCGCTTACCAAATGATTAAAGAGGATGCATCATTTGACCTATGCACTGGTATGTAGAGGCAACTCCTATCAAACCTGAAGTCGATCAAACAGGATATGAACAAATGTTTAAGTTCGGACAACTACTAGTCGGGTTGTTCTTTTACTTTCAAGGATACTTTCCAGGAGTAGGAGATGTCCATTGGTCTTCTGACCAACCGGTAACTAAGCAAATCAAGGAGAGCATTGAAGCAATTGGAACCAGTTACCCTAATGTTCTGAACAATTATTTTGATGAGTTCAGATGAAAAATGAGCCAAAGGATGAGGATCTCAGTTAATATCATCAAGAAATATGAAGATGACATCTGCTTCACCATCCAAGTAGATAAATGCATAATGGAGGCTATTGATCCTAGACAAGAAGAAGTAGAGCCAATGGGCTATGAAGTGATGTACGATATGCTGGAAGGGTATGCCTCTACCCTTATTGCCTCACCGCTTGATCCTAAGGTGAAGAGAACCAACACCTACCTAGAGAGGATAGCACCGGTTGAGGAACCACTAGCAAAGAAAGGAAAAGAACCTGCAATAAAGAAGGCAAAGGCAGTGCCTGCAGTGTCTGCACCGGTTACTATTGCGACTCCAAAAGTGACCAAGCAGTCACCAGCCAAAAAGAAACTGGAAGTAGCACTGGCTAAAGTCTTCAAGAGGAAAAGGAAGACAAAAAGCAACTCTTCGGACTCAAAGGAAACTATGTTTGAGGAGCAGCCCAAGAAGGCAAGACAAACAAGAAAGAAAACAAAGAATGAACCGACATCATCTGCACCAGTAAATATAGATATCTCTTCCTATAAACCTTTGACACATTGTCAAAGAACAATAAAGAATATTAGGAGAAAAGTGCTAAATGACTTACTTGAGTGTTTTGATGACTTCAATGAGGATGAAAAGGAAGTGGTTGAAAAGGAAATCATTCAGTATTTATGTATTAATGACTGGTCACCCTCAACGATCAAATCTTAGACACCAGATTCTCTATATATGTCATTAGATAATAGATGGCAAATTGCCATAGAGAAAGAATAGGAAATTAGGGAGAAGGTTTTTGCATAGTACTTTCCCGACCTGTCAAATTTTGAGTTGTATGATGTTATTGACCAAAACAAAGGACTCTTCTTCACTAGAAAAAGAAGACTTTGGCTGTTAGAAGGTAGAGTTGCTGATGTCGAAAAAGACACCCATATGTATATGAAAACAGTTGTCCAGACTCACAAAGCACGTCTCACCAACCGGCAAGCTGAGAAAGAACTGATTATATCCAAACCGGATGAAGCATTTGATGATGAAGGAAATCTGGTTGTTGAACCAATTGAAACCATTGATGTCGATGCTCTGGATGCTAAGGATGTTACCCAAGAGATACCATCAAAGGAAATAGAACAAGAGCATCAGGCTGAACAGGAGAAGAAAGTCGAGGACAGACAGGAAGCGGCGAAGGAAGAGGCTGAGCAGAGGAAGAAGGATGAAGAAGAGAAGCAGAAAAAGGAAGAAGAAGAGAAGTGAAAAAAGGATGAAGAGGAGAAAAATAAGAAAGATGAAGAGGAGAAGAAGAAAAGAAGAAAAAGGATGAAGACGAGAAAAAGAAAAAGGAAGGAGAAGAAAAGAAGAAAAAGGATGAAGACGAGAAGAAGAAGAAGGAAGCAAAGAGGAAAAAGAAGGAAGAAGAAGATAAGGAACATGAGAAGCAAAAGGAAGCAGAAAAGAAAAAGGCCGAGGAAGACAAGGAAGCAGAGAAGAGGAGAGAAGCGGAGAAGAAGAAAGTGGAAGAGGACAAGGTAGGAGAAGTGGCAAAGAGCACCTAGATGGAGACTCCGAAGGCAACCGGGAGTCAAGGTAAAGTAGCTGATCTCACCAGTCCTATAGATCTCCAGTCTACAAGTGAAACAGAGCTAATGTAGAGCATCAAGGTAGCTCAAGAGCACCTTGAAATCATTCAATAGAAGAAGGAGCAGGATGTAATCCAAGAAGCTGTGGATATGCTTACCGGTTTGATACCTGGTACAAATCTCCCAAACACTGATTCATCACTAGCTAGACTTAAGCTCCTATGCATAGTAGTAGATGATCAGGTACAGAGCCTTGAAGAGGTAGCAGAGGCTAATGTCAAGAAGGAGCATCAAAAAGCTCTTAATATAGCTCTAGTGAAGAAGTTGAATGAGCTCCGGACTGAACTGAAGAAAGAACAAAAGGATATAAGGGATGCTTTGGATGAGGGAAATCTGCTACTTAGCAAAATTTGTCAACCCCATATGTTCTATGATGATGTGCTAGCTCAGAAGAAAAAGCTTCAAATAGACTTACAGTCCTAGATGAGCACATTCAAGATGCCTTATGATTCCTTTGCAACTTATGAGCAAATCATTCACTGGTTTCACATCCAGTTAGCCAAAATGGACCAAGAGATCAACACACGGTCTAGAGATTTGCAGGAGCTACAACTGGTTCTACTCCCATGTCTGCAAATTCTTCAGAAGTGTTATCTGAACCTGGATGCCTTGACAGTTACATAGGAGATGAGCACAGTTGATGCCATGGAAGAACAGGTCTCCCAGATGCAAACAGAGAAAGAAGCCGCCACCTCCCTACTTGAGTCCTGGTCTCTATCGATGAAACAATTCTTGCAGGACTATAAATATGTTTTTGACAAGTATTACTCCTTATTGTCATAAACTTTTATTATTTAATATCAAATGGAAACAGGGTTGTTCAGCGGTACTTTGTCATTGTTGGCAAAGGGGGAGAAGTACTCTATCTATTTTGGAGAAGTATAGGGGAGAAGTATCTAGATTTAAAATTTTTCCATATGCTTTGATATCTCAATGTTTATGCTCTATATGCAAAATTGTTATACATCGTATTGCTAAAGGGATAGTGTATATGCTTAGGGGGAGCAATTTTGCTAATGGCATGTTTTTGTTGTAAAACACTTAGATGTCAAAATTTTATTTTCCTTAGTGTTGCCATCAATGCCAAAGGGGGAGATTATTGGCATTTTTGATGTTCATGTTGTGATTTTCATTGATGGACACTCACTAGCATTAAGATCCTCTTCATATGTGTGAGTTAGAGCACAACTGGTATTTGTTCCAACCGATATGTTGTATTATAGTCTTTAGACTATTGATGTTTTGCAGAATGTGTTTACTGGTTTGAAGCAGCATGTCAACCTCAAGCAGTTCGTGGATATCAAGCGGTATGAGGGATTAAAGCGGCATAACACATTTTTTACCAATCTTGATTTTGACAAACTGGCAACCAATATTCTGTATGAACCGGTAATACTTTGTGATGAGTTACCATCCACCAATCGTTTGACGGTGTTGATTGTCTAGCGGTGCTTTTTGTGTCGTTTTACCAGATATGTCTAGATGCATTAAACCTAGGAAATTGTATTGTAATCCTATTGGACCTACATGAAATTAGATTCCTTTATAAGGACATCATGTCTAGGGTTCTAAGGGTGTTGTTGTTGAGGTTGATGTTGTTGCTAGGGTTCAAGGTAACTGAAGAGTTAGAGAGAGTATGAATGTGTAGAAGACTGAAGTAATGCCATAATGCATTAAGATTGAGCTATCAAGGATCTAACCAAGCAATCTGTGCTATTTGCTATATCACTCACTTGTTGATTACTCACATCTTTGACAAGTCTGTAGCCCTTAACTGATTAGGCCCAAAAGCCTCTTGTAAATCCTCTAACAACGTGGTTCACATCTGTGGATCTAAAATCCTCTAGCAAGGTAGTCTTTAATCAAAGTTATCTCCTAAAAAAAAGATTCCTAACAAGACCTGTTCTGGTAAAGAACGTTGTAAGACCTTAACCAGTCTGACCTTAATCGGTCTAGTTTCTATTCTGCAGATAATTACTTGTGAGTGCGATCTCACCATGGTTTTTCCCATTTGGGTTTCCATGTCAAAATCTCTTGGGTTATGGTGTTTGTGCTTCTGTGGGTGAATGCATTATTAGCTATTTGGTTTGCATGTTTGTTAACCGATTTGTCTGCTAAATTTTTTTATCGGTTTACTGTCAGTCTTCCAAAGTGTTTAAGTGCAAAGATTTTTGGTATACTAATTCACCCCCCCTCTTAGTATTCATCATAGTAGTGGTCCTTAGAGCCTACAGAGTCTAACCTAATAGGTGTATCCATTAATCTTATTCTAAGAAGCCACTCACTGCTATCCTAAACCCCTAAGGATTGATTCTAAGTATGATCAAAACTGCTTTCTCAAGTGGTATTTATAAAAAAAGATTATTGCAAAAGCAGTATTAATGGCTCTTGCAATAGAACAAGTTGGCAATTAATGAGGCTTATTACCACACAAATCAGTCTTAATCATCCCTCCTATGCAGTCTTTTCCGAGGATGTGTGAATTACGAGCTACCGCCACATGTCTGTCTGGGATATTTCCTTTTGAAGAAGATCTTTAATAATCTTTGTTGATATGTGTGACAGGCTTTCATAAATGTGCCATAAAACAGGGAGCCCTTCAATTAAGAAGATGGTACGAACCAATGCAAAATATTTTCAAATGAAGACGTTAAAGGGCATAATTGCCTTACTTTTTAGTGCTCTGGTAGTAAGGCACGCGACACGTGATTTAATCCTACATGTATGTGTGAGTTGTCTATTTCATCAAGTAAACTCTTAGTTAACATACCAATGCAACACGATTTTCAAGGACCCAATATTTATGAATACAATTTTATCAAGAATGAAAGCACATGCAACAACAAAGTGAAATAAGAATAAAGTTTTTCCAGCTTCTAAGTGCAAACCTTGGGAAAACACAGAAAAATGACATCATCTCTAGGAGTTTCTGGTACCTCTCTCAACAACCAATATGTGGATATTTATCGAGAATAGTCTTTTGCTACCCATGCCATGTCTCTGAAGCCTAACTGTGCTTTCACAAAACCAAAATAAAAGGGCCACGCCAAAGATATAGTCGTGGTTGTAGATAGGTTTGAAGATGTTTTTGACCCAGATGTTCGCATTCAGCCAAAAACCTTCTGAGAGGGTGCCTATTAGAGATGGAAGAAGGGTGGTTCAGGTACGCTTGTTTTTTAGCTTTGGCACTCTAGCCTCCCACAATATATGGAACCTATGGTGCCTCTTTGCCCTGATTT
This sequence comes from Cryptomeria japonica, assembly GCF_030272615.1. NCBI lineage: Eukaryota > Viridiplantae > Streptophyta > Pinopsida > Cupressales > Cupressaceae > Cryptomeria > Cryptomeria japonica. The sequence continues at coordinate 496,877,779 of NC_081412.1, read as the reverse complement.
TATCAATGAATGCGCGTTTAATTTTACCCTCAACCCACATGTAATTAAAGGAGAACAACTAAGGGTGGTGATAAGTGTCTAATCCATCAAGGACATGTTGTGTATCCCTCAGATTGACAATAATATAGTAGTTTTTAAGAAAAAGGCCCTAGAGGGTTATTAGTGGAACAAAGACACTGTTATTAATTTCTGTAATGCCTTGATGAAGAGAGATCAATATACCACTAAGATTCCTTAATTCTAAATCATTTATGGTGCCTTCAAACAACAAGATGTGAAAAATGCTGAATTTATGTTAGCATACATTTTTGCCCTCAATGGTGATCGAGATATTCACCAATTTCAAATGAGTTTCCTATTCAAGTTTCGCAAGAAGAAGGAAGTTTTCTGTTTTGACTTCACAAATGACTTGGTACATAAGATGGTAGAGTAGTTGGCAAACTTCATAAGTCATCATAGGTTGAGGTACACCTCTTTTTCGCGTCCACATGTTTCTACACTAGAACCCCAAATTTTTTAAGGAATCCATGGAGCTTTCAATCTATGATAGTAAGAATAGAAAGAATCTAGTAATAGTATGGTCCTCTTTGTTGTCTACCACACAAGATGCTTATGCATTTTTAGATGGATTCTTGGCTCCTATAATGTAGGATTTGATTAAGATAGATACATATTCAATCACACACTTTTCAAGAGCACAAATCGCCTGGATGAGATCTAATAATCTCCCATGTGATTGGTATCTAGGGTTAGAATTTTTTTTCATCAAAACTCATGGGTTCACTGAAGAACCTTTTTACCTCCCACAATTTGCCTCAGATCATACTTTGGCTCCAGAAATGTTCAACTAGCTGGTCATTATTAAACAACACAAGTTTAGGAAAGCATGGGGTTGCTATTTTCAAAGACAATGCGATAATTGGACCCATTGTTGTCGTTAAAAGACTCCATGAAAAAAGCACACTCACTTCAAAGATGGTTCAGTTAGACCTTGTGGTTATTGATGATAAAAGAAATTGTGACCCAAACAGATGTCTAGCTTCAAGAAAGAACCCAAGAGTGCATATATCACGTGACCTTGTTTGGGATTCATGGAGAAACTCGATAGAAGATGGCCTAACTAAATATTTGAATATGCACCTCATTCCCAAGGAACAAAGACCACCCTAACTATCTTTCTATAAGGTGAAAGAAAAGTATGACTTGGTCAATAAATTACCATTCCATTTATACAGAAATATGTAGGAAGAAAATTGCCTCGAAGATAAGAGGGAGGATTTTTGGAGATATAGGCAAGAGGTCAAAGAAAACAAACTGGGACTAGGAAATCTTCCTAGTAATAATATTTTTGAGCAAGAGTGGCAGAAATATAACAATGATGAAGGTAAGGATTATGATCCTCCTCCGAGTACCACTAATGAATGAGTTGTTGCAGAAGTGGTTGAAGTGGTCAGAGGGAAAGGAAAGCAAATCAGTATAATTGTCCTAGATTTCATACATGACACCACTTTTCACTCTAGAGAGAAGCTTTTGGAAGGACTAGATCTCAGACTTCAATAAAGTGGCCAAGTCAAGCCCCAAAGTAGCAGTATTCTCCAGAGGAGGTCATGACCTCTCAAAAGAAGCAAAAGAACACTTCTAGAAATCCTAAGAGTTTGCAGACTTAGGCCCCTAATCAATGCAAGCCTCGATTGCATCAACCACCTCTCTAGCGCAGGTACTTTTTCTTGCCCCTTTTCTTTCTTCTCAATCTCTGGTTTCTCTATCAATGCCATCCTAAATCAACCCTTCTACTACACTAAGTAATCTTAAGACAACTGCATCTTCTACACCTCCCCTACAAATCATTTCATCAATTGGAGCCTCTGCTAGCCCATTTGTATCTTTACCACCTAGTGTTGTCACTTTCAGCACCACAGTTAGCATGACTCACTCTATTCAAACCCTAAACTAGCCAATTGAGATATCTTCTTCTTCACGTGTTCTCGGGTTTGCAAGTTTTTCAACTGCCACCTCATCTAGTGTTGGGTCGTTGTTCTCCTCGCCTACTTGTGTTTTCCTTAGGATCCCTCCTTTTTCCCCAACTACACTCTCTTTCATAACTGCGGCCTAATTGCAAGCCAGTATGGCTCTTGTTTCTTTCATCCCACGTACAAGAGTTCCTTTCACCTAGGGAGCCTTGTATTCAGATTATCTTGAGTGAGAATCATCAAAATTTAGTATTTCCAACAATAATGTCAAATGTTATCAAACCAATCAATCAAATGCGGTCCAAACACTATTCAATGCATGCCATTAGCATTGATCTAAGCAAAGCCTAACCGTAAGACAAGGTAGAGATCATGGAGGAATCACAGAAGATGATTCGTTCAGGCTATCTATAGCATACCCACCACCTGGAGAAGCTCATGGTAGAGCTAGAGAGAGTAAAAGCTACAAATGAAAAATTGATAATGGAAGGGAAGGCTAGAGAATCAAAGATGAATCGCCTACAATCTACTATATTTAAAGAAAAGGGCAAGAGAGATAAACTCCAAAATGCATTAGAGATCTCCAAGGCACAATTATGAGGAGAGAAGACTACTAAGCAAAAAGTTTTCTAGGAGTTATATAAAAAAACCCAAGAATTATTGCGTATCCAATCCACTTCTTTTGATATGGCTCAAATTCAAGCTCAGTTACAGGAAAGCTATTGCAGAGAACAAAAAGGAACATCAAGAAATTGTCAACATTTAGAATCTTCTTGCATAAGAGAAAGAAACCAAAGACAAAGCTTTGTAAGACTTCCTGACTCGGCAAGCATAGTCTACTCAAGAGCTTCATGAATCTCAAGTGCCCGTTGCAAATCAGTAGGTAGAAATTAAGCGACTGTAGGAAGAAACACAAGATAGGTAGACTCAAATAATAATGCTACAACATCAAGTGACTAAGAAAGAAAAGGATTTGAAATAAATTCACGAGAGTTTGGAATCCAAAGAGGCTAAGGTAGAGCTACTTTCAAAACCATCAGATTCTCAGCTTTCTCCCCCCGTAGGTTTCAATTATCTAGTAAGGGTGCTTCATATTGCATATTGGGAAAAGATTAAATAGTTTGTTCCCTTCGTGGAACCAACTTTGCGATTCTTGGTAGTTTCTCAAGGTTTGTGTGTTAAGGCTGACCTTTTCACTGAGCATACTATGCAGGAAATGGCCTCTAAAGTCTCTGAGGCTCAGAGGTCAATTTGATGGTTTTACAGTGCTTCTTCCCAAGAGCTAGTTGAAGTGGGAATCATAGACCCTAAGGAAGTTATTCAAAAGGCTAATCATTTCGTCAATTGCGGCAAAATGACCAAACAAGATGCTTCAAGTCTATTATTTTTAAAGGACTCCATCAACTTTGTTACAGAGCACCTCGATGATTTAATCAAGCTTGGCCTACCCTCCCCTTTTCTTCCAGATGGCTCAATCATGGGAGTGGAGAAACTCTCAAGCTTGATAGTACAAAAACAACAGGATTAGTCATCCCTTCAAGTATTGAGCAATCCCCCTAAAGTGGATGAGTTCAAGGTCTTATTTCATCCTTTGGCCAAAGTCCTTACTGTGCTTGAATTAGCCCACAAAGAATCAGAAATAGATCCTTCCAAGGATTTTAGGGAGCTAGATCAAATTTTTCAAGCTCTCAAGGCTCGGGAGATCCCTTCTGAGGAAGATTGGTCTCCCCTGCCATAATATTTTGACAATATTTTCAAGCCAAGAGAGATATAAGCTTGGTCTGCAAACCAGGATTTTGGGTATTGACATCCTGTGAGCGATATTTTCCCAGAATTCACCAAGAAATGTAGACTTTCATCAACCATTCCCCTTTTGAGGATTTGATTTTAATTTTACCCCTTGGCTAAAGTTATATTTTTTCTTCCTCACATCTTGTATGTGGCAGCACAAATCATGTTGTTCAGGCTTTCTTTTTCCCATTACCAAGAAGTCAAGAGATGCTGACACATGACAAGTTACTTTGTCTCTCTCTATTGGTGGGCCTGCATCCCTAAAAGATGTTTATGTTAGTGTTGTGTGGTAGATCCTCTCAAGGAGTCTTATGTGGTTTTGTTTCATCCCTAGGACACTCCCTCCTACTGCGTTGTTGCATTTGAAGTAACCACGGGGCGACCTTGGCATGTTTTTTGAGGTAGTGGTGCATTTGTCTCTAACAACATGCGATTGAGTAACTTTTGCTAGTTCTTCCATTTTGATTCGTCATTGTGGTAGTTGTGCTAGAGACCGAAGTTGTCTGAAAATAGATTTTGATTAGGCTTTGTGTAGTTACTAATGATACTACCAGTGGTGCTTTTGGTTTTGGTTTCTCGCTCTGTTTTCTTTGCTAGGCTGTTGTTTCCTTCGTATTTAAACAATGATTTTTTTCTCTTGTAAGGGTTGAAAATTTTGGGAAGAAAAATATATAAAATTTCTAGGAGAATTACCCCTTTAATTTGTGATTGATCTTTTGAGACTGTGATAGTCAAATTGTTCCTTTTCCCTTTATGATCACTATATTTCAGTGTGTAAGAATAACTTTCTGTGCATTTTATATTCAATATAACTTTAGGAATATATGTTGTGAGACTTTGCAAATTAAACTATGTTTTGAAATTTTTAACTAGTGGATGAATGGTAGTTATTGCTTTATGTTGAATGAATTATTGTCAATCTCTATTTTTTTGGGCATGTATATTGTTGAATGGGCCTCAGAGTTTCACGTTGTGAAGTTTCTATGTGCTTATAGTATAGTAAAATCATTTCAGTGCATCACTATAGAATTGTTTTACTTTAAGTTTTTCTGTCTTTCCCTTTTCTCTCCTCATATATGAAGAGACGAATTCTAAAATCCCAGAGGTGACTCAGTGAACATACGCAGGTTCCCTATCACTGAGTTTCCCGTAAGACTATTTTCAAGCAATAATATCGATCAAGTGTATTCAAGCGTCCAAGCATTCATCATCAAGCATTTCTAGAGGTCTTCAAGGATGAATATTCTTCATCTATCAATTGTAGAGAAAATTTACATCATTTACTTACAAGAATGTGTGTGTGATTAGGTTTTTGTCATGTTCATGCCATTTCATACAACATATGTGATTACATTCAAGAAGCAAAGCATCATTATCATTTATTGTAGATCCCTTTCCATCATTTTATTTTAGTATTTGCAATATTTGATTCAAGGTTGATTCCAAACTAGGGTTTGACTTAGGCATACCCCTATTCCCAACATATTTTACCTTCTTTCTATGTGCAAGAAACAGGTACGAAACTATTCTCTTCAAGATAGACATTATTTGAAAAGATAAATCAACCCTCTTTGTCATGCAAAAAAGTAGGAAGATTGGGGTGACCACCACTACAGTCTTGACATTTTTTGATCTTTTTCAGGGATCAGGTCTGAATCTGTATATATTGCTCAGATCTAGGTACATGCAAAAATCTTGCCTTTGTAGCTCATAGTTTTCTTAGATTTACCTTCATTTTTCAGCATTTTACCTTAATTCAGCATTTCAACTCACAAAAGAGGGTTAATTCAATTCACATACCCCTTTGAATCCAATCACTATTTAGTCCCTATCACCCTTCATTTGGGATTGGATCTATTGGATTAATTGGGCTCTTTTGAATGTAATGGCAAATTAGTGGTTTCCATCCCTCTAATGGTGGAAACCCTAATTTTTCACCTTTACATTTTGGTGAACCCGACTTCTTACACATTTAATTCTGATTTATTGTCTCAAATCTGAGTGTGTATGCAATTTAAAATTAAAATTTTCATTTACAAGTTTGTTTTCCTTGCAAATTTTAAAAATTTAGAGGTTAAATTCACTAAAACCCTAATTTTTTATTTCAAATTAAAGCTTGTAAATATTTTAATTTGGATTATTTATTTAAAATTTGAGTGCTTTTGAATTTTAAAATTCAAATTTTAAAATTAAGTAGTTAATTTCGAAAATCCTAATTTTAAAAATTTTAAAAATTGAGCTTGTGGGTTGTTTGAAATTTAGACTCTACCATTTCAAATTCAAATTCAAATTCAAAATTCCAATCTTAGAGCTAATTTCAAATTTGAATTTTAAAATCAAGTGGTTAATTAAAAAAACCCTAATTTTTAAAATTTAAATTTACCTTGTGCATTTCCCAATTTTGCATTAATTATTTCAATTTCCAAATTTCAACCTTAGATCTAAATTTTAATTTTAAAATTAAGAGCTTCTTTTTACAAGGCTCTAATTTTAACTTTAAATTTCTTGTGGATACTTTTAAATTTAAATTTTAAAATTAAGAGGTTATTTTCACAAGGCCCTAATTTTTTAAATTTAAATTTATTTGTGGGTTGCATAATTTTTCACAATTATTCTCTAATTTTTCAAAAATCACAAATCAATTTGCTTATTTAACTGAATAATCATTTTTTCTAAAATTTGGCATTATTCAATTATTTTGCATGTTTCAAATTTCAAATTTTCATTTTCGAAAAAAAAAAGAGAATCAAATTTGTGAATCTTATCAATTTACATAAGCTAAGAGGTATTTTTTTATTAAATCCTAATCTATTTTGATTAATTTGTTTGTATTTAAATTTAAACATTCATCATGGAAATTAATGGATTTGATTTATTAACTATTTCACATATGATTTCATTGCTTTTTACCTACATTTATTATAACCATGTTTTGGATAATGGCTTCTTTCACTTCATGTTAATTCTTTTCATTCATAGCACTTGGACATATTGCATTTTTAGAATTTCCAAGTTGCTTCCTTTACATGAATTAGATCTAAAAGTTTGCATACGTAAATCACCTAAAATATTTTGTAGATCCCAATCCTAGAGCTCTTAATGGAAAACATAACACTTGTACCTCTCTGAGGGTATCTAATGAGAATGAAGAACAAGATAATTCTCTTATCAATGATCTCTCTTATGCAGAGCAAGCAGTGAAGAGAAACATGGCCCCATCTTCTTCTACACATACCCTTACAAAGTGGGGAAAAGAAAAATATTGGTGTTTCCATCTCTCTAGATCCTCCTTATTCTCCTATAGCCTATCTTAATCATGAAAAAAATTGCAAAGAAGATGATGTTATGTAGTTCATTGATGATCCCTCTCCCCACATAATGTTAAGTAAAGATGACGCCTTAGATAATAAGGATCTTCCTTCTCAATCAACCAAAGAGGATGTGAATGATAAAAGAAAGGAAAATCCTACTCAACAATATATTCCTTCTTCATCTACTAATCCTTTCATTCCTTCCAAAAATCTTACACTAGAAACTTCAAAGAAATATATTATAATGTTCCTGTCTTATTAATTAAAGGATTCTTATAGGAGTGGCTTTAACATAATATCAAAACAAGGTTTTAGAGGAAAAGGACTTGGAAAATTTGAACATGGAATTTGAGTCCCTATAAACCCTCCTACAAAAATTACCACATAATGCCTAGGAGATGATAATAAATCTCCTATGTATGACCTCCTTAGTATTTAAGACTTCAAAGATCAGCTTGCTAGACAACAAGCCATTCATTCCCATAAAAGTGCTTCTTCTTCAAAAACTCATTTTTGCTCATTTCATCATGCTAATGATTATCTTGGTTTTTTTAAATTAAGTGAAAGAACTTATTGATAGTGGTAAAGTTAAAATAATTGATGACAATCCTTCTTCAAAAAATAACTCTTGTCCTCAATCTCAAAAGAATAACCCTACAACTATTGATGATCAAGTATAGTTGGCTACTAGAATCTTTTGGAAATTGAAGTATGACAAGAATGTTGTTTTTTCTTTTGTGAAATTTATCACTAAGCATAAAGAAGGAAGTGGATATTGTCTTTTTCATCATGGCGGTTCTCATTCTCTTGCAAACTGTAAAGCATCTAAGGAATTTGTTCAAGAATAATACAATCGTACTCATATATGTCTTTTAATAGATCTTGCTCTCTTTCTTGGTGAAAATTTATTTCCCTAGCACACCTTTCTCCCTCATGTTTCTCCTCAACCTATGACACAAGTAGTTAACTTAATTGGGGGCTCTTTTTCACTAGTAGTGGTGCTTTTTCAATTTCAAATATATTGGGGTAGAACCATGATTCCCCTCCATACTATATCTTATCTTTAAGTTTCACCATTTCCTTTATGGATTGAATTATTCATAATGATGTCTTTTTTTGCATTGAATTATCCTTCATGTGACTACATATGTGCCCCTTGTTACACTTATTCTTTGTTTGAAATAGCACATCTCTTATGAATAATCTCTCATAAGGAGATGCATGATTCTCCCCCCTAATCTATCCCTATCTTCTTGTTACAAGGCAATGATGGTTTTTCTCTTTTTCTCTTGCTCTCTAAAATATCACAATTCCCTCTAGAGGCTTCAATTTTTCATGTGTTGATATCCCTTTCTTACATGCAACGGTATGTCTTTTATGACTAGTCCCTCCTTAGGCGGAATCTCTGATTTGTCTTTCTTTCTCTCTCTCTTTGAGGATTACCTCTTCTTTAGAGTGGCATTTTACATATACTAATGTCATTTCTTGCATCAGATATTTATCCATGTGAGTAGATTGGGAATTTACTTATGTTTTCTCTTTGTTTGGAATATGTGTAATTCTTTTCATTGTCCTTACCGGGTGGAGGAATTATTTATCTCTCCTTTTCTAAGGATCTACTTTTCCTTTGTGAGTAGTGTTTTCTTATTATTTGATGCCATTCCTTGTGTGAAGTTGTTGTTTGCTCAAGGATTCTCTCTTATACAAGATGTGTATGTCCTTGGTTACTATCTCTTTTTCACTTGGTGATATACACCTATCATAAACTTATCCCCCTCACATTGGTTAAAAATTTTGTCATTCTTCATCAAGAATCTCTTTCACCTAGCAATAGGTGGAAGGTATGAATTCTTTCTCCCCTTCGTTTCTTGTGGAAGAAGATGTTATGATTGTTTAATAAACTCCTCACGAAGGTAGATGTCTTTTAAGAAAACATATCTTCTCCTCCAATGATCTCCTTTACACTTTTGGCAAGATATCTCTTTTTCAACTACCTTATCCTTGCTTGAAGAGTATTTCCTCTTTAGCTTGGATTATTGACATTGTTTCCTAAAATGCATGTCCTTGATGTTGAAGGTTGGTGTTGGAGCTCAAAATCAATAGTTTAATGATCCCTAAGAGTATTCCACTTTCTATGATTAAAATCAGCAATAAATTTTGGCCAACTAGTGGAATGATCAATTTGATCTAGCTTGGCTTCATTTTTGGCTCTACCAGACCAAGGCAGGTGTACCTTATCACTAAATTTTAATTTTATATAATACAATTAGTTGGTAATACTTAGGTAGATTATATTACAATACTCCTATCTTAGGTCACTCTCAAATGCAATGAAGGTGATAATGAATTATATTTTATTTATTCTACTTCTACTCTACAAAACTAAAACTGAAATGAAATCTATTTTATGGAATGATTTTTTTTTCTTGATTTCGTTTTGATGCAATGCAATGTGGAGTATGCAATATAGATCTGTGTTTTTCTTCTCAATGGGCACAAAGTCTTATGGAACTTTATCTCTTTTGATCTCCCTACTAGATAGCCTTACAACTATCCACTATTGTTATTCCTACAACTACTACTCTTATTATGACTTTCACTATATGGCTAATTTAATCAAGCCCCTATAGTAACTTATCCAAGAATACATGTCTTCCTATTCATCACCTACAAATGTATAAGGTGTAAACCCATTCAAAGGCCAGTATTGAGTCATATCAGTCTACCATTGTTTTAGTGCATGTTGAAATAGGCATTCATGTAACAATTGGTATATATGCTTTCTATATGTATCTCCTCTATATCTAGATAAAAATTATATATTTTGCTCCAATCTTGCAACTTGAGGTAGGGACTATAGCTAAAATACTATCCTCATTACTCTTGTCAATTTGAGAAAATGAGTTGTAATTGAATTGTAATCACGAGTTTACCAAAAAAAATCTGTTATTGAATCTCAAGTAGATAACCAGCATATATAATGACAATTGCTTGTCCTTTTATAGTAGATATTTTATTTGATTAAATAATAGGAAAATCAATTACAATCCTACAATACCCGATAAAGCCCTCATAAATCTCTATTTATAAAATGTCCCTTTAGCCTCCCTAATACTAGAATTATACTATCAAATAGTTGGGAAACTTGTCACTCTCGTCAATCTTGATCATTAGATTGTAACCAAAAATTTTCAAGATACTCTGATTTTTTCAATTTAAAAAATTTAGAAACAGGGCCCATCAATTTCAGATCATATCCCTGTGTATTATATTGAGCTTTGATGAATAAATATTTAAAGTAAAACTGAACCCACCCTTTGTATTCGATGTCCACCAAACCCGTTGATATTAGTTGTTTAGCTTTGACGTGCTGGGTTGATCTATAATTAAGGCTTACAAATTAAATTGTGCTTAATTTAAATTATAGATTTTCTTGATCAGAATTGTTTGGCTATGTTCTTTAACTATAGAAATTATAGAATTGGGTTCATTTAATCAGTTATCAACTTAATGATATACTAATTAACAACTCATGAAGTGAAATCTATATACTAAAATCAGCAAGAAAAGAAGAAAGAGACAGAAATCGATTTGATATCGAATTTCACCTAATTTTTGGGCTACATCTTCAGGCTCACTCAACTGCGGCATTGGTCCATTATATGATGCAAAGCTCAAGAGGCTTTGTTACATCATAATCTGGTCTCGCAAATTAATCCTTTGCCACTATATGGAAAGATTGTATCATAATTGATGCACTTTCCAATCCATTTTTTTAGGAAGATTCTCTAATTTGCATGTACATAAACCAACATAATAACAAATAGAGAATAAACATAATTCATTCACAAACCTTAAATATGCACACAGGTCGGAGACACCTTTAGCTTGCCTCTCTATTTCTCTTCAATCTTGGAGAATGAACAAAACAACCTCCATGGGAAATACTTCATCTGTAGGATTAAAAAATGTTTCCCCCTTCAATCTCTCTTTATAATAAGAAATTTCGCCCTTTTAGAAGGGGCCTATGTTGTTTACATTCAACATTACTTTCTCCATCTAAGAGAATTTAATGAATCCAACATATCCCAATTCTATTCTTGAGAATTCCTATAGGATTGATTTTACAAAACAATAAGAACCCCCTTATATATCTTTAAATATGTTAATAAGGGGTCTCAACAACAATATTTCCAAAATCCCCTTTATGACCTATTTTAAGCCCCTTTAGATTTTAAATCAAACAAAATCTTGTAAAAATTGGGCTTATAGGTTTATCATTATTGGGTTTGTTTCATATTTGTGAAAAGAGGGGGCTTGGGTCCCTTTGTTTGCAAGCCATCACCATTTAGCACGCCAAATATAGTTTCATCCTTTCTTAGCTTTGAAGAGCCAGCATACTGTAGTGGTAGGGAGCAAAAATAGGGGATGGGGGGTAGGGGTTCAAACCGTCAGCTTCCCCATTTAGTTTGATAGAACCTTTGATATTGTTTAAGTAAAACCATGTCCGATAATGTATCAAAGATAGTTGCTTAGTCTAGCGGATCAGAGGAAATGTAGCAAGGGTGAGGAACTTATTTTTCCACAACCAAATCTAAAACCATTAAAGATCCACCTATATCAATCCTCCTCGCTAAGAGGATTTTGGACCTCCAAAAGGTTCTTAATTAGACACCAAGTGAGGGAAACACCTCCCCACTTGTCTAATATTTGTCCACCCTATTTTGTGCACCTGCTTCATCTCAAAATATTTTACAATAATAATTATGACAACTAAAATCATATTTCTACCCATTTTTTTCTCAAATCCTTCTACATTTAATTCTTTAACTACTGCCCATGCACAACACATTAACAACATTAACAAATACAAGGATATTAATAAAAAAGAGATATCAATATTTTTAATCCTCTTAATAGGTTCCCATGAAAAATTATCATGTTGTGGAGTCAATGCTCCCTGAAGCACATGATAGTTAGGCTTACATGTAACTACATTTTTGTGCTTCAGATCACCTGCTTTTTCCACCTCTGTACACATGAGTGAAGCATTTTTTCTCACATAAATGAGCCTCTTCAATTTCAGTGTGTTTACTGATGAATAATCATCTTCAATCTTCTTGTTCTTCTTTAGACAAAGCTCTAAATGGAGTTTCCAACACTTAGCTTCTAGATTTCCACTCATGTTAAAATGAGTGTAGAAGTTTCTTGTCTTCAAATCCTTCTTGCCATTCTCCTTTTTCTGATGGGGACGATGGTCTTTTTGTCCTATTTCTCCACTGCTAGACAAGAACTTCCTATACAATTCCTTATATTTTTATACTTGGCAACACAATGGTTATCCATGCTACAAAAAGAACAAGGAAAATCATTCCATATGCTACTTATTGCATTACAAGTAGTAGCATAATTTAGAAAAACTTTAGAGAAATTAGGTTTATACCTTTGTGGAGTTTTGTTGCCACTAGATTTATAAGGAGATTTGGATCTTCTTAGGAATCTCTTGACATATATATCACTCTTGATAGGTGACTTACCCCTCTCTTGTTGATGAGACTTTGGTTTCAAGTAAGATTCAGAGGAGCTTCCTTTTGGAGCCTTTTCTAGGCTCTTTCTATTGTTATATCTGATACCTAGAAATCAAGGTCTTATTGTAACCTCCAGTGGTTGAACTATACCATGACCATTATTGTAAAGACCACCTCCTTGATACCCCATCTTAAATAGGAGATTTCTGCCAATTCCTAATGTATGCTTTTGAAAAACAGTAAAAGAAGTATCATTATTATCAAAACAAGGAATCAAACATGGAGTGTCTTTTAACTCCTTTCTTGTAGGGGACCCTTGGTCCACCTCCTGAGATTTTGCCAACTACTCCACTTGTCTTCCTTTGACTGACATCTTCCTATAATTCAGCTTGGTCACTTGGCACATAGGACGCATCCTCTAATTGTTGACAAAAGGCACACACATCACTATCCTCATGACATGAACCATAATTGGTCCATTTTCCATGGCCACATGCACGTTTAGTATTAGGATTTTGTGCTTCTCCTATAATTGATCATTCTCTAGTTTGCTCCACTAAAGCATTTTCCAATAAGATACAGAGCTTCTGCTTCTCATTTTTTGCAATTTCAAGTAGCCTTCAAAGTTTGACGTTCTCTACTTGGGTGCTCTCTTTGATTTCCTCCAATTCCAATAGCCTTTCACGCTTCAACCATTTACCCATCTTGCAAATCCAACCTGTTAAACATCCACCAATTGAAATTTTTCCTATTAAACTTATCTTATACCACTTGATTTGTAATTAAGGCTTACAAATTAAATTATGCTTAAATGAAATTACAAATTTTCTTGATTGCAAATAGAATTGCATGGGTATATTCTTTAACTATTGAAATTATAGAATTGGGTTCATTTTATCAGTTATCAACTTAATGACATACTAATTAACAACTCATGAAGTGAAATCAATATACTGAAATCAACAAGAAAAGAAGAAGGAGATGGAAACCGATTTGATAATGGAGTTCAATTAATGTTTGGGCTACATCTCCAGGATCACTCAATTGCAACATTACTCCATTATTTGATGTGAAACTCAAGAGGCTTTATTACCTCACAATCTGGTCTTCAAATTGTAAATTAATCCTTTGCCACTATATGGAAAGATTGTAGCATAACTGATGCACTTTTCAATCCAGGTTTTTACAAAGAATCTCTAATATGCATGTACATAAACCTCATTAATAATAAAAATGGAGAATAAACATAATCCACTTGAAAATCTTCAATTTGCACATAGGTCGAGGACACCTTTAGCTTGCCTCTCAATCTCAGAGATTGGACAAAACAACCTCTATGATAAATACTTCATCTGTTGGATTAGAAAATGCTTCCCCCTTCAAGCTCTCTTTATAGTAAGAGTTTTCATCCTTTTAGAATGGGCCTATATTGTTTACTTTCAACATTATTTTCTCCATCTAAGAGAATTCAAATGCTCCAACATATCCCAATTCTCTTCCTGATAATTCCTCCAGGACTGATCTTTCAAAACATTAATAATCCCCCTTATATGCATTTAAATATGATATTAAGGGGTCTAAACAATAATATTTCCAAAATCCCCTTTATCACCTATTTTAAGCCCCTTTAGATTTTAATTCAAATAAAATTCTTTTTAAAATCTGGCTTATAGGTTTATCATTATGGGGTTTTTTTGTATTTGTAAAAAATGGGGGCTCGTGCCCCTTTGTTTATGAGCCATCACCATTTAGCATGCTAAATATAATTTCACCCTTTCTTATCTCTAAAGAGCCCATGTTGTATAGTGGTAGGGAGAAAAAATAGCGGATGGGGGGTCGACGGTTCAAACTGTCGACCTCCCCATTTAGTTTGATAGAACCTTTGACACTCTTTAAGTAAAATCATGTCTGATAATTTATTAAAGGTAAATGCTTGGTTTAGAGGATCAGAGGAAAAGTAGCAAGGGAGAGGTCATGAGTTTGACCCTTCCAACTAATTTATTTTGCTATAACCAAATCCAAAACTGTTGAAGGTCCACCTAGAACAATCCTCCTTGCTACACAATAATAATTATGATAATTGAGATCATATTGCTACCCATTTGCATTTTCCCACATCCTTCTACATTAATTTCTTTACCTACTGCCCATGTACAACAGATTAGCAATATTTAAAAATATAAGGATATTAATGAAAATGAGCTATCAATATTTTTAATCCTCTTAATAGGTTACCATGACAAATTCTCATGTTGTGGTTATGATATTTCCTAAAACACGTGATAGTTAGGCTTACATGCAACTACTTCATTTTGGTGCTTCAAATTACTCATGCTTTCCATCTTTCTAGACATGAGTGAAGGGGTTTCTTAAATACACAAGTCTCTTGAATTGCCTTGTGTTTACCGATGAAGAATCATCTTCAATTTTCTTGTCCTTCTTTATACAAAGCTCCAGATGGAGTTTCCAACACTTAACTTCTTGATGTTCACTCATGTTACAATTGTCCAGAAGTTTCGTGTCTTTGAATCCTTCTTCCCATTCTCCTTTTTCTGATGGGGATGATGGTCTTCTTGTCTTATTTTTATGTTGATAGACAATAACTTCCTATACAATTCCTTATGTTTTTGACACTTGGAAACACAATGGTTATCCATGCCACAAAAAGAACAAGGAAAATCATTCCATATGCTACTTATTGCATTGCTAGTAGTAGCATAGTTCAGAAAAACTTTGGGGAAATCAAGTTTATACCTTTGTGGACTTTTGCTGCCACCAGATTTCTGAAGAGATTTGGATCTTCTCATAGATCTCTTGACAGATCTAGCAGTCTTGATAGGTGACTTACCCTTCTTGAAGAGACTTTGGTTTCAATTTAGATTCCGAAGAGCTCCTTCTGGAACCTTTTCTAGGCTTTCTCTATCATCATATCTAAGACCTACAAATCGAGCTCTTATTGTAACCTCAAATTGTTGAATATACCTTGGCCATTACTACCAAAACCACCTCCTTGATACCCCATCTTCAATAGGATATTTTTCCCAATTGCTAATGTATGCTTTTCAAAAACATCAAAAGATGTATTTTATTATCAAAAAAAGCAATCAAACATGGAGTATCTTTTAACTCCTTTCTTGTAGGGGATTATTGGTCCACCTCCTGAGGTTTTTCCAACTAATCCTTTTGTCTTCCTTTGACTGACACCATGGATGAAGCTTCCAGGAAGCCACCTTGGTCACCTGGAAAATAGGACGAATCTTACAATTGTTGAAAAAAAGCACATATATTAGTATCCTCGTGACATGAACGATAATTGGTCCATTTGCCATGCCCACAAGCATGTTTAGTCTAAGGATTTATTGCTTCTCCTATAGCAGAGCATTCTCCAGTTTTCTCCACTAAAGCATTTTCCAATAAGAGACATAACTTCTGCTTCTCATTTTTTGACATTCAATGCTTGGGTGCTCTCATTGATTTTCTCCAATTCTAGGAGCCTTTCATGCTTCAACCATTTAACCATCTTGAAAAGGAAACCTATTAAACATCCACCACTCGCAATTTTTCCTATTAAAATGGTCTTATACCACTTGATTTGTAATTAAGGCTTACAAATTAAATTATGCTTAAATCAAATTATAGATTTTCCTGATCACAAACAAAATTGTGTGGGTATGTTCTTTAACTGTTGAAATTACATAATTGAGTTCACTTAATCAGTTATCAACTTAATGGCATGCTAATTAACAAATCATGAAGTGAAATTGATGCTCTGCAAAATGGGATGTTCACTTAATCAGTTTTCAACTTAATGGCATACTAATCAACCAAAGACTATTCTAACCAGGAATACCAAGAGAGACACTAAAAACATAATAAAGCATTTGACAGTGAAAGAAAATACAATAAGGAATCTCCAAATGCCTTCCACCATGCTTGTAGCTCCTCCTCCTTTGTTCCTCTCCTCTCCAAGTTCCAAATTAGTGTAGCTCTCAATAGCTTTTTGCACTATGGATGCCTTATGGAGGTTGAAGATTGAAAAATGATTAATCTAATGCTATGAAGATATGAACAAAAGCTAAAATAAGAGATTATCTAATTAGCTAGTGTTGATTTTAAACCGAAAGAGTGAATATGATTGATTTATACTAAATGCTCTCTAAAAATGACTATAATGTAAATGCATACAAGTTTTCAGGATCTAGATTATGAAGAAATGGGCTCTATTTATAGGAAAAATGGAGCAATGGATGGTTGAGATCGAGTAATCTCAACAAGGGTTAGTATTGAATGGTTTATGATCTATGTGAGGACTTTCAACGCAATCCCTGGATGACAAGTGTCAACATGAGATGGGTTGAGAGGGGAGGGAAGAAGCATTAAATGCTTGACATGACCTGAGGGTTAACTTGAGAGGTAGGGTTAAGGTTGAGTTGAGTGAATAAATTCATTATTCAAAGAATAATTCTTTTATCCAATGGATAAACTCTTGTGCAAGAGTTAGTGAGGATAACCATAGTCAAAGCAATAAATGCTTGAGGAGACACATGGGTTACATGAGGGTTGAGGTAGGGGTCAAAGTCCCTAACCATGGGTGCAAGTGGATTTAACCATAAATGGTCATGTAAGAGCCATTAGTGGCTTAGAAGACTTTAGAGGTTAGCTTGTTGAACACATAAAACATTTAATGCTTTTCAAAGACTTTGAAGTCTTTGAGAAGTGACTCCAAGTGGCTTAGGAATGTGACAATAATTAGGGGATAGATTATGCTAATTAGGAAGGGGTTTAGAAGAATCTAGAAGGGGATTAGGATTGCAAGTGGGTTTGGTGGGTGAGGGAAAATAGAATTTTTATTAAAATAAAATTCATTTATTTCAACAAATAGGTGCAACTTGCATTTTTAGGAGAATGCGAATGGAAGGATTTAATATTTAAATAAATGTTTTATTTAATTTATTTAAAAGAGGAAAGGGGGTTAAATGAAATAAATAGAATTTATTCATTTAATTGATTGTAAATTTAGTTTAATGAATTAATTAAAATAAATTCAATAATTTATTTAATTAATACGAGAATGTTTGAAGATGAATTAATTAAATGTTAATTTAATTAATTGATGGCTAATAGGTTTTTAATCAAATAAATAGCAAATATTCATTTAATTAAATTGGATAGATTTATGTGACTACATTTGCCCCTCTTTGAGATGGTGCAGTTTATCGTGTCGTTTCAAAGAAATAAAAATAGGTGTGAAGAAATATGCCCCATAAAATGTTAATTTAATGGGTGGTATGCCCCATCGAGAGATGGGCCAAAATTTTGTAAAAATCGGGCGATCTCTCGAAAAAGAACAAGAAGTGGAGGGGAGATAGAATAGAAGAAATTGGCAATAACAGGGAAAGAATAGGAGAAAACAGAGTGAAATGGAGAAACAACAAGCCAGTGAGTAGCTTTAGGTCATGCAATAGATACAGAGCAAATGTTGTGTGTGGTTTGGATTGATGCTATACAATTGATCAAAATTGGTTGGACAATCTAGTGCAATCGGTTTAATTGCCCCAGTCGAGTCAAAGCATGAAAGTTGATGTCAGTTGGTCGCTTGGACAGGATACAGTCTGAGTAAATGAATCAAAGTAACTTGATGTGACTTAGACAATTGATATAATTACCTGATGAAGTCAAGGTATATGAAGCAAAATACTTGTTAAGACTTTAGAAAATTGATGTAATTGTCTGTTGGATTGTGTTGGATTGGTTGATCAATTGATAGTGTGGGCATGGGATGGATGGTTGTGGTGAATCATAGTAGCCCTGTTGAGACTAGGTCATTATGATAAATACCTGATCTAGTCTAGGATTACCATGGCCGATTACCTGTTGAGACCCAAAGAGACTTGATTAGAGTATATGTTGATAGTCTAGGCATGTGGGAGTTGATGTACCTATGCAAATAGAGTAACTTGATTTATTTAGAGGATGACTTAGAATGGGAAATGCAGTCCCTCCTATTTAGAGATGGATTGTGATGAACATGGCTTGATTGGGTTGAAGGGAAATGATGAAAGGATTTATGATTATGACCTAGATAGGGAGGGTCAGGGGGGATTCAGTGTCAGATAGAAGATATGTAGGACCTACGACCAAGTCCTATGGAAGAAGATGATTAAAATAGAGTATGCATTGTTATGACTATGTATGCATGATATGCAACTATTATGAATGTATGGATGGGTGGAATGCAATATATATAGATGAGATGAAATGGTGATCCATAGTGCTTTATTTTTCATCACTGAGCATTATAGTATCAATCTTGGACAAGGCAGTAGTAACCAAGGATGGAGCATTGTACCTACAAACAAGTAGGATAAATAAAGAATAAAGAGTATGGACCCTCCATAATGGTTCATACTCATATGGTCGAGGTATACGCTGTAGTCAACAATCCATACTAATCTAGGATTATATTTTACATAAGATCATGTAGCTTAGTGAACTTCCCACATAGACACCATTAGTACATGCCCTAGAACTTCACTGAAATAATTCACAGAAGATACACAAACAAAAATGATACTTAGGAACCATCCTAGCTACTCTAATCACTTGTGGATATCCCAGAGTAGCGTAGGAACCTGATATAAATGAATAAATAACTAATCAAACTAACCAAGTTCTTGATAGCTTTAAACAAAATTTTCTTGTCAAAGAAAATGTTATTGTTGTCTTTGTTTTGGTAAGGAAGGATGCATCCTTGTTTAAGACAGTTGTGGGTACCTACATTGATTATATGGTTGATTTGATAAATGATCATCATTTGAGTAGCTCAAAATGTTTGTTTGGTGTCTGTTTAAATACGTATGTACAAGGTGTTGCCATGTTTTTCTAATCGATTTTTTATGTTTTCTAATGTTTTTGGATTTTATGAGTGTTTTTGAATGTTTTTGATATTTTGTGAGACATGTTTTGAATGTTTTTGGTATTTTGTGAGACAGTTTTCAAATGTTTTTGGTATTTTGTGAGACAGTTTTGAATGAAGAACTTACTGAATCACAAGTAATGCAAAATCCATGTCCATCAATAGGTTAAGGGCATTGTCCCTAGTTTAGACATGACTATGAAAAAGCGGGATGCAAGACACATGAAGTACCATCCTTGATTACAGATTAATAACGAGCCATGGTTTTTACTGATGGATGTGTGGATGCAATGAATGTGATCACAACAAGACTGAAAGACAATGGAGCCATAGCCTTTACGAGTGGTGCTTGTTTGCTAGGTTTTCACCATGGCACTTACCCAACATGCCACCAGAGTGGTTGTTCACCGTTTGGATGCATGATTTTTCTTTACTATTTTGATTTTTTTGTATTTTCTTCAAGACATTTATCTGAATGTTTTTGGTCTTTTTTTGGTATGTATAGGAGCTTGATGCTTTGTACAACTTATGTATAAAATCGTTTGAGGTGCATGTTGTTGATTGGATCTGCTAGCGGTTCTCCTTCTGAAGTAGCCAATTGATATGCCCCGAACCCAAATATAGCAGTGATAACATATGGACCGAGCCAATTTGATTCAAGCATTCCCTGATGTTCTTTGTTTGGTTGGTTAAGAGGATTCTCTTGAAGAACAAGATCACCTACCTCAAATGTATGAGGTCTAACTTGATGATTATAGCTTCTGCTCATGCATTGTTGATAGGTTTTGAGGTGATTGTATGCAACTTGTCGTTTCTCATCAAGTAGCTCTAAATCTTGGAGACGTTAGACTCTGTATGCATCATCATCTATGAGATTATGCAAGGAAACCCGTAGGGATGGTATCTCAACCTCAATAGGAAGGATGGCTTATGTGCCATAGACCAGTGAGTAGGGAGTTGCGCCTGTAGGGTTTTGAATGCTAGTTCGATATGCCCATAGTGTTAGATTTAATTGAATGTGCCAATCACAACCGGCATCATTGACTGTCTTCTTGAGGATTCAAAATATGTTCTTCTTTGATGCTTCGGCTTGACCATTTCCTTGTGGATAAAAGGGAGTGGAAAAGTGGTGTTAGATGTGAAACTTCTCATAGAGTTCACAGACATCCTAATTTTTGAAAGGAAGACCATTATCTATGATGATGGACATGGGTACACCCTATCGGCAGATGATGTAATTAAGGATGAATGAGGCGATCTGCTTGCAGGTGACTTGGGTAATTGGAACAACTTTGATCAACTTTGCGAAGTATTCAGTGGTGGTAATAATGAATTTGTGGTTGTTGGATGAAGATGGATGGATTTTACCCACAAGGTCCACTCTCCATTGACAAAAAAACCATGGTGTTGTGATTGGTTGCAAATCTTGTGCTGGTACATATATCGGGTCTCCATGAACTTGGCACATCTTGCATTTTCTAACAAAATAATAGGAGTCTTTTTCCATGGACGGTCAATAGTATCCAGTGCGTATGATTTTCTTTGCTAGGGACGGACCGCTTGTGTGAGTTCCAAAAATTCCTTCATGCACCTCTTCCAAGGCCTTTGTTATCTCATCCCGTTCCAAACATCGAAGGAGAGTACCATCAAGACCGCGTCAGTATACGGTTTCATGAATAATGGTATATCGAGCAGTTTGTCGAATGAAGGTTTTCTGTTGGTTATTTGATTGGTTAGGAGGAAGTGTGTGATCACATAGATAGGTGTAGAACTCACCATACCATGGGTATTTGGAACCGACAAGGTGACATATCATCTCAGATTTAGGGATATTATAAGCAGGAATCCAAATATGTTCTACCAAGAAGTCATAGCGTGTTGAAGATCTAGGAGAGATGCAATGGTAGCCATAGCATCAGCAGCTTGATTGTGATCTTTGGGTATTTTCTCAAAGGTGATAGTAGTAAATGATGCCTTTAAATTGTCCACCATTTGTTTGTACGACATGCATTTTTCATCCTTGGTCTGATATTCATCTGTTACTTGTCGGATGATGAGTTGGGAGTCGTCATATATTTATAGCTCTTTTAATTTCCATTGTATGGCTAGTCTAAGTCTTGTGATCAAGGACTCATATTTTTCTATGTTGTTCGTACATGGAAATGTGAGCCTATAAGACTTTGGGATGTTGTCGCCTTGAGGTGTGATAAATAGAATGCCTGCCCCCAAGCCATGCCTAGTGTATGAACCGTCAAAGTATAGTTTCCATGGTTGTGCTGCCATGATCATGAATATCTCTTCATCTAGAATATTGGAAATGAGAGGATGATCGCCTATGAGGGGTGCATTGGCCAACTGATCTACAATAACATGGCCCTTGATAGCCTTATGGTCCACATACTCGATGTAAAACTCACTTAGAATCATCACCCATTTGGCCAAGTGGCCTATCAATGCTGCTTTCCTGAGTAAGTACTTTAGTGGATCAATATTTGCAATGAGTTGTACTTTATGTGTTAATAGATAGTGCCTTAGTTTAGTGGCAACTAAGATTACTGCTAGGCAAGCTCACTCAGTAGGTGTGTAATTGAGTTCATAGTCGACCAGTGTGCGAGAGATGTAGTAAACAACACACTCTTTCCCTTCTGCATTGTGTTGAGCCAGTAGTACTCCCAATGCTGTATTTGTTGCTAAAATATAGAGTAATAAAGGTTTACTCAGATCTGGTGGGATCAACAATGGTGTATTCATGAGATAGCCTTTAAGCATCTGGAATACTTGTTGGCATCTGGTATCCCATTGAAAGTGGATGTTCATATGTAATAAGTGTGTAAAGGGGTGACACTTATTTGCCAATTGTGCAATGAATCTTTGGATGGATTGTATAATGTCCTTAGCTGACTGATGTTTTGTGGAGGTGGCATGTCCATGATTGCTTTTACCTATGCAGGATCGACCTCAATGCCTTTGCTTGAGATAATGTATCCTAGAAGTTTCCCTGAGGTTACTCCAAAGACACATTTCTTTGGGTTGAGTTGAACATGATATTGTTCTAGTCTGTCAAAGATTTTCTCTAATATGTCCAGATGACCTTCTCTTGTGAGTGATTTTGCCAGTAAGTCATCAACATAATCTTCCATTATGGTATGCATCATATCATGAAAGATGGTTTGCATTTCTCTTTGATAGGTCGCTCCTACATTCTTTAGACCAAAAGGCATTACATTCCAGTAGTATGTTTCCCATGGACATGTGAAGGCTATCTTATGTTGATCCTCTAGTGCGATCTTTATTTGGTTGTACCTTGAAAATCCATCCATGAGAGAAAGCATGGCATGTCCTATTGTTAAGTCTATGATTATGTCGATGCTTGGTAGGGGGAAGTCATCTTAAGGACATGCCTTGTTCAAATCTTTGAAGTCAGTACAAATATGGATGCCCCCATTTGGTTTGCCGATAGGCACAATGTTGGATATCCAATCCACATAATCAATTGGTCTAATAAAACCAACATCCAGGAGTTTCTTAAGTTCTACTATGACTAGCACCGCACTCTGGGGGTGCATCTTGTGAAGCTTCTATTTCACAGGCTTGGCTCCTTCTACAATGGTGAGGTGATGCATGACTAAATCCAGATCAAGACTAGGCATGTCTGCATATGACCATGCAAAGTTGATCTGAGGCTTCTGGAAGAATTCGACAAACTTAGGCTCTTCCTCTGGAGTTAAAAGAGATGCTAGATGTATGTGTTGAGGAGTTTCAGGAGTCCCCACTTCATATTCTTTTGTCTCTTCAATAAGGATTGTTGATCATTCCTGCTGTGTACTAGAGGGGAGGATGTCAAACCTTTCATTCTCAGGCGCCTCAAAGAGGTTTTCACCATTGGATACACTCTTTGTTTTTACTTTTGTGGGATCAAACAGTGCCATAGTGTGGTTTTCACTAGAAGATCCATGTTTTATCATTATATTTTTGTAGCTAAAAGGTTTGGCATCTGCCCCAAAGTATGTTGTGCTATTAAGTTCAATGGCGAATCCAACTTTGTGATCCCCACTTCGTATGGTATCCTGTAGGTCCAAAAAGTCAATGATCACCACATCATTTTCGAATTGGTCAAGGTATGGGGGTTTAGGTTGGTTCCATTCAATGAGTTCAGGATGGATAATGGGCACTACCTTATAGATCAAGTTAAGTTCATAAGAGGTGTCAATGAGGGTTAAGACATTGTGGTGAAGGTCGTTGATGGTATTCTCCCTATCAGAATCAAGTGTAGGATGTGACATAGGGTTTGTGTAAGATGTTTCCAGTTCAGGAAGCCAAGAGGCTTTAATATGCACTTCTCCATAAACAGGGATTTCTTCGTGAGGTGGAGGGGGTGATGTGTCTTCCTCATCTAAAGTACTGAGATGTATTGAATCAAATTCCCACTCATGTGAGTCGGTCTCTTAGTCACTTTCTAGTATTTGATTACTATACCATACTGGGATATCCTTTGATTTTAACATGGTAGGTGTGATCGTTTGATGTACCATTGTATAGGAAATGATTGGTGCCACAGGAAGGATTATGGGGATCAGTGAATCCGATACTAGGAGTATCAGTATTGTTGAATCTGCTGCTTCTGCTGGAATTGCTAGTGTTGTTGATATTGCTAAGGGTTCTGATATTGATAATGGTGCTATGGATGTAGTTGTTGTTGTTGATATGGTTGCTAGTTTGATTGGTGGGATGATTGGTGCTATGTATGATATTGTTGGGATTCTCAGTTGTATTGGAGCAATTGGTGTGGTTTTGGGTATTGTTGATATAATTAAAGGTGACCTCTTTATGTTTGTAGTAGGTTGATATAGAGGTTTGTTGGGTTTCCCTTTGAATCTAAGTTTTGGAAGAATCTCCTTTTGAAAGCCTAATCCTGTGTTATCTTTGGGCTTTAATTTCGGCTACAGTGGCTCATGTTGTCCTTGCTTGCAAGGTCCCAAAGCACTCTGACCATCATAACCCATTCTTTGCATAATGAGAAGGCCTTTGCCATATTGATCTGTGGGAAGCTTAGCTTGTGGGATGTTCATGGTGATAGGATGTTTATAGATCCATTCTACCAAGTCCTCATCTCTGGTCTCTTCTTCTCAACTCTTTCCAAGGATGAAAGGCATCAAAGTGCATGCTAGTTGGACCAGTGGTGTTTG
Organism: Cryptomeria japonica; assembly: GCF_030272615.1. Classification (NCBI taxonomy): domain Eukaryota; kingdom Viridiplantae; phylum Streptophyta; class Pinopsida; order Cupressales; family Cupressaceae; genus Cryptomeria; species Cryptomeria japonica. Next base: position 496,853,077 of record NC_081412.1, on the reverse strand, counting down.
AAGTAACCGTTGAGGTTTACAGTGAGTTCTAGGAGAAGTGGACATTTTTCTGACACAAAAGAGTTTCCTTAAACTGTACTCTCCAGGACCTTTGTCTACCATTTTAATCTTGAGCTTCTCTTGCTTGGGTATAGTGGTGTTTGAATTGGAAAGAGAGGTTGGACTAACGTATGAGGTGGATGAGATGGATTCTCTGTTGTTAGGAATGGTAATCTCTGGTTGATGATTGATATTGTGACAATATGCAAAAGGATTTGCATCACCCAGGATTATAATTTGTACACCATTATGAGGAAACTTTAGACATTGGTGGTAGGTGGATGGAACAGCTTGCATGGTAGGTATCCAAGGTCTTCCTAACAACAAATTATACAATAAAGGAGGGTTGAGAACTTGACATATGATGTGCTTCACCACTAGTCCCACTCGGATTGGTAACACAACTGCTCCTTTGGATGAATGCTTTACATCATCATAAGCTTTTATGGTTATGTTTTTGCATGGATCCACTGATTCAATTGCATATCCCAATCATGTGACCAATTGTAATGTACAGATATTTAGGCCTACTCCATTGTCGATCAAGACTCGCTTGATCCTGTGTTGGTTGATAAATCCTTCAATATGGAGTGAGGTGTTATGAGGTTGCTGGAAGGATGTATTGTCAATTTCTAAGAAAGGGAGACATGGTGATGACCTTAGATTTCCAACCACAGCTTGGAATTGATCTGTATTTAGATTTGTAGGGACTAATGCCTCTTGGAGAGATTGATCCAAGATTGTTTTATGATATGCGGATAGACGCAACAACTCTAAGATGGAGATAAGTGCGGGTGTCTTATCTAACTGTTCCACAAGGTTACATTGATTTGGGATGGAGGGGGTGCCTTGTGGAGCTGCTTTAATGGTAATCTTATTGCGACACATAACAACATTGCAGGAAGAGTTTGGATTTTTGATGGTAATGGTTGCAATTTTTTCATTGGAATCATATAGGTGATTCACAGTGTAATTATAGGTGGCTCGTGTATAATCAGTGGTATCTGTGTTTCACCCTGAAGTGGAAAGACCCCTTTGATCTTGTGATGGAAGTTGATTCTTAAACATAAGATGATCATTGTTTGTTGTTTTTGGGTCATGTCCTTCAATTTCAATCTCGCCTGGGTCAATAAGATCTTGAATAAGATCTTTCAATCTCTAACAATTTCTTGTTTTATGCCCTTTCCCTTGATGGAATTCGCAATGGCCATTGTCCCTCTACCATGAAGGTTTAACCTAAGGTTCATAATTGGATGTCTTTGGTAGGGTCACCAGACTTGAAAAGACCAATTGACGTAACACTATTTCAATAGGTTCCCCTAAGGGAGTGTATGTACGTTTTGGTTTATAATTTAGTTGTCTTTACCTTGGTTCTTCTTGCTGAACATTGCTTCCTTGATTTGGTGGGGGAGAAGTCATGTTGTTCTTAGGAGGGGGGTTTTGCCCCACAAATAGGACCATAGGTTGTGCACTCTTGATAGTCCTTGCATCTACAACCTCGTCATTGATGATGTTTTTGTTTTTATTCCAAAAGTTAGGTTTATCACTATTGAATCATGGGCGAGGTGCATCTTTTCTTTCATTGTATATTTTGATAAGTCCCTTTGTTATGAGGGCCCATTCACATTTTAAACCCTAGGTGATCATGTCATTAAATGACTCTATGCCTTTCATGTCCAAATGAAATTCCATTTCTTCATTCAAATTGGAAATAAAGATTTTCACTAGCTCTCTTTTAGGTAGCTGAAGGGAACGTCTGCTAGACATTTGTCACCATTGTTGCAGGAAAGCTGAAAATAGCTCCAATATTTTTTCTTGGTGTTACACAGATTGGCCATGGTGATATCACATTCAATGTTATGTGAGTAATGTGCAATGAATTTTAGGATCAGTTCTTCAAATGTCCTAATGCTACCCGGTAGTTGGGAAAATCATGATGTGGTTGTCCCTCCAAAACTTTGGGGAAAAAGTCACATCAGGTATGTGTCCTCATATGCCACTTCTAGGCAAGCTGAATGAAACTCTCTAACATGATCATGAGGGTCTCCTTTTCCTTGGTACTTTTTGAACTTAGGTGTTTCAAACCCTCATGGAAAAGGTGGCATATGTAGATTCCTATCAAAGGGATAGGGACAAATATCATTAAGTGAATATTGGTTTTTTTTTACACCATTGTGGATTTGTTGGGCGAGATTCTTGACTTGTTGCCGCAACATGTCTATGTCATTTGGAGGAGGTGGAGGTGGGGGATTTCCTTGATGAAGGTTGTATTTGATATGATCTCAACCTCTTTCATCCTCATTACAAATTTGGCATTCTGATGCTTGCCTTAGTTGTGCAATATCAAAATCAAAGGGTAGTTTGGCTCCCTCTTGGGCAAGTCTTAAAAAGTGAGCATTAGCATTGCTCCTGAGTATTTCATTAAAAAGTTGATTAAAGAGAGGGTTGTGTTGTGCCCTTTCTATTGCTGTAGGAGTAGGAGTACTTGGATTTTCATTATTTGCATTTCCTCCAAGGGCTTCTTTGAAATCATTGAGATTTTCCTCCTCTTCCTCTTCAATTTCTAGTTGTCTAGACCTTGATCTAGTTTGAGCCATTTTGTTTACAAGTTTTTGTTGAAGTTTGGTGAAAATGATGATGAGTTGGTGATGGAATGAGAGATATATGTTTGGTGAAGTTCTTTGCATATGGATCTCTAGCACTAAAGGTAGATGTTACCAAAGTCCTTCCTTGAATTGCTTGTTGTTTTTTGTTGACAATGTTTGATATGATAAGGTTTAGAGAGATCTATGATGTGTTACAGACCCAACTACCTAGTAATGAGAGGATTCACTCATAGAATAGTTTTAACCTACGTAGAAATGCTTCTTAGGAAGAGTTTATCCTAGATGTAGAGACACTCTAAAAAGTGATGTGTTGTGTTTGATTCAAGCAATATCGAAAGAGAACTTAGGACAAAACCTCTTTATGTTTCAAGAGTTGGAATGTATTGATGATGTAGGAATGTGAGAATGGATGAAATGTTAACTTCAATAAAAACTTTGTGTTATAAAAGGAACAAACTCTTCCTCTTCTCTTTCAGGGGTTTTTAGTTCTTCCCTAGCTGAGTTATATGTGATGCAAATGTATAGAAAGAAGGTGGAGTTTATTTTGCCTCCCTTGTTTTTATGATAACTCAAAGCTCTATATTGAGTAAAAGATTTGTAGTTAAAAGACTCTGGATCAAACTAGTTGGATTTTCCTTGAAGATATATACGCATGTGATGTAAGAAGGTTCTATTTGAGACAAAGATTTGTCTATTAAAATAGAATAATTTCCTTCTTTTGATGAAAGCCTTTGAGCTCAATGGTCTTTTCTTCAAGTTGATATGTTGATGAAGATTCTTCTTTCTCAAAATGTGAAGAATGGTCATATAGTTTGATACTTTGTTTTTGCACTTTGTTTTTGATCTTTGGTTTTTAAAAATGTTTGTGTTGGATGAATACTTGTTTTTGGAATTGATTTTTGATTTTTCTTTGAAAAGAAAAAAAAACAAGCACACAAACACAAGAATGTTGCCTCAAAAGGCACAAATAAGTGTGGGTCTAAATCAACCCAATCTTTGGACTTTTTATGACCCTTTCTTTCCAATTTTTTTTGAGTATGTTTTTCCAAAAAAAAGCCTGAAGTTGGTTCAATTTATCACTGGTCTTGACACAAAATGAATACACTTCAAACATTTTTTTATCCCTAAGGTTAAATGGCCAGTTGTGATAATTTCAGCCCACATCTTGATATTTCTTCAACTTTGGTACTATGTACCTTATGAATCTCGCCGTGGTAGGTAAGGATGTGATATACTATGTCTTTCATGAGCATAACAAATAGATGATCCCTATGATGGGGGAGTCACCACTTTTATTAGGCTACAAGTAACCTTTAAAAAAACTATGTTTCTACTCAAGGAAATATGTATGGTGAGTATCTTGGGAGCAAAACCTTCTATGCTCTTGCACTAAACTTCTCACAAATATCCTCAATCAATAGAATGGGTGGGCTACTACTTAAAGGTGTTTAGTATTTTTCGATGTCTTTGGACATAAGTTCATTCTACAGTGACTCACTTAAGAGCCTTGTAACTTGTGGTGGGGCCCATTTGTCCTTTCGGCAAGTTACACTATAGGAGAAACTATACCCAAGGCTACAACTTTCACTGACACCTGATTTCTATAGCGGCTAGAAGGATTTACCGCGCGAGGTCATTCCTAAGAGTGATGTGTCTCTTGGCAGGCCTCTCTTAAAAAGATAAAATTTGAGTGTTACTAACACTTTTCTCTTGCACCTAGGACCACAAAAGCCAAGGGAGAGGATAGTGTGTGTTAGAAGTAGGACCACTCGACAAACTTTTGCACAAGCCTGCCAAACACAAAAGACACTTGTTCTTTTTAACTCATCATTGCAATGTGATCTAGCTATTTGGAGATGTTGCTCCAATAGTCATGGTGTTATTTTTATCCTTCAATGGAAAAATGTGTTGTAATCTAAGAATTAGAAATCATGGTCAACTGAATTAAGAGCATGTTTTTCTTTGAGGGAAAATCGCTTTGAGCTTGAAAGAAAAGTGGCTTGTTCTTTTTATTTTGCCAAAAAAAAAATGTGGATTGTGAATTTTAGTTTGAGTTGATGCAAGAAAATCAAAATTTGTCTTGTTGAGTTTTAAAAACCAAAATGAATTTTTTGAGTTGCCTAACTTGCAAGAAAAACAAAGTTTGTTTTGTTGAGTTTTAAAGCACCAAAATGAAGTTTTTGAAGTTCCCTAACTTGCAAGCAAATCAAAGTTTTTTTTGTTGAGTTTTAAACACCAAAATAAAGTTTGAGGTTGATTTTTAACTTGCAATAAAAGAAGTGAAGTTCTAAAATCCTAAGAAAAATGGGGTTAGTTCATACCTACACAAAAAGCAAAAAGTTAGCAAAATCCGCATACATGGTGGGCCTCTACAAGCCTAAATTTTTTTGATTTGTTGGTTACAAGGTATTTTTTACAACTCTCTGTTACAATAGAACTATTCTATGTGAGAACAAAAGTGCTATTTAACACGAAAGTCCAACAGTAAGTACAACAATGATAAAATAAATGTTGTTGAATAGAGTTACCTATGTTAAACAAAAAACCAAAAGTGCTAATTCTAGAACAATAGCGCTACTTAAGGGTCAATAGCGCTAGAATATAAACAAAAGTGCTAATTAGGGACAATAGCACTATTGGGGGAACAATAGTGCTAAAATACCAAATTGCGATAGCACTGAAGCATGAACAAAAGTGCAAGAGTACGACCTGTGTGTCAATTAAAACAGTCAAAAATTAATAGTTTAAAAATAGTTGCTCTTCGATTCACGTCTGGTTTACCAAATGATGCTCTGCAAAATGGGAGATGTTAGACAAAACCTATGGTGGTATAACACATATGAGAAACAACAAGAAACAAAGAGTTGTTAGTGTTAATCAACCAAATACCATTCTAAGTAGGCATACCAAGAGAGACACTAAAAACATAATAAAGCATTTGACAATGAAAGCTAATACAATAAGGCATCTCCAAATGCCTTCCACCATGCTTGTAGCTCCTCCTCCCTTGTTCCTTTCCTCTCCAAGTTCCAAATTAGTGTAGCTCTCAAGAGATTTTTACACTATGGATGCATTATGGAGATTCGAGATTGAAAAATAATTAATCTAATGCTATGCAAGTGTGAACAAAAGCTAAAATAAGAGATTATCTAATTAGCTAGTGTTGATTTTAAACTAAGAGAGTGAATATGATTGATTTATACTAAATGCTCTCTAAAAATGACTATAATGTAAATGCATACAAGTTTTTCAGGATCTGGATTATGAAGAAATGGGCTCTATTTATAGGAAAAATGGAGCAATGGATGGTTGAGATTGAGTAATCTCAACAAGGGTCAGGATTGAATGGTTTATGATCTATGTGAGGACTTTCAACCCAATCCCAGGATGACAAGTGTCAACATGAGATGGTTTGAGAGGGGGGGGGAAGAAGCATTAAATGCTTGACATGACTTGTGGGTTAACTTGAGAGGTAGGGTTAAGGTTGAGTTGAGTGAATAAATTCATTATTCAAAGAGTAATGCTTTTATCCAATGGATAAACTCTTGTGCAAGAGTTAGTGAGGATAACCATAGTCAAAGCAATAAATGCTTGAGGAGACACATGGGTTACAAGAGGGTTGAGTTAGGGGTCAAAGTCCCTAACCATGGGTGCAAGTGGATTTAACCATAAATGGTCATGTAAGAGCCATTAGTGGTTTAGAAGACTTTAGAGGTTAGCTTGTTGAACACATAAAGAATTTAATGCTTTTCAAAGGCTTTGAAGTCTTTGAGAAGTGACTCCAAATTTCTTAGGAATGTGACAATAAGTAGGGGATAGATTAGGCTAATTAGGAAGAGTTTTAGAAGAATCTAGAAGAGGATTAGGATTGCAAGTGTGTTTGGTGGGTGAGGGAAAATATAATTTTTATTAAAATAAAATTCATTTATTTCAACAAATAGGTGCAACTTGCATTTTTAGGAGAATGCAACTGGGGGGGATTTAATGATTTAAACAAATGTTTTATTTAATTTATTTAAAATAGGAAAGGGGGTTAAATGAAATAAATAGAATTTATTCATTTAATTGATTGTGAATTTAGTTTAATGAATTAATTAAAATAAATTGAATAATTTATTTAATTAATAGGAGAATGTTTGAATATAAAATTTAATTAATTGATGACTAATAGGTTTTTAATCAAATAAATGGCAAATATTCATTTAATTAAATTGGACAGATTTATGTGACTACAGAAACCAAAATACCGAAATCAGCAAGAAACGCAGAAAGAGATGAAAATCGATTTGATAACTAAGTTCACCCAATGTTTGGGGTACATCTCCGAGCTCACTCAACTAAAAGATTACTTCATTATTTTATGTGAAGCTCAAGATGCTTTAATACATCACAATCTGGTCTTGAAATTGCAAATTAATCCTTTTCCACTATATGGAAAGATTGTAGCATAACCGATGCACTTTCCAATCTAGGTTTTTACAAAGAATCTATAATTTGCATGTACATAAACCAACATAATAATAAATTGAGAATAAACTAATCCATTTGCAAACCTTTAATTTGCACACAAGTCGGAGACATATTTAGCTTGCCTCTTTATTTCTCTTCAATATCAAAGGATGGACAAAACAACCTCTGTAAGAAATACTTCATCTATTGGATTGCAAAATGCTTCCCCCTTCAATCTCTCAAGTTATAATAAGAGTTTTCACACTTTTAGAAGGGGCCTATTTTGTTTCATTCAACATTATTTTCTCTATCTAAGAGAATTCAATTGCTCCAACATATCCCAATTATCTTCCTGATAATTCTTCCAGGACTGATTTTCTAAAACATTAAGACCCCCCCTTATATGCATTTAAATATAATAATAAGTGGTCTTAACAATAATATTTTCAAAACCCTCTTTATCAACCATGTTAATCCTTTTTAGATTTTAAATCAAATAAAAGTCTTTTGACAATAGGGCTTATAGGTTTATCATTATCGGGTTTGATTTGTATTTGTGAAAAATGGGGGCTCAAGCCCCTTTGTTTATGGGCCATCACTTTTTAGTACATGCAAGATATAATTTTGCCCTTTCTTATCTCTGAAGAGCCCGCATATTGTAGTGGTAGGGAGTGAAAATAGGGGATGGGGTTTTGGTAGTTCAAACCATTAGCCTCCCCATTTAGTCTGATAGAACCTTTGACACTCTTTAAGTAAAACCGTGTCTGATAATGTATTAAAGGTAGATGGTTGGTCTAGCGAATGAGAGAAAAAGTAGCAAGGAAGAGGTCATGAGTTCGACCCTTCCAACTAACTTATTTTGAGACAACCGAATCTGAAATTGTTGAAGTTTCACCTAGATCAATTTTCCATGCTAAGAGGCTCCAAAAGGTTGTTAATCATACACCAAGTAAGGGAAACACCTCCCCACTTTTCCAGTATCTGTCCAACTTATTTTGTACACTCGCTTCATCTAAAAAAGCTACACAACAAAATTCTAATAATTGAAATCATATTGCTACCCATTTGCATTTTCCCACATCCTTCTACATTAATATTTTTAGCTGTTGCCCATGTAAAACACATTAGTAGCATTCACAGATAAGGATATTAATGAAAATGAGCTATCAAGATTTTTAATCCTCTTACTAGGTTCCCATGACAAATTCTCATGTTGTAGTGTTGATATTTCCTGAAACACGTGATAGTTAGGCTTACATGAAACTACTTCATTTCGGTGCTTCAAATCACCCAAGTTTTCCACCTTTGTAGACATGAGTGAAGGGGTTTTTCTTACATACATGAGTCTTTAATTGCCCTATGTTTACCGACAAAGAATCATCCTCAATCTTCTTGTCCTTCTTTAGACAAATCTCCAGATGGAGTTTCCAACACTTAAATTCTTGATGTCCACTCATGTTACAATGGTCCAGAAGTTTCTTGCCTTTGAATCCTTCTTTCCATTATCCTTTTTTTGATGGGGATGATGGTCTTCTTGTCTTATTTCTCCATTGCTAGACAAGACCTTCCTATACAATTCCTTATATTTTCAACACTTGGAAAAATAGTGGTAATCCACACAACAAAAAGAACAAGGAAAAGCATTACATATGCTACTTATTGCATTATGAGTAGTAGCATAGTTCAGAAAAACTTTGTAGAAATCAGGTTTATACCTTTGTGGACTTTTACTACAACTATATTTCTAAAGAGATTTTGATCTTCTTAGGGATCTCTTGATAGATCTATCACTCTTGATAGGTGACTTACCCTTGTTGAAGAGACTTTGGTTTCAAATCAAATTCTGAAGTGCTTCCTTTTGGAGCCTTTTCTTGCCTTTCTCTGACGTCATATATGAGACCTGCAAATCAATGTCTTATTGTAACCTCCAGTTATTGAACTATACCTATGTAAAAGAAGGAGACTTTATTTCTCTAGAAATAATACTTCTACTATGAATTACCTTTTGTGCAAGAGGGTCCCATAGCTTGTATCCTTTCACACCATAAGTATACCTAATGAAGATACATTTCACAACCTTGTTCTCAACCTTTGTTTCTTCTTCTTTGGCACATGTGCATATGAATTGTAACAAAAAATTCTAAGATGTCTCAATGAAGGCTTGTGACCTGACCATGCTTCCAGAGGCATCTTATTAACAAGAGCTGATGTAGGAGACTTGTTAATCAGGATGAAAGTAGTGGCAACAACTTCATGGCAAAAAAATTATTCTAGAGCAACACACTCAACATACTCCTAGCCTTCTCCATCAATGTAATGTTCACTCTTTCTCTAACTCCATTCTTCTATGGAGAATATGGAGTTATCTTCTATCTATTAATGCCATAGCCTTTATAAAATCTATCAAAATAATTAGAGAAAAATTCACCACCATTATAAATCCTCAAATATTTAATTTTCTTTTCAGTCTACAACTCAACCATTGCTTTAAATTCTTTAAATTGACAAAAAAGTTCAGATTTACTCTTTAGAAAATATACCCATGTCCTTCTATTAAAATCATCAATAAATGAAACATAATATGTGGATTTTCCAATCGAAGGAACATCTGTAGGACCAAACACATCAGAATGAATAAGATCCAAAACACCAAAAAATTTATGAGAACTCGAGTAAAATTGAGCGTGGTTTTGTTTTCCATAAAAATAATGCTCACATAAATCAAATTCAAGATTACAATCGTTGAAACCTTTAACAAGGTTTTTATTTTTGAAGGTCCTTAGACCCTTTCTCCAATGTGGCCAAGCCTCTTGTGCCATAACATATTCTTCTTTGTAGGTAACTTTTCTTTAGAAGATAGAGCACCCTTAGGTACCCAAAAGCCATTTCCATCTGGTGAACGTGAAACCATCAAATCTTCCACATATTTACTTTCTACATAAGTGCTACTACACTCAATAGTATATGTGTCTATCTTATACAAAGTGTCAAACTTGACACCTCTAGAAATTACCATAACACCCTTAATCATCTTACATCCTACCTCAGAAAAGATGACCTACACACCCACATCTATCAGTTTGCTCATAGATAACAAATTTCATTTTAAACCAGGTATATGTAGCACACCATTAATCCTTTTTATTCTACTATTAGAAAAACTGATTCTAACTTTACCTTGAACAACAATGTCTAAATGTGAATCATCACCCAAGTACACCTTACCTCCATTAAATTCTACATATTCAGAAAACCAATCTCTATTGGAAGTCATATGAAAAGATGCATTACCATCTTCCTTCTCAGACTCAGAATCAGAATCAATCTTCTTCTTTTTCTTCTTCTTTTCTTCTTTGCATTCCTTACAGATGTGACCTAGTTTACCATAATTCCAACAAATGACTTTTGAATTTCCAGGAGATTTCGATCTCCCTTTCAATTTGGACTTATCGTGCTTCTCAATTTTATTGCCTTTCTCCTTAGGTCTTCCATGAATAGTTAGGGCTTCTTTCTAACTATGGGATACCTTCCTTCACATTTATTCACCAAGTAGGGCACCCACCACATCTTCAAACTTTAAAACAATAGAAGTACTACCGATGGCCATAACAAGAGAATCCCACGAATCATTCAAAGAACAAAGAAAGATCTTGAATTTCTCCTCTTCGTTCATCTTAATATCGATAGATACTAATTGAGCCACCAACATATTGAATGCTTCTAGGTGATCCATAACTCATCCACCCTCTTCCATCTTTAAGAAATATAATTTCTTCCTCAATAAAAACTAATTTAATAAAGATTTCTCTTGATACATTTTACCAAGCTTATCTCATAGTTTCTTTGTAATGTTTTCCTCATGGACATTGATCAGAATAGAGTCTGCAAGGCACAATCTCATTAGATCCTTGGCTTTAGGGTCCATAACATCATACTGAGCCACTGCAGTAGGATCTAAGGGCCTTTGGACATTCACATCAATAACATCCCATGGATCTTGATCTATTAACATATATTCCATCTTTAGATTCCACATCTCAACATTTGTTCCATTAAATTTCTCCACCTCTATTTCCCGTGACGAACTTGCCATTTGAAAATTCCTGCAACAAGATCAAAAAGTTTCTTCTGCACAAGCTCTTACTCAAATATGGATTAGTTAACAAAACCCAACAACCAACAATTGAAACCAAAGGTGATCAAGGTATGATACCACTTGTAAGGAATTTAAGTAGCAGAACAACATCCTACACTAATCTCGAGAGAAGGGTAATGTAAAAACTTTTATAGATCTTTACAACAGTTACAAAAAATAGAAATAGATATAATAAAATTCAAACCATATAACAATGATTTACGTGGGGAAAACCCTTTCAGGAGAAAAAAAAACCCCACACTCCAAAAGCTTCCCAATATATTATTCATCAATCAAAATATATTACAATTTGTTGGAATCCAAGAGCACTAAGAGGGGGCATGAATCAATGTTCTACTAGAATGGAGAAACTTAACCTTATTAATAAAACAACTTATCAATTGGTAATCATAAAAGCATATACAAATAAGAAAAAGTGTAATCACAAAGATGAACACCATAACATCATAGGTTTATACGTGGAAAACCTCAAAGAGGAAAAAACACGGTGGGATTGTAGACCCACAATATCTATCCATTGATTAGATGAATAAATATTACAATAAGGGGCCTGCACATGGAGGAAGGCCAACAAACTAGAGCACATTGCTCATCACAAAAGGAGTCTCACTGACTACATAAAACATCAGACAACAATCTAGGATGAAGATTGAACTGCAAGTATAACATCTCTCATGCCTGAGTACAGTTCCAGTTAAGCTCAATAATGAAGGTCTAGAACCTCTTTCACAATTCCTTCTCAATCACCTATGATTGACCAAATCCTCTGCATGAATGATTATTACATTATTCACTCCTATACAATCTTTTCATGCTCACATATGATCTACAATGAGATCTTACATCATATATATACCAGCCTAGGACCTAAACAATTAGGTTGGCCACCTAAAAGATAATACAATAGATTCACAACTTAAACCTGCAATCTAATGATCAGCCAAGTCGGTTTAGGCCAAAAAAATTGTAAACCAATCCTTAAATCCCACAGGTAACACATCAGGAACATCTTCCAACATGTTATAGAAACTGATCCATAACCTATATGTCACAAGACTCAATTTAGGTCCATACATGCTAAAGAAATGATCCCAATCAGCCAAGTCTCAAGCACGATCACCATCAACATCCTGAATCTCTACTAGAAGGCATAGCAACACCACGTAAGCATAACATCAAAGATCTTCAACAAATCTCTGCCAGTGAAACCCTCACTGGATCAACAAACCAAGCTTACCAACATATAGGATAGCATCCGATCACTAAATCAATACCAACTGAATGTGATACACATCGGGAACACATGAATGACCAATCCAAACAAATTCCTTAGACCAAGGCATAGGGGAGTATACTGGATCAACATGATCTAATCCAACTAGAAACCAAAACAACCTACCAGGACCAACTGGATACTGGTAAACTGCCAAAGCAGCTAGTGTAGCCAGTGTTGCCATCAATGACAAACATCAATGGAACACATAATCAATTCTTCCAAATTTCCAAAAATCTCCCCCTTTGGGATTGATGGCAACAGTAGATGTGAAAAACATCTAAGTGCCAAGAAATTCCAACAAGTCTCCCCCAGTGGAAGACAACCAATAATCTCCCACAGAATAATATGACAATGAAGTTCTAAACAAAATATCTCGGTACCAATTAACCATCCATACACTTAAACCAAAATCCCCCAATGGGATACAACCAATCTGAAATTGTGTTCCTCCTATTTGTGCCAATAATCTTCCCCTTAGACTAATATCTCTATTAAGCTTTGTTCTACATATAAGTATCTCTCCCCTTAATGTATACAACTCCTTTTGTTTTTCACATGAATATATCTCTCCCTTTGACATCAATGCCATAAATCTGACAAAGAAAAATCATAAACAACTGAGTCACAAGAGTAACTACTCCCCTTGAGTAGTAGCATCACCACATCAATCCAGAATAAATAATATCTTTGTTAATGCATACCAGACTGATAGAAACTAACATCACTAAGGTCTCTGCTAGAGGGGTAGAAAATGTCTACCTGTTTCACAAATACTCAAATGATTCCTCAAACCAATCTGACCTCATTTTCTTCCACCTACTGCAAAAAATTGTGCTTGATAGAATTCTTTGATATGTCAATAGCAACAAAGTTATCACAGTGAATAACTATTAGTACATTACAATCTAGCCTTATATCCTTCAACATATGCTTCAACCATAGAACTTTTGTATAGTTAGTAGCAACAATAGTATACTCAGCTTCAAAAGTAGATAAAGAAGTACATGATTGTTTCTATTGATCCATGAAATAAGTTTCTTTCTAATAAAGAAAGCTTCACCAGATGAGCCTATCCAATTACCTGTATCTCTAGCCCAATCTACATCTGAACATGCTTATAGTGTAAAGTCATCATAAAACAAAAACAAGATAATCTTTGAAAATATCTAAAAATCCTAGCTACCAGAGCAAGGATTCAACATAATCAATTCCTTCCTTTTGATAATATCCATTGCAAACCAATCAAGCCAAGTTCCAACAATATCCAAGTCCACGTGTTGTCCATTATCTAACTAATCTGATTCCTCTTCTATAGCTTTCATCCAATATTCATCTCTACAAGCTTCAATAACTAATCCCGATATAAATAAAGAAATCAAGCATACCTCATTAGCTGCCAACCTTCTTCTTGTCCAAATATTTGATCTTCTATATGATTCAACCTTTCATACCTAGGTATCTTCTAACTCTTTGTTCCTCTTTCCCGATCTTCAGTTATTGTTGAATTTTTTGACATTGTTGGGGTAACTGGTTTAACATTCTGATCTAGTAAAGGTGTTACCAGTTCAGTTAAGACCATTTCCACTATCGGTTCTTACTCATAAATTCTAATTTGACTTCAATTATGGTCATCCACCTTGACATTAACACTCTCCGCAATTCTTTGCAATCTTTTGTTATAACATCTATATGTTTTGCTTTCATTAGAGTAACCAAGAAATACTCCTTCATCACATCTAGGATCATATTTGTCATTGAAATCATCTCTCTTGATATAAAATTTACTACCAAAGATTCTGAAATACTTAAATGTAGATGTATGACCAAATTACAACTCATAAAGTGACTTACCGGTAAACCAAACTAGATCCAAGATCCAACAAATCTTTGTTGGTTAATCCTTAAATTGACTTCCAAAGATCTGAAACGGGCTTTCAGAACACTACTGGGGGAAATCGAATATATGTCATCAATTTGCCTCCCGCTAAGGCAAATTCCTTAGTTATCAAACGCATTTTCTGTCAGTGCAGGAACATTCTACTTTGTTGGTTGAGTAATAAGCTTATATCCTTTAACCAAATGAACATCTAGGGAATTTGATTCTGGCAGTTGACCCTCAGACTTCTTAACCTACTTCTTCTCATGCTCCTCCCGAGTGTCATCAAACTTCTGCTTTCCCTTCTCATTAGATTTATCATTTTCTATCTGTGGATTCTTGCTTCTACAAAATTTAGCAATATGTCCTACTTTGTTGCATGCATAACATGTGACATTGTTCTTCTGAATTGCCTTACTATAGTCTTGACCATTCCTTGACCTACATTGATTAGCCATATGTCCAAATGTTCCACATGCATGAAATTTTACATTCATTCTGCAATCTTATGTCCTATGACAATACTTCTTACAATTTTTACATTGATCAGGAGTTGCATTATTAGTTTGATTTTCTCTATTTCTACAATGCCTAACCATATGACCAATATATTACAAACAAAGCATCTACCATTGAATTTATATGCATTACGTTGCCTTACCGGCAACCTCTGAATTTGGTTGACCTTCTGATCTTCATTTGCAGTATTGGAGCTCTCTCCATGCTCAAATCCAAGACCTCTAGTGTCTCCAGTGTCCCTTTGATCCTTCAATAATTCATCAAGCTTAGCAGAATTAACCTTTAACTTATCTTTGTACTCATTTGCAATAGTGAAATCATCTCTTATGATTGTTACCATTCTTTTTGTTGGCCATTTGGAGAAATTGATTATGTGTTGTATTGATGTTTTTTCATTGATCCCAACACTAGCTGTTTGGATGCTTTATCGACACCCTTCTAGTCCCGGTAGGTTGAGTGGTTTCTGGTTGATTTGGATCTGACATGATCTTGTAGGCTCTGGTATAGTTTGGTTATGGAATTGGCTTATTCAAGATACTCATGTTCATATCCAGTATGTTGGTTTTGGTATGGTGATTACATGTTATCCTGTTTGCTTAAAAGCTTGGCTTCCGGTTCTAACAAGGGTTTCACCGACAAATATTTTGATGAAGATCTTTGATGAATTGCATAAGTGGTGTTGGTGCAGCTTCCAGTATGGTTTCTAGATGGTGTTTGTGATCATGTTTGAGACCTAGTGAATGGAGATCATTGTTGTAGTGTGTCGACCTATGCTAGGTCTCCATTGGTCTAGGTTATGGACCTGTTTTAATGAAATCTATGGATTGAACCTAGCGATACATTTCAGGGATGTCCTATGTGTTTGATATTATTTGTTTGGTCTAAGGCCGACATGTTTTGTAATTATGTAATTGGTTTATTATCTGGTGGCCAACCTGATTATCTGTAGTCGAGGGTTTATATATATAGATGTAAGATGTCATTGTAGAATATATGGTAGATTATGGTAATGGAAAAGGGATGTAATGTGCAAATAATGTAATATCATTTAGTCATAGGATTTTGTCGATAATGAGAGATTGAATTGGGTTTATGTAAGAGGATTTATTCCTCTGGTATTGAACTTAACCAGAATTGTACTCAAGCATAGGAGATGATATCTTTTGCAATTCAACACTTCTCCAGATTGTAGTTTGGATTTCTATGTAGTCAGTGAGATTCTTTTTGTGATGAAAAGTGCGCTCTAGGTTGTTTTCCTTCCTACAAGTGTAGGCCCCTCAATTGTAATTCACATACTTACTATAGAAGTATTATTTGACTGTGGGTAGGTTTTCCACCATGGTTTTTCCCTTTACCAAGCTTTCCATGTATAAATTTTGGTGTCATGTGGATTGTATTTATTATGTGCTTATTGTTTATGCTTAGTTGGTTTAACTACTATTTTGGTATTTTCTTAAGCATTCCGGTATTAATGTTTTGGGTTCCAATATTAAAATTTTAATTGATAATGGTTCTAATAATCTGAGACAACTGATTCACTCCCTCCCCCTCTCAGTTGTCTTCCTGTTATTTGAATTGTATAACAGTTTCCAATTCTTTCTTATTGTTCTGTGACTACACCAATTTAGTTCTTAATGCATCATTCTCATGAACCAATTGGATACATTCCTTAGATCTATTTTATAGAGATATAGCAATATTTTCTTCCTCCTTCCAGTTTTCAATCTCCTTTGACATCCCCATAGTTAGGGCTTGCATTTCATTCTTCATGAACATGTTCTTCTGACTTGGCTTCTGACATCTTTCATTAAGGGCATTTTTCTCTTTATTATCCTAATTTTGTAGAAGTTCCTTCCTCCTAGCTTGAACAAATGACTCCCTCTTCTATAGGATAACAAAGAATTCCTTGACATAATTCAATTCATCTTGTAACTTCAAGTTTTTCATCCTTTCAACATCATAATCTTCAAGTGCTACCACAAATTTCTTCTCCATACTCATATCTATGGAGTCTAGATTAACGATCTCCCTCAAGATGTTAGACATTCTCCAAGGCACAAGGCTCTAATACCAATTGTTGGAATCCAAGAACACTGAGAGGGGGCGGAGGGGTGAATCAGTTTTCTACCTAACCTTATTAATACAATAACTTATCAACTGGTAAACATAAAAGCATATAACAATAAGCAACAATGTGATCACAAATATGAACACCATAACACTATATATTTATACGTGGAAAACCTCAAAGAGGAAAAACAATGGTGGGATTGGAGACCCACAATATCTATTCATTGATCAAATGAATAAATATTACAATAAGGGGCCTACACATGCATCAAGGCCAACACTCTAGAGCATAATTATCATCACAAAAGGAGTCTCACTGACTACATAAAACATCAGACAACAATCCAGAATGAAGATTGAATTACAAGTATAGCATCTCTCATGCCTGAGTACAGTTTTGGTTAAGCACAATACTTAAGGTCTAAAACCTCTTTCACAATTCCAACCTGATAACCTATGATTGACCAAATCCTTAGCATGAATGACTATTACATTATTCGCTCCTATACATCCATTTCATCCTCACATATAATCTATAATGAGATCTTACATCATATATATACCAACCTGGGACCTAAACAATTAGGTCGACCACCTAAAAGATAATACAATAAATTAATAACTTAAACCCACAATATAATGATCAACCAAGTTTTCTTAGGTAGAAAACAAGTAAACCAATCCTTAAATCTTGTCGGTAATCTATCAGGAACATCTTCCAACACATTACAGAAATCGACCCATAACCTAGATAGCAGAGGACCGAATTTAGGTCCATACACACTAAAGCAATGAACCCAATCAACTGAGTCTCAAACACGATCACCATCAGCATCCTAAATCTCTACTAAAATCCATACCAACACCCCTTAAGAATAACATCAAAGATCTTCAACAAAGCTCTACCGATGAAACCCTCACCCAATCAACAAACCAAGCTTACCAGCATACAGGATAGCATTCGATCGCCAAATCAATACCAACTGAATGTGATACACATCAAGAACACATGAATGACCAATCCAAACAAATTCCTTAGAGCAAGGGATACTGGAGTATATCGGATCAACATGATATAATCCAACTAGAAACCAAACAACCTACCAAGACCAACTAGATACTAGTAAACTACCAAAGCAGCTAGTGTAGCCAGTATTGCCATGAATGAAAAACCTCAATGCAACACATAATCAATTCCTCTAAATTGACAACACAATATACTTTCAGAGAAAGCTCTTCATAGGAGTACCACTAATCATAGATTAAGAGGTAACTCAATATACATAAGACTCTTACATCTAACCTCTATCTCATGCACCTCATATATAGGAGACACAATACAAGAAATCATCAAATGGTTGTACAAAACCATGGGCTAAAACCAACCAATAAGGTGTAGATGACCTTATCTCCCTTCTAGATTCCCTATGATGCATTCCTCCATTTTTACAACTCATTTATGTGTCTGATGTATTTTATATTTCCTATTTGAGGAGTACAAACTTCTAGAGGCCATAACTTGAGAATCGTGTGATCTATTTCCTCATAAACTGATGTGCCATTTACGCCCACTTTTTAGGGCATTTTGGGGCCTCTAAATTCCTCAAAATTAAATTAAAACCTTTCATTGTATCCCTCCAAAATGAAAAATTTAATATCTTCAAAACTAGTTGTGATCTTGTGACGTAACTTTAGTGGAATGCTTATCTATCCAACCTGAAGCTTCAGGGAGAATTTTGCACCATTTTGTGATCAAATGAAAACTTAATATAAATAGTAACCTCATGTAAATGCAAGATTGAGACACCATTTTCCCAACAATTCAGGATGGCAGCTCAAGGTGTTATCTTTAAGAAGGATTGTCTGAGGTTTGATGGAATTAACTATGCTATATGGAGGAATCAGATGGAAGTGAACTTGAAATTTCTTGGAGAGGATTACTGGAAGATTACAAAGAATTCCTATACTATTCCTTTGAATGGACTGACTACTCCTTATGAGATCAAGTAAGTTGAACATAATATTAGAGCGAAGGAAACATTGCTTAGTGCCCTGACTAATTCTAAGATGACAAATGTAATGGGACTTCAGACTGCACATGAGATCTGGGAGAAGCCTGAGATCTTGTATAAAGGTGATAAACAAGTGAAAGTTGCTAAGTTGTTGAGTTTGAAAGGAAAATATGAGATGTTGAAGATGGGAGATGATGAGAACATACTCTCTTTCATGGATAAGGTCTATGACCTTGTCCTAGGTATCAGATGTGTTGGTGGAACCATTGAGGAAGATAAAATTGTTGCTAAGGTGCCGAGATATTTGCCTCCTTCCTATAGACATAAGGTTCCTACTATTGATGAGATCTGAAGTGTGACTACAGTGACAAGAGATATGTTGGTTGGAATTATTTCTGCATTTGAGCTGAGTGAGTTTGGAGAATCACATGGAAAGTCTAAGACTACATTCAAAGCATTTACATCTGGTAAGCAGAAATATGATCATGATGAGTGCAGAATATCCAGATATGAAAGAGAGAGAAGAGAGATGGAAGAGCAAGAAAGAGAGTTGGATGAGATTGAAGCATTGATTTTTGGAGATTTCCAAAAGAAGTCGGTAAGTATGATGGAAATTTGTGTTTGAAATATTTCTCTTGCAATAAGATAGGACATTTTTCTTCTAGATGCCCAAAGAGAATGACTAAGTATGACAAGCATGATAAGTTTGATAAGAATGATAGATATGAAAAGCATGAGAAGTATGATAATCTTTACAAGCCTAACCGGAAGTATAGGAATTAGAAGAAGTGTTATTATGTTGTTAAGGAAGGTGTTTTTGATGAAGAATTAGAAGCAGATGAAGTTGTATTCCTGGCCATTAAGGAAGATGGAACTGCACTTGTTGATTCCACAAGTTGTACTATTGAGGAGAAAGATTTAGCTACTAAAGTTGAAAAGAAATATGAATGGGTAATTGAGAGTGGTTGTTCACATCATATGACTGGTGATAAAAGAAAACTTTTGAGTATGGAAAGATATGATGGTGGAATAGTAAGATTTGGAGATGACAAAGCCTATGTGATCCATGGTAGAGGTTCTATTTCTTTTGATGGTAAGAATAACATTGATGTTGTCTTGTATGTTGAAGGTTTGAAACATAATATTTTGAGTGTTGGATAAATGGTTGATAAAGGTTATGATCTACAATTGAAGGATAGAAAATGCAAGATTTTAATGCCTCTAGTATAGAGATTGCATCTAGAACTAAGACTGAAGGTAACATTTTTCATTTGAATGCTAGTGATAAAATCTGTTTGATTGCTCATATTTATGAGAGTTGGGTGTGGAATAGGAGAATGTGTCATGTTAATTTTGATTTAATGATTAATATCAGTTCTACACATGTTGTTGGAGATCTACCTAAGATTGTTAAGCTTGCTAATCCGGTATGTACAGACTGTGAGTTGGATAAGAAAAAAATAATTTCTTTCAAGAGAAAATAGTATACATCTAATGGATTGCTAGATATTGTGTATACTGACCTATGTGGATTGAAAAATGTTAGAAGTGTGCAGGGTGATAGAAATTTTATGTTGTTAATTGATTATTAATGTAGGATGATGTGGGTTGTCCTTTTGAAGGAGCAGTCAGAAGTATTGGATAAATTTAGGGTATTCAAAGCTAAGGTGGAGACTGATTTTGGATTGAAGTTGAAGTGTTTGAGATCTGTCAGAGGTGGAGAATTTTATTCTGGTGAGTTCAATTTATTCTGTGAGAAGCATCGGATTAGAAGACAATTATATGCTCCTAGAACACCTCAACAACATGGAGTTGTTGAAAGGAAGAACAAAACTATCTTGGATGCTACATGGACTATGTTGATTGAAGGGAATTTTTCAAAGATCTACTAGAGAGAAGCCATTAGCACATTTGTTTACATATTCGACATATTTTACATCAAAGGTGATACCGATAAGACTCCTTATGATCTTTGGTTTGGTCATGTTCCTACAGTAATATATTTTAGAGTATTTGGTACCAAATGTTATATCAAGAGAGAGGAGGATATAGGAATGTTTGATGCTAGAAGTGATGAAGGAATTCTCTTGGGATATTCAACAAAGACCAAAGCCTACTAGTGCTACAATAAGAGATAGAGAAATATAGTCAAAAGTGCAAATGTGAAAGTTGATGAGAACCTTGGAAAAGAGATTAGAGCATGTGGTTATGATGATGGTCAACATGTTATTTTAGCCCTTATTCAGACTAAAGAGCCTAAGCAGAATGATCTGGTAGAGATAATTAATCCAGATGTTGCTGCTATTGGTGAAGAGGTGCAGGAACCTGATAATCAGAACAATCAGAAGACTTTGAGGTACCTAAGATTTTATCATTCTGAAAAACAGATTATTGGTGATAAGAATAAGGGTGTAATGACCAGAAGAAGGTTAGTTGTTGAAGGAGTATGTTTGATTTTGAAAGTTGAAGCTAAAGATGTTGTTGAAGATTGTAAAGATGAAAATTGGATAAGAGCCATGGAAGAATAATTAGATCAGACTAAAAATAATAATACATGGGAAAGTATGCCTAGACCTAAGGGTAAGAATGTTATTGGTAGTAAATGGGCATTCAAAAATATATTGAATGAAGACAGTGAAGTTGTTAGAAATAAAGCTAGATTGGTTTGCAAAGGATATTCTCAGAAAGAAGGAATTGATTACGAGGAGACTTTTTCTCTAGTGGCTAGACTTGAAGCTATTAGCTTGTTGCTTACATATGTTTCTTATAAACATTTCAAGGTATATCATATGGATGTCAAATCTGCCTTTTGGAAGGGTGATCTTGAGGAAGAAGTCTACATTGAGCAACCTGATGGATTTTTATTTTAAGATGATGGAGACATGGTATGTAAGCTGAAGAAAGCTCTTTATGGATTGAAGCAAGCCCCTAGAGCCTAGTATAGTAGAATAGATAAATATTTGTTGAAATTGGGATTTAGTAAAGGTGTTGCTGACTAATTTGTACTTTAAGATAGAGATTAGTAACATCCTGATTGTTGAAGCCTTTGTTGATGATATTATCTTTGGAGGTGATGATGAGTTGAGTATGAATTTTGTCGATGATGTGCAGAAAGAATTTGAGATGTCTATGATTGGTGAGATGAAATTATTTTTAGGTTTGTAGATTTCATAGACTAGAAAAGGTATACATATAACAAAAACTAAGTATGTGAAGGAATTGTTGAAGAAGTTTGGATTAGATGAATCCAAACTAGTTGGGACTCCTATGGTGACTGGTTGTAAATTATCTAAGAAAGTTGAATCTCCAAAAGCTAATCATAGTTTGTATAGATCTATGGTTGGTGGATTGCTATATCTTACTCAAACTAGGGCGGATATTATGCATGTTGTGTGCATGGCAGCTAGATATCAAGTTGATCCAAAAGAGATTCATGTAGCTGCTATGAAGAGGATATTCAGATACCTGAAGGGAACTGTGGATTATGGTTTGTGGTATCCAAGGAATGATGATTTCATGTTGTGTGCCTACACTGATGCAGATTGGCCTAGTGATGTTGATGACTGGAAGAGAACTACCGATGGAGCATTCTTTTTGGGTAAGAAATTGGTTTCATGGGAGAGTAAGAAACAAGATTCAGTGTCCTTGTCTATTGTTGAAGCTGAGTACATTGCTACTGCTAGTAATTACACTCAGGTAGTTTGAATGAAGCAAATCTTGAGGGATACCAAAGTTATTTATGATGAGCCTATTGTTATATACTATGATAATTATAGTGCTATTAACATGTCAAAGAATCTGGTGCAACATTTAAAGACTAAGCATGTGTCAATCAAATATCATTACCTAAGAGAGCAAGTTAGTGGACAGAAGGTGAAGTTTGAGTATGTATCTAGAAAGGAATAAATAGCTGATATTCTCACTAAGCCTTTTCCTATAGATGCATTTGTCTATTTGAAAGATAAGTTAGGGGTATAAACCCCTCCTAATAAGAACTAGATTCATTGAGTTGCATCAATCTGATGGACTTCACAGTCATCCTTTTATCCAGATTGATGAGTTGGTGTTGCTCCTCTACTAGAGTAGTCTGTGTTTTAGGGGGAGAGATTTCTATGAATCATGTTTCTATTTTGGGGAGAGAGTTTGATTATCTACTTTTAGATCTTTGGAATTGATGTCAAAGGGAGAGAGATTATGTGAAAAATTTCTTTATATGTCCTGATCTTAGGGGGAGTTTGTTGGAGATATCATCTTGCTTTACATTGATTATTTTTCACATTCATATGTTGCCATCAATGCCAAAGGGGGAGATTATTGGATATTGTTGGTCATTGTTTCCGCTAGGATATGTTATTGTCATTGATTTCAACATATTCCTATATATTACTCTAGTGATTATAGATTGGAAAGATCTTATGATCCGGTTTTGCAGTGTTATTTTGCCAATCACTGTTTTGCATAGCTCGGTATTTCCTCCAGTATATTTTGATGTGATCAGATCTTGTGCTCACTTTTTGAGATATTACTTGGGATGGTCTTTTGTATCTTAATTTTAGATGGATCATGATTTGGTTCTCCGCAAGTTATTTTTCTTCATGACAGTTGCTGATTTGTTTTTGATCTTGAGCTTTTAGATGTCGATCGATGAATATTTGATAAGTGGTGTTGGTGCAACTATTATTGATGATTCTAACATGCTTTCTAGTGTTTCCTAGTTGTTTCCTATTTGTTTTGGTGATCCACATTAATCGTTGTGCAATTTTTTGGTGGTTTCCATGAACTAGTGATGATTTTCGTGTTATGTGGTTTTCCTGGTGGTGTAGCATGTTGTGGTTGATCTTGACATGATTTCCAATGGATTTGTGCATTTGAAAAATTTATTTAGGTACATTTTATGCTATGTAAATAATTATATTGGTCCTAAGGTCGATCTTTGTATCGTGTGATGTAATTTAATATTTGGGGGTTGAGGGTTTAGCCAACCTTGATATCAAGGTTGATGAATTGTATATATAGGTGATATGTTCATGTAACTTAGATGTCATTGGTGTGTTTGCATTATCAGAGAGATTTTTATGTGAGAAAAAGTGATTTATCCTTCGGTGTTGTGATTGAGGAGAGATTGGTGCTGCAAAGAAGACATATGTGCTTAACTAGAACTATAATCAGGCATTTGGAGATGTTATTCTTTCAGTTCATTTCTTCTGAATTGTAGTACAAATCTTGTTGTAAGTCAATGAGACTTCATTGAGGGATGTAGCCTTCCGAGCCATTATATTTGAGTAGTGATTTCTAGGAAGTGTGTTTGAATTCATGTGCATTCCCCATTTTAATATTTTCACAGACTTCTGTAGAGTATCATCTTACTGTGCATAGGTTCCCACCATGGTTTTTCCCTTAACTAGGTTTTCCATATCAAAATATTCATGTTGTGTGTTCTTTCAATTTTCTTATCTATCTTATTACTTTAGTTTATTAGATCTATTTTTGTAGTTAAAATTATTGATCGATGAAGACTGATTCACCCCCCCTTTCAATCTTCCTTCTTGGTTGTTGCTAATAGGATTCTTGTATGGTAGTTGTCGATCTTTTCAAAATAGGTCGACAAAGGATGGAAAACACATTAATGGCAACCAAGATGCAGGCAAGCTGTATGGCTTGAGGAAGGATTGCAGATCATTTTGGGTAGAGGAAGATTACTAAGCTTAGTAATCTAAGTACAAAAAATGATTTGAAGACAGATAAGATGCATTTAATTCAAGTAATTAATTTGAGATCTTATTCAAGACAAATAATAAGATATCTTGAGTTGCAGACCTCCAAGATAACTGACTTGAATAAAATATTCAAGTCTGCAGTAGAAGAAAACATTTATGTGTAGAGAGTTGATCTAATCCAACAGTACTTGTAAGTGTGATTTGACATTTGGTAGGTGTGGCTACAGAGACAAAGATAGGTTGAAATAAAGATTTCTCCAATAGTCGATTGTGAGAACAAGTGTTGAACAAAGGTGTGTAGCTACCAAGAGAAAATAGAGAAAATTTACACAAGTAGAGGGTCAGTGCAAGAAGATGAGTCCACTTTTTGGCCAAAAAGTGGAAGTGTTTTCCCTGATTTTCCGATTTTGTCTCATTTGAGCTTAAATTTTGAAACACTTAGATATTGAATCTTGGAAAAAGTCAGTGATATAAAAGATAGCCCTCTGAGTGTACTTTCCAAATATATAATTTATTTTAATACCCACATAATAAAAAGTAACTTTTTAAATGGAGTTCTGAAAACTATGTTTTAAAAATGCCTGTTTCAGGACCATACCATGCATGTGTACGACCCACACTTTTTGACACAATTAAAATTATTTTCTCAAACCGTTTTGGGAAATGGTTTGTAACACATTGAAGATTGATGAGCATATTTTTCTGTATTTTTTTTTCTAATATTTTTTTTTTAGTTAATTTTTTAATGGCCATAATTATTGTTTTAAAAATTTGACATGTACGCCCCACATAATTTGATGTAAACTTAACATTTTTTTGTTTTTATTTATTTTAAATACAAAATAATTTTGTGTAGATTGATGACATATAATTTTTTTTCCAAAATTCTTTAAAATAAAAAAGTTATTAAATTAACAAAATTAGTTAATATTTCAAATTTATGGACCCGATTTAGTATAAATTAAATGAAAAATAGTTAAAATAATCAATTTTTAAATAAATTTACATATTTAGAATCTAGACAGTATAATCTGAAATGGGTTTTAATTTCGTATAAAAATTCTCTGATTAGAGGCGCATAAACTATTTCTGAAGTTCATATTTGTGCTTTCATTCATGGAAATTTGAATTTGCAGGTCCATGTCTCAGGTGTGGCCATCCCAGGCCTATCCCGGGCCTAATCCCGAGCCAAGTGGCAGGTTGTGGAATCAACTTCCACAAAACGGGCCCCCGTTTTCAAACAAGGGCGCCTTGTGGAAAAAAAAGGAAAAATGCCATTTAGAAATGGGGGCCCGCTTTTAAACAAAACGGGGGCCCGTTTTTTAGAAACGGGGGCCCGTTTCTAAAAACGGGCCCCCGTTTTGTTTAAAAGCGGGCCCCCATTTTAGAACAAAACGGGGGCCCATTTTTTTTTGCTTTGGACCCCCGTTACCTTTCGGCTCGGGAGCCTGAAGCACAAACGGGCCCCCGTTTTTTTAAAACGGGCCCCCGTTTATAAGAGCGCATTTTCCAATGCATGGACTTCCGCGAATTTGTGACTCATTACCTTGCACTTGCCCAGAAAGTGTTAGTACAGAGCAAGAATAGAGAATTCTAGAGAGTAATCTTGTAGCAGAGAGAAGAAGTTAACCAGATAGAGGAAGGAGGATAAATAGAGGAATAACTTCAGTATTCAGAGAAAGTCATTCTCAAGATATGAGAAATTTGTGTTACAAAACTCATTTATAATAAGGCTTTGTTATTGCATTGTAAATTTGAGCAATCACTATAAATCTTTGAGTCGATGCTCAGAGTAGGAGTCGGTGCTCCTTTGAGTAGGTGCTCATAAAATAAGGGGTTGGTTCCCCCTGGTTTGGTGCCCTAAAGTTTCAAGGGTTGTTGCTCCTTGGGTTGGTTCCCTATACATTGTAAACTGTTATTTACTATGACACTGAATTGGGGTAGTAGACTCCAATAGCTATTCTCACCGAAGATTTTCCCACATTGGGTTTAACTCATATATTATGTGTTGTGGTTTGATTTGTGTGTTTGATACATTCTGTGAGAGAAATGGAATTAGAAGACAATTATTTGCTCCCAAAACCCCTCAACGGAATGGAATATTTGAAAGGAAAAGCAAAACTATCTTAGATGTTACAAGGACTATGTTGATTGAAGGAAATTTTGCACAAACCTTTTGGAAAGAAGTTGTTAGCACTACTGTTTACACATTCAACTGGGTGCATAGTAAAGGTGATTCCAGTAAGACTCCTTATGAGCTATGGTTTGGTTTGGTCATGTTCCTACAATTAGATATTTTAGAATGTTTGGAAGTAAATGTCATATCAAGAGAGATGA
Source organism: Cryptomeria japonica (assembly GCF_030272615.1). Taxonomy (NCBI): domain Eukaryota; kingdom Viridiplantae; phylum Streptophyta; class Pinopsida; order Cupressales; family Cupressaceae; genus Cryptomeria; species Cryptomeria japonica. The sequence goes on along the minus strand of NC_081412.1, from coordinate 496,826,020 downwards.
GGATATACGTAAGTTTTCTGCAAGATGTGATGAAAGAATCTTCTTGGGATATTCTACTAAGATCAAGGCCTATCAGTGCTACAATAAGAGACTAAAAAGATAGTTGAGTGCAAATGTAAAGGTAGATGATTGTCTTGGAAAAAAGATCAGAGCATGCAGTTATGATCTTGATGATGAAGATGTTGTTCCTAAGCCTGTGCAGACAAAGATCTTGATGTAGATTGATCTGGTGGAGACAGGTAATATGGATATTGTTGTTGCTGCTGAAGAAGTGCAAGAGTCTGAAAATTAAAATAATTAGAAGACTCTGAGGTATGTGAGGTTGAATCATTTAGAAAATCAGATTATTGGTGATAAGAATAAAGGTGTGATGAATAAGAGAAGAATTGTTGTTGAAGTGATACGCTTGATTTCAAAGATTGAACCTAAGAATGTAGCAAAAGCATGTAAGGATGAAAATTGGATAAAAACAATGGAAGAAGCATTGAATTAGATCGAAAAGAATAACACTTGGGAGCTTGTTCGAAGACCTAAAGACAAGAATGTGATTGGTACTAAATGGCTGTTCTAGAATAAACTGAATGAAGTCAGTGAAGTTGTCAAAAACAAAGCAAGATTGGTATGTAAAGGGTTCTCTCAGATGGAAGGTATTGACTATGAAGAAAAATTTTCTCCTATAGGTAGAATTGAAGCTATTAGATTGTTGCTTGCATATGCTACTTACAATAATTTTAAGGTGTATCAGATGGATTTCAAGTCAATATTTTTTAATGGTGATCTTGAAGAGGAAGTCTACATTGAGTAACTGGATGAATTTTATTTATCAAATGAAGGAGATATGGTTTGCAAATTGAAGAAATATTTGTATGGATTGAAGCAAACCCCTAGAGCCTAGTATACAAGATTGGATAACTATCTGTTGAAGTTGGGATTTTGTAAAGGTACTGTTTATAGTAATTTGTACTTAAAATTTGAGAATGATAACATTTTGATTATTGAAGTCTTTGTTGATGATATCATTTTAGGTGATAATGATGATTTGAGTATGCAATTCACTGATGATATGCAAGAGGAATTTGAGATGTCTATGATAGGGGAGATGGAATTCTTCTTAGAATTGTAAATTACTCAGACCAGTAAAGGCATTTTCATTTCTCAATCTAAGTATGTAAAAGAATTGTTCAAAAAAATTTGGGTTAGTTGATTCTAAGGATGTTGGAACTCCTATGGTGACTAGATGCAAATTATCTAAGAATGATGAATCTTAGAAAGTTAATCACATTTTGTATAAATCTATGGTTGGGGGATTATTCTACTTAACTCAGACTAGACCAAATATTATGCATTTTATTTGTCTTTGTGCTAGTTTTTATTAGATCCTAAAGAGACTCATGTTACTTTTGTGAAAAGGACTTTTAGGTACTTGAATGGGACTACTCACTATGGTTTGTGGTATCCGAAGAATGAAGATTTCCTATTTTGTGCCTACACTGATCCTGATTGGGCTGGTGATGTTGATGGCTAGAAGAGCACTACCGGTGGAGCATTATTTTTGGGAAAGAAGTTGATTTCCTAGTCTAGTAAGAAACAAGATGCTATATCTTTGTCTACTACTGAAGTTGAATATATTGTTGCTGCTAGTGATTGTACTAAGCTAGTTTGGATGAAGCAAATGTTAAAGGATGTGAGGGTGATTTATGATGAACCTACTGTTATATATTATGAAAATTCAAGTGCTATCAATATTTCAAAGAATCTAGTGTTGCATTGTAAAACAAAGCATGTTTCAATAAAGTATTATTTATTGAGGGAGAAGGTCAGTGATGAGGAAGTCAGATTGGAATATAATAAAGTGTCATTTATTAAGGGAGAAGGTCAGTGATGAGGAAGTCAGATTGGAATACAATAAAGTATCATTTATTGAGGGAGAAGGTCAGTGATGAGGAAGTCAAATTGGAATATGTATCTACAAAGGATTATATTGCAAATATTTTCACGAAAACTTTGCCTCTAGATATATTTGTCTATTTAAGAGACAAGTTAGGGGTCTCTGCCCCTCCTGATCGAAACTAGATGCATGGAGTTACATCAATGTGGTGGAGTTCTGAGCCTTATCCTTTTATCTAGGTTTATGAGTTTGTCCTGCTACTCAACCGGAGTAGTTGGTGTGTGTTTTTTATGTTTAGTTGTGGGTTTATCCTAAGGGGGATATTGTCCTTATTAGAGGATGAGTTTTAGAAGAGAGAGAGAGTGAGAATAATTTTTCTTCTATCTTTGGAATTGTTGTCAAAGGGAGAGAGAGTCATGTGAAAAACTAGTTTATCTTTCGAGCTTTATGTACATGATCTTAGGGAGAGTTTGTTGCAAATTGGTGGTGTTGATTTACTTCCTCTGCATTATTATTTTTCACATTCATATGTTGGCATCAATACCAAAGGGGGATATTGTTGGATCTTGTGGCTACTAGGATATGTTGTTGTCATTGATGTCAATATATTCTTGTGTTGATGTGAGTTGTTTTGGTGATCTAGTGATTGCATTACATTTACATAGTTGATTTATCTGTTTGGGATGATGGAATACTTCATTTCTTATTGGTTTCAGTGATCTAGAAGATTTTCTTGATCATATTATTAGATATGGTTTATAGTTCAGTCTTTTTGTGCAGTGGTTGGTTGAGTTTGGTGTTTGATTCGGTGAGCTTCAGTATGATCATATTTTTGGTTGCTGATTTGGGAGAATGTTTTGGATGTTCATGTGTATCTTCAGTTCAGATGGTTTGTGATTTGGTGCTTCACAAGTTATCTTTCTAGTTTGAATTTTTATTTTTGAGTGTTCTTGTGAGTTATCATGTTGATCGATGAAGACTTGCATAAGTGGTGTTGGTGCAACTATTGCAAATGGTTCTAATGTGCTTGTTGGTGTTTCTTGATTGTTTCTTTTTTTTTTTGGTTGTGTGCATTGACTCTTGTGCACTTTCTTGGTGATTTTGTTGATCTGGTGATATTCTTCGTGTTATGCGATATTCTTGGTGGTGTAGTGTGTTGCAGTTGATCTTGGCATGATTTTCGGTGATGATGTGTGTGTGCAAATTTTATTTAGGTCCATGCTATGTTATTTATACCATTATATTGGTCTGGTGGCTCACATATGTATCATGTGATGTAATTTTGTAATTGAGAGTTGAGGGTTTGGTCGACCTCATTGTCAAGGTTGATGAATTGTATACATGTGGTATAGTCATGTAATTTGGGTATTGGTGTTCTGTCTGCATTATTAGAGAGTGGTATATGTGGTGCTTAAGTGAATTCATCCTTCGGTGTGGTGTATTGAGCAGAGATTGTTGGAGGGAAGATAAATGTGCTTAACTAGAACTAGATCATTAGACATAATGATATTCTATATTTGTAGTTCATGTAATCCAAATTGCAGTCTAAATTCTATTGTAAGGTAGTCAGCCTTCCCTTTGAGCAGTGAGCTCTAGGAAGTGTGTCTGAATGCATGTGAATTCCCCATTATAATATTTACATGTACTACTGCAGAGCATCATCTTATTGTGGGTAGGTTCCCACTATGCTTTTTCACTTAACCAAGTTTTTCATGTCAAAACCTTGGTGCTATGTGTGTTGGTGCTATTGTGCTTATCTTTATTATTGTTGTTGTTGTTTAGATTTGAGATTTTTCTTAAATTATTTAATCTAGTGAAAACTGATTCACCCCCCCCCCCTCTAAGTTTTCCTTCTTGGTTGCTGCTAACAATTAGCCCTTCAAAATAGAATATTTAAGTCATTTCAAAATTTGATTCAAATAGCACCAATTTTCACCTTCAACCTACCAAGTGATATTAGTCCCAAATCTAAAAAATTAAGAGCATCATTATATTTTTGTCCACACATCATCATTCTACTTTGAATATTATTATTAAATCATTGAATGATTTATATAATAAAATATTTAAGATCAAGCTTAAAATGAAACTACAATGCTATGAGTCAAGCCATTTTGAAACCAAAATGGGATGCATTTGATGCAAAAAAATGAAGTCCAAGTAGTCATTTAAACTTTTTTTCTAACCCATTCTACAATCGATTGAAACAAGCTAGGTAGCCTCTAGAAGTATCTCCAAAAGTTGATCAAGAATTTACCTAAAGCTATAAAATGCACAAACATGTTTACTAATGGTAGGCAAATCATATTTGAGAAATGGATCAACACGACACAATTTGGACTACAAAATTTTGATAGCCAAAGTTTCTCACTTAGCCATTTCTGAAAATGCACTTGTCAAAACCTTCCAGAACCCTATCAACTTAACACCTTGAAAAAATATCAAATCTCTTTCTCAGTAGCCACCATTGGGTGGGACGAGTCATTAAAATACATTAGATACATGTATCAACCAGTTTTTCTTGAATCCATTATCTTTGGAAGATATTGAAAGACATATATGAAAATTTTGAAACTTTTTGGAAGTGTGTCTCCTTTAGATTTCATTTTTGGGAAAGATTCAACAGTGAATAGACATAACGATGTAGCCAAAGCCACAAAGTTCATCTAGAATGTCCAATTGGTTCATCAATCCATGCAAGAACAATTTGAGAAGAGTCGGGCTAAGTATAAGGCTAGACATAACAAACATTGGGTTGATCATCACTTCCAAGTTGGTGATCAAGTTTGTTATACATCAATAGAGAACGTCTTTAATGTGAAGGTAAAAAGTTTAAACCAATCAAGTATGGTCCATTTATTATTTTGGAAAAGATTGGTGATAATGTTTTCTGGTTAGATTTACCTCCATATATGCAGATGTATTTAGTTGTGAATGTTAATAAATTCAAATTGTTGTTGATTATCTCAACAACTAAGAGGGGGTGAATCATTTGACAAGAAAAAATTATTTTAACCTTAATACACTGATCCAAAGTGAATAACAAAATTAATAGAAAAAGAAAATGCATGCAAGAAACAGATCAGACACAAGAAACACTAGAATTTATGTGGAAAACCCATGGAGAGTTCTAATTCTCAATATATAAACATCAGTTAAGGTGATTTTTACAAAGGGTGGCTCACTACCATGATGTTCACTACAAGTGGACTCACTACTCTAAAAGGCTCACTTTCGAGGTGCTCACTGCTAGTGGGCTCACTGCTCTGAAACGGTAGCTGCCAATAAAGAAATAAAGATAAATAGAACCCACCACAAAAACATAGTCTGCACTACCAAAACTGTTTTTGGTAACAATTAGCAACACAACAATTGGATTATTTCAATGTTGCATGTCTTCAACACAAAAATCCATATGTAAAGTCATCAAATCATATTCCTATAAATACTGTCTCTAAAAATTATAGTTTTCAATGTCATCTAAGACAGAGATCTAAAATAGGTCTCCATTAAACATTTTGGTGGTGGGAAGGAATGAGAAGTGGACCATATCACACCGTTCCACATCGAACATGTCAACATGCTATATACATTACTTAAGATGTACCCAAAATAAATCCACATGATAGACAACCTCAATATCTAGTCCAAGACCTCGAGCTTCAGACCAATCTAGACCCAAAAAAATACTGAGAAACATCTTCTGAGATACCGAACTCATCTAGTGAAACTAGGAAACCTCCAAGTGCACCACGGACCCTATTCAAATACTTTTTCTCATCACACCACATTCGAACCTAATTTGGACCAAAGGATTTGACATCAATGACAACACATAGTGTAATGCTAACAATCACCCCCTTTGTCATTGATGGCAACATCCATAAAAAACAACAACATGAAACATGAAAAATGAAAGATCATCATTATGCACAATCATCTCTCTCTCTCTTTCTCTCCCTTTGATAGTAATGACAAAGGTGGACAAAAATTCCCCCGAGAAAACTATCCATGCTCTCCCTAAGAGGAACCACACCAACATCAGTCCAGAAATGAATATGCATGTTACTCACTGGATCAATGCATATCCAAAACATACATTAGCTCAAATTGGTAAGGGGTAATACCCCTAACTTCTTCCTGAGATACTCAAAAGTATCTTTTCACAACACGTTAGTGAATATGTTTGCATTCTACTCTTTTTGTAGGTACATGCTCAAGTCTAACCCCATTATCTAAAACTTTTTCCCTCGAGAAGTGATACCTGATAGATATATGTTTTATTCTATAATGTTGTACCAGATTCTTTGAAATATTTATTGCACTAATATTTTCACATAGAATTGGAATGGGATCATCAAATTTTACACCAATGTCCTTCAAGGTCTTCTTCATCCATAAAATTTGAGTGCAACAAGAAGATGTTGCAACAAACTCTTCTTCTACTATAGATAAAGACACAAAATCTTTCTTCTTACCTGACCAAGGGCAAGGAACTAATCGAGAGCCAAGAAATAATTCTCCTCCACTTATAATTTTTCTATCATCAACACTTTTGGCCCAATCTACATCTGTGTAAGTTGTGAGGGTAAAATCTAAGCTTTTAGGATACCATAAACCAAATTCTTCAGTTCCTTTAAGATATCTAAAGACCCCTTTCACTACCATAACATGTGATTCTTTTGGTTCTTGTTGAAACCTTGTTGCTAAATATACTGCATGCATGATATCTAGTCTAGTAGCAATTAGATTTAACAGTCCCACTTCTGGGCCAAAAGTAGAATTTTTCCTTTTTTATTTTTACTTTTTTGTCGATTGATGTCAATATTTGGGGCACTTAGAGATTGAATCTCATAACACATTAGTAATATAAAATGTAGTGCTTGGAGTCTAATTTTTAAATATGTAATTTATTTCAATACCCACATGGTAGAAATTAATGTTTAGTAGACATCTTTAAAAACCACTTTTCAAAATACCCATTTCAGGACCATACCACACGTGTATGACCACCATATTTTGATATAAAGAAATGATTTTTTGAAAATCCTTTAGGGAAAAGATACCTAAGACACCAAATATTGATGAGAATATTTTTTCTTATTTTTTTATTAATTTTAAATTGACTATAATGTGCATTTTCAAAATATTTGGTTTACGACCACCAAAATTTGATGAAAATTTCATATTTCATATTTTTTCTTTTTTTAATCTTCAAATTAATTGTATTTAGATTGATGTCATATAATTTATTTTCTATAACACCTAAAAATAAAAAAAGTTATTGAGGTTTTACTGAAACTCACTATTTTACATTAAGGTACCACTTTTGATCAATAAATCATGCAAAATTTTTTAAAAATAATAAAATTATTATGAAATTTACATTTTTAAAATCAAGACACTGAGAACTCTAATGGGTTTTTGTTTCATCAAAAAATACGATTAGGAAGACCCTCAAAAAATTAGAGCAAGGCAAAAATCTGGTATTCCAGTGCCTTAGCCATTTTTTTGGAGGTCCAAGCATAGGCTTGGTCCTAGCAAGCCTAACCCGAAGCCAAAACCAAGGCATAGGTGTGTTTCCTGTTCCATCTTTTATGAAATAAACACCCATTTAAAATTCAAGAAATGGGCACTTGTTTTGAAATCTGTAGAATTATAAAAAACATGTGCCCATTTTTAGAAATGTGTGCTCATTTCTAAAAATCATGTACCTGTTTCTCTGTAGTGGTCCAATCCTAAATGGGCACCCATTTTTCAAAATGTGTGCTCATTTTATTTTAATGGATTGGGGTCCCAAAGCTAAATGGGTGTCCGTTTCTTAAAAAACGGACGCTCGTTTCTAGCGGAAAACTTTTTTGCTCGTGGACCTCTACAGAATTGGGACCCAAATTCTTGCACCCACCCTCCAATAATTGATTGGTACCGACTTGCATCTACCTTAGAATATTTTTCATCTTTATTTAATTTTTATTTGGTAGTCATAGGTGTACATACCGATTTGGAATTTTGCAGCTCAAACTTCGTCAATAGTTATTTGGCATGTACTTAGACTAAGAAATGAAATTTCTTTTATTATTCTGATTAGCTTGCAATCCAAGAAAGAAGTTTAACTCACCAATCATGGACATTTCAAATTCTTCCTACATCTCAATAGAAAATCTTCTGCACATGTCTTTATTTCCTCCAAAGATTATATCATCAACACATACTACTACAATTAGAGTTCTACCTGAATCTATCTTGAAGTACAAGTTGTTGTCTGCTAAACCCTTCTGAAATCCTTGATCAGTTAGATACTTGTCTAATCTCCCAAACCAAGCTCTAGGGGCTTGCTTTAGTCCATACAACCTTTTTTTGTTTGCAAACGATGTTTGGATCATCTTTGAACTTGAATCCTTTCGATTGTTCAATATAAACCTCTTCTATCAATTCTCCATTTAGAAATGTTGATTTCACATCCAGTAAAAACTTTAGTGGCTAATATTCGCCAATTGGCTATTTTTTGGAATTTGGGAATCAAATTTGGCTAATAATTTCAACTTTTAAGGTGATTCAAATCGCCACATTTTTACAAATTTTTATTTGAATGTTATTTAATTTGCCAAAGAATTTATTTTATTAATTATTTTAACTTAAAGATTTGCCACAATATTTGATACATGATTTGATTAGATTCGCCAACATTTTATAATTTATTGTAGAAATCCAAATTAATTCACCAATATTATATCATAATTATTAGTTACTTTAAGGTTATATCAACAATCTTTTGTTTCCACCTTTGATTTAAAATATAATCTAATGACCTTCATTGTATTCCATGAGGTAAAATGTACCTACAAGTTGTAATGCTCATGGTGTTTGAAATCTTTTGAATTGTTGATTCAATGAAAAACAATCGTCTAAAAGCAATTTTTGGCGGCATGAGTATTACAAATTGTTTGTAAATTTTATCTCACAAAATAGAAAGAGGGCTATTAGATTATTTTAGGTTAATGATAGAAACCAAATAAAGTATAGTCTAACCCTTAAACTCATTAATAATTTCAACCTTCATGCCTTTACTCTTTTATAAAAGATTATCTTAAAATGAAAGGAAATGCAATGGTAATTAATGCATACAATGCTTATTTTCCAAGATTCACCAATTTTGTCTACCAAAAAAAATTGATATAAACAAATTCGCCAATAAAATTAATTTTTTTTTATAAAAAGGAAAGATTTGCCAAAAAACATTATTATTAATTTTAGAAAAAAATAAATATTTGCCAAGATTTTATATAATTTTTTGAGGGGGGTTTTCTTAAAGTTATCATTGTTCACATCCATCTGATAAAATTGTAAACCCTTGAATGCTGTAAATACTAGGAACATCTGGGTTTCTTCCATTCTTTCAACCGAGGCATAAGTTTCATCAAAGTGAATTCCTTCAATCTGAGTCTATCCTTTGCAAACCAATCTTGCATTATTCCTTACAACCTTTCTAGCTTCATCCATCTTGTTCTGGAATACCCATTTAGTTCCAATCACATTCTTGTCTTCCGGTCTGCTGACTAATTCCCATGTCTGGTTTTTCTCAATCTGATCTAGTTCCTCTTTCATTTCCTTCATCTAGTTTTGATCACTACAAGCCTCTTCTACTATCTTTGGCTCATTGTCATACAACAAACATAGAAAAACTTGTTCTTGAGTTGCTTTTCTTCTTGTGATAACACATTTTCTCTTATCTCTGATGATTTGTTCTTCTAAGTGATAACATACCATGGAGTCTTGGATGTAGATGTTGGAGCATTTGATCATTCATTTCTTCACTCTTGCTTTTTTTCTTTCCCTATTCTCTAGACTCACTTGATTCATATCCTACTACTATCTCGGAACCCTTTGAAGTTCTCTCATCAACTTGTACACTTTCACTTTCAACAAACTTATAAACAGTCTTTTGTTGAAACAACGATATTCTTTTCTCTTGGTTGAATAACCCAAGAATATGCCTTCATCTTCCTGCTATCCAACTTTCCAAGATTATCATCATCTCTCCAAATATAGAACTTGCTTTCAAAAACTGAAAAATATTTCATTATCTGAGTTCTGACATACCAAAGTTCATAAGATGTCCTACCATACTCCCTCTAATACATAATTGTATTAAGTGTGTATGTTGTTGTATGAATTGCTTCTTTCCAATAAACTTCTGGTAACTCTTCTCCTTTTATCATGTTTCTACTTTCTTCTTGTATGGTATGGTTCATTCTTTCAACTACACCGTTCTGCTGAGGTGTTTGGGGAGTAGATAACTATCTTTTGATGCCATGCTTCTCACAAAAGTCATTGAACTGATCAAAGACAAATTGTCCTCCTCTATTAGACCTTAAACACTTGATTTTCTTATCTACTTCATTTTTAAATTCTACTCAAGTTGAATATCTTGAACTTTTTTAATGCTTCAATTTTATCTCTTAGAAATGCAACATGCCATTCTAGAATAATCATCAATTAGTAACATAAAACACCTCTCACCTTGTAGGCTCCTTGCCTGAGTCACAGCACAAAGATTTGTATAAAACAAATCTACTAATCTAGTGGATGAGTACTCCTTTCCTTTGAATGTGCTTCTAGTCTAGTTTCTTATTTGACATTCCCCGCAAATGTTGTTCTCTGGTTTAGTCAATCTGGGCAAGTCTCTTACTACACTCCTTGAACTAATATGTACCAAGTTATCAAAATTGATATGACACATCCTTTGGTGCCATATCTAACTATCTTCAAGTTGTGATATCAAGTAATGTTTTGTAGCTCCTTCTAATTGGTACATATTTCCATTTGTCCTTCTTCTAGTTGCAATGAACATTCCATAATCATTTAGGATTTCACACCCACTGTCTTGAAAAACAACATTGTATCCATTTTCAAACATCTATCCAACACTCAAGAGATTATGATGCAAACCCTTCACATAGTAAACATTTTCAGTGTTAAATTTTTCCTCAAAAGTAATTGAACCAATACCAACAATTTGTGTTATCTCATCATCTCCAAACTTAATTGAACCTCCATCATATTTTTCAAATTTAATGAATTTACTTTTGTCACGGTCATATGATTTGAACATCCACTGTCAATCAACCATTCATTCTCTTATCTCTTCTAACATCAAGAGTCTTAGAGATATCAAACTTAGGAACATCTTTTTCCACCAAAAATAAGCAATCACCATCCTCATAGCCAGATTCATCATCTAAGATATCGGTATTATCCTTAACATAATATGTCTTCTTATTGAATTTTCCCATATGTTCCTTGATTTTTTGTGTATATCCCTTTTCTAGACATCTAGTTTCAATATGAACAATCTTACCACATCTAAAACATTTAAAGGGTAACATACCTTTGTATTTGCTAGTGCCTTTCTTCAATTTTCTCACACATTTTGCTTGTATCTCATCCGGGGTCTCTTCATCATCTTGAGTTTCTTTAGACACCTTGAATGCGGTTTTTGACATATCTTTGTCCTTTCCAAATTTACTTACTTCAAATGCAGTCAGGGTGCCAAACAACTACTCTCTGGTGAATTTTTTTGGATGATAAGTTTCTTCAACCGCTGAAATCTTGTTATTGTACCTTACTGGTAATGTCATTAGGATTTTTTCAATCACATATTCATCACTCAAAGTGCCTCTGAGTTCTGTGATCTCTTTCACTATGGTATCAACCTTCTCAAAATAGCTCACACTATCTTCTCCTTCTTCCATCCTCGAGTTTTTCGTATCTTCTATTAGCTGTTAACCTCTTTGTTAGCTTGACTCTCTCATTCCCTTCATAAATGTCTTTCAACTTCTACCAAACCTCATAAGTAGTAGTCCTAGGGATAACCTTAGTTAATTCATTTATTTGATAATATATTGAACATATCATATCTCACCTTTTTATTTTCTTCATAAGCCTGAATTTCATCCAAAGTCTTAAGACCTTTCATCAGTAGAACATACTTAGTCTCCACATCCTTCCAAGTATTGTATCCTAAAGAAAACAAAAACCTCTCATCTTCACTTTCCAGAAGCTATAATCAGATCCTTCAAAGATAGGAATGGATAACTTGTGTGCCATTAGATCAGGATAACTTGTGTGCCGTTAGATCAGGATCTATCTCAAGAGATTAAGCTCTATATCAAGGAACTACGACTCTGATACCAACTGTTGATTATCCTAGCAATTGAGAGGTTGGGGGTGAATCACTTGACAAGAAATTTTTCTTTTAACCTTAATACATAGATCCAGGGCGAATAACAAAAATTATCATAAAAAGAAAACACATGCAAGAAACAAATCAGACACAAGAAACACTAGAATTTACATGGAAACCCCAAGAAGGGAAAAACCACACAGAATGCTAATTATCAATATATAAACACCAGTTAAGGTGACTTTTACAAAGGGCTGCCAAGGTGCTCAGTGTAGGTGGGTTCACTGCCCTAAAAGGCTCATTGCCAAGGTGCTCACTGTTGGTGGGCTCACTTCCCTAAAAGGATAATTGGTAATGAAGAAAGAAAGATAAAGAGAATCCACCACAAAAACACAGTTTGCACTGTCGAAACTACTTTCGGTAACAATCTGCAACACAATTAGATTCTTTCAATCTTCTGTGTCTTCAAAACAAAAATCCATATGTAAACTCATCAAATCATATTCTTATAAATACTATCTTCAAGAATCACAATTCTCAATTTTAGTTGAGACAAAGATCTAAAATAGGTCTCCACTAAATATTTTGGTGGTGGGAAGAAATGCGAAGTGGACCATATCACACAATTCCACATTGAACATATCAACACGCTATATACATTACCAAATTCGGACACAAAAATACATCTACATGATATACATTCTCAATATTCGGTCCAAGACCTTGAGCTACAGACCAATCCGGACCTAGGGATAACCGAGAAAAATATTCTCTAATACCAAACTCATCCCATGAAACTGATAAACCTTCAAGTGCATGCCAAACCTTAATCAAATAATTTTGCTCATCATACGACATCCAAACCTAATTCAAACCAAAGGATTTGACATTAATGACAACACATAGTGTAATGATAACAATTGTATGAGCCTCCTATGATCATGGATCAAGGTGAGAATGTTTTAGTTCCTTAAGTTGATGATTTTTCTCAAGAATATCTTGACAAGTTGTAGGAAGATGTTATTCTTATAAAAAGGATTAGAACAGATCATGAAGTGGTGATATGGAATATATTTGTGTAGGACTCAAAGGAATGTATCCAATTGAAGCATGATGGATGGAAAATGAAGGAGTGAGAGAGATGTATCCTCGCCTGCTAAATAAAATAAAACTTTTGATGTTCCAAAAGCTTCTTAGTGGGGAGGATTGATCTAGGAGGATCTCCCATAATCGATCCAAATTGATAATTTTAAAAACACTCATTATGTTTAAATATTATGAGAAGTCTTTCATGTTGTAGAGATCATCAAGAGATTTCCAATGCATTTTGAACTAGCTTAAACGGACACCCTATGCAAAAGTTATGGTCGTCAGAAGTTGAGGGAAAGACATGGGTGTATTGACATGTGGTTCAACCATAAAAATGACATGTGGCATGGTAAAAAGGTGGCATGTGGTATAGATAAGGATTGAAACATGACATAATATGGATTTGACACATGGCGGCAAGTGGACCAATAAAATATTTCAACATGGACCAATCAAAATATGCACGTGGATCATTAAAAAAATAACACATGGCAAGCCATTTATGAGAATAGTAAGTCGCATTTGAACTCCAAACCTATCCAGAACAATTAAATGGCCCTAACATTATGCCACATGATTTACACATAAATGGCTAAGAATTAAATTATATTTAAGTAAGATAAAGGATAATTTTGCATTTAATGAAAAAGTGTATTTGCCAAGATTTAATCCCAAGACCTATCCCACCAAATCCCCATGTTTTAACTATTGTGCCATCCATTTGAACATAAGTATTAATGAGATAAGATTTTATTTAAATACAACTAGCATTGGAAATAAAGTAAAAAAAGGTTGCTCACATGGGATTTGGAAAAATCAAGTTTTTTGGACCCACATGAAGACTTGAACCCACAACCTCCTTGGGATGAGCCTTATCCTTATCCATTGCAACACATGTTTTTAGATATATTTGAAAAAGTAAAGATATGCATTTAAAATGTAATCTTCTGGATAGAGAAAAAAATAATGCTACAACAAGGCTTGAACTTGCAACCTTTCCTATATAAAGGCAAAGTGCTACTATTACAACATAAGAATATTGGTGATAGAGAAGCACCTAGAATTGGTTACGATGCACATGAAAGAGGGACATACAAAAAAAAATCTCACAAATGTTAGTATGTTAGTCTCAAAAAAAACTAAATGCCAAATGAACCAAAACTTTCAAATGCATACCAAAAGAGATAAAGAACAAACAATAGAAGCATAGCATATGAAAAATTAAAGTTAGAAACTCCTTAAGATGCTCTCATTGTGATCTTGGATGTCTCTCCCTTGTTCTTCTCCTCTCCAAGACCCAAAGTGAAATGCTTGAGTGTATCTCTCAATTTTAGCATGTAGCCATGGATGCCAAATTAAGGATTGAATGGTTGAAAATGAACTTCTATTGCTATGCAAATACATAAATAGAATTTCTATGAGAAAGCTAAGTATGAGTGTTTATGCCAATATAGTAAAAATGCTTCCTCCTTTGCTTGAGGATGAGGGTTCCTTTTATAGGCAAAATGGGCAATTTGAGGGTCAGGAATGATTTGGCTTATGGAGGGCTAGGATTGGATGAGAGAGGAATGATCCTAAATCCATGTTTGCAACTTCCACCAATGCAATGGTAATAAGTGGCATCATGAGGAGCTTGAGAGGAGAGGGAGGAAACATTAAATACCTGAAGAGACATGATGGTTACCCTAGGGGATATGGTTAGGGTTAGGTTATTGGATAAATCTTTTATCCAAGGGATAAATGAATGTGAAAGGGTTAAAGGGGAACCATGGTCAAAGAATTGAATGCTTGAAGAGACTTTAGGGTTAGATGGATGGTCGAGTTAGAGGAAAAGTCTCTAACCAAGTGTCAAAGGTAGGTTAGTTAGATTAAATCTTTTAAGGCTTAAGAAGACTTTGGGGGTTAACTTGTGGAAGGGAGAAAGCTTTTAATGCTTTTGACAAGTGACTCCTCCCTAATCCCCTAGTTTTAAGAATGTGCAAATGTTTAGAAGGGGATTAGGCTAAATTAGAAGGGATTAGAATAATTTAGAAGAAGGGTTAGTGTTCAAGTGGGTTTTGTAGGATAATGCAAGTGGGATAGATTTTAGGATTTTAATTAAAATAAAATTCATTTATTTCAAGTAAATGTGTAACTTGCATTTGCAAGTGGATGAATATTTTAAATAAATATTCATTTATTTAAATAGGGATTTTGATTGTGCATTTTAAATAAGTATTTAATTTATTTAAACAAGAGGAAGGGGGGATTAAATAAATTGACAAATTTATTTAATAGTTGGACTATAGTTAGTAATTTTAATTTAAATAAAATTATGATTTTTATTTAATTAAAAAATCATAATAGGGGTTGAGATGAATTAATTAAATGTAAATTGAATTAATAGAAGAACATCAGAGAATTAAACAAATATTAGATATTTATTTAATTAGTGGACAAATTTATGTGTCTACGGGTTATATTGTATTTTGTAAGTAGTTTTAGAGAGAAAGGTTTTTATAACCTTTTTGTATTTGTGTGAAGAATTTGGAGGAAATCTTAGTGAGATCGTATCTTCTTAGAGAATTTAGTACACTCATTCTGCAGGTTTAAAAATTGCTTTTGATGTTTGAAGGCAATTTGATGTATTTTTTATTAATTTTAATGGATTGGTTGCGTCTTTGATGCAGACTCGAAGACGTAGCCCATGAAGGGTAAACTCCATTATCAGCTTGTAGTGTATGATCCATATTTATTTATATTTCTTTTAAATTTTAGTCATTTAAATTACTTATGGAATGGTGTTAATTCAAGAAAGTAACTTTATGAAAATTTAAATAATGACATTTAAATTAATAGAATTGAAATTAGTGTGAAAAAATAGTCTTTGCCACTAATTTTGGATCAGTTGTGAGGGCCATAGACTCATTACACCATCTAAAGTTCTTATGATTACTACCATTATTAATGCATCTTAAACATTCACTAGAGTGTCGAAAAAATTGAGCATCACTCTTCTATCCTCCATGTTATTTACAAAGTAATATCAAGCATCAACCTACTTTGTCAATGCACAAAGGGTCAATTTCTTTTTTGAGTTTATGGCACTCTGATAGCCATAAAAATATCCAACTATTTTTTGAATTGGTCCAACATCTAAAAATATTCTATTAGGCCAAGTGGCCTCCTTATTAGTAGCTAGCATATTTCTATTGTTCATAAAGTGACCATAATATACTTTTTACTCATCTAACTCACTGCACTTCTAAATAAGCTAACCACAAGTAGATCTCCTATTTTTGACATCTCACCTAGAATCTAAACCCATATATCCCTTGATATTCATATTGTTGTAGGTCACTAGAGTATTGCATCCTTTATAACATCAAGAGTACTCTAAAGACACCTTAAAAATATTTGAAGTCCCTCTAAATATTAATACCTTGTGATCCTTGTTAGGATTAGCCATTAAATGAATCACGACCTCCCATTTCTTAGACAAAGTTTAGTCAAGTGTAGAGCATAACATAGATGAGGATACCAAATTCACTAGCATAATATATAGGAAATTTAGTCTCCATCTCACTAGAAGTATATGGATACTAATCAATTGATAATTTGGTTTTTAGAAAAATAGGAATACTCATTGGTTTATGATTCTCCAAGATTACCCAATTTTTTTTATGTTGGCTTTATATGTTTGACCTTCACTTCTATAATAAATTTACCATCCCTCAAGTCCTTTATATCAAATTATATAGAAAAAATATGATTGTCCTTAATTATATCCTTCTTCTTACTAAAAGTAACATATCACAGACATACAAATAGAGAACAATAAATTGATCATTCCATGTTTTTTGTAGTAAACATATGATATTGTTTAGAGATTTACAAATCCCAAATTTAAAACATAACTAAAAAATTAAAGAAACCACATTCTAAATGATTGAGAGAAAAAAATATTTCTTCAATTAAAAAACCAATGTCTCCTTACCCTCTACAACACAAGAAAACATGGTTCTATACTCATTTGAATTGATATGAGCCAATTATAAGTTCATATCGAGATATGTTGGTATTGTATAGATAGCTAAGAAGTTTGTATCAACTTCAAATGTCTAGTTATAATTTTATTTGTAATCTTACCAATTGTGAAAATCACACCTTCCTTAAAGCTTATAAAATTCAAATTATTTTCACTTTCTAAAAAACAACATATTATTTAATTTAATTTTTTATAATGTAAGTGTTAATTTATTTTTTGTGATGAATAATGTATACTAAAATAATACAATTTAAGAATTTTTTTTTCCACTTTATATAATAATAATATCTTTGTTACTTTTTTGAACATTAATGTTATTTGAACATTAATGTGCTTATTTCATATAATAATATATAATTAATATAACATTATTATTATTATAATAATAAAAGATTAAAAAATAAAAATAAAAATATAATAATGATAAAATAATATAAGAATAAGAATATATTAATTATAATGTAATCATAATATGATTAAATAATTCAATAATGCTAGTAAATTTTAATAATATTATAGCATATTATTATAAGATGGTAAAATAATAATATCCACTTTGAATAATCATATATGCCGTCATCCTCTCTGCTATAAATTTACAGGGAAGGGGAGGTTGGAATGACCGAATCACATTTACCTACTCTTGTTGTTGTAGCCTGGATCTTATCCTTTACTAGGGATAGCATCCAAGAGAAAAAAAAAGAGTTGGTAAACTTGAGATACATTGTTTGGATGGGTCAAAAGACGATCATGATTGGTGCCCTAAGATATATGATACTGGAAACCCAACTCTGTATAAAATTTTATATCTCTTTTTTTATGATCTGTGAGGATAAGCCTCGGGATATTTTGAGATAAAATTTCATTTGAGATAATTGACTGAATGATACTAACAATTTGCCTAGTGTTTGAGAAACTAACCATGCAGGACAAACAAGTATATCTTTGGGCAATTAAGGGATAATATATATAATCAAAGAATAACTTCAGAGCCAAGTCGCAGGAAGTTGAGGGATAAATGATTATTGAAATTTGAAATTTGAAATTTGTAATTTAGGGCTTGTAAGGGAGGGAAAAATAGAAACACCCTCCCACCTGCTCACCCTGGCCCGGGGTGATGATGTGTTATTAAAATCTGAAACTATTGTATATTAAGATAAGATCAGCTATACTATGGTCCCAGGCAAGGCCGGAGGTTTTCTTGCCTCCACTCTTTCCTACCGGTGCCCGCATGAGTGGAGTAATGTAAAAATTCAAAATGATTAATAAAATTCTTTGGCCATGGCCTCTTATCGATCAAAAAAAAAAAATTCAATTTTATTTTAGTAAAATTTGTTAAAAAAAAAATTATATATATTTTTTAATTTATTAAATAAAAAAATATGTGTGTAAGTTGTACTACATAGGTCACCTCAAGGAAAAAATAATTAATCAAAAAGTTATTTTATTTTACTTTCAAAAAATTATCACATTAATTAATATTTGTACTTTTCATGTTGAATTTTTAAAATATTTGTTTTGTTATTTTTTAATGACAAAAAAGTACCATTTATAAGATGATCATTTTTAAATAATATTTTTAATTTTCTTTTAAAAATCATTTATGATGGGGTAGGTTCATATTGTTTTTCATTATTGACTTCTATTTTATTAAAAATTGTAAAAAGTATGAGTAATATAATTTTTTTTAATTTTAAAATTTATTAAATAAAAAGAAAACCAAAATATTTATTATTTAATAAGCCATTCCATTTTCATTTTGACATATTATCACATTAATTTATATTTTACCTTTTTATATGAATATTTTGAATTTTTTAATGATGAATAGTAATTTGTATGATATATAGTGACAACTCTATAAAGATGTCTCAACAACTAACAATAAATGTATTTTATATAATCTCTTTTGAATTAATGAAATAATTATTATATAATTCAATTAGATAATATATTTGAGTTTTGAATTATTTTATGAAATTGATAAAGATTGACTTTTAATTTGCACCATCAACTAAAAATAGGTATTTGAAAGCTTAAATTGACACTTAGCTCATTTTCATGGAACCATATATTGTGAAGATAAGAATTAATAAAATTTTCATTGTGTCTACACTTTCTTTATAAGAAAAGAAATAAATGAGTGGATAAAAGGTAAGAAAAATAGGTAAACATAAAAATCATTTTAATGGGATTTTTTAAATTAAAATTAGGTAGAGGGTGGAAAAATCTATTGAAGAGTTGATTATTTATAAATATTTGTGATAAATTTAATTTTACATTAATGATTTGATATTTTAATATTAAAATTATATAATTATAAATAAGTAAAAACAATTAGTATAGATGGTTGTTATCGTCTTTGTTGTATTTCTATTTGTATATATATTTTAGGGCCACATCGTCAAATATGATGCCACATCATCATGTTTTGTGTCAAGGTGTCCAAAACAATCCAAAATAAAAGTAAGATGAGACCAATAGACGTGCAAAAAGACCCCAATACTTGTGCAATGCAATACAAAAGTTGGACATTAGATCAGCAAATATGGGATATTAAGTCAACATCTTCTATTACAATAATTAGAACACATTCAACTAATAGATCTTTTCCCTTAAAGACATCTAACAAAACATGATAAAAATGAAAGTTTTGTTTAATATTATAATTAAATTGTTCTAATAAATATGATATAAATTACTATCGCTGTAATCATTACACTTCATTTAAATGCATCGATAATAAAAAAATAATACAATATAAATCTTGTTTGGATCTCATATTAATAGTGCCGAGCAGAAATGTATGATCCGTCCTAATACAACATTAATAGTTAGGCGGTAAATTTGAAGAGTGATGTTTTATTTCCTACAGCTGGCATGCATTAAAATCGTTTGACAACACACGTCAGAATTGATGACGATGAATATTAACTACTGCAACTTTACGGGAAGGGAGAGAAAAGTCAGGCGTGAGAAAAACTTTTTTTGAGAAAATGAAGATAGAATATCATCTTAGCGTCACATATGTGACATAATCAATCGTGCTTTTGGGCCTGCATATGAAATGTTATACGTATCCCAGAAGTTTCTGGGAAATGGTCTGACATTTTCGAGAAACTGGTGATGGAGTATCATCTTAGCGTCACACAAGTGACATAATCCAGCGTCCTTTGAAGGAAAAAAGTAAATGCTTGCATGTGCAATGTTGTACGAATACTAGATTTTTTTTGGAAATGGCCTGTACATACCTGACATAAACCAACAATCAAGCAAATAATTACCCTAAGTGCGCCCCGCTGCTATTGATGATGTTGCTGGTTAATTGCTCTCACGGTTTACTGGATTGGAGCATTGTATTACCTACTAAGAAAAGTAGAGATTTTTTTTTTCCTCATCATTGACAAGTGAAACATTTATTCGATACATAAGGGAAGAGCGTCGCGTCAATTATCGTCATGTATTAATTTCTTGTTCACTTAATTCTTAGTTTTTTCAAAAATCTGAATAAATATAATTAAAATTTATTAATAAATTTTACATGTATCAACAATTGCTTACTTTAATTTAGTAGTTAGAATTTTTGAATTTTAATTGAAAGAGTTGTGTAATTTTATTGGTACCCATAGCGCATGATTTTTGCATAAGTATTGGCCATTTATTGGCCAATTTTTGAGGTAGTTTTGGTGCACTATTTTTTGGGCATCTTTAAGTAGGTATCGATTGACACTTTGAAGTGACCATTTTTTGACCCTTGCATGTATAATAGACCCCACAGTGTGCATCATTATTACCTTGAAGCCAAGAAAATAGTTATAAGCAATTAAATCACATACGCAGACAACAAAAACAAAAAATCATCAAATTTCGATATCTTGTTTAGGATTTGTGGGTGCAAGTCAGCTATAATGGCTACTAGTATGATGCTATGATGAAAAAATAAGTATCTGGTAGAGTACTGAGAGGCTGGGGGGGGGGGGGGGCGGTGAATCAGTATAATGAAAAACTGATACAAAGTTCCCAAACTCAAATTCAATCACACAAAGTAAACATATCTCAGTTAAGATCAATATTCATAAGAATACTTGACATCAACCGGTTTAACAGTTATAACAACTTAACAGTAAACAACTTCAATCTTGTAAACATCAACAATGCTTAATCGTGACTCAACATATTCATCTCTCAATGCTTCTACTTATCATGCCTTATCAAAAGTTAATCAAAACAACAAATAAGATCATAACCACAAAAGCATTCACCACTAGACATAAAAGTTTATACGTGGAAAACTCAAATATGTAAAAACCACGATGAGATGAGACTCACAAGGATAGCTATCTGAACTCTTCTGAAGTTCGCCCTATTAGGAGCCAAGCCTGTTACAGCTTTACAATAAATCATGTTAAAAACTAATTCAGGTTAGGTGATTTACAAATATGCCTTCATGAAAAGCACAATAACCTGTTAGGAGTAACCTCACTGGAGGATTTAAAAATTCAAGCTAATGGACCACCTTGTTAGATGATTTAATGAGTAACCAAGCTTGTTAGAGCTTACCTGGTTAATGGATTTAACTTCTATTGTAATTGTTAGGAAACAACAAGTTTTTTTTTATCTGTCTGAGTAGCACTACATTTGCTTGATCAGATCCTTCTAAGCTTCAATCCGCCTTCACTCAAAGTGCAAATCCGTTCACTGGTTAGGCAAATACACACTCAATAGGTTTCAATCAATCTTGCCAACAATGTTTACAAACAACTTCATCGACCTTAAATACAAATTAGTTAGGTCGATAACACAACAAAAACCTAATTCTCATCATCGAGATTACAAACAAGTTGGTACAATCTTGACCGTTAGAAATCATGACAATCTCTTCACATTCTTTAAGAAAATTCCAACCACTCCATGATCACTACTTCATTGGACTTTGTAACTCATCACACATTGTGCATTAGATGCAATCCACTTTGCTCCTTCCCTAGACAAAAAACAAACGTGCCAAAAAAATTTGAACTTATCCTCATACAATGATCACATGTGTCTCCATCATTACCACTTATTAGATAATAAACCATCAAACCTGATTAGTTAGGGTTTAACAACTTATAAGGTTTACCGGTTACATTGCATAGAAAGGTTTAACCCTTTACACCGGTTCACCGGTTCAACTCACAAAATTTTACATATTGGTTTACAACATCTTCCACAAAGCTCTTCTACCAGTTACTAGCCAATATAAAAAATAACAATATCAACAATAACATGAATACCATTACTGGTTCAATTGATATCAATGACAACATATCATTAATGCAATCTATATGCAAAATACCAACAATCTCCCCCTTTGGCATTGATGGCAATACAAATATCAATGCCTCCGATTGTTGTTGAGATTGGTGAATAGGAATCCTAGTTTACATTACCAAGTATTCACCTTGCTATTGTCTGTCTTTAGCCTGCCGCTGGTTCACCTAATCAGACACATAATTATTTTCCTCAATCACATAAATCTTCTCCCCCTTTGACAAAAATGCCAAAGTGAAAGTAAAAAGAAAATGTAATTCTGCTCTCACTATGCATCAACATCATTCTTCAACTTGATGCTCCCCCTGTGGAATACATCCACTTCTTCATCAATCCATGTAAAATTTTGCAAGTGGTTCAGGGATTGATGCAATTAGCGTCATGCTCAACTAACTTCATAAAGAGGGACAACCCCCCATTGACTTCTAAGATACTCGAAAGTGGTCTTAGGTAGAGGTTTGGTAAAGATATCTGCAAGCCACTTCTTGGTAGAAACATGCTCCAAGACAACATTTTTACTTTGAACTTTTTCCCTCAAGAAGTGATATTTCAATTCAATGTGCTTAGTCCTTGTGTGCAAAACAAGATTTTTTGAAATGTTTATTGCACTTGTATTTTCACACAAAATCTTTATTGGTTCTAAGATTTTCATCTTCAAACCTTCCAAAATGTGTCTCATCCACATAGCTTGTGTGCAATTCATATAAGGTGCTACATACTCATCTTCAGCAGTAGATTGTGAAGTACAACTCTGCTTTTTACTACTCCATGAAACTAGCCTTCCACCTAGAAAGAGTGCTCCACCAGTAGTACTCTTTTGGTCATCAATATTTCCTGCCCAATCAGCATCTGGTATGCTTTCAAATAAAAATTTCCACCATATGGATACCATAACCCATAGTCAACAGTACCTTTCAGATATCTAAAAATTCTTTTGGTTGCCATCAAATGTGCCTCCTTTGGATTCTTCTAAAATCTAGCAACAATACCAATTGCATGGGCAATATCCGGTCGACTGTGAACAACATAGTGTAATTTGCCAATCATTAACCTATATTCTTTTTCAACTACAGACTTAGATGCATCTTCCTTGGACAATTTACAACTTGTAACCATTGGGATTCCAACTAGTTTATAGTCACTCATACCGAAAGTCTTCAAAACCTCTTTCACATACTTGGATTGAGTAATGAAAATACCATTCTTCATCTATTGTATCTGTAAGCCTATGGAAATTTTTATTTCCCCTACTAATGACATCTCAAATTTATTCTTCATTTCATCTACAAAACAATTACTCATGTCATCATTACCTCCAAATATAATGTCATCTACAAATACTTCATTGACTAGTATTTCACCTCCTTCAGACTTATGATAAATGTTGTTGTCATCACTGGTTCTAGCAAAGCCTATATTCATCAGATGAGTATGAAGTCGTTCATATCATGCTCTAGGTGTCTGCTTTAATCCATACAAAACTTTATGCAATTTGCATACCATGTCTTCCTTTTCTGTCAATGCATAACCATCAGGTTGCTCTATATAAAATTCGTCTTCTGGTATCCCATTCAAGAACATAGACTTAACATCCATCTAGTATACCTTGAACTTCTTATGAGCTGTAAATGTAAGAAAATGTTTTGACACCTTCCAGTCTTGCTACTGGTGCAAAAGTTTCTCCATAGTATTCTCCTTCTTCCTACACATAACCTTTGCATACTAATCTTTCCTTATTGAGAACTACAACACCATCAACATTTAACTTGTTTCTAAACACCCATTTAGTACCTATAACATTCTTGTTTACCGTTCGGGGTACCAGGGTCCAAGTGTTGTTTTTCTCGATTTGATCCAACTCGTCTTCCATAGCTTTCACTTAATGATCATCACCAAATGCCTCCTTAGCACGTCTAGGTTCAAAGGTGGAGATCATGCAAGAGTTCTCTCTTATTCTCTTTCTAGTTAGTACACCAACATCATTATCTCCAGTTATATGTTCAGGACTGTGATTCAGTCTCACATACCTAGGAATAACATGATCATTCTCTTCAGGTTCATCTTCTTCATTATCATCTTCCTCTAAATTCATTTGTTTTGGTTGAAAAAGTACATCAGGATTTGCTTTACCGGTTTTTGATTTAACAGTTTTAGGTTCCAAAAGCAAAATGCAAGGATCTGCATCCTTCTTCTCAGAACTGGTTCCTTTTGAAACTTCAAGACATTCATCTACATGAACATTAGCACTCTCAACAATTTTTTGTGTCTGGTTGTTGAAGCATTTATAGGCCTTACTCTTGGTGGAATAGCCAAGAAATATGCCTTCATCACTCTTAGCTTCAAACTTGCTTATATAATCACCTCTTTTAATAAAACATTTGCTTCCAAATATCTTAAAATAGCTAACATCAGGTGATCTCCCATACCAATACTCATATGGGGTCTTGTCCTTACCTCTTTTCACCAGAACTCGGTTTATTGTGTAAATAGTTGTACTTACAAATTCTTTCCAAAATGTTTTTCTACACCTTCTTGTATCAACATAGTCCTAACAACTTCAACCATTGGCTGGTTGTTTCTCTCTGCTATACCATTCTGTTGTGGTGTCCTTGGTGCAGAAAGTTGCTGCTTGATACTAGTATCATCATAATACTTAATGAACTCCACAAAAGTGAATTCACCGCCTTGATCTGTTCTTAGACATTTTATCCTTTTTCCACTCTCTTTCTCAAGTAAGGCTTTGAATGCCTTGAATTTACCAAAAGCTTCATTCTTATCCTTCAAGAATGTGACCCACATCATCCTTGAACAATCATCAATGAAGATCATGAAGTATCTGTCACCTTGAATGCTTCTTGTTCTTATTGGTCCACATAGATTTGTATGAACCAAATCTAACAAGTGTTTTGCTGAGAAGGACTTCTTGTTGAAAGTTGAAGAAGTCATCTTTCCTAGCTGACATTCTTTACAAAGAGCATTAACCAATTTGTTTAGATGAGGCAGACCTCTTACTGTCTTAGACTTGCTTACTTTAACAATATTGTCAAAATTTATATGAAAATATCTCCTATGCCAAAGCCAGCTATCATCTAATTTTGCAATCAAATAGTTGCTAACTTTAGGATTGAGATAAAATAGATTACCTTTGGTCTGTTTCTCAATTGCAATCAATTCACCTTTGTTGTCAAAGATTTTGCACATTCCATTGCTAAACTCCAGTGGGTATCCTTTGTCATTAAGTTGTGCCACACTTAAAATATTGTGCTTTAGGCCTTCAATCCAATAGAAATCATCAACACTGCTCTTCCCATTAAGAGAAATAACTCCCTTACCTATAACCATACAGGGTGAGTCATTACCAAATCTAACAACACCACCATCATATTCCTTCAAGGAAAGAAATTTTCTCCGATCATCGGTCATGTGATGTGAACAACCACTATCAATGATCCAATCATGAGAGTTATCCATTCTGGATACTAGTGCCTTCTGATCTGATATTTCTTCCTTAATAGCTACAAACCCAATATCGTCACTAGCATCATCATCAGATTCTTCATCAGTAATACCACTGTCAATAGCTACAAGAAAATCTATCTTGCCTTTACCCTTTTACTTCTTAAATTTGTCTCTCTTGTGTTCATTTTAACCATTAGGGTAATTTGTTTCTTTATGACCAATATTGTTACATGCAAAATATTTTAAAGGTAGCTTACCTCTATATTTACTAGTGCCTCTAGGGAGTCATTTTGCTAACAATGCTTCAAGTTCCACTAAGCTATCTTCATCTTCAACATCTCAGCTGGATCTAGATTCATAGCTATCACTGGTATCTCTACTTCTTCTCATAGATGAGTTAGAGACAAAAGCTCTGAATGCAGATTCTGATTTCTGCACACTACCATCATAGCCATTTAGTTCAAAAGCAGTAAGTTTTCCAATAATAGAGTCAAGAGTTAACTTTGTCTTGTCAATGGATTTTAGCTCTTGAATAGATGCAACTCGGATAGCATAGACCCGTAGCAGGGTTCTCAGTACCTTACTGATTACTCTGGCATCTTCCACTTTCCCTCCTGCACTCTTTATCTCACCAACTATCTCTTTAATCCTTTGACCATACTATTGGATATTCTCACCTTCAGACATTCTCATATCATCGAACTTTTCTCTTAAACTCTCTTCTTTAGCAATCTTGACATGTTCATCACTGCTATAAATATCTTCTAATTTCTTCCATACTTCATATGCAGTTTCAAGACCATGAACATCTACATATTCAGCATCATATAGGGAATTGATAATAGCCTCTAATACCTGGTGATTTTCTTGTTGTTCTTTCTTTTGATCATCAGTCAGGAGTCCAGTAGGTGTAATATACTTATTTTCTATATGATCTCAATACAGACTACCAAGACTCTTAATGTAAATCTTTATTCTGTCACTCCATATTCTATAGTTATCTTTGTTGAACTTCAGACCTTCTTTCTTCATCATGATCTACAACATCTTTTCCTCAAGCTGTTAGGATTTTAGATTAAGAGGACCTAAGAAGCTCTAATACCAATTGATGGTATGATGAAAGAATAAGTATCCGGTAGAATACTGAGAGGGGGGGGATCATTATAATGAAAAACTGATACAAAGTTTCCAAACTCAAATTCAGTCACACAAAGTAAACATATCTCAGTTAAGTTCAATATTCATAAGAATACAACTGGTTTAACTATTATAACAACTTAACAATAAACAACTTCAATCTTGTAAACATCAACAATTCTTAATCATGAATCAACATATTCATCTCTCAATGCTTCTACTTATCATGCCTTATCAAAAGTTAATCAAATCAGCAAATAAGATCATAACCAAAAAAACATTCACCACTTGACACCAATGTTTATATGTGGAAAAACCAAATAGGTAAAAACCACGGTGAGATGAGACTCACAAGGATAGCTATCTGAACTCTTCTGTAGTTCACCCTATTAGGAGCCAAGTCTATTAAAGCTTTACAATAAGTCCTATTAAGAACTAACTCTGGTTAGGAATCACCCAGTTAGGGGATTTACAAATATGCCTTGATGAAAAGAACAATACCTTGTTAGGAGTAACCTCGCCGGAGGATTTAAGAATCCAAGCTAATGGACCACCTTGGTAGGGGATTTAATGAGTAACCAAGCTTGTTAGAGCTTACTCGGTTAATGGATTTAACTTCTTTTGTAATTGTTAGAAAACACCCAAAAAAAAATTGATTTGTCTGAGTAGCACAACATTTGCTTGATTAGATCCTTCTAAGCTTCAATCTGCCTTCACTCAAAGTGCAGACCCATTCACCGGTTAGGCAACTACACACTTAACAGGTTTCAATCAATCTTGCCAACAACCTTTACAAACAACTTTATCAACCTTAAATACAAATTAATTAGGTCAATAACACAACAAAAACCTAATTCTCATCATCGAGATTAAAAACAAGTCGATACAATCTTGACCATTAGAAATCATGACATTCTCTTCACATTCTTCAAGAAAATTACAACTGCTCCATGATCACCACTTCATTGGACTTTGTAACTCATCATGCGTTGTGCACTAGATGCAATCCACTTTGCTCCTTCCCTAGACAAAAAACAAATGCGCAAAACAATTTGAACTTATCCTCATACAATGATCACATGTGTCTCCATCATTACCGCTTATTAGATAATAAACCATCAAACTTTATCGGTTAGGCTTTAACAACTGATAGGGTTTACCGGTTACATTGCATAGAAAGGTTTAACCCTTTACACCGGTTCACCGGTTCAACTCACAAAATTTTACATACCGGCTTACAACATCTTCCACAAATCTCTTCTTATCAGTTACTAGCCAATTTCAAAAACAACAATATCAACAATAACATGAATACCATTACCAGTTCAATTGACATCGATGACAACATATCAATAATGCAATCTATATGCAAAATGCCAACATAGTACACTTCCCCCAATCTTTTCTCACTTATCTTATGTATTATTGTATAAGTTGTGCAAAGGTTGAAAATAATAATTTTAGAATCAAACTTTTATCTTTCATATAGTATACAAACTCCATCTTTTATCCATATAGAACTAAATTATTATGCATGCGGTCACTAAATAAATTGCATGACTAATTCCTATTTTTAATGTCATAAATGGTAAAACAAAATTCTTAAATTTTTATAAATATATTTCAGTCCAACCTCTTATCCTTGAGGTTCAAATCTCGACCCCTTATACTATCTTGACACAAAAGCTTAAAATTATCACTACTACTTGTCAACATATCTATCCATTTTTTAAATAAAATACTCAAATACGAGCTAACATGATTGTGTTGCTTGTCTAATTATGCTCTTGGTGTCCCACTATTTGGCCACAAGTAATAGATATTATTCACCCTTAATCATGCAATATAATGCTCGATTAGCTCCACATTTATTAAATGCCTTTCTCACTATAATACAGTAGAGAGTTCAATTTAAATACAGTATTTTAAACACCATTAGTGTCTATATAAATATCAATTTTATTTATTCAAATCCTAACATATTCAATCAAACACCCTCAATTCACATAACATTCTCTTACCATAGAATATATCATTTTTTCACTTCATTTCTACATACACATACATGTACCTATATATATATGTGTAGCGTCGTAAATTGTACGCACTTGCTAGGGTGGTACAATTTCACACCTAGTTTAGCACCCGCCTTGGCGCAGTTTGCATTTTGCATCGCATTTCCCCTTTAGCACTTAATTAATCAAATTAATTAGGTCTAAGGTTCTATTTTATCATCTCCTATATCATAAAGTTGGGCCCTTTCATTAAAGTGTGCCCCTTTCATTTTATTCCTCCAATACATCATTTAATCAAAAACCCCAATTAGGTCCTATTTTGAACTTGGGGGCTTGATTTCGGGGGTCAAAACATCTAGAAATCACCTGTAACTTCGGGATTCTCTCTAAAATTATCATATCCAATGGCCCTGAAAATTTGGTGAAAAGTTGTCGGGACCATGGCGCCCGGAGAGGACCATGGCGCCCGGAGTGCACATGGTCTCGGACATTTTTCTTGAAATTTTAGGAGCGCGATCCAATCATAAAATAAATCTTAACCCCAAGAAATTGGCAGGATATTCAATCTCTAGGTCGGCCAAAAGTCAAAATTAAGACCTAGGGTTTCATATATAAGAGCTCTCTTTCTTCATTTGAAAGGATCCGAATTTTGGCTTTCAAGGACCTTCTATGCAGCGAAAGAGAAGATCTTTGAAGACTTCAACAACATTCAACATCCTTCTATCAAGCATTTATCAATTTCATTCATCCATTTAGGGCTTGGAAGACATGAAGAACAATAGGAGATTACCGACTGAAGATTGGCTTGTACTCCTCCCTTGGGGGTTGGGTATGATTTCATGTTGTTTTCATGTCTTTGCATAAGCTTCAATATATCCTTTATTCATGCTTTAGATCACTTTGCATCTTGATTTAGAGCATTTACATTATCATTTACAAGCAATTAGGGTTTACTTTCTAGGTTGCTCTAGTTTGCTTTCTTGCATTTTAGGACCTTGCACACACACTAGGTCTGCACACACAATACATTTTACAATACAACTTGGCCATTGGTGGAGGTGGAAATCACCAAAGTGGGGGTTTGACTAAGGCAAAACCCTATATAGCCGCCCACCACACCTTTTCAGATATAAGTGCAGGTTTCGGAATTTGGACGACGCCGCAAGTTACAGATCCGGAAGAAGCAGACACTTCACACCAAATCTCAGAGCAAAAGACCAGGACAGGGGCGTGGGGCGCCTTGGTCCTGCCAGGACAGGGGCGCTGGGCGCCCTGGTCCTTCTGACAGCAGTTTTCAGCATTTTTGACAGCTTTACAAAACAACAGTTTCCGGAGCAGTTTCAGGGGTAGAATGAGGACAGTGGCGCCCGCGCCCCCGTCCTGAACATTTTCAGTCAGATTTTAACTCTAGGTACGCATTTGCATTCTTGTTTTGTCCTTGTGTTTACAGCTTTCCATTGTTTAAGTTCAATTCTGTAATCTCATTATTGGTTCATACTTGCACTTTGGGGTTAGGGATTGAACTTGCATCATTTTATCTTTCAATTACAACAAAAGAATAGAAATCCTAATAGGTAGTCCGTGGCTCTCTCTTCCACAAAAAGAAGTAGCCAATTGTGTGATACCTCTAGGCTCTTTCGTATTCTACAAGTGTGTGGTTGAAAGTGAGATTAGGGCATGTTTGCTTAGTGTCACTTTTTCTCCTACACATTTTGGTGAACCCGACGTGAATCTATCATTGCTTCCTCTTGCATTGCATTTGTTAGATCTAGATCTAGATTTAGTGTGTTTTCATTTCATTTTCATTAAAAAGAAAAAAAAAAAAAAGTGTGTTTCTTTGCATTGTGTGTTTAAATTTTATGCAATTTCAAAATGTTAGATTTTTATTTGCAAGATGTTCATATTCGTGATGATTATGAGTTAGATGAAGCTTTAGATGAATTTTTGAAACCTAAATATACCAAACCTTCATTTTACCAAAAACTCATAAACATTGTTACTATGCCATTTCATTGTGATGAGAAAGATAAGTCGAATGATTCCTCTCAAGGGTACATTCCTATCAGCTCTTCCACTAAATCTAGTAACATGGTTGTTTTCAATGGTCCCCTCAATGAAGAGATACCTCCTTTTGAATCAAAAGATAAACCTTTTAATAGATATGATCATGCTTTCTTGAATGATGCCCTTGATGCCTTTGTGTCTCCTAAAAAACACTCCCTTCACGAGGATCCTTTTGTGCAAGAAGATGACATTATCCCTACATTTCCTAGTGATGGCCTTTCCTTTTCCAACAAAATTCCCACTAGAGATGATGAATTAATGATAAATTCTTACCCTTCTCCTAAAGTTGGTCTTACCCATAAGCATCCCTTAGAGAAAGAAGATGAAATAATAAGCAATTTCCTTAATTCTCTCTCCCCTAAAGATCATATTGAACATATTTTGAGGAAAGAGGATGAGTTTAACACATCTATTGATGCTCTCCCTCCTAAGGATGAGGAATTAATAAACAATGTTATCTCCTCTCCCGAAATTGACAATACTTCAAACATCCCTTTCAACAACTTCACTATTTGGGATGAACCATTAGAAGAAGGTGTAGATTATTCTCTCTCCCTTGATAATTTCTCACCTTCCTTGAATCTCAATTATTCTCCCTTTCCTCAACTTGGTTCTACTCATAAGGAAACCCTAGTTCAAAGCAAGATGGTTAACATTTCTTTCAAAGATCTCCCTCTCAAAAGTGAGACTTTAGAGAGTAGTGTTGATCCTTCTCCTAGAGAGTTTATTCCCCATGTAGATCCTGTGATGATAAAGGATGATATGACCTTTCCTAGTATTACTCTTCCTACTAGAACATCAATGCCTATCCCTTGTCTCTCTCCTAAAATTGATTTGATCCGTGATAAGATTTTAGTGCAAGAGAAGACTATCAATAATTCTTCCAACACTTTTGTTCATTCCTCTAAACCATCCTCAATCAATTTGATACATGTGAATGAGACACCTAACAAACCTCTCTTCACTGTCCAAGGTGCTTGTCCTTCTCAAAATTCTCAACCTTTAAATAAGCCTATCTTAGTGGTTCAAGGTGGTTATGCTAATGATTGTTTTTGCACTCCTAAGAAACCTATTATTACTGTGCAAGGAGGTTATTCTTCTAAGAACCCTTATGAGTATGCTAAGCAACTGACTAGAGAGAGTTATCATGCAGTTGCCCATACCTATAATACAAGAAACAATAGGCAACCTAATCCTCCTCCAGTTATCCCCACTTTGCTTCCTCCTTCCCAACCTATTCTTCCTCAAGCTCCTCGTATTTCACAAGTTCTTGGTAAGGAATATGATCTCATAGAACAACTTAAAACTACCCCTGCTAAGATATCCCTTTGGGATTTGATCCAAACTTCTTCTGCTCATCATGGAATGTTACAAGATGCCTTGAAAGATTTGAATGTTCCTCCACCTAATACATCTAGTAATATAGTGTCTTTGGTTAACTCTGTGATGAATCCTAAAGCTCAAATTGTGTTTACCCAAGATGAGTTGCCTACTAGTAAAATTCAACAACAATATGATCCCTTGATGATTGTGGTTATCATAAATGACACTGCTATAAGACGAACATTGGTAGATAATGGTTCTGGCCTTAATGTGTGTAGCATCAATCTATTGCATAAGATGAATGTGGATACATCCCTTATTGAGCCTGACTCTTGTCCCATTCGTGGCTTTGATAATGTTGCTAAGTCTTCATTAGGTATTATCACCTTACCCATCATAGTGGGACCTGTTACTTTGCCTACTCCTATCCATGTTATGTCGGGAAATCTAACATACAACTTGTTATTAGGGAGACCTTGGATTCACAGTATGCAAGTTGTCCCCTCTACATTGCATAGACAAGTTAAATTTATTTATAACAATAAGACATATACCTTGATAGGTGATACTAATCTTCAGGCTTGTTTGCAAACATCTACTTCCAAAGGGAGTTCATCTAAGCCTTCCTCTTCTAGTAATGACTCTTTGAACAAGATACCTATGGATGAATCCTTACCCTCTGATAATCAAAATTCTTTGGATGAGTCTGAAGCCCCTGAAGAAGATCCTTCTCGACTTGAGTCTACGCATGAAAAGGCTTTTGATCCTGAGAAGGTTCTCGCAGAAGACGATTGGGGATCTCTTGACTTTAATCCCACCTTTGTAGGTGAGTATAGGGTTCCTCCTAGAGAGCTTAAAGTTAAAGAGAAGGAAGAAACTAGAGATCAATCAATCTTACCTGAACCTATGAGTAATAATTTTGTGGCCGCTTCTCAAACTTCTTCTCCTCACACCTCTAATTATGAAGAGTTTGATTCTTTGTCTTATGAAAAACCACCTTCTCTTCCTGAAATGGCTGATCGTTATGGTCGTGATTTTCGCATTTTTGCTAAGCATGGGTATCATGGAAATGGTTGTGGTGCTCATGAACAAGGGATAAAAGTTCCTCTAGAGACTAATTTTCACAATTATGCCTTTGGACTTGGCTATAATCCCTGCAAACGCACCAAAGCATCTAAAAGACCATCTCTCAATGTGAATGCTATATTTAGTAGTGATGATGATCTCACTTCAACTAAATCATCTTCTACTTCTATCAACTCTCATTCCCCTCATAAGGAAATCTTGGCGATGAACAAATCTCTTTATGACTCCCCTCAAATTTCTAAATCCACTTATGAATCTTTATCTCCTATTCATCATAAAGTCCTTTCCTCTAGGGATAAGGCTCTAATAAATTACACTCATCCCTCTTCTAAGAGTTCTTGTGACTTTTCTTCTTCAATTTTATACATGTTTTTGATCTCACTTATAGTTGAGCATTTAGCATGTCATATTCAAATACCTCATTCAGTCTATCATGTCTTTAAATAACATTAATGGCTATTATGTTGCTCATCATTATGTGACATTGGTAGCTCATTTACTGGGGGCTCATTGTCATTCATGATGGTACAATTTCAAGTGCAATCATATTTTTTGAAGCAACATAATAGCCTAATTTTTCTTGTTCCTATGGGGACAAGAGTGATTCCATACATCTCTTCTTTTGCTTATGTCCAAATCTCTCCCTAGAAGATTGTGTAAGTCCTTCTCATTGTCCTTATCCTTGGGAGGCCATGATCTTTCTAAGGATCCACTTTTTCCTATTTTGTGGATGGTGTGGACTTTATTACTTGATGTTATGCCTTGTACGCATTTGTTGTTGTTTGTTCAAGGATTCTCTCTTACAAGACGTGTAAGTCCTTGACTACAACCTCTTTTGCACTTGGTAAAATACATCCATATTGAATTCACTCTCCCAATTGGGTTAAAAAGAGCGTCATCCTTCATTAAGAAGCACTTTCACCTCACAAAAGAAGGAAGTATTGCATTCTTATTCTCTTCTTTGTCTTATTCTAGAAGATGTTATATTTGTCTAAGACAATTCCTCTTGGGGATAGGTGTCTTTTGTACAAAGATCTCTTCTCCTCTAAGGATCTCCTTTACACATACTACAGGATATCCCTTCTCAACTATCTTATCCTTGCTTAAAGAGTGTAAAACTCTCTTGCTTGGATCTATGACATTGTTGCATTTTTGGGGTATCTTCTTTTGTGATGAAGGTAGGTATCCTTGTTCTAATTTTCTTATGACATAAACATTACACTTTGGGTCATTCTTGGAACTAGAGCACAAACTCTTAGAGCGAGATTCACGTTTTTTTTGTACTATACATATACAGGTTGTAGCATACTCGGGCATAGACTCCTATGAGGTGCTTCTAACCTCCCTTACACACACATGCACGAGGTTGAGTTGAACTAGCAGCATAAGGCTAGACTTTCTCACTCTCCTCCCTTACATGGATCACCTAGATAGACTCTAGGGGCTAGTTTTCCATGTCCTTTTCCCATGGATCACCTAGACAAGATCTAGGGGCGAGAAGTCCATGTTTTCTCTCTCACTATTCTTCTCATGGATCACCAATGTGTGTATTCATGCTTTTTCCCTTTCTTTTCTTCTCTTTGCATTTTGTTTCCATTTACATCCTTCATCTTGTGTTAGAGAACTCTCAAATCCTCACACTCTTTGTTGTGTTGGAATTGAGATTTAGTCCTCTTTCTTACCAAAATGATTCTCCATTAGTTTTTGATCTCATATCAAATCTTCTTGTGAGCATTTGTCATCAATATTCTTTAACAATTTGAAGTGGTAAACATGATACCCTGTTTCAACTCGCTAAAATTAGCAAGCCGAAACAGGGGGGGCATATAGCTACCCTCGAATTTTCATCACCTTCCTTAGTAAGCATTAGGTGATTTTGTGATCTAACGTGTGTTTTGTAGGCTGCGGTTCCTAACTGTGTACTGCAGATACCGTTGGGGGCTTCGTTCGATAGACTTATGGATATATCCTTTTTCAAATAATGTTTACTTTTTTGTACTTTAGCTTCCATATGCACGTAGTGTTCATATGACCGCTAAAATGGGGGCTAAATGTAGCATCGTAAATTGTACGCACTTGCTAGGGTGGTACAATTTCACACCTAGTTTAGCACCCGCCTTGGCGCATTTTGCATTTTGCATCACATTTCCCCTTTAGCACTTAATTAATCAAATTAATTAGGTCTAAGGTTCTATTTTATCATCTCCTATATCATAAAGTTGGGCCCTTTCATTAAAGTGTGCCCCTTTCATTTTATTCCTCCAATACATCATTTAATCAAAAACCCTAATTAGGTCCTATTTTGAACTTGGGGGCTTGATTTCGGGGGTCAAAACATCTCGAAATCACCTGTAACTTCGGGATTCTCTCTAAAATTATCATATCCAACGGCCCTAAAAATTTGGTGAAAAGTTGTCGGGACCATGGCGCCCGGGGAGGACCATGGCGCCCGGAGTGCACATGGTCCCGGACATTTTTCCCGAAATTTTAGGAGCGCGATCCAATCATAAAATAAAGCTTAACCCCAAGAAATTGGCGGGATATTCAATCTCTAGGTCGGCCAAAAGTCGAAATTAAGACCTAGAGTTTCATATATAAGAGCTCTCTTTCTTCATTTGAAAGGATCCGAATTTTGTCTTTCAAGGACCTTCTATGCAGCGAAAGAGCAGATCTTTGAAGACTTCAACAACATTCAACATCCTTCTATCAAGCATTTATCAATTTCATTCATCCATTTAGGGCTTGGAAGACATTGAAGAACAATAGGAGATTACCGACTGAAGATTGGCTTGTACTCCTCCCTTGGGGGTTGGGTATGATTTCATGTTGTTTTCATGTCTTTGCATAAGCTTCAATATATCCTTTATTCATGCTTTAGATCACTTTGCATCTTGATTTAGAGCATTTACATTATCATTTACAAGCAATTAGGGTTTACTTTCTAGGTTGCTCTAGTTTGCTTTCTTGCATTTTAGGACCTTGCACACACACTAGGTCTGCACACACAATACATTTTACAATACAACTTGGCTATTGGTGGAGGTGGAAATCACCGAAGCGGGGGTTTGACTAAGGCAAAACCCTATATAGCCGCCCACCACACCTTTTCAGATATAAGTGCAGGTTTCAGAATTCGGACGACGCTGCAAGTTACAGATCCGGAAGAAGCAGACACTTCACACCAAATCTCAGAGCAAAAGACTAGGACAGGGGTGTGGGGTGCCCTGGTCCTGCTAGGACAGGGGCGCTGGGTGCCCTGGTCCTTCTGACAACAGTTTTCAGCATTTTTGACAGCTTTACAAAACAACAGTTTCCGGAGCAGTTTCAGGGGCAGAATCAGGACAGTGGCACCCGCGCCCCCAGCCTGAACATTTTCAGTCATATTTTTACTCCGGGTACGCATTTGCATTCTTGTTTTGTCCTTGTGTTTACAGCTTTCCATTGTTTAAGTTCAATTCTGTAATCTCATTATTGGTTCATACTTGCACTTTGGGGTTAGGGATTGAACTTGCATCATTTTATCTTTCAATTACAACAAAGGAATAGAAATCCTAATAGGTAGCCCATGGCTCTCTCTTCCACAAAAAGAAGTAGCCAATTGTGTGATACCTCTAGGCTCTTTCGTATTCCACAAGTGTGTGGTTGAAAGTGAGATTAGGGCATGTTTGCTTAGTGTCACTTTTTCTCCTACACAATATGTAAATATATAATAATTAATAATTAATAAGCTCTACCTTTTCTTTAAGTTGATAAGGATTTATAAGGAATATTATCTAAAGTTTATAAAGTGCAACTATAGTGCATTGAACATAACATCTAGCAAATTTATTTTCTTATTTATTCACATCTCTTTCATTACACCAACTTGTAGAGTAAGCTACAAGTTGGTGTAATGAAAGAGATGTGAATAACTAAGAAAATCAATTGAGAACCCCATAGTTCCTTCAATTATTTTGGTGGTTTGAAGCAGGGGGATCCTTTATCCCCCAATCTCTTCATTTTTATGGTGGAGGCTTTGGGGAGAAATTTCGTGTTGGCTACAAAATGGCGCTATTAAGGGTATCAAATCTTCTTTAGCTCCCTTTGTGATTTCTCACCAATAATTTATGGATGACACCCTTCTAATGGGTGAGGCTTCTATTGCAGAGGCTAAGGGTTGGAAGACCATCCTCTCTGATTATGCCATTTATTTTGGTCAAAAAATCAATTTGGACAAAAGTGCTCTCTATTCTATGATCATCAACCAACCTCTCTAGAATAGGATTAGAAATATTCTTAAATGCAAGATTTTCTCATTTACCTTCTATATTCTTGGGTCTCCCTCTCACCATTGGTAAGGTGGATGATTTAGTTTGGGTGGATCTTCTTGAAAGAATCCAGAGAAAATTGGTTGGCTAGAAAGAAGCGGTCCTTAGTAGTGCCAGTAATCTCCATCTTCTAAAAGCTTCTTGGCAGAGTACTTTGATTGACCTTCTGTCTCTCTTTCACATTCTTGTTCCCTGGGATAAGAAGTTGGAACAAATCTAAAGGAGATTCCTTTGGGCTAGTGTGGAACAATGAAATAGAATGTCTGTCGTGGATTGGCAGAAAGTCTTCTATATGAAACATGCTAGGGGATTAAGTGTCAGAGGATCACGGTCCCTTAATGAAGCCTTATTGGTGAAGATAACTTTGAGACTTATATCTAGATGTGTGAAGTGGGCCTTGGTGATGGTAGACAAGTATCTAAATGGAAGAGATTTGACCATCATGCACTCAAATGTTGTGCCTAGATGATCTAATATCTGGAACAATCTTCTCAAGACCCGTGACCTGCTCTCTAAAGGTTTGATTTGGCAACCTAGCAATGGTCAAAACATTTGGATCTAAAAAGAATTGTGGATCTCCCCATCCCCCTTGAATATCACCCTATTTGTGTGGTGGTTGAAGTTTATTTTTTCACCTTGGGACCCTTCTTTGTGATTACGGGGTCCCACATTCTTCACTAGTGGTGTGGAAATTTAAAGTCCATGACTTTACCCAATAGAATAAGTGTGTGGTGGAAGAGCTTTTTAGAATAATTAATACTATCAAATTTTATAGGAGAGATGATGAGGATGTGCTAGTCTAGGCACCCTTGAAAGATGCAAATTTCATGATTAAATCAAGCTTTGAAATCTCCTTGCCTTCCTCGATGCCCATATTCAAAGGCAACTACACATGGAGAACAAAGACTATGCCCAAGGTCTATTTTTTCTCGTGGACATTCTGTTAAGGAATAATTCTATGGATTACCTTAAGAGGTGTGGCATCTAGTTGGCCAAGAGATGTGTGCTATGTGAAAATAATGAGGAAAGTATTAAACACATTTTGTTCCATTGTCCCTTCTCCTAGAATGTCAGGTAGAAGATTGCTAGAATATTTCTCCTTAATTGGGTTTAGAATTATGCTACTAGGGATAATATAATTTGTGGGTATGTACCTCCCCATTATCCTCTTTCTTTGGAGTTGTGGAGGCAAACTTTTTCTCACACAAGATGGAGTTTATGGAAAGAGTGCAATAAAAAATTTTTTAGGGAAAGAAGATGTGGATGGGAGAAATTAACTAGTAGGATTATATCTAATGTCAAGGAGAATATGGTTTGTTTTGTGAAGTCAAAACATTCTCACCCTCCGCTTCCTCTAGACTAGACGATTGCTAGATCTTGGGACATGAAGCCAATCCTTTCTGGCTTCATTGTCCCTCCTATTAGTTTTTGTTATGCTATCAAATGGACACCTTGTGCCCCAACACCAATTGGTTGAAGGTGAATTTCGACGGGTCTTCTCGTGGCAACTTGGGTTGGGTAGGAGAGGGTAGAGTGATTAGAGACTCATGTGGAAGCCTTGATGGGGTGAACTTTTTACTGAAATTATACATTTTTAAGAAAATATAATGATTTAAGCTTTAAGAGGTCCCATTTGAAGTAATTAATTGAAGAGATTTAGATCAAAGGTCCTTATATCAAATTTTCTTTGATAGAACCTCTCTACTTCTAAATCATACTGTAAAGCGGAAAATCGCGGTCGAACCCTAGTTGGTCTCCCCTCTTCTAACTCCAAGGAGAGAGAAGGGAGGTTCGCTAGGATTCGATGGGTTTTCACTTAGGGGGAAGACTTTACATTCAAAAGAGGGGTTGAAACTCATAAGATCCAATCCCACACAATGTAAGGTTGGATGCTAAATGAATTTCAAGGGTTTGGAAAGCAAAGCTACCCTCTTTTGTAAAGAATGTTGATTAAGGAAATTAAGCTAAGGATGCATAGAAAGTCATAAAGATTCGCTTATAAACTGAGTTTAGGTTATAGGATGAAGCTGCGGACCTGGAATTAGCAGTAAAATGTCGATACGGCGCTGTCCTGCAAATTTGAGCAAAAGTTGTCAGGACGATGGCGCCCGGTGCCACGGTCCTCCGAAAAATCCGCGAAACGAAGGGGGATCTGTTCGTCTCTGCACAAGGATTCCAGATCTTCAATTTCAGCCACGTACCTGCAACCTACACACAGAAAAGCGAAGACGATTGGGGGGTTAGGGATTAGGGGTTTGCCTTTAGGTCAAACCCCGGTTTTGGAATTAACCAAGAAATGAGCAAGAGCTGTAAATGTAAATGACTGTAATGATAAACAAGTACTAATAGCTTGTTCTAAGAATGTTTGTATCCTTATGTGCAAAGGTTTAGATGTTGTATGTTGTATGTTGTATGTTGTATGTGATCTCCTCTTCAATGGTTGAATCCTTGTCTTGAATGCAACACTTAGCCTTGAATGGAGACTTGAAATGATCAATTGCTTGAAAGAATGCTTGAATGCCTGAATGCTTGAGTATAGTTTCCACGCCTTTTTCCATCATCATATCGAATGAAAGAGGAAAATGTAGTTTATATACTTGTCATTTAGGGCTGATAGACTGATTTTCCCGACCTTAGGCCGACCAGGGAAGTATATTTCCAAATTGCAATCAAAAAGACCCGATATCACTTAGGAAACCGGGCCCAAAATAGGACCCAGGGACCAGGGCGCTGGGCGCTTTGGTCCCACCTCCCGGGACATCAGGGTGCAAGGAGGTTCAGGCCAGGGTGCTTGAAAAGTGCAGTTTTCAGTGTCGTGAGCGAGTTTTGGGGTCTCCATTCAGGTTGCATGTTGTGTCGCCATCGTGAAGACCGAAATGCAGTCGAAATTGCAAGTGTCGCAATTTTAGGATGCTACATTTAGCCCCCACTTTAGCGGGAGTATGTATGCTCATACTTCTGGTAAAGTACAAGGAAACAACGTTGAAAGACTTTCACCACGTCAAGGAGGCAAGATACACCAAGCCCCCAGTGGACTAA
The DNA here is from genome assembly GCF_030272615.1 of Cryptomeria japonica. Classification (NCBI taxonomy): domain Eukaryota; kingdom Viridiplantae; phylum Streptophyta; class Pinopsida; order Cupressales; family Cupressaceae; genus Cryptomeria; species Cryptomeria japonica. The sequence continues at coordinate 496,785,090 of NC_081412.1, read as the reverse complement.
GGATCTTACAACTTCGATTGACAAAGTAAAAGGGAAGATCACGAGGGAGAACCATGACTGTCAGTAGTAAGGCTCCCTCACTATGAGTCATGCAAAAGAAATACCAAAAATCTTCAAGACAAAGCTAAGTTTGCCAAGAAATTTTCAAGTATCTTTGAAAGGATAGACAGGGTGTATGCCCCCCTACGTTAAAGCGATCGCACACGCCTCAACGGGGGTGATTGTTTTAACGTAATGATACACATAAGAAATAAGAAAGGAAAAAGGAGCACGTTATCGCAAGGATTTAGCCCCCAAGTGTGAGATAAGCCCAAGGATAATAGACACAAAACACAAAGCACGAGGTGACTTCGCTTTCCTCGGGGTCAGTATGCTGTATGATAAGTCATGTATATATCATATGTATGTATGCATAATTGTTCTTCATTCCCCAATCAAGGAAGGTCACCTAGAAGAAGGGAACACATGTGTCTTTTGAGTCAACATGAGAGAGATCGAGAGATCTCAATGCTTTGCATCGTCCTCAAGTAGACAACACTAAGGATGACAAATAGAAGAATGAGAATAACATATAGAAGAAGTAACAAAAGAGAGGGGGAGAGAGTCTGCTATGCTAATGTAACTAGTCTAGGATGTCATCTACCCCCCGATCTTGCTGATCAATGTTTCGGGAAGGCAGGGAACACACTAGAGGAGGAACATCCAACACAGCAGATGGAGCTATCACAAGATCCAAACAAGGGCTATGTTCATGTTCCAAGCCACATTGTTCTTGTCTAGGAGCTAGGATAAGTGCTTTAGAAAATTCATTAGATAAATGGTTATCAACATCAACAAGTTCATATTCACTATCAGAAGCAAGAGGAGTAATATTTTCATCTATATCATCATCAAGATTTATAAAAATAGGATCTTTAACTCGCACAGGATCAAGACCATCATGCATCTTATGTTTAGGAGATTTAGGCTCAATATCCAGCTGAGGAGAAAATGGAATAATGCTTGTTGAAGGTGTTTGTGGAGATTGCAAAGTTTGAGAAGCAGCTGCTTGAGCCCTAAGACGACGCTTTCGTCGACGTTCCCGTGCAGAATGATTACGTCTAGTCTTAGTAGGAAGTGTAGAAGATAGAGGAGGAGGAATGTTCTCATCCCTATCACTTGGGTGTTTAGGTTGTGGTCTCTTAAGCTGGATAATAGGAGAAGAAGAAGGTCTCTTCTCTCTATAGAAGGCAGGAGGAGGAACTGCTCCATATAAAGGAGGAGTTTTTGGTTTAGGAAGAAGACCAAGTCCATCATGACGAGGAGGTATAGGTCTACTTTTAGAAGATTTATTAGGCATAGACATAGTCACATCCATGGGGACGGGTTGGGAATCTTCTTGAGGAAAGACATTAGTTTTGTCTTTCAAAGGAAGAATTTCCTTCTCAAGAATGATAGGAATGTCAAGTTTAGGTGCTCTAGGTTCACTTAGAGATAGGATCATATCTGTTTTCCACTTTTGATAAGATTTGAAAAGATGATCACTTCGCGGAGGAAGAGATTGAAATTGTTTAGGCCAAAAGTAATCAATAGGAACACTAGAGGTTCTTTCAGCTGGTTTAAAGAGACTATGATTGACAGTAACAATTTCACCATTATGGGGAAATTTCAAACACTTATGAATAGGAGAAGCAATAGCTTTCATGGAAGATAGCCAAGGATAGCCAAGCTTCACACGAAATTGTTCGGAAGATGGAATAATAGCAAAGTTCACATCAAGAGATTTGTTATGGACCTCAATGGGCAATGTAATAGAACCAATTGCAGGAGAAGAAAATGCATCAAATAATTTCACAATCACATTTGTTTTGTCATAGATCACTTGATTCAATTGCAAAGTAAAAAGAAATTCTTCAGTAATAACATTAACCATGCACGAAGGATCAATAAGCACTCCACGGCAAGGCATATTCTTGACTTTTGCAACTATGTATAAAGGACCATCAGGTGCCCTAATGGTTTCGCTAGAATCAAATGTGATGGAAGGTTCTTTAGGGTTTTCTTGCTGCTCTACAAAGTTAATCACATTCGGAGTCATAGACACAAGACCATCAGATGAGAAAGAGGAATCATTAGCCTCAATCACATTAGAAGTATGAGAAGTATGAGAAGGTAATGGATCAGTAAAAATCTGAAGATTTTGGTTAGGAGGAGCTACAGATGTGTTGCCTTTATCATTTACTCCAGAAACAGAAATAGTATTATTATCAATCAAATCTTGAATTTTACCCTTTAGAGAAAAACATTTTTCAGTATCATGCCCAGGCTGACGATGAAAGTGACAAAAATCTTTGTGATCAAAATAAGGTGAAGTAATCTTTGCAGGATCAATTTGTCTTATAGGAGGAAGGGTAAGCACATTTTGTCCCAATAACTTATTCATAATATCATGCAATGATTCATTCAAAGGAGTATACTTTCTTTCTTTCTTGAAAAATTTAGAAATAGGAGGCATACCTGATGCTGCATTCACATTGTTGTTGATGATGTTTTCATTGAATTTGATGGAATCTCTGTTCGGTTTAAACTTCCCAAATGGTTGTTGACTGCTATCACCCTTATCACTCGGAGCCATAGGATGTGATTGTTCCATTTGACTCACAGTCAGTTGATAATTGTGAAGAGTGGCGCACAACTGTTGGAAAGAAGTAAACTCAGAAAACAGAAGTTTGTCTCGAATATCTTTTTGCAAATTAGAAATAAAGATTCTTTGAATATCATTATCAGGCACTGGAAAAGAAATTTGAGCATACAAATGCTTATATCTACCAATGAAATCAGTCACTTTTTCTTTAACACCTTGTTTACAATGCATTAAATCAATCAAAGTAACTTTAGGACTTATATTGTTTTGAAATTGTTGAATGAAAGCATTTGCAAGTTGTTCGAAAGAAGTAATAGAATAAGAAGGCAACGAGCAATACCATTGTAGGGCTTTGTCTCTTAATGTTCTAGTGAACAGTTTTGCAAGCAACCTTTGGTCATAAGCAAAATCAGTACATATTGTTTGAAAAGTCTTAACATGTGTTAGAGGATCTCCTTTACCATTATAAAGCTCCAAATGCGGGATTTCAACATGCTTAGGAGGAATAGCTCGAACAATGTCAAGAGAAAGTGGGCTCGCAACATCAAATGTGGGCACACTAAACTTAGATTGATTCATAGAGGCAATTTGTTGCTGTAAAGAAGAGACAGTTTGTGCAAGATTATTAATGGTAGCTTCAGTCGAAGAGTTCATATTGGGTGTGTTAGATTGAGATGGAGGTGTGATGTTATTGAAAGATGGTAAAGAGTAAGGTGGTGGGACCCTATGATAGTCAACCATAGGGGATGATTGGATAGGAGGAACACTACAAGGAGGAATGGAATGGTTAAATGAATTGCCCCTTTGCGTCATGTTCATTTGTGAAGATGTAATAGGAACACTTATTGAAGGAATGAATGAAGAAGTCGGATTAAATGAAGGAATAGGGTTAATTGAAGAAGGAGGATTGCCCCCATGACTGGTAGTCATAGGAGGAATGTCTTGTATAGAGGTAGCCATGATGTTTGATGTAAAGGTAGGTAAACTAGCAATAGAAGTGGTCAAAGGAATAGAATGATTGACTTGTGTAGGAGGTTGTGTATAACCTAAAGATTCAGCACAACTCTTCATAGGCATCACATTCGAATTCACAATGTGTGAAATACCACGCAAAACATCAATTCCATTCTTATCATTTTGAAGCATACGTTTTAGACCCTCAATTAAAGGAAGAGCTTGACTATCGGGATACTCATGAGACATCCATTGGTGAAAATCGTCAAATTGGTTATCCAATTTGGAAAGTTGTTCAACAGAAACTTCATGGGGAGCTTCTTCATCATTAGGAGGATTAGAGGAATTACCCATGTCCTCGTTAAAAAGACTACTCAAATTAGGTTCCATCTCCTCAGTAGTTAAACCTCGGAAAGACTTAATTCTACGGCTTCGTCTAACGGGAATAGTGTAAGTAGGGCTTATTGTTGTAAAACTCATGCACTAGAGAGAGAGAGAAGATTTTGATCTTAGAGGTAGCAATTTTCAGTAAAACCAGCCAATCTTCCAGATTTAAGCTGTTAAATACAATCACAACAGTCTCCCGAAATTTCGGAAAAAATGTCCGGGACCGTGGCGCTCGGAGTGCAACACGGTCCCTGCAACTTTTTTCGAAATTTGCAGGGATGAAAGCTATGATGATTTTAGAGCTAATCTGAAAAAATTGAGGGATTTTACGATCTGTAGATAGGCCAAATTAAAGTTGCAAATTCAAAATTGAACCCTATCAAGATTGTCGAAAAATGCAAAATTTGAATTTTGAAAAAGAGAGGGAAACTGAAATTTTGAATTTTATGATTTTAGAGGGAATGTCAAGAGCAATGCAAATTTTGAAATTTGAAAAATTGACTCAATTTCACGCAAAATTCAATTTTGAAAGCGGAAATCAAAGTTGTTGTAATTAGGCACTTAATTTCAAAAGTCACAAAATGCAAATATTTGAATAAAGCACTGAAATTTCGAATGAATGCAAATACAATTTTCAGATCTAAGACAGTAAGAACACAATTTTGACACAAAATTTCAGTTTCGATAATTTTTGAAAGATTAGGAGCCTTAGACCAAGCAATCACAAGACCAACTTTGACTGTAATTTTGAAAGTGTTATAATTGACAAAATCAGCCAAAATTCTGGATTTTAGCAGGAAAATACAGCAAGATCTCGCTCCCGAAATTTTGGAAAAAATGTCGGGGACGATGGCGCTCGGAGTGCAACACGGTCCTCGCAACTTTTTTCCAAATTTTCAGGGATGAAAGATATTGTGATTTTATTGCGGAATCCAAAGTTACAGCTGATTTGGAGATGTTTTGATCGGTCAAATTGTCGGACAAAGGTTGAATCAAGAGGGTTTCAAAAATTAGGGTTTTGACTTTTAACCACTTAATTTTCAGAATTAAAGCACAAATATGAATTGATAATTTGTAATAGAAGGACAGATCTGAAACAAGCATTAACATTTAGACATTTCGCAAGTTTAATTACTAAAAAGAAATTTTAGGGTTTTAATGCAATCACCTCTAAAACTTTGCAAAAGATCAAACATGGAAATGTAATCAATTTTTTCAGATCTAAGCATGAAAAATCAGAAAGGATGTTCACGTCGGGTTCACCAAAATGTAAAGTGGAAAATCGTGGTCGAACCCTAGTTGGTCTCCCCTCTTCTAACTCCAAGGAGAGAGAAGGGAGGTTCGCTAGGATTCGATGGGTTTTCACTTAGGGGGAAGACTTTACATTCAAAAGAGGGGTTGAAACTCATAAGATCCAATCCCACACAATGTAAGGTTGGATGCTAAATGAATTTCAAGGGTTTGGAAAGCAAAGCTACCCTCTTTTGTAAAGAATGTTGATTAAGGAAATTAAGCTAAGGATGCATAGAAAGTCATAAAGATTCGCTTATAAACTGAGTTTAGGTTATAGGATGAAGCTGCGGACCTGGAATTAGCAGTAAAATGTCGATACGGCGCTGTCCTGCAAATTTGAGCAAAAGTTGTCAGGATGATGGCGCCCGGCGCCACGGTCCTCCGAAAAATCCGCGAAACGAAGGGGGATCTGTTCGTCTCTGCACAAGGATTCCAGATCTTCAATTTCAGCCGCGTACCTACAACCTACACACAGAAAAGCGAAGACGATTGGGGGGTTAGGGATTAGGGGTTTGCCTTTAGGTCAAACCCCGGTTTTGGAATTAACCAAGAAATGAGCAAGAGCTGTAAATGTAAATGACTGTAATGATAAACAAGTACTAATACCTTGTTCTAAGGATGTTTGTATCCTTATGTGCAAAGGTTTAGATGTTGTATGTTGTATGTTGTATGTTGTATGTGATCTCCTCTTCAATGGTTGAATCCTTGTCTTGAATGCAACACTTAGCCTTGAATGGAGACTTGAAATGATCAATTGCTTGAAAGAATGCTTGAATGCCTAAATGCTTGAGTATAGTTTCCACGCCTTTTTCCATCATCATATCGAATGAAAGAGGAAAATGTAGTTTATATACTTGTCATTTAGGGCTGATAGACTGATTTTCCCGACCTTAGGCCGACCAGGGAAGTATATTTCCAAATTGCAATCAAAAAGACCCGATATCACTTAGGAAACTGGGCCCAAAATAGGACCCAGGGACCAGGGCGCTGGGCGCCATGGTCCTGGAGGACCAGGGTGCTAGGCACCCTGGTCCTGAGGGACCAGGGCGCTGGGCGCTCTGGTCCCACCTCCCGGGACATCAGGGTGCAAGGAGGTTCAGGCCAGGGTGCTTGAAAAATGCAGTTTTCAGTGTCGTGAGCGAGTTTTGGGGTCTCCATTCAGGTTGCATGTTGCGTCGCCATCGTGAAGACCGAAATGCAGTCGAAATTGCAAGTGTCGCAATTTTAGGACGCTACACATACTTGCAATGGAATCTCCTTTGCTTCTCTTAAATACTGATGAAAAACCAATTTTACATTAGCTTTTGGGTGGTCAAATGAATTCATTTAGAAGTTTTTTATTTATAAGTATTTAGTCCTTATTATAAGCTTTCCAAAGGGTATAATTTTTAATATATTTAATTTCACTAATATATTTTTATTTTATTTCTTATGAATGTAGGTTTTTCACCGAACATGAACTTCTTTGTTCAATGCATTGGGAAAAATAGTAAACTAATTCAAAAAAATTGTAAAAAATATCTATACCCTAGGTATTAATGTCTTATTTCTAAAAAAAAAGATAAAAATTAATTTTAATATATATAGAAGAAGTTATGTGATCAAACGTACACCTATATCTAAATTATAATTAGTCAGACTTCAAAACTTAATAAAATGATAACTGTTTAACACATCATTATCAAACCAATTGCATGCCCTAGTTATTGATGTTATAAACTAAAATTAAAAATAATTAAGTTTTTATCATTTATAGAAAAAAAGTTATGCGTTTCGGGATGCACATCATTCTTAAAAAGAGTTGTTTGTTGTAAAAAACTACTTTTTGAGGGAGATGGAAAAATCAATAAAATTTTATTCAAAAAAAATGAAAAAATATATTTAGAATCTAAAAATAAGATGTTACAAATCACTAGTCCACATCATCTTTAAATTCTTAACAGTTTAAAAGTTATATGTGTCAGAAAGTGAAGGTTTTTTTCAAAATGTTGATCTAAGTGTCAAAGTTGGTCAAAAAGTGGGAACTAGTATTGTGAGTTCACCACTCATCCTTGCCTATGTCAAATATTGGAATCCAAAATTCGAGTGTGGTTGAAGTGGTAGTGGTTTATCACGGGGCTAATTATGGCTAGGGAAAAGGGGCTTAGACACATTATTATTGAAGGCGATTCTGAAAATACAACTATGATACTTAAAGGGGGGGCTAAACTAGACTGGAAATCTAACTCTCTCATCACCAAGTGTCGTGGTCTCCTTTCTACCCATAGAGATGCTAGGTTCTGCCATGTGTGGCGAGAAGGCAATTGTGTGATAGACAAGTTGGCTAGGTTAGGTGTGTATGTTTAATAATTTTGAAATCTAGATTCACTTGCACAAAACCCCAATAGAGGCTTGTGCCATGATTTTGAAAGACGTCTATTAATGATGAATAATGCCAATGTTGCCTTTTTGGTACTAACCTTTCTCATCTTTTCCTTTCCTTGTTGGTTAAGGTGGCGATACTTAATTTTTTTTGGTACAACCTACCACTGTATCCCTCAGGCTTGTCGCTTTCTCAACCTAGTTTCCTTTTCTATGGATATGGGTGGTGATTTGATTCAGACCAAACCTGATGAACACTTAGATTTTAAGAATAATGGGGAGCTTTGGAATAAGGTGATTCAAGGTAATCTCGATACCTATGTGGAGAGAATGAACAACCACGATCCAAAGCTCTCTACCACCATCGTTCATGACTGGGATAGTAGTGATGTGAATATTGGTAGTGCCACCTTTGTGGTTTTTGCAGACACCATTGTGAAGGTGACTAACTTGGCCCTTAATGGCATTTCCTTCCCCCAAAAGACTAAAGATAGTTATAAAGAGGAGTTTGATCATTTATTTGAACTTGGGGAAGGGGTTTCTACAATTCAAAGTGATTATAATAGGGGGGGACTTCTAGGAATTTGGAAGGAGGTAGTCCTATTGTTCATGAAGTACTTCACCCTAGAAGGAAGGAAAAGGAGGCTCCATCTGCAGATCTTTACCATGTTAAATAATGTCCTCCATAAGGTAACAATCAATTTTCCCTTATGGGTTATGTCCTCTTTGTCTCGAACTATTTCTAAAGCCATTGTTAAGGGTAAACCCCCTCTCCGTCAAGGCCTTTTTCATAGATTGTATGATTTACACCTGACTTTATCCCCTTCTAGTGGGGCCCTTTCTATTGATATTGGGTCCACCTATGATCCCAATTTATATATGGATCTTATTGTTACTCCCTCTAATTCTGGAGAAGTGTCTCATTCAGGTTCTAAAATACCCACTAGGAAAAACCCTACTAGAATGGCCAAATTTAAGGTCATTTCCACCACCAAAAAGGACTAGGATGTGGATACTCACTTGAAATGCAATAGAATGTGGAGATTATTGAAGACTTTATCTCTGAGTCTCTTTCCTCAAATGATTTGGACTCCTCGGACACCATGGGGTAATATTGGTCCCCTGCTAAAATTGTTGCTAACCTTAGCCCTCCCCCAAAAAACTTGCTTCCTTTGCTATTACCAAACCTACAAACTCTATTTTTCTTCTTACTAAAATTATGAAGGACCTACATGAGGATGAACAAATATAAGATAACTTGTTAAAATGGCTCTTTGTGCAGATGAATATGGCCATCAAAAGGATCAATTGGCTAGAGGTGATAGTTGAGGTGGAAGCCATTGCTAACACTTGGGTAAACGATTTCGATGAGGACAAAGTTTGGAGAACTGCCAATGATCTTATTGGCATCATGGGGTAGTGGGATAAGGTGGGTGGAAGGATCGATGATATAGACTCCAAGATAAATATGGAAGGGATGAAGGTCAAGGTGGAAGAGGTCGAGTAAACCCATAAGGCCCTTAAAAAGAAAACTGAGGAGGTCAACCTTGCTTGTAGGAATGCGGCTAGTAAGCACAATGACTCCCTACAAGCTATCAAAGACGAGATGGAGAGGAAAAGGGCAAAGAAAATAAAATGCATGGAGTCCTTGACCATAGGCTCTAGCTCCACTACATGTTTGGTTAAAGCCACCCCTAATTTTGTATTGTCTCCTTTGGCTCTGGTATTGATTTCAGTAAAAAAGAGTCTTTTTTAAAAAAAGTTCATAGTTTGTGCCAAGATTGGTAGGAAAAGGGCACCCCCATGTACTAGACCATCTCTTTGTATCTCTGGTGGGTTGTGTAAAGATGTAAATTATTCTATATTCAAATAAGACATAACATACTCTCTATTCTTAAATAAACTCATAAATCAGTTAATAATGAGTACATGTTCTTAGAAATAAATTAATGCAACCTAACATGCATTTCCAAAAAATCTTAGCATCTACCATGCATGTTTAATAATTATTTTATCAAATGGTATCTCATTATGCATTTTCCTATATGGCTATTCAAAAGAAAGATTCAAACAATTTCATTATAACATGGATTGTATCAATCTAACTCTATTCTAATCTACTTCATAAAATTTGAATTAATTTATGACACACTTACTTTCATTTCTAAATGCATAACAACCAAGGAATCAAATTAGAGCCTACCTCCTTTTATCTTGATACTGATTTGGGGTGATTGACTCACTTTCCTTGCCCAAATCTGCCTGCTTCTCTCCTTCTAGACTCTTCAATAAACTTCTTATCGCTCTTCTCTTCTCTATCTGTCATTTCCTCTATCAATACTATTCTCTATATCCTCACTATTCTTGCATCTCTTTTCTTCTCTATTCTTTCTTCTCTTGTCATTCTTGTTGTTTTCTATTGAGCCTACACTGTTATTTATCCTATTCTCATCCTACATTGGCTTCTAATCTTTTGGCTTTTACTTAGCCATCTCTATGACACCATTGTTAGTCATTAAGCTCTTTGAGTTCTAAATGGTTTAGAACTCTTATGAATTACATACATGTTGACTAAGCCCTGCATCTTTTGTTTTACACAATTAATAGAACTGCTCACCTCTACTCCACATCTACCTATCTTCTTCAACTTAAGTAGGGTTTGCTTAACAACAAGTGCTAGACATTAATGTAGATCCACTTACCTCACGATCTTTGCTGTTTGGTAGATGACACGATTTGAAGTCTTTCAACCTCCTCTCCTTACCCATCGATAGCACACAAACTTTGTTTTAATCTTAAACACTTAAGTGTTTGTCATTTGCATCATTACCACTATCTATCCAAGTCCACCATCTTATCCCTATTGATGGAGATTGACCTGTCAACTCAAGTCTGTCGATTGACCACCCTCAGTCCATCGACTTCTCTACTGTTCACTGGAAGTCATGGTGCCAAGTTGACCACCGTTCATCGGTTCCTCACTAACTGTCGCTGACTTAAGTCTAAGACTTAAACCCACCACCTTTCATAATATTATATATATATATATATAAATATATATAATAATTGACTATTTTATATATTACATGTTCATATCAAAGGAAGTTTAACGTAAAAAGTCATTACAAATAATATATATAATTTAAATTTTGCATATGTATATTCATAAATACATTTCTTTGAATAGACAAGTTTATATAATGATAAAGTAATCACTTAAGCGTAATTTAAAATAAATACACATAATTCATAGCCAGCTTCGTATATATATATATATATATATATATATATATATATATATATATATATATATATATATATATATATATATATGTATGTATGTATATATGTATGTATGTATATGTATATACATATACATACATACATATATACATACATACATATACATATATACATATGTATATATATATATGTATATATGTATATATGTATATATGTATGTATGTATATATGTATATATGTATGTATGTATATATGTATATATGTATATAAATATACATATATACATATATGTATATATATGTATATATATGATTGAATTCGCAGTTATCTAACTGACATGCACATGAAATTCGTATAATTGTAACAAAACAATCATTAATAAAATTACATTCTCTTATACTAGGAACATTAAATCATCCTTTATAAAGAACGTTAAATCATTAAATCACTTAACTCTTTTTGAAAATATCAAACTAATTTTCACCCTCATAGATGAAATAAATTTAAAAATTGCCATTACTCATAAAATTTTATTTCTAATTCAAAATCATGCATCAATGAAACCATAATTGCATAAACATAACTTTTCTACTGTGGTGTGTGAGATTCCTGTAATCTATCAAAGTCCATGAGCTAAGACAACTCTACTTGAGCCCTGTTCTCACCTTCATTTATGTTCACCTGTCCCTGCATCACTTGCACTCAATAGCTTATCAGTAATGACGATCCCCAATAAAAATAACACTCACCATGTAATTGCATTCACATGAGTAAAGTAACATAAATTATTCCATAAGATTTGCATACAAACCACATTATCGTCGCAATAAAAGTTCATATCCATTACAATTTTAATTCATAAATGAAAAGAATACATTATTTTCCTGATAACATAATTACTGAAAATACAGTTCGTGACATCCTTCCCCACTTGGAAGAGACATCATCCCGATGTCTTATTATCCATCAATAAGCACATAGTAATTCTACCTCATATAATGTTAACCATACATCAAAGTCTCAAATATAAATAATAACCACAACATACATGCTATCCGAGTTCACATCATGAAAATCAAAATCATTGTTCCAAGGTATCTCATGTAATAAGAAATTACTTTTCTAAGAAAGCAAATGAGGAAAATGATGGTCAATCATCTCAACATCCTCCCATGTTGCACTATCCTCAGAATATTGGTCCCACTGGACCTTATACTGAGTGAAATCTCTACTACATAGCTTCACGCTACGTTGATCTAGGATTCAGATGGGCTCCACTAGCACCACCCCTAGATCGTGCAAATGTAAAGATCGCCAATCAAGAATATGAGATGCATCAACATGATAAGGTTTCAACAAAGAAACATGGAACACATTATGGATTTGAGCTAGAGCAGGTGGTAAAGCTAATCTATAAGCAACTGGATTAATAACTTCTAGCACACCAAAGGCTCCCCCATATCTTGGTGCCAACTTTGATGATTTTCCAAATGAGATAGAGCTCTTATGAGATTTTACTCTAAAAAAGACTTTATCTCCTACAACAAATCGTCTGTAAGTCCTGTTTCTGTCAGCAGAACTCTTTTGTCTATTAGCTTCCTCATTCAACCTACTCTTGATCAACGTCATTTGCTCATCCATTTCCTTGATTAAATCAGGGCCAATGATGACCCTATCTTCCACTCTATCCCAACTAATAGGTGTGCGACACTTTCACCTATAGAGTGCTTCAAAAGGTGTCATCCCTAAAGATGCATGAAAAGAGTTGTTATATGCAAATTCAACCAAAGGCAAATAATCCTCCCACTTGTACTGCTGATCCATGCAATACATTCGGAGAAGATATTCTACAACCTGATTAACCCTTTCCGTTTGGCCATCAGTTTGAGGATGATATGCTAAACTAAAACTCAATCTAGTTCCCAAAGATGCATTTAATGTTATCCAAAATCTAGATGTCATCCTAGTATCCCTATCTGAAATTATGGTTTCCGGTACACCATGTAACCAAAATATTTCTTGCACAAATTTATTTGCAAGAACAAATGATCTATCCTTGAGATTTACAGATATGAAATGCGCAACTTTTGTCTACTTATCCACCACTACTAAGATGGTGTCATGCTTATTTCTGCTCATAGGTAATCCTTGGATAAAATCCATACTGATTACTTACCACTTATACTCTAGTAGAACTTGTTGAAATAAAAGTCCTGCTAGATGAGCATGCTCAACTTTCACTCATTGACATTCCAAACATTGTGCCACATACTCAATTACCTCTTTTATGAGTTTAGGCCAAAAATACAAAGATCTCAAGTCAGCTACCATCTTTGTTACTCCAGGGTGTCCTGAATAAGGTGTGTTGTGCACCTCATGCAATATTAACTTCCTTAATTCTTCACTTTCAGGAATGTACATTCTTCCTTGGTACCTTAAAATACCATCAGGTTCTAACTTATAGCAATCATAACGATGATCTGAAGGATCTTCTCCCAAGGCTTCCTTAACCCTTAGGTAATGCTTGTCTTCATAAATATTCTACAACAATTGTTGCTTCAATTTTGTCCTCGTAGTCACCATAGCAGAGAGATGTCTTCTTTTGCTCGGAGAATCAACTACCCAATTTTCCTTTCCTTTGATATATTCAATACAAAATTTATACCCACTTAGGAATTTAAGCCACCTTCTTTGTCTTTCATTAAGGTTAGGCTATGTAAAGATATATTTTAGTCATAAGTGATCTATTTTTAGCTAAAATGGCTTCCCTAAAAGGTAATGTCTCCACATTTGTAATAAATGAACAATAGCTAGAATCTCTAAGTCATGTGGTGCATAATTTAATTCATATTGCTTCAGTTTCCTAGAATCAAAAGCAACCCCCTTTCCTTCCCGCATTAACATTGCTCCCACACCTTCACCTGAGGCATCTATAATCACTATAAAGTGTCCATTGGGATCTGGTATAGTCAAGACTGGTGTAGTTGTCAATTTCTGCTTCAAGAGCTGAAATGACTCTTCACACTTCTGAATCCACTCAAATATTTTTTCCTTCTTCTAAAGTGAAGTAATAGGTGTTGCTATCCTAGAAAATCCTTCCACACACTTCCTGTAATATCCTGCAAGACCCATAAAACTTCGGATCTCTGAAACATTCTAAGGTGTTGGCCAATCTACAAGTGCCTCTATCTTTGTGGGATCAACTGAAATTCCTTCAGCAGTTATAACATGACCTAAGTAATGCACCTTTTCCTGAAAGAAAGCACACTTAGAAAAATTCCCATAAAGCTTGTGATCTCTTAACTGCTGCATGAATATCCTTAAGTGCTTCTTATGTTCTTCTTCATTCTTAGAATAGATCAAAATGTCATCAATGAATATAAGAACAAAATCATCCAGGTATTCTCAAAAAATGTTGTTCATGAGGTTCATAAATGTTGTTGGGGCATTGGTTAAACCAAAAGGTATGACTTTGAAATCATAGTGTCCATATCGTGTTTGAAATGCAGTCTTAAGAATATCCTCATCCTTAATCCTTAACTAGTGGTATCCTGATCAAAGATCAATTTTGGAAAATACTATTGCATCTTTCATTTGGTCAAATAGTTCATCTATCCTTGGAAAAGGATATCTATTCTTGATAGTTACTTTGTTTAACATCTTGTAATCAATACATAACCTTAAAGTACCATCCTTCTTATCTGCAAAGATTACTTGTGCACCCCACGGGGATACACTAGGTCTAATGAAACCTTTCCAAAGAAATTCTTGCAATTGAGCCTTAAGCTCATATAATTTTGTGGTTGTCATTCTATATGGAGCATTAGATTGTGGCTTCATTCCAAGTAAGAGTTCTATAGAAAAATCAAACTCCCTCTTTGGTGGTAACTTAGTAAGGTCTTTTGGAAAAATATCTAGGAACTCTCTAAGAACTCGATAATCCTTAGGGCTTTCCTCAACATTATCCAAATCATATACCATGACAATAATTATGGAACATCCTTTCCTTTGGGATTTCTTGAGTTGCATTGCTGAAATGCGTCTCAACTCGAGAGGCTTTTGAGACCCAAGAATTTCAACTGGATTCCCAAAATCATCTATACAACTAATGACCTTATCCTCATAGTTTACTACAACTTTATGCTCAATTAGCCAATTGATACCTAACATCACATCATACGATCCTAATGGTGCCACATAAAGGTCAACTTGAGTTTGGAAACTAAGAATCTCTAGATCACTACAAAATAGACAAGAATGTACCCTCTATTTTGCTCGATTCCCATATTGAACCATCCATGCATTTGACATATAACCAGGTCTAATAGATAATCTAGAAACTACTTTAGGATCAATAAAACATTCAGTAGCTCCTATATCTACTAAAATAGAAACTAATTGCCCAAAAAGATTACCCTTCATCTAAATAGGTGAAGTTTGAAAATCAGCTTGACGGTTGTCAACCACTATGTGAATATGATGTTGCGAAGCTCCTTGCTGATTTCCTCCTCTTTGTGTAGGGGTACGATGTGGAAAATTCGAAGCATAATGATTCCCTCCACAGTTGCAACATTCATCCTTAGGCCCTGAGTAACCACCTGACCTACTCTTGTCCATGTTCTGTTGGGCATTGTGGTCGGTATAGTTGGTGTTACTATTTACTTTCTTATTACCATTCTGATTCACTCTTCCTTTCTCTTGAGTGTTGGGTCCTCTTTTCAGATTCCTTATCTATCAGTTGTTGTTGTTGCTCTTTTGGAAATTCCTATTTCCAAAACTTGGTTTGGTATTCATGTTTCTATGAAAATTTACCAACTGCTGCAACTTCTATTCATGCCTAGTTGCTTTCTCAAAGACTTCCTCCATTGCCAATGGATTATGTATATCCACTTCTACTCCAATATGAGTTCTTAAACCCAAGTTGAACTTTTGAATGCGAAATCATTCATCCATCTGATACTGTGGAACATACTTTAGAAGGTTGGTAAACGTTTCCCATTATTGAGTCACCGACATGCCACCTTGTGTCAGATTCTAAAATTTAGTCATCTTCTTATCGAAGAATAACTAAGGAAGCCAACTCTTCCTAAAGGATTGCAGAAAAAACTCCCAAGTAACATCTCTAGGTTGCAACTTCCTTTTAGATTTTTCATTATCTGACCATGTCTCAGCTTCTCCAGTAAGCTGATAAGTAGCCCATACTGCTTTAGTTTCATTAGACATGTTTACGGAGCTCAAAGAACTTCTCTATCTCTATCACCCACGGTTCTACACCATCACCAATAGTCTTTCCATCGAACTTAGGCAAGGCTATTCTTTTTAGATCTTTGACTAATTCTCCTTCAATCCTAGTTCGGTTATTTGGTTGTTCCTCAATTCTAGCAATTTTGATCTGTGCCTCACCAACCCTTGGAACTTCTCGTTCGATTCCATCCATCATTGCATTCTTTTGATTCAATAGATGAAGGATTTGATTGAGTCTTTTGTTCTCGATACTTGACCCAACTATTGTAGTTCTTGAACCCATTGCAATTCAAAAATTCCTACACCAAGGAATGTTATTATTTCTTAGCAAAAAAAAGAAATATAGGAAAGGGTTACAATATCCATAGCTTCTACTTAAACAAAGTTCCCTATAAATCTACTATTACAATATAGTCATAGAGAATAATATCTATATTTATTAAAAGAAACAAGCCAATATAATACTAATATAGAACATAGTTAGATAGTTTGCACATCTATTGCATCTAAGTTTTTATGATATCCAACATTGTTAAATCAACTAAGGTCCAAACTACATATTTTTCTTTACCATAGGAACATACTAAAAGGTATTCAACTCAAACTTATTATAAAATAGCATCTTTATTTATTGATAGAAATAAGTGACATTACATAACTATATCACTCTTCAGGTGGAGTCAAGGGGGTATATCCTTCTGACTCATTGAAACTAAGTGGGGTATATCTCTCTGACTTAATCACACTAAGCAGGGTATATCCCTCTGTCTCATCAACATTAAGTGGGGTATATCCCTCTAACTCGTTAGAACTAATTACAATTGGCCTAATAAGAGAATACTCTAACTCACGATCTTCCTCCTCTATAGGGACAGTCATACTAGTCTTATCCCCAAGAGACTCAGAAGGTGCTATTCCTAGCTCAACAAGATCACTAATTCCTTTCTCTTTTACTTCAACAACTGATTCCTTTTTCCCTTCGCTTGGAAGGTCAAGAACTTGTTTCTCCACAGAAGGAACAACTTCTTCCTCACTTATCCATCCTCCACTTGGGTGATTATCATCAACAGGTTGGGTATGAGATATGGGATCCTTTTTAACCCTTAGGTATTGAGCATAACCTGCTACAAATTTGTGAGTTGTTTGCTTTGTTTGCACCATTTCTGTAATTTTTCAATAAAAAGTTGTTATCCTCAATGTTCAACTTGCGAAGTAACTCATAGGTCCTAGTGTTATATAACCTATGCTTTGATACCAAAATGTAAAGATGTAAATTACTCTATATTAAAATAAGACATAACATTCTCTTTATTTTTAAATAAACTCATAAATCAGTTAATAAGTCTATTTCAAACATCGATTTATCCCAAGCTTGATAATCGAAATAATAATCGTTAGATTTCTATAGAAGATAAAGAAATTTCATAAGCAATGAAATGTAGAAATATCTCAATACATATCTTTATACAATGCTTAGACTTTCTTTTGCCTTAAGTATAATTTCAAACATAAAAGAAAGAGAGATGCATCCTTTGATCTCCAATTTGAGTTGCTTCATTTCAATCTTTTGAATGAAGACGAGAACAAGAATCATGGGCTTTTTCCGCCCAACCATGAAGCTTATGCTTCCCCAGAATTCTTAGTCAATCAATAATACCTGACCCTGCACGAATTTCTTAGCAAAAAGAATTTGAAAGACAAGATGGAATCTGGTGCGTGCCTAGATGATACATGCATTTTCATTTTTCTAATTCCGTTAAGAAACAAGAAAGATCAATCAAGGACATGGTAGAGAGCATAAATAAAAGAATTCCACCTATTTCAATGGTTATTCAATTGATTACTTAGCCGAGTATAATGCCATGCATAGAAAAAAAAAATAGTTTGGAAAAGAAAACTATTCTCCATATGATTTTCACATTCGACACCCGTCCTGAAAGGTAACTTTCCCCATGCACAAGCCTATCTAGCTTTTTTCATATAAATCAAAAATACAAATTCATGTAGAATACAATCTTTTATTGAATAGAGATAACGACATCACCTTACTATTACTTTCGATTATAGATCAAACAATCTTCCATGAATAAACAATCTTTCATTACTAAACTGAAAAGTAAATCAAAACTAAGTTTTTAAGATAGAAGGTGTAGCACATGTATGAATCCTTACATATGATTGGAATATAAAGAGTACACATTCTTAGAAATAAATTAATACAACCTAACATGTATTTTCTACAAATCTTAGCATCTACCATGCATTTTTAATAATTACTTTATCAAATGGTATCTCATAATGCATTTTCCTAAATGGCTATTCAAAAGAAAGATTCAAACAATTTCATTCTAGCATGGATTGTATCAATCTAACTCTATTCTAATCTACTTCATAAACTTTGAATTAATTCATGACACACTAACTTTTATTTCTAAATGCATAACAACCAAGGAATCAAATTAGAGCCTACCTCCTTTTATCTTGACACTGATTTGGAGTGATAGACTTGCTTTCCTTGCCCAAATCTTCCTGCTTCTCTCCTTCTAGACTCTTCAATAGCCTTCTTATCACTCTACTCTTCTCTATCTATTGCTTCCTCTATCAATACTATTCTCTATATCCTCACTATTCTTGCATCTCTTTTATTCTCTATTCTTTCTTCTCTTGTCGTTCTTGTTGTTTTCTATTGAGCCTACACTGCTATTTATCCTATTCTCATCCTACGTTGGCTGCTAATTTTTTGTCTTTTACTTAGCCATCTCTACGACACCACTGTTAGTCATCAAGCTCTTTTAGTTCTAAATGGTTTAGAACTCTTATGAATTGCATACATGTCGACTAATCCATGCATCTTTTGTTTCGAACAATTAATAGAACTGGTCACCTCTACTCCACGTCTACCTATCTTCTTTGACTTAACTAAGGTTGGCTTAACAAAAAGTGCTAGACATTAATGTAGATCTACTTACCTCGCGGTCTCTGCTATTTGGTAGATGACACGGTTTGAAGTCTTTCGACCTCCTCTCCTTACCCATCGATAGCACACAGAGTTTGGTTTAATCTCAAACACTAAAGTGTTGTCATTTGCATGATTACCACTATCTTGCCAAGTCCGTCATCTTATCCTTGTTGATGGAGATTGCCCTGTCAACTCAAGTCTGTTGATTGACCACCCTTAGTCCATCAACTTCTCTGTCTTCACTCACAGTCATGGCGCCAAGTCGACCACCATTCATTGGTTCAACCACCACTCATGGGTTCCTCACTAACTGTCACCATTCATTGGTTCATAATATATATATATATATTACATCTTAATATCAAAGAAAGTCTAACATAAAAAGTCATTAGAAATAATATATATAATCTAAATTCTGCATATATATAACTATAATTGTCATTTTTGAATAGACAAGTTTATACAATGATTAAATAATAACTTAAGCGTAACTTAAAATAAATTTACATAATTCATAGTCACCTTCGTGTGTGTGTGTATATATATATATATATAAAAATGATTGAATTCACAGTTATCTAACTAACGTGCATATGAAATTCATATAATTGTAACAAAACAATCATTAATAAAATTATATTCTCTTATACTAGGAACATTAAATCATCCTTTATAAAGAATGTTAAATCATTAAATCACTCAACTCTTTTTCAAAATATCAAACTAATTTTCACCCTCATAGTTGCCATTGCGCATAAAATTTTATTTCTAATTCAAAATCATGCATTGATGAAGTCATAATTACATAAACATAACTTTTTCTACTGTGGTGTGTAAGATTCCTCTAATCTATTGAAGTCCATGAGCTAAGACAACTCTACCTGAGCCCTGTTCTCGCCTTCATTTATGTTCACCTGTCCTTGCATCACTTGCACTCAATAGGTTATCAGTAATGACGATCCCCAATAAAAATAACACTAACCATGTAATTGCATTTGCAAGAGTAAAGTAACATAAATCATTCCATAACATTTGCATACAAACGGCATTATCATCGCAATAAAATTTCATATCCATTAGAATTTTAATTCATGAACGAAAAGCATACATTATTTTCCTAATAACATAATTATTGAAAATATGGTTTGTGATAGGTGGTTGTTTAGTTTTTTGGGGTTGTTTTAGTTCTTCTCTATTTTTCTAGTCTTTTAGTGTAGTTATTGGCTCTCTATTCACCCTACTGGGTTTTTGTTGTATTTTGGTGGGGAATTTTTTTTACAGTTGTAAATTCCTCATGCGCTCTTGGTGTCACTACACGGTTATGTCATGGTACGGGTCTATCTTGCGTTTATAAATCAAAACTTGTAGAGTAAACTAGTATACACTTTAAAGTGATAGAAATGAGAGAATGATAGGAATAAATGACCATGTTCTAGTTAACATAAACTTGAGAAAGAGCTTAGACTTATTAAAAATATCTAGACACAAAAGAAAGAAGAATCTCAATAGGAGTGCGACTAAATAAAATAAAAGACTACATAAAATAGAGGAAAATAGATGTTTAGAGATAATAAGAAAAGTAAATATTTTTTCTCATAATTGAGAAGTGAGACAATTATTTGATATATAATATTTTCTCATTATCTTACATACAATTGTAAAAATTGTGCAAAGGCGATAATTCTTTTCGAATCAAACTTGTATCTTCGATATACTATATAAACACCTTCATCTTTTCATCCACATTGTAATAAATTATTACATATGCAATCATTAAATAAATAACATAGCTAATTTCTATATGTAGTCTCATATATGATATACGAAATTAGTTAAATTTTCATAAAGTTATTTCAATCCAACCTCTTATTCACGAGATTCAAATCCCAACCCCTCATACTATCTTGAATAGGACTACCACATATACTTAGCAATATATCTACTCTATTTTTAAATAAAATACTTAATTATGAGATAACATGATGATGTTGCTTGTCTAATGATGATCTTGGTGTCTGATTATTTGGCTAGAGGTAATAGATCTTATTCATCCTTAAACATGTGATATAAGGCTTGATTGACTCCACATTAATTAACTCTTTCTCTCATTGTAATATAATATAGAGTTCAATTGAAATCCAATCTATTAAACACCATAATTATCTATATAAATACTTATTGGGTTAATTCAAACCATAACATGTTCAATCAAGCACCCTTCACTTACATAATGTTCTCCTACCACAAAGTATATTATTTTTTCACTTTTTTTGTGCACAAATATGTGCATGTAGGTCTATGTGTATACACAAAGATATAATAATAATAAGGTACAAGTTTTCTTTAAGTTCATTAGGATTTATAAGAAATATTATCTAAATTTTATAAACTACATCTATAGTGCATTGTGCATAACAAAAAATATTTTCTTATTTATTGACATCTCTTTTAACACACCAAATTGTAGACTAAGTTAGTATTCACTTGAAATAAATTTCTATGAGGTTCAATATTCCTTCCTCAATATTTTGTTTTCTCACTAGAGAGAAAATAAATACCTCTAATATTTAAGACAACATCTTAGAGAAAGAATCTAGCTTGAGATGATGAAGATACTCCTATGTCCAATGCCTCTAGCTTCTAATCACCTATTTAATTCTTAGAGAAGATATACATTTTCATTGTCATTTTGAGGAGATCTTTAATCACACTTTGCAAAATTATATCTTTCTGACTTAGTTTAAGTATCAATTGAAGAATCATCCATTTTCCCCTTACCATTGATAATATCTCTATCACACTTACTACAATTCCCTATAATTTTCCCTCTTCAATTATAATAGAAGGATTTGAGAATATTCTTCCCTATGAAAGTATTAATCTCAATTTTGAGAAATCCTTTAGTTTCCAAGTAATTGAGTCACTTTTAGTGATTCTTTTCTCCTCATTAATTAAGATATCACATTTCCTAAGCTTGGGCTCAAAATTAATTTGTTTAAAGTAAACACAATATTGTCAAAACTTAAAGGTATACTATTTAATAAAATATATTTCACATCGTCACTATCAACTATACATTTTATTCCAACAAGTTGATTAAGAAGAGATTAAAAAATACAAATTTGTTGAATAATACTATCACCCTCTTTTATTTTTCAACCCCTTTTTTTTGCTTCATTCCCATTTTAGCACTCAAAGCCTATGAACCATATAAATAATTAAGACTTTCTCATATTTGATTTTATTTTTTTCTCAAATCTATATAGTGTAAATATGTCTTGGATAATCCAAGACCAATCACTTCTACAGCTTCATAATTTTTTGCTTCCCATTTTTATTCTTCATCTAGATTGTGTGCTTTTTTTATAGTTTCATTAACAATATCCCAAATATCTCTTTCTACTAAAACTAGTTGCACTTTTAATTTCCACTTATGATATTCATGACCCTTAATCTTTAGAACAAATTCTCCATTTTAAATAAATTCAATTGATTCACTTATCTCTCCATTTTTATTTAATAAAAATTGATTCTAACTAATTTGATTTATACATTAAATTTATCAAATAGGTCACAATTGTCATAACAAGAGCACATAAATAATCATGCCTGTATCATACTATAAGAAGTCACATGTCGCTCCGTACCATACACTAGTGTAACATACCTCTTTGATAATTATTATGCTTCATTGAAAAAAAAAAAATCATCATGGTAAGAGATACCAAGAATTTAATCCTTCACTTGATAAATTTTTTATGCATTTAATTCTTTAGGAACATCTTTGGAAGCAAATACCTTTATTAAATCTACAATTTTACCTTTTTATTATTTTTATGTCATCAATCTTCTACACTTAGCAATATACCTTATTTTGTAGGTTAAAATGTCCTTAACATCTTGCCCCATATTTATCACTACCAATATTAAAAAATAATATATAGTTAATTACCTAAGCACAATAAATGGAAGTTCTCTCATACCAATGTAGAGCACAAAAAATAGAAGTTAAATATTTAAATTGGGATCAGTGCACAAAGATAAAGGACTAAAAATTCACCACTCCACTTTATTCTCCCCTACAGACCATAATGTTACCATGTTATAATGTGCAAGCATGTTATTTTTGGGATTAATTGATCCTCAATCTTTATTATTTTTAAAGCATAACACAATAAAACTATAATATGCTTTTACTGTGTTCTACTAACCATATGTAAAAAAGGAAAAAGAAAAACCTAAACCCTAGAGAGATAAGAGATGGATAGAAATGGAGGAGGAGAAAGAGTGGGAGGAAGAGAGTGAGAAATAGTGATGGAGGGAGAAAGAGAGGGGTTAAGGAGAGAGGGAAGGATAAGTAGACCCTCAACCCTCCACCATCCACTATAAATCTTAAACCATTAAATGTAAACCCTAAAACCTAAACCCCAAACCCCAAACCCCAAATCCAAAGATCTAAACCCTGAACCATGAGCCCTAATATGTAAAATAAGTGTTCCTAGCCTAGGATCAATCTCATTTTCACATACATATCATTAGAAGAGGTGTGGATGGGTTTTACTTATTCCTCAAGGGAGAGCCAAATAGTCTTGAACCCACATTTAGTTTGTGTATGTTGTTGTTAGTGACAAGGGATTTATTGAATGTGTATAGTGAACTAGGCTAAAGAAGGTTAAATTGAATAAGTTTGCCAGAATTTGGAAAATTAAGATAAAAGTGTAGAAGAGAATGATATATCTAGAAGTAAAATATTTAGAAGAGTCTATGAATGAAATCTAAATCTAATTAGTTAGGACAAGGGCATGGAGAATTCAAGTCTAGAAGTAGAAAAGAGAAGGTGTTAGTTTATTGAATCAAAATAGGTGTCTGCGTAGCTATCCTAAAAAGAAAGACCTAAATTAGTAAGAAACTAGCATTGGGCCCACTATAGTCCAAGGCATTTGGGCTCTACAAATTATAATATTGTTTGTCAGATTTTTCTCTATTTTTGAATGTTGCTATCACTATTTAAATTGTTTACATGTACACCTACACATATTAAGGAAGGGAAAATATTTTTTTGTATAGGTTCCTAACTTAGTCAAACCTTATGTTAGTTTTCCCACCTCCAAAACATAATTGATCAATGATAACAAGAACATGCTCCCTTAGGAGAAAAAAAAAGAAAATAATGATGATGTTGAAATAAAAATGATTAACTTAGGTTTGTATCCCTTGCTTGAGTTCCACAAAAAGTGTTGATTAAGTGTTGAAAGTGTTAGTGCACCACATAATCACAATAAGAAACAAAATCACTTCAATTGTAGATAATAACATGCTTGATTAAACACTTCAAACCTT
The DNA here is from genome assembly GCF_030272615.1 of Cryptomeria japonica. Taxonomy (NCBI): domain Eukaryota; kingdom Viridiplantae; phylum Streptophyta; class Pinopsida; order Cupressales; family Cupressaceae; genus Cryptomeria; species Cryptomeria japonica. Next base: position 496,760,686 of record NC_081412.1, on the reverse strand, counting down.
AATGCTATTTGATTTCTACAATCCATTCTAATATTCACGTATTGCTTGTGGATTTGATTGTGTATGATAAAAACTAGGATACATAATTGAATCCAAAAACAATACATGAATACCTCAAACCTTCTTATCTTGGTTAATCTTGGTTTCTTAATATAATTTATGTTTAGAGATTTTGTTAGGATTTTGAATGTGGAAGTGAGTTCTATTTATATGTGTCTTACACCTTTCCATAAGTAATTATCTAGGAGAGGCTGAAAGCAAGGATACAACCATAAAGGAACTAAAGCTAAAATAGGATATTTCAAATTTGGATCTAAATTGGGAGGACAATAGCATTGCATGCTAGTGTGTAGCCTAATATAGTTGCACAAAGTGCTAGCACCTAGCGAGTGTGATGAAAATTATCAATATCCATGACCTAGGACAAATTCTTTTACTTAAAGGTTATGAATAACCACAAAATGGGTACTCAACCTAGAATCAAATTACGAAATGTATGCATCATGAAACCAACTAAATGAACACACAATGAAAACAATTTTCTTTTTCAAATGAAAACATATGGAAAATGCATGATAAAATAGATAACAATATGCAATTTTTTATGATTTTTTTACCATGAATGAATGTATGTAAATATGACAATTATAGGCAAAAATCCAATCTAAAACTAAAAGTTAGAAATACGCAAATGTAAGAAAAGTCGGGTTCACCAAAATGTAAGGTGGTAGAATTAGAACTTCACAAATTAGATTAATAAATCCACTAATTTCATGGGACCATATTACATTAAGGGGGATTGAATTTGATTGATCCAACCCTAAAAGGACTAAATATAGATCAAATTATTCCTTCTTGTTTGAGTTAAAACTGGAGTGGAATTAATTTTGAATTACAATACTAGATGTATGAAAAACAACAAGAATTGACATAAAATAATAGCAGTAGAAAGTTGTAGGTGTCGCATAGAGCTATAAAGTTGGATCTAAAGATGGGAAATAGATCAAAAATTATGACAAAAACTTAGACTGAACTATCGAGACCCGAAGTTGTGGGATGACCAAGTCCTCTAGTTGTCAGATATAGGGAAACTAAATCTTTTTTAGATCAAGATGACACATAGAACTCCTCTCAAATATTCATTATAAATTCTTGGGACTAGGAGTTGTGGGGTGACTTGGTCCTTTCCTTTTCGATCTTTCAAAAGATGGATCTGATTATCATCCTCTACTTTATTGAATTCTCCACTCATGGCTCCTAGATCAATTTCCTACACAGAAAATGTCAAAAATTTGTTTGTCGATGGGGGTTTGCATAGGTCAAAACTTGGTTTATGAATTAACATTGAATTGAATTGAAATATGAAATAGAAATTTTGAAGTAAATGTTGAATGATATATCTTAGATCTGCAATGATTGATAAAGGATGATGATGCAATTCCCTTTAAAAGTGATCACAAGTATTGATTCAATAACATTAAAACAAATAAAAAACTCAAATACAAACATATTCTTGCAAAAAAATTGATTCTATTTTCTCCATGATGCTTGAAGATGTTGAAAGATTGTGGTGGAATGAACTTTTGCCTTGAATGTTTGATAAGTTGAAGATGTGAATGTTGGATGAATGCAAGACTGTGTCTTCCTTTTTTTTTTTTTCGCAATACTTTTTATGGATGTCTTTATATAGGGTTTGCTAGGTAATTTACCAATTAGGATAACCTCTAATGGTCAAATTGAGTCACGTGGATAAAAAAAACCTTAGGGAGGGAAAGTGCACTAACCCATTTAAACAAGGGTCTGTTTAAAGAGGACCATGGACCCTTAGATGCTCTAGTCTCGATAGAAGCACCCTAAGTACCCATGTCCTTGCAAAACAAGTCAAACAAGTAAGTAATCAGGAGGACAAGGCATAATCAAATTAACTAGTTATATAAAAAATAGTAAAAATTACAAATAATTCTTTTCTTAAATTAAATAATAATTTTAAAATTATATAAAATTAAATTCTACAAATTTCTTATACTTTATTAAGATGCATTATAAGCCTAATTTATTATATACTAAAATAAATCTACAATATGAACATTATTATGTAATAATATAAATAAAATCTCAATTTCTTCGAATATTTTTTTAAAATGCACCTTTATAATCGAAAAAACTTTAGGTTCCTAGAGTTTAAAAATTCAAAGTAACTAATGTTGGGCATATGTTAAATCTTCTAAATACATATTTAGGAAATAAAAAATAAACACCCTAATATTGAGGCTAGTGATTAACTAACACTTGGCATTATGTTTGTCATGTTTGGTCATTGTGAATTGAACATTATCACATGGCAATTGTATTTATTTGTTTTTTAAAATATTGTAGAAGACCTAAACTCAACATCATTCAAGTGCCTACACTATGAACTCTCTCATTAAACCAAACACCCTTTGGCACAACTAAATCATAAATTTGCATTTTCACATTTAAATTTTGCATGAATAAGTATATTTTATTTATTATAAATTTGTAGTGATGACTATTATATAAATGAAATAAACACAAATATGGAGTATTACATTGTATGTGAGATTATTAAAAATAATAGAAGTATTTTAACTTTGTTTTTTTAAGAAGTTGAGATGGTTGTGAAAATAGTTGAGCTAAATGAAATGTATGTTAGTTTAATCCAAGGACAATTTTATTAAGAACACTTGTATGGAAGGGGTTTTGACTAATTAGCTTAATATATTTAGTTAGTTTGTAGTTCTTATGATAAATAGAGAGTATTTTATGTTTGTTATTATAAATTATAGATGAATTTTGATGATATATTTGATGTTTAATGTTATTTTATAAGAGTGGGACATTTTATATGAAGAAGGATTCAAATTTATTTTATTAACCCTAATATTAAAAAAAATATATTAAATTTAATAATTCAATGGCTAGTATGTTTATTATATAATTTCCCATGCTTGAGAATATGCCTTGAAACAATCCTTAACGGCCTTTGGAGGAAAAGCATGAGAAGTTGAACAGTGTTCGTTATCAACGTCTGCATAAATTGGAGAGAGATGAAAGATGATACTGAGCAACGACACTACTGTCATTTTCCACGACTTCGTACTGACGTCTGTGAATTGGTCTTCTCCAGTTAATATGTCCTGTTCTCGTCCTCGTGATTGCTGCTTTTCGACATCGTTCTCTTCTTGTGCTTGCTGAGTCCTCTGAATCGGCCTCTTCTTGCTCAAGAACTTCAAATCTATTTGAGGCTCCAAACAGCTCAACCCTAGACCTTTGGCCGTTCTCTTCTGAATCAGAAACTCAACGAGATCTTCACAGTTATATTCACCGTCTTCATTGCCTTGTATAACGAGGGTCTTAGCCTGTTTGATCTACTTCCGGTTAGCCACCCACAGGCTTTCAGGGCTCTCCCCTAACATCTGTATATCCTGCAATATTTTCTCGTATTTTGGGTAGTCTTCAAATACACACATGATATGCTATTCGAACATGAAGGAAAACAACTTACCCATCAATTTGTTGTGGAAAATGGTTAAAGAGACAAGCCAACAAGCTTTGCTGAATGAAACGAGAAGCCACTGGAGCCCAATCGCTGAAGACAATAATATACTTGATGTAGTTGTTGTCTTCTTCTTGGAAACCAGTTGATCGACTTCCTTGTCGAGTGATTGTGCCTCCTCCAGCGAGGACTCCTCCACCTGCTCCAGTTCTTTCAGATACCTTGTCCAGAAATCCTCTATCTTTAAACAACTACGCCAGCTATCCGATTGGGATCTTCGGTGATAAGCCACTGCAGTAGCCCACCTTAAATTGATAAGCGCCCAGGCCATCAAGATGAATATAGATTGCACAATAGTGGCAGCCAACTTGAACTTGTTATTTTCATCCTTATTGTTGTTTATTAACAACTTGGAAAGCCCTCCCACGGTCGTAATCACAATTTGAATTATAACTATGACTGCAGCCGAGGCGCTCAAGGCTGATCTGGCAAGAACAGGTTTAACGGAGTAGGCACGAACAATAATCCAAGCTTTGAGCACTGCATGTTCAACTGTCCGCCAACAGTAGTGACAGTGACGGCGATAGTGTTCCTCCTCCGCCTTCTCCCCTCTTACTGCAGCCTCTTCAATTGTCTGCCTGCAGGAGTGATGATTCTCCGCCTTCTTTTCCACTCTGAGCACGGCATCTTCAACTGTTCGCCAACATGAGTGATCGTGGTTTTCATCTGCCTTCCCCGCTCTCAGCACGGCCTCTTCAACAGTCTGCAAACAGGAGTGATCATGAACGTGATGGAGATGATAATGCTGATCGACTCTGTTAACATCAATTTTGACATTCCGCCAGCAGGAGTGATGGTGAGGTTGAGGGTGTAAATGAGCCTCCTGGGTCTTCTGAGTTAAGCCAGCACAGAATTCCCCTTCGCCTCTTAGAACTAGAGAAACCTTTTTGGACACGATGCGCTCAATACTACGGCCGGCTATAGTAGCGCAGGCAAGAAGAAGGATGAGCAGAATGAAGCAGAGGGAGATTATTGTAGCATATACATAATAGGAAGCCCCAGGAGTCCCCATATTTGCTTGAGGCCATAAACGACGGAAGTTAGACGCTAACATTCTATTATCATCTTTTACATTAGAGGAACCATTTACACTAGAGGCTCCTTTTACACTAAAATACTGAGAAGTTACATGATGAAAGACGGTTATTACCAAAGCCACCCACCTAACCCAAACATGTTCGAGGCCGCTATCGGCCATTGCTGGCATGACATATGCTGTAAATACAGTCAATATAGTTCGACTATTGTGGATCATCAAAATGTCCTTCCAACCGGCATAGTGCTGATTGTTGGCGACTTGCTCCCTAACTATCCAATGGCCTGTTGGTGCAGAAGTCTCCAACGCTTGATTTTGAGTATTCAGCAAGTTTAGCATTTGGATTGAAAAAGCGCTGATCACAAGGAAATCACAGGGAATCCAATGTGCTCTCCTCATAAAAGCCTTGTGTGCATCCTTTGCAATTAGAAAAACAAATGAAAGCACTGCTGCCGCCACTAAGGCGGTTTTCAAATGTTCAACATCCTTTTCGCCATTCGACGATCCATCGCCTAATGAAGTAAGCAGGAAAGGCGGAGTCACCGGGAAAGGCGAAAGCATACCAGACTTGTTCGAGGGAAACATGGTGGAAGGACCATTCAGATCTGGTGATAACTCGAACTCATAAAAATCTGGCGGCTCATAGGCGGCCATATTCAATACTATAATTGAGAAAGCTAAACTCTATCGATGGTATTCGCCTGTTCAAGCTGAAATAGGCTGTTACAATAAGAATCATCAATGGACAATTTTTTTTAGAGCGAAACACCCTAATGAGGCTCAAATAACTTATTGCCAAGAAACATAATAGTACTTTCCGCTACGTACGTAAACGGGCACTGGCCAAGGGGCAACCAGAATGCACCCGCACATCCCATGCACATCCCTTGGGTATGGTTTTGTAATGTTGTAGGTGGCAATTGTATTGTTAACTGTGTCATTTTGTTTCCTGTTGTTTCATGTTAAAGTAAAGGTACATAGTCATTATAGGAGGCAAACAATAAGAAAATAGTGTTTAGAAAATGGGTGAAACAAATAATTTGTCAGTTTTTTTTCTTGTGTTGCATATGAGTAATAGTTGTTAGAACATAAAATATATATTATATTATAGATTTTTGAAGTATATAATACATGTTAGCAATTTTAATCATTATTTTTATTGTGTAATCATGAAATTAATTAATTTTAGACAATGATTTTTGGAAAAATAATCTCTACAAATGATATATTTTATTGGTAGTTAATTTAGGTGGATATTTTGCTTATCAAAACCATAAAATATCTTTCGATTATTAAAAATATAAACGATATAAATTTCATTCACTACGAATAATATTAAATGTTGTCTAATTATGTAGTTAACAACTAATAATTAATAGAATAAACAATATATTGAGAATAAACATAGATTCCCTTCCTCCAAAGATGCCCTCTCCTAAGTAGACATATATGTTTATAGGACATTATAATTTAATTTTAGAAAAGTTCTAAATTAATTAGTAAATAGAACATTATAATTTTAAAGTATTCTTAAATAAATTTTTAATATTGTAACTTCTAAATTTTAACATACTTATTTTAAAAATAAATAATTTTCTTAATAATATTTTTAAATTAACTATATCAAAAATATAAATTTTGTATAGATGTTATTTTATGACTATTTTTTTTTTAAATAAATAAAATTATATTAATGTCATATAAAAAATGAATAATTTTCTTTGTTTTATTTGAGAAAATGATCATTTTTTTTTATTAGAGAGGGAGGATATATTATTTATTAAGGAAAAAAATTTAAATAATCTGAAAAATTTGACACTCTTATCATTTTTATTTGTATATACAATTGTTGTAAGCCAATATACTAGAATATTCTGTACAATTGTACTAAATCTACAAAATAATTAATTTAGAATTTTCAAAAAATATTATATATATAAATAAAAATGATAAGAATGTTGAGTTTTTTAAATATTTTATTTTTTCGCTTATTCAATCATATATGATCTCTCTAATTAAAAAAGATTGATTAATTTGTCAAATAAAAGACTTAAATTTATTAATAAATCAAATTCTTGTAACATTGATATAATTTTATTCATTTCCAATAAATAATCATAAAAATAATGTCAAAAAAAAATTCAATATATTCAATACACCCAATTCAGAATATTTATTAAGAAATTATTTATTTATAATATGTATATTTAAATTTAGAATTTATAGGGAATCACCTTGTGGTGTAGTGGTCTTGTGGTTGCACTGTTAATGGTACAACCAAGGTTCAAATCCTCGCTTGGCTCAAATAGTGTTAATGCCAATTTGGGCCCACCTTGGTGGACATAGAGGATATGCTAGTGATTGTGGAGGTAGAGATTGGAGAATGTGTAGGAGGAGGAGGATGGAGGACGTGTGATGAGATGTTGAGAAAGACTTGCAGACCTTTTGCTAGACCCACGTTAGGTGTTGCTCATAGACTCTATGTTGGACCCATGTGTTTCTTTCATGTCTAGTGTTTCTATATTAGATCCATACGAGTCTTTCACTCGTATGGGCTTAGGGCCCCTATTGGGGTTTGGTGCTCACAGGTCTGTATTGTTGGATTCGAGGATGAGGTCCCCCACACTTGGCAATTTGACCAAGCTAAAAATCCATGTAACTGATCCAAAAAATAAATAAATTACAATTTACAATATCAATTTTTTTTTTAAATAATATTAAATTATAATGTCTTATTTACTAATTAACTAAGACTTTCTTAAATTAAATATTAAATATTAATATTAAAATTATATACAAATAAATATAACTTAGATTATAAATTATATGACTTAAATCATTTTGAAACTTATGCTCTCTTTTTCAAAGTAGAAATGTGATGGTAGTATCACAAAACCCAACCATGCCCAAAACTTGGGTCGTGCAACTTGGTTTGACTTGGAAAATGCAGGAATGATGGTACTTTTGACCATGCTAATAAGCTGTGCATGTGATATGCTAGTGCATTCTAGCTACCCCTTAGCCAGTGTTGAAAAAGGTTAGCTATATGATTTCTAGAGATCCAACAAATAATGGAAAAATGAGCAATTATATTAGAATTCAACAAGCTCTTTGTCATCCATCAAAATTAATTTTTTATAAATAAATTGTAAAGTCATGAGAAGCCACATCTTCTTTAAATTGTTATTTTGTAAAATCTTTTTTTATTGTTATTACATTATTATTCAAAGTATCAACTCTTTCAATTCTAATTATCATGCTTCTATTATCATTCATTGTATTGCATGTAAATGAAATAAGTGAAATATGAATCAATTCTAGCCTAAATCAAACCAAACACATGCAAATGTAAGAATATTCTAGGTTATTTTTCTCTTGGGGAGATACTAATCAATATTCTTAACCATTAAGTCTTGACAAATATAGCCTCTACTATAGGTGTTAGATTCAAGTGTTCCCCAATACTTGATGCTAATAGTCTAATTTTTTGTCAACTTTTAATTCTAGTGGACAAATCATAAATACACTTATTTTATATAATATCTATTTGATGTTCTTTGATAGTTGATTATTTACTACCTTTGCATGTAGGGTTTTGACCTTTCTTTACATTTTGTTGGTATTTTTTCTAGTTTGTTGCTTTCTTTGGTTTTTTTCTTTTACTTTCCATCACTTGACCTTTTTCTCTCTGTTTCTCTCTTTTTTTTTTGGGTGTGTGTGTGTGCGTGTGTGTGTTTTAGTTCAGGATTCAACAATGTTTATTCTTTGTGTTGCTTCATGTTATCTTCCCTTATTTTTTTCTTTCATTTTCTTGTTTTTCTCTTAGGTCAAATTTATTTTGGGTTCTAATGTGTTCTTCGAGGTTGTTCGTAACTACATCAATATGCATTATTAGGTCATCAAATTTCTTAATGCTTCCACATCAATTTTTGGTATGTGGCTGAGCTTCTTTTCAATCATTGATCTCTAGATATCAAATGCTCTAGAAGTTTTTCAAAGATCAACGATTAGACTTCCATCATGTAGCCACCCTTATTAACAATTAGTCAAGGTTCTCTTTTCTCCCCAACCTTTGTCATATTTTATGTTGTAAGTCTTTTAAAGATTATTGATTAGACCTCCATCATGTGGTCTTCCTTATTAGCACATGGTTGAGGTTCTCTCCCTTCTATGATCTTTGATGTATTACATTATAAGTATTGTTGAGATTATTAATTGGGCTTCTAGTATATAGTTTTCCAACATGGGATGTGGTTAAGTTTATATGTGATCCCCAATCACCAATATCCCTTAGTCACTACATATATTTTTTGAGCTTTCGATATTTTCCTCAATACATATATTTTTTGAGCTTTCGATATTTTCCTCAATGGTGTAACCTTTTGGTTGAGGGCACTAGGTTTTCTCACTGTTTGATGCTCAATGTCTTACACTTTGATATATTGGCAAGATTAGATTGTCAAGATTCATTGTGCTAGTTTACCATTTTAGGCATGGATTATGCAATATGTTTGACTTGAGATCCTCAACACTTTATATTATGATGTTTAATGTGATCAAGTCATTGATTTATTTTATGTTGACTAACCTTTCTGGTATTGGTTATGCTATTGACTTGACTCTTACCTCCTCACAGTCTTTATGAATTATTATATATCTTTTGGGTGGTAAGGGTTTTATTTCTTGGATTACCTTGTTTGGTACTAGGTACTAGGTATGTCATATGCTCAATATCGAATGCTTAAATATTCACACCTTGGTATACTACAAGGTTTGGGTTATCAAAAATCCTTATGTTAGTTTATCCCATTTTGGTATGAGATATGCCACATGTTTGATATTAAATCCTCAATAATTTAAACTTTGATCTTTTTGTAGGATTGGGCCTTTGTTATTTTTTATGCTGATGTTCCTTTCTGGTCTGAGTTAGGTGACATGCATGGTATCTGATCCTTAACATTTTTTAAATTATATATCAGTAGGCTTAGCTTGTTAATGTTTCTAAAAATGTTTTTCCTTTTTGGTATAGGATATAAGATCTTCTTGATGTCTAATCTCTCATACACAATATTCACCTTGTGAGATAACAAGGCACTAGGTAATTTAGGTTTTTTTTCTCTTGGATAGATGTTAATGAATATCTCCAATCCCCTTATTTTTCACTTTTGTTTTAATCATGTTCTTATAGCATATGTATCACTCCTATATAACACAAATGAAGACTAATGAAATGAAATCATTTAAATTTTTTTTTTCTTTATTGTATAACTAAAATATATGCAATAAATTTAATATTCTTAAATAGTACTTATGATGAGTTGGCCATAAAATATGTTGTTAAAGCAAATGTATAAGGTGTAAATCCATTCAACGGCTAGTATTGAGTCATATCACTCTACCATTGTTTTAGTTCCTGTTGAAATAGGCATGCATGTAACACTTGGTATATATGCTTTCTGTATGTATCTCATCTATATATAGATTAAAATTATATATTTTTCTCCAATCTTGCAACTTGAGGTAGAGACTACAACTAAATTACAATCCTCATTACTATTATCGATTTGAGAAAATAAGTTGTAATTGAATTGTAATCACGAGTTTACCAAAAAAAATTTGCTACTGAATCTCAAGTAGATAACCCACATATATAATGATAATTGCTTGTGCTTTGATGGTAGATATTTTGTTTGATTAAATTATAGGAAAATCAATTGCAATCCTGCAATACCTGGTAAAGCCCTCGTAAAGGTCTATTGATAAAATGTTCCTTTGGCCTTCCTGATACCAGAATTATATTGCCAGATAGTTGGGAAACTTGCCGCTCTCATCAATCTTGTAAAAAAATTAGAAACAGGGCAATTCAATTTCAGATCATATTCGTGTGTATTATATTGAGCTTTGATGAATAAATATTTTAAGTAAAACCAAACCCACTCTTTGTATTCGATGTCCACCACACCCAGTGATATTACTTGTTTAGCTTCGTCATGCTAGGCTGATCTATAATTAAGGCTTACAAATTAAATTATGAGTAAGTGGACAAAGATGGTGGTAAGAAAAGTGGACACACCAAAAAAAAAACATGAAAAACAACAAAACACGCATGGGGTATTTCAAATTTAAAGAACCTCGTACGCGTTTAGGCTCATTTTGCCATGCCTAACCAAAGCTAAACCGCATACAGGGTTTAAAGCATACGTGGTTTTAGTTTGTAAACCACATACACATTTGTTTGTCAACAAAATGCAATTCATTTAGCATTCCATTAGGTTTTTTGGTAGGATATGTACATAAAATATAACATTTAAGCACTTATACTTTAAGTTATATTCTATGTATATATTGTCAGGATGTTTGAAAGGCTTCCAGATCTCTAAGAGTTATAATGCAAATTCTAGTTTTTTAAGTATTCTTATAAATTTCAGATAGTCAAAATTCAGTAATCAGCATGCTCATACCAGCATTATCTTTCTCATCTCTTCCCTACATTCCTCATCTCTCTTCCTTAATCCCTACCTTTCCATCTCTTGGGAATCTCCCTCTCTAATTTCATCCCTCTCTCGGGTATCTCTCCCTCTTTACTTTCTTCCCTCTCTCGGGTATCTCTCCCTCTCTTTCTCATCTCCCTCACCCTCTTTCTCTTTCATCTATTCCTCTCTTTCTCTCCCTCTCTCAAATATCTCTATCTCTCACTCTCTCCCCATCTCTTAAATGTCTCTCTATCATTCTCTTCCTCTCCCTCCCCCTCCCTTTCTTTTCCTTTGTCAAGTATTTCTTTCCCTCCAGCTCTCTTTCTCTCTCCCCCCTCTTGCTCCATTTCTCTTTCTCTGAAGTCTATCTCCTTCTCTTTATCATGTCTCTGACTATCAACCTTTATCTATCTCTCTCTCTCCTCTTCTATCAACTCTCTCTCTCTCTCTCTCTCTCTCTCTCTCTCACTCTCTTCCTTTGTCAAGTGTATCTCTTTCCCACTCTCTCCCTACCTGCCCCCTCCCTGTCTATTTTTCACTCTCTCTCTCTCTCTCCCCCCCAATATTTATCTCTGAAGTCTCTCCCTCTCATCCTCTTTCTCTCTATCTCACTCTCTCCTTCTCCCAGGTGTATCTCTCTCTCATTCTCTCCCTCTCCCCTCCCCCTCCCTCTCTCCCTTTCTCATTACCTTTCTTTCACCTTTTCTCCCTCTCTCCCTCTCTCCCTCTCTTCGCATGCCTCTCTCTCCAGTCTCTTGTAATATCCTCCATCCCTTCCTCCCACTCAGACTCTCTATCTCTCTCTATCTCTATCTCTCTCTCTCTCTCTCTCTCTCTCTCTCACACACACACACACACACACACACACACACACATTTATCTCTTCTCTCTCCCTCTCAGTCTCTATCTCTCTATCTCACTCTCCTCTCCCATTCCCTCCCTCTCCTCCCCTTCTCTCCCTCTCTATGGTCAAATGGTATTCTTAGGTGTCATATGGTATCCTAGGGATCCATGCATGTGTCCTAAGGGGTCATAGGACACCATATGATCCATAAGAACACATAAGAGGTCATATGGAGTCCTAAGGGGTCATAGGACACCATACCTTAGGACACCATATGATCCATAATGATACATAAGATGTCATATGTAGTACTAAGATGAATAGAACACCATATGACCACTTAGCACACCATACGACCCATAATGACACCAAATAGTGTCCTAAGGGGTTATATAACACTTTATGACCTCTTAGGACACCATACGACCCATAACAACACCATATTGAGTCTTAAAGGAGTCAAATGGTGTCCTAATGGGTCATAGGAGAACCTAAATTTGGAGGACACCATTTTGTGTTTTTTCATGTCATATGGTATTCTTATGGGTCATATGGTATCCTAGGGATCTATGCATGTTTCCTAAGGGGTCATAGGATACCATATGACTCCTTAGGACACCATATGACCCATAATGACATGTAAGAGGTCATATAGAGTCCTAAGGGGTCATAAGACACCATATGACCCCTTAAAACACCATACTACCCATAATGACACCAAGTGGTGTCTTAAGGGGTCATAAAACACTATATGACCTCTTATGACACCATATGACCCATAACGACACCATATGGAATCCTAAGGGGTCAAATAATGTCCTAAGGGGTCGTAGGAGACCATATGACCCCTTAGGACATAACACAATATGGTGTTCTAAGTAGTCATAATGTGTCCTAGGGCTCATATGATACCATATGTTATCCCAATGGGTCATAGGACACCATTTGACCCTTAGAACACAATATGACCCCTAACAACATCTAAGGGGTCATAGGACACTATAGTGTCCCTTAGCACACCATAGGACCTATAATTACACCAAATAGTGTCCTAAGGGGTCATAGAACACCATATGACCCTTTAGGACACCATATGGTGTTGTTATGGGTCGTATGGTGTCCTGAGGGGTCATATGACATCCTATGACTCCTTAGGACACCACATGGTATCGTTATGGGTCGTATGGTGTCTTAAGGGGTCATATGGTGTCCTAAGGGGTCATAGGACACTATATGACCTCTGAGGAGACAATATGACCTCTAATGACACCTAATGGATTATATGGTGTCCTAAGGGGTCATAGAACACCATATGACCCTTTAAGACACCATATGACCCATAACAACACCTTATGGAGGCCTAAGGGGTCATATGGTGTCCTAAGGGATCATAGAACACCATATGACCCTTTAGGACACCCTATGACCCATAAAGACACCTAAGGGGTCATAAGACACTATATGACCCCTTAGTACACCTTACAACCCATAAAGATTTTCCAACCAATACATCCACGCGATGCAAAGAAACCAATACGTTCATTTTCTTCAAATGTTCTACTTTATATCCTATCTTCTTTATAAAAAATAAGAAAACCGACCACCTTGTCAATCTTCTTATCACCTTAAATATATGCAAACAAAAAGATAAATTGGAGGGAGAGAGAGAGAGAGAGAGAGAGAGAGAGAGAGAGAGAGAGAGAGAGAGAGAGAGAGAGAGAGAGAGAGAGATGGGGTATGGAGGAAGGGAGAAAGGGAGAGAGGGAGAGGGAGGGAGAGAGAGGGAGAGGAAGAGAGAGGGGGAGAGAGGGAGACAATACACATAAACACACATATGTGTGTATATATACTTAATATATTATTTATTATTATACATATATATATATATAAATATTATATATTATATATAAATTATACATTATATGTATATACACATATTATATATACAATATCATATTATACACTCCCAAAATTTAAACAAACTTAGCCCATACGCGCTATTTATAGTAAAAATAGTGTATATGCACTTTTTATAGTAAAAATAGCACGTACGCACTTTTTATAGTTAAGATAGAGTGTGCCCGCTTCTTACACCATAAGTACCCCATACACGCTTTTGACTATTTAGGGTTGGAAATAGTCCTAGGTGACAGAGCTACGGTTTGGAAGTTTGATTTCCCTCTGTTTCCCTCCTTTTTGGCATGTTTTATTTTATCAACTTGGTTTCTCAACTTTGTCATCATAAGGTTTACACTTCATCAAGTGGGTATTTCTAAAGTTTCCACCATATTTTCACCCATCTTCTGAGCTTTCTAACCATATAATTTTTTTAAAATTTGAACAACAATAACATATTATTATATATTTTCTTTTACCAGTGTCTCCTAGTTCTCATAGACATACATGCACCATGTTTTTAATAAATTTTGATATACTTATCCAAATTTTAAAAAAATTATATATTATTGTAGTGTACTTGATTCTTTACAAGTTAAAAATAAACAATTTGCATTTTCAATTATTTTAGTGCAACTTATGCTTCGTGCATGAATAGGTACCTAATTTTCAGGATGTGCTTGATCGAAAAAATCATTAAAAAAAAATACTCAACAAAAAATTACAAAAAAATACACTTCTTCTAGTGCTCACTCTTAACTATCTTTCTTCAAAAGGATTTATCAAAATACTAAATCTAACTATAACTTTTTTGATGCTCACGTCAGACACTATGTTATGTTTTTCTGAAAAAATCAGAGTCTATTTTTCATGCACGAAGGATTTGACCCCCTTAATATTATCCAATTTTGAAAAAGTTTCATAATTTGGAAACTAGATTCAGAGTACTACAATATTTGTTCTTTAATTATCTTCATATCTTGAGTGGATGACTTTCAAATTTTGTCTCCAAGTTCAGGTTCACCTGATTTTAGAAAAAAAATCTCCACTTATACCCCCTTTTTTGACCACCATCTTTGTGCACTTACCTTTGTGCTTAATTCAAATTAAAAATTCCCGATCAGAATTGTGTGGCTATATTCTCTAGCCATTGAAATTATAGAATTGGGTTCATTTAACTAGTTATCAAATTTATGATATACTAATTAACAACTCGTGAAGTGAAATCAAGAAGAAAAGAAGAAAGAGACTAAAACCAATTTGATAATGGATTGTTGGCATTGTGTTGTCATTGATGTCAACCGATATAGGATGATAATTGGTATAAGAGATGTATGTGCAGTATTGTCATTGATTCATACTAGATGTGATGTCACCTAGCTTAGCAGATCATTAGTAAGGGAGAGAATGTCATTCAGCACAATAGCCATTGGAGTCACCAATACACATGTTAGTGTTAACGTGTGTTGAAGACATAAGGACTAAAGACCGGTAAGTGATATGTTGATAGTGCATAGTTGCCAACAACAAGAGACCAAGATGTTGGGCAGTTGATTGTGATGAAGAGGGGAAATGTTACCACAATCACATCAACACCAAAGGTGAAGTATGTGCAGGCCACTGGTATGCTATGTAGATGTGAAACAATAAGACTCCTACCGAATAGAGATGTAGTCTTCATTTGAAGAGATGACTAACAATTAATATGCCCCAACCGGATCACATATGCCTGTTTGAAGATATGCATGCTCAAACAGGAAAGCCACATTGGTGTAATATAGGATGCAGATGACAAGGATCCACTCCCACCAGTAAGTGGAGTTTATCTCCTATTATGCATGGAATTCATCATAGTCCTCTGAGATAAGACAAAAGAATAAAAGGTTGGAGATTGAAGCCTCCCACTGGATGAAATAGTGAAACACTAAATTGCCTTAGGTGCATGAGTTGCTGGTATAGAGATTGAAGGATATGTTTGTCACTTTGACAAACATGTTAATAGCATAACCAGTCTAGTGGTGAAGAAAGGTGTTACCACAAATGCAGACAGATGGAGTTTGTTGAAGGTTGATGATATGGTGTCATCAAGGTGTTTACCAGTAAGTATGCCTACTGGTAATACTAACAAAATGCGGATGTAGAAGGCTCCCATCTATTGAACATGTGCATGAGGTTGGTTGGCATGTGTGCTGACTAGTTTAGGTGCTCCACCAGAAGAGAATAAGAGTGCAAGTTGACCGGTTAGGGTATAATCGACAGGGTCTGTGAACCGGTAGATGAACCCGGTTGAGTGGTTGGTCAGTGATCTTGTCTGGACTGACATAGAAGACTTAGAAAAGGTGGATGCTGACAAAGGGGCCTTGTGGAGGTGAAGTGGCATGCACGCATAGGTTGGTGTGGTGTGCTGGTGAGGTCGTTGGTGACTAGTCCAACATTTATGGTGACTGCAAAGCTCGAGGAATGAATGCAGAGGATTGCAGCTCTAGATAAATGAAACAATAGAGATCCAGTACAAATTGATCTTATAGATCAAAGAGGGTGAAGGAAACTGCATCACACACGTGATTAATCAAACAAAAGACCAAAAATCATGCTAGAGACTGCTAAAAAGAGAAGATATGATTCACGAGGAAAATAGTTGGGCGATGCTCATTGATTGAGTATTGGACATCGATCAAGGATATGATATTAGATTGGATATGATATGTCATGATGATCAAAGATCAAATCAGATGCAAATTCAGTGCATGGCGGAAACCCTAGCATGTCAATGTTCAAACTCATGTCTTGGAGGGGAAATATGGATATAAGAGTGCAAACCAAAGATGTTGTTGGAGTTGTTGCATGTGAGAGAAATCAGTCAAGTGCTCAAAGACAATTAGAGGAGAGATTGAGTGTGAGAGAGAATAGGGTTGAAGAGTTCAACCAAAAATAGTGAGGCGACTGGTAGTTTGCCAATGAGTTTGACAGAGGAGTACACCGGTGGTGACTGAACTGGTAGAGAAGAGTTATAGAAGATTGTAGAGAAGGCAAGATAAGAATTGACATGAATAAGATTGTAGATATTTGACTAAGTTATCAAGACCGGTGGTGGATAGCAGCAGTGTGACACAAAAGAAAGAGAATCGACAAAGAGCAAAACTGACAAAGAAGAAGAAGAGGCTGAACCGGTAAGGTTACAATAGAGAGTGAGTTGCAATAGGAGATAAGGTTGAAATAGTGAGAAGGTGAGAAGAGAGCTGACAGAGAATTGAAGAGACAAGAACTGGTGGAGAGATATACATGAGAGTTACAAAGATCTTTTGTAACAAAAAGATAACGTTGGAATTTAATATATAATATTGTGATCATTGAGTTTGAGCTCGGTATAAAGGTTGGTGCTCCTTGGGTTGGTGCCCTAAAATTTGTAATTGAATGTTTCATTGTGAGACTAGATTGGAGTAGTAGTCTCAAACATCGTTTCTCACCAAGGTTTTTCCCATCTTGGGTTTTCCTCATACATCTAGTGTAATGTGATGTCCCTTTTATGTGTGGTGGGATTTGTGTTATCCTCCCATCTAACCAATATGTCTTCTTTATGTTAGATCAGTTAACTAGTATACAAATAGGATAAAAAAGGGAAAAAGGTTTGGAAATCATTGATTCAACCCCCTCTTAGTGACATCTAGTATTCAACACAAATTTCACCCAATTTTTTGGGCTACATCTTTGGGTTCACTCAATTGCGATGTTGCTCCATTATTTGATGCAAATCTCAAGAGGTTTTGTTACATCACAATCTGGTCTTCAAATTCCAAATTAATCCTTTGCAACTATATGGAAATATTGTAGCATAACCGACCCACTTTCCAATCTAGGTTTTTTGGGAAGATTCTCTAATTTGCATGTACATAAACCAACATAATAACAAATGGAGAATAAACATAATTCATTCACAATCCTTCAATTTGCACATAGGTCGGAGACACCTTTAGCTTGCCTCTCTATTTCTTTTCAATCTCAGAGAATGGATAAAACAACCTCCATGAGCAATGCTTCATATGTAGGATTACATAATGCTTCCCCCTTCAAGCTCTCTTTATAATAAGAGTTTTCAAACTTTTAGAAGGGGCCTATGTTGTTTACATTCAACATTATTTTCTCCATCTAAGATAATTACTCCAACATATGCCAATTCTCTTCATGATAATTCCTACAGGATTGATTTTAAAAAATAATAAGACCCCTATTATATACATTAAAATATGTTAATAAGGGGTCTCAACAATAATTTTTCAAAAACCCCCTTTATCACCTATTTTAAGCCCCTTTAGATTTTAAATAATTTTTTTTTTTTTAAATCAAGCTTATAGGTTTATCATTATTGGGTTTGTTTTGTATTTGTGAAAAAAGGGGGCTCGGGTCCCTTTGTTTACGAGCCATCACCGTTTAGCACACCAAATATAGTTTCACCCTTTCTTATCTCTGAAAAGCCAGTGTACTATAGTGGTATGGAGCAAAAATAGGGGAGGGGGGTCGGAGGTTCAAACCATCAGCCTCCCCATTTAATTTGATAGAATCTTTGACACTGTTTAAGTAAAGCCATGTTCGATAATGTATCAAAGATAGCTTCTTGGTCTAGCAGATCTAAGGAAAAGTAGCAAGGGCAAGGTCACTAGTTCAACCCTTTTGACTAACTTATTTTTCCATAACCAAATCTAAAACCATTGAAGATCCACCAAGATAAATCCTCCCCACTAAGAGGATTTTGGAGCTCTAAAAGGTTCTTAATCAGACACCAAGTGAGGGACACACCTCCCCACTTGTCCAATATCTATCCACCCTGTTTTCTACACCTGTTGTTTTTTCCCACATCCTTCTGCATTTATTTCTTTAACTACTGCCAATTTACAACACATTAACAACATTAACAAATTCAATGATATTAATGAAAAAGAACTATCAAGATTTTTAATCCTCTTAATAGGTTCC
Source organism: Cryptomeria japonica (assembly GCF_030272615.1). NCBI lineage: Eukaryota > Viridiplantae > Streptophyta > Pinopsida > Cupressales > Cupressaceae > Cryptomeria > Cryptomeria japonica. The sequence continues at coordinate 496,741,889 of NC_081412.1, read as the reverse complement.
CACAAAAAATTCTCATGTTGTGGAGCCAATGTTTCCTGAAACACATGATAGTTAGGCTTACATGCAACTACTTCATTTTTATGCTTTAGATCACCCGATTTTTCCACCTTTGTAGACATGAGCCAAGAGGTTTTTCTCACATAAATGAGCCTCTTAATTTTTCCTATGTTTACCAATGAATAATCAATCATCTTCAATATTCTTGTCCTTCTTTAGAGGAAGCTCTAGATGGATTTTCCAACAATTAACTTCTTGATGTCCACTCATGTTACAATGAGTGTAGAAGTTTCTTGTCTTCAAATCCTTCTTGCCATTCTCCTTTTTTTGATGGGGATGATGGTCTTCTTGTCCTATTTCTTCGCTGATAGACAAGACCTTCCTGTACAATTCCTTCTATTTTTAACACTTTGAAACATAATGGTTATCCATGCCACCAAAAGAACAAGTAAAATCATTCCATATGCTACTTATCACATTACCAGTAATAGCATAGTTTAGAAGAACTTTGGAGAAATTAGGTTTATACCTTTGTTGACTTTTACTGCCACCAGATTTATAAGGAGATTTGGATCTTCTCAAGAATCTCTTGACAAATATATCACTCTTGACAGGTGACTTACCCCTCTCTTGTTGAGGATACTTTGGTATCAAGTTAGATTCAAAAGAGCTTCCTTCTAGAGCCTTTTCTAGGCTCTCTCTATCATTATATCCAAGACCCACAATTCAAGGTCTTATTGTAACCTCTAGTGGTTGAACTATACCATGGCCATTATATCCACGACCACCTCCTTGATACCCCATCTTAAATAGGATATTTTTTCTAGTTCTTAATGTATGCTTTTCGAAAACACCAAAAGAAGTACCATTATCATCAAAAGAAGGAATCAAACATGAAGTATCTTTTAACTCATTTCCTGTAGGTGATCCTTGGTCCACCTCTTGAGGTTTTGCTAGCTAGTCAACTCATCTTGCTTTGACTGACATCGTGGATGAAGCTTCCTAGAATCCACCTTGGTCACCTGGCACATAGGACAAATCCTCCAACTATTGACAAAAGGCACATCCACTAGTATCCTCATGACATGAACCATAAGTGGCCCATTTGCCATGGCCTCAAGCAGGTTTAGTCTTAGGATTTCTTGCTTCTCCTATAGTAGAGAATTCTCTAGTTTGCTCCACTAAAGCATTTTCCAATAAGAGACATAACTTCTTGAAGCAGTCACCAGTGAGGAGAGACGTCAAGGAGATTAGTCTGGACTAGTCAGCAAGAGAAAACACAATGGAAACACATAGATATGATGGAGATAATGTAGAACAAATAGTTTTATTGCATGAAATTTGATTACATTCAACTGTTAACAGTCGGGCTACAACATACCGGCACATAGGCCTGGTAGAATAGGTCACAACCAGGAGCTTGAATCGAAAGATCTATCTTCTAAGAATAGTCTATCTATATGATACTCTGATTGATTCTAATTGATTACATTCTAAAGAATGATTACAAATATATATTGATCTAAAGGATCCAGTCAGCCCAAAAGGGATCAAAACCCAAAGAACAAGACCTAACGTGCAAAATGAATAAGGTCGGCCTCCGCCAAGAGATTCCTCCAAAAAATCTAAAGGATGAAATGTAGAAGGTTGGCCACATGCCAAGGAACATTAAAATCAATTCTTAAGGGTCTACACGATTCAAAATGGGTTCTAGTATATCACTAGAAAAGATCTTAGGCAATGGGTAACAAGAAACTGTCATGGAAAATGGTAGCGATATCTTGTTGGAAAGTGATCCAAATGCAATGCGATCTAAAATCAAGAAATATGATTAAGTCTTCAAGTATAATCCAACTCCATGGGATCTGGTGAGCCAAAACCAGGACACATAGAAAGGAAAACTGAAACTGCAAATAGAAAACAAAATAGAAAGGAAAATATTTTTGGTTGATGCAAGATTGCTATGAACCGGGGATTCTCCTGCATCAGACATCTGGGGTTAATGAAAAGTGAGTCTCTCACTTTGCTAGGGTCAGAGTAAAACCAAGGCAGTCTACCTCTTCCTAAGAAATCCAAGATGGATCCTCAACTGGTCTACTCTTCCACTTCACAAGATATTATTTGTACTGACTGTTCTGGGTAGTACGCCCTATCCTACTATCCAAAATCTCTTCAATCTGATCCGGTTCCTTCTGGGGAAATTGTTTCACAAAGTCTGCAACACCGTCCTCACTGAATTTTGGTTCCTGGTACTCATGAAGATCTAAAATGTTGAATATAGGTGAAATACTTAGACTATCAGGTAGCTCCACTTCATATGCATTTCCAAAACTGAACTTTCTCAAAACCTTACAGGGTCCAAACTTCTTCATCTACAACTTATTATAAGTTCCAACTAGGAATCTCTCTTTTTTAAAATATACCATCACTTCATCACCAACTTCAAATTCCTTATGTCTCCTCTTCTCATCTTCCTTCTCCTTATATGTGATGTTCATGTCTTCCAAATGTTGTTTAACCTGAATATGTAATGCTGCCATGTGATCTAAAAAATCTTTTTCTTCTCAACTCTTTCAATCTTCACTACTAATGTCTCTCAATTTTGCTAATCCTCTAGGATGCACTTCGGTAAGAATCTCAAAAGGTGTTTTTTCTGGTACTTCTATTCACTGAATTATTGCAGGGAAACTCTGCTTGTGCAAGGATCAAATCCCAACTTTCATTTTTATCTCCCACTAAACATCTCAACAAGTTTCCCAAACTTTGGTTAACAACTTCTATGTCTCCATTAGTCTGTGGATGAAAAGTAGAACTGAACTTCAAATCTATCTTCATCTTCTTTCAAAGTGTTCTCCAAAAATAGCCGACAAACTTAGTGTCTCTGTCTGAAACTATGCTCTTAGGTAATCCATGCAATGTCACCACTTCCTTGAAAAATAGGTCTACTACATGTAATGCATCTGATGTCTTCTTACAAGGTATGAAATGAGCCATCTTTGAAAATCTATACACTACCACAAATATAGAATCATTCCCTCTTGGTGTCTTAGGAAATCCAAGTACAAAATACATGCTTATATCCTCCCAAGGTCTTACCGATACTGTCAACAGTTTATACAATCCTACATTATGACTACTACCTTTTACAACTTGACAAACTCTACAACTTTGCACATATCTCTTCACATCCTTACGAATCTAAGTACTGCTCACTCACCCACGCAATTGTTTTGTCAATGCCAAAATGTCTAGCTAAACCTCCACTATGTTTCTCTTTTATTAGGTTCTCTCTCATAGAACTCGTAGGTATGCACAAATGGACTGCCCTGAATAACATCCCATCCTGAATGAAATAATCCAACCATTTTCTCCTATCAACCATGACCGGTTCTCTACATGCTTTCCAAGGTTCTACGAAATCTGGGTCTTCATTATACAAGGTCTTTCAATATTCAAAACCTATTACTATCACTCTCATTTCTATCAGCAAATTCCTTCTCCTACTCAATGCATCATCAACTTTGTTAGATTTCCCACTTCTATGCTTCAACATAAAGTTGTAACTCTGCAATAGTTCTACCCATCTCATATGTCTTTGATTCAACTTACTCTGACTATTCAAATACTACAAAGCTTGATGATTTGTATACAACACAAACTCCTTAGGCAAAAACTAATGTCTCCATTTCTTCGAGGCTTGAACTATGCACAAAATTCTTGATCAACACTGAATATCTCTTCCGGGCATCATTCAATTTATCACTGAAATAAGCTAATGCTCTCCCTTCTTGACTCAAAACTGCTCCTATTGTTGTTCCACTTGCATCACAATCCACTTGAAATGCCTTATTGAAATCCAGTAAAGCTAACATAGTTTGCTCAGTCAGTTTCTGCTTCAATAATTTATAAACTTTTGTTTTCTCTAGTGGTCCACTTGAATTTCTTCCGATCTCCTCTCATGGTCTTAGTCATAGGATTACAAACTGAACTGAAATTTGTGATAAACTTCTGGTAAAAACTAGACAATCCATGAAATGATCTTACCTCTCTAATGCTTTTTGGTGTAGGCCACTCAATAATGGCTTTCACTTTCTCAGGGTCCATCTTCAAACCATCCTCAGAGATCACAAATCCTAAATAGACTAGCTCATCCTTCATGAAAGTACACTTATTGATATTGATTAGCAACCTTTCTTCTCTAAACCTCTATAAAAGTTGTCTTAATTGCAACAAATTCTCCTCTTTTGTTCTAGTGAAAAATCAAAATGTCATCGAAATACACAATAACAAACTTACCCAAGAATTTCTTCAATACATCTTTCATCAACCTCATGAAAGTACTCAGTGCATGAGTCAATCCAAAAGATCACCAACCATTCATATAGTCCTTCATTTGTCTTAAATGTCATCTTCCACCCATCACCTTTTATGATCTTGATATGATGATATCCACTCTTCAAATCTATCTTTGTAAAGTATTTTGCTCCACTCAAACAGTCTGTTATGTCATCCATCCTAGGCAAAGGAAACTAGTATTTCATTGTGATCTTGTTTATTTCTCTTGAATCGGTACACATCCTCCATTCTCCATTCTTCTTAAGTGATAATACTGTTGGTACTGCACAAGTGCTCAGACTCTCCTTGATCAAACCCTTCTTCAACAACTTATGCACTTGTCTATTTAGTCCTTCATTCTCTATTGGTGTCAACCGATGTGTAGCTTTGTTAGGAAAACTAGCTCCGAGAACCAAGTCCATGCAATGATTAATACTTCTAATAGGTGGCAATCCATCAGGTACATTATCTAAAATGATGTCTTCATACTCTATCAACAAATCTCTTATCTCTTCCACGTACTCTTCTTCTAGTTCTGGTCTCTCAGTCTTCTTAATAATTAAGGAAAAACACACATTCTCATGTCTCAGTCCATCCATGAATTTCCTTCCATCTACTAAACAGATTCTAGTATTTGTACAAAATTCATTCTTCAAAGGTTCCTTTAAAGGTAACAAGGTTTTCTTTATCCCATTGACCACAATAGTGTATGTATTCTTCCTCCCATCATGTATTGCCTGTCTATCAAACTGCCAAGGTCTTCCCAATAAAATATGACAAATATCCATAGGCATAATATCACACAAAATTTCATCATGATAATTCCCAATTTTCAATTTTATCAAACACTGTTCACTTACTAACAACTTATGTTCATCTTGAATCCATGCTATCTGATAAGGCTTAGGGTGTTTCAATCTCTCAAAATTTCAATTTATTCACCATCTCTTCTAAAACAAGATTATCTAAACTACCAATATCAATAACAACTTTATAACACTTACCAGATACCTTACATCTAGTCTTGAACAGATTCTTCCTCTGCAAGGGTTCTTCATCTCCTCCTGTATGACACAAATCTCTCCTCATCATCAACAATTCTCCATTTTCTGGTTTATTGTCTGATTTGGTGGGGTTTTCTTCCACCACTACTTCTCTTCTGGTAGCCTCTATCTTCTTACATTCAAATGCATAGTGTCCTTCTCCTTCACACTTAAAGAAAGTTCCTCTAAATATCCTCTTGTCTTGTCTTCCAAAGTTCTCATTTCGGTAACCATCTGGTTCTCTCCTCTGGTAGAAATTTCTATCATCCTTCTAGCATGAATTACCTTCTTTTCTCACTTCCTTGTCCTTGTTTGGATTTGTACTGGTTCCTCTTCCTCTGATATATCATCTTCCTCCTTGAAATCATCTTCTAGTAAGCCTTCCACCTCTACCTCTTTGTCTCTACTCATGTCTTTTATTCAATTTCTCTTCAAGCTTTAGTGCATACTGGTAAGCCTCTTAAACACTCTCCAATTTGATCATACTGAGTTCATCTTGAATAGACATCCGCAATCCATTCAAATATCTTGCAATTTGTTCAACTTCATCATTAACATGTCTGAATTTGATGTTCAATTTTTAAAATGCTTCAGTGTACTCCTTCACACTAGATTCCCTTTTGTCTCAGGTTCTACAATTTCCAAAACAAATCCACTTGATAATTTTCCAAGACAAACTTTGATTTCAACTTAGCAATCATCCAATCTCATGTCTTAATCTTTTATTTACCTCTTCTTTTCTATCAACTTTCAAATGCTCCCACCAAAAAGATGCATTACCCTTCAACCAAGTACATGAATATTTCACCTTCCACTCTTCTGCAGTGTTTTCAAAATCAAAATACTTCACCATCTTCGAGATCCAATCCATCAATTTATCTGAATCTAACTTCCCATCATATTTTGATGGGGTAAAATGAGGTTTAGTGTTCACCCTACTGAAAACGCTTAAAACCTTTCTTCATCCAGATCAACTACTGGTAGGTTTACTTATTTTTTCGGGGCTTCTTCTCCTTTATCTTCACTTACATCTTCAATATGTCAAACTCTTTTCTAGGTTGTCTCCATGACTTGTAACTGAGATACTATTCCTTGCAACATCTCCATCATAGGAGGGTCTGCATTCAAACACTCTCCACTATTCCTAGTTCCTCTTTGTGCCATTTATTCATGCTAGTCCTCTATAATTTTAGGTCAGATCCACAATCTGCCACCCTACAACAAATTTCAGGACACACAACCTCCAAAATGAAAGTTCGCTCTTATACCACTTGAAGTAGTCACCGGTAAGGAGGGACCTCAAGGAGATCAGTCCAAACTGGTTAGCAAGAGTAAACCCAATGGAAACACACATATATGATGGAGAAATTCCAAAAATGATAGTTTTATTGCATGAAATTTGATTACATTCAATTGGTAACAACCGAGTTACAACATACTGACACACAAGCCTAGTAGAATAGGTCACAACTGGGACCTTGAATCGAAAGATCTATATTCTAGGAATTGTCTATCTATCTGATACTCTGATTGATTCTAATTTATTACATTCTAAAGCATGATTACAAATATATATATTGATCCAAAGAATCCAATCGACCCAAAAGGATCAAAACCTGGAGAACAAAACCTGACGTGCAAAATGATCAAGGTCGGCCTCAACCAAGAGATTCCTCCAGAAAATCCAAAGGATGAAATGTAGAGGGTTAGCCACACACCAAGGAAAATGTAAATCAATGCTCAAGGCTCTGCAAGCTTCGGAGTGGGTTCTAGTAGATCACTAGAAAAGGTCTTGGGCAACTGGTAACAAGAAACTGTTATGGAAACTGGTAGCAATATCTTGCCTGAAAGTGATCCAAATGTGATGCAGTCTGAAAGAAAGAAAGATGATCAAGTCTTCAAGTATAATCCAACTCCACAAGATTTAGTGAGCCAAAACCAGGACACACAGAAAGGAAAACTAAACCTGCAAACAGAAGAAGTTAAAAAAAAAAAAAGGAAAATTGTTTTGGTTGATGCAAGATTGTTGTGAATCGAGGATGCTCCTGCATCACTTCTGCTTCTCATTTTTTGCAATTTCAAGAAGTCTTCGAAGTTTGACATTCTTTGCTTGGGTGATTTGTTTAATTTCCTCCAATTCCAGGACCCTTTCACGCTTCAACCATTTACCCATCTTGCAAAACCAACCTATTAAACATCCACCACTTGCATTTTTTCCTATTAAATTTCTCTTATACCACTTGATTTGTAATTAAGGCTTACAAATTAAATTGTGCTTAAATAAATTTATAGATTTTCTCAATCGCAAACAAAATTGTGTGGGTATGTTCGTTAAGTGTTGAAATTACAGAATTGGGTTCATTTAATCAGTTATCAATTTAATGACATACTAATTAACAACTCATGAAATGAAATAAATATACTGAAATCAACAAGAAAAGTAGAAAGAGATAGAAACCAATTTGGTAATAGAGTTCACCCAATGTCTGGGCTACATCTCTGGGCTCACTCAACTGCAACATTGCTCCATTATCTGATTTGAAGCTCAAGAGGCTTTATTACCTCATAATCTAGTCTTCAAATTACAAATTAATCCTTTCCCACTATATGGAAAGATTGCAGCATAACCGATGCACTTTCCAATCCATGTTTTCACAAATAATCTTTGATTTGCATGTACATAAACCAACATAATAAACAATAGAGAATAAACATAATTCATTTGAAAACATTCAATCTGCACACAGGTTGGAGATGCCTTTAGCTTGCCTCCCTATTTCTCTTCAATCTTGTAGAACAAACAAAACAACCTCTATGAGCAATACTTTGTCTATTTGATTAAAAAATGCTTCCCCCTTCAAGCTCTCTTTATAATAAGAGTTTTCTCCCTTTTAGAAGGGGCCTATGTTGTTTACATTCAACATTGTTTTCTCCATCTAATAGAATTCAATTGCTCCAACATATCCCAATTCTCTTCCTGTGAATTCCTCCAGGATTGATTTTCGAAAACATTAAGAACCCCCCTTATATGCATTAAATATGACAATAACAAGTCTCAAAAATAATATTTCCAAAATCCCCTTGATCACCTATTTTAAGCGCCTTTAGAATTTAATTCAAATAAAAATCTTTTTAAAATCTGGCTTATAGATTTATCATTATCGGGTTTGTTTTGTATTTGTGAAAAATGGGAGCTTGTGCCCCTTTGTTTATGGGCCATCACCTTTTAGTATGCCAAATATAATTTCACCCTTGCTTATCTCTGAAGAGATCACATAGTGTAGTGGTAGGGAAAAAAAATAGGGGATGGGTGATCGACGGTTCAAACTATCTGCCTCCCCATTTAGTTCGATAGAACCCTTGATACTCTTTAATTAAACCGTGTCTGATAATGTATTAAGGTAGATGCTTGGTCAAGCCGATGAGAGGAAAAGTAGCAAGGGAGAGGTCACGATTTCGACCCTTCCAATTAACTTATTTTTCCACAACCAAATCCAAAACTGTTGAAAATCTAGCTAGATCAATCCTCCTTGCTAAGATGATTTTCAACCTCCAAAAGGTTCTTAATCAAACACCAAGTAAGGGAAACACCTCCCCACTTTTATAGTATCCATCAAGATTTTTTTGTACACCTGCTTCATCTAAAAAAGCTACACAACAATAATTATGATAATTGAAATCATATTGCTACCCATTTGCATTTCCCACATCCTTCTACATTATTTTTTTAACTACTACCCATGTACAACACATTAGCAACATTAACAAATACAAGGATATTAATGAAAATGAGCTATCAAGTTTTTTAATCCTCTTAACAGGTTCCCATGAAAAATTCTCACCTTGTGGTGTTAATGTTTCCTGAAACACATAATAGTTAGGCTTACATGCAACTACTTCATTTTGGTGCTTCAAATCACCCACCTTTTCCACCTTTTCAATTGCCCTGTGTTTACCGATGAATAATCATCTTCAATCTTCTTGTCCTTCTTTATACAAATATCCAGATGGACTTTCCAACACTTAACTTCTTGATGTCTGCTCATGTTAAAATGGTGCAAAAGTTTCTTGTCTTTGAATCCTTCTTGCCATTCTCTTATTTTCGATGGGGATGATGGTCTTCTTGTCCTATTTCTCCACTGATAGACCAAACCTTCTTGTACAATTCTTTATTTTTTTGACACTTGAAAAAACAATGGTTATCCATGCCACAAAAAGAACAAGGAAAATCATTCCATATGCTACTTATTGCATTACAAGTAGTAGCATAGTTCAGAAAAACTTTGGAAAAATCAGGTTTATACCTTTATGGACTTTTGCTACCACTAGATTTCTAAAGAGATTTGGATCTTCTCGGGGATCTCTTGACAAATCTATTACTCTTGACAAGTGACTTACCCTTGTTGAAGAGACTTTGGTTTCAAGTCAGATTCTGAAGAGCTTCCTTCCAGAACCTTTTCTCGGCTTTCTTTGTCGTCATATCTGAGACCTGCAAATCGAGTTCTTATTGTAACCTCTAGTTTTTGAACTATACCTTGGCCATTATTGCCAAGACCACCTCCTTGATACCCCATCTTAAATTAGAGGTTTTTCCCAATTGCAAATGTATGCTTTTCGAAAATACGAAAAGAAGTATCATTATTATTAAAAGGATGAGTCAAACATAGAGCATATGTTAACTCCTTTCTTGTAGGGGACCATTGGTCCATCTCCTAAGGTATTGCCAACTACTCCTTTTGTCTTGATTTGATAGAGGGCACATACATTAGTATCCTCATGACATGACCCATAATTGGTCCACCTGCCATGCCCACAAGCATGTTTAGTCTTAGAATTTCTTGCTTCTCCTATAGCACAAGATTCTCCATTTTTCTCCACTAAAGAATTATCCAATAAGAGGCATAACTTCTGCTTCTCATTTTCAGCAATTTCAAGCAATCTTCAAAGTTCAACATTCTCTCCTTGGGTGTTTTGGTTGATTTCCTCCAATTCTAGGAGCCTTTCACGCTTCAACCATTTACCCATCTAGCAAAGCCAACCTATTAAACATCCACCACTTGCAATTTTTCCTATTAAGCTGGTCTTATACCACTTGATTTTTAATTAAGGCTTACAAATTAAATTTTGCTTAAATCAAATTACAGATTTTCTCGATCACAAATTGAACTAGGTAGGTATGTTGTTTAAGTGTTGAAATTATAGAATTGGGTTCATTTTATCAATTATCAACTTAATTACATACTAATCAACAACTCATGAAGTGAAATCAATATACTAAAATCAAGAAGAATAGAAGAAAGAGATGGAAGCCGATTTGATAATGAAGTTCACCCAATGTTTGGGCTACATCTCTAAGCGCACTCAATCGCAATGTTGCTCCATTATTTTATGCGAAGCTCAAGAGGCTTTATTACATCACAATCTGGTCTTCAAATTGCAAATTAATCATTTTCCACCATATGAAAAGATTGTATCATAACCGATGCACTTTTCAATCTAGGTTTTTACAAAGAATCTCTAATTTGCATGTACATAAACCAACATAATAACAAATTAAGAATAAACATAATCCATTGGCAAACCTTCAATTTGCACATAGGTTGGAGATGCCTTTAGTTTACCTCTTTGTTTCTTTTCAATCTTGGGGATAAGACAAAACAACCTCTATGAGCAATACTTTGTCTATTGGATTACAAAATGCTTCTCCCTTCAAGCTCTCTTTATAATAAGAGTTTTTAGACTTTTAGAAGGGGCCTATGTTATTTACATTCAATATTATTTTCTCCATCTAAGATAATTCAATTGCTCCAACATATCTCAATTCTCTTACTGAGAATTCCTCCCGGATTGATATTCTTAAACATTAAGACCCCCCCTTATATGCATTTAAATATGATAATAAGGGGTCTCAAATATAATATTTCCAAAATCCCCTTTATCACCTATTTTAATCTCCTTTAGATTTTAAATCAAATAAAAATATTTTGACAGTCAAGATTATAGTTTTATCATTAATAGGTTTGATTTGTATTTGTAAAAAATGGGGGCTCAAGCCCCTTTGTTTATAGGCCATCACTTTTCAACATGCCAAATATAATTACACCGTTGCTTATCTCTGAAGAGCCTGCATAGTATAGTGGTAGGGAGCAAAAATAGGGGATGGGGGGTCGATAGTTCAAACTGTCAGCCTCCCCATTTAGTTCGATAGAACGTTTGACACTCTTTAAGTAAAACTATGTCCGATAATGTATTAAAGGTAGATGCTTGGTCTAATGGATGAGAGGAAAAGTAGCTAGGGAGAGGTCGCGATTTTGACCCTTCCAACTAACTTATTTTGCCACTACTGAATCTGAAACTGTTGAAGATCCACCTCAATCAATCCTCCATGCTAAGAGGCTTCTCGACCTCCAGAAGGTTCTTAATCAGACACCAAGTATAGGGAACACCTCCCCACTTTTCCAGTATCTTGTCTAACCTATTTTGTGCACATCCTTCATCTCAAAAAGCTACACAACAATAATTATTATAATTTTAATCATATTGCTACCCATTTGCATTTTCCCACATTCTTCTACATTTTTTTATTTTACTACTGCCCTTGTACAACACATTAGCAACATTAACTAATACAAGAATATTAATGAAAATGAGCTATCAAGATTTTTTATCCTTTTAACAACCAAAAATTCTCATGTTGTGGTGTTGATGTTTCCTAAAATACATGATAGTTAGGCTTACATGCAACTACTTCATTTTGGTTTTTTACATCATCTGCTTTTTCCACATTTGTAGACATGAGCGAAGGAGTTTTTATTACATACATGAACCTCTTCAATTGCCCTATGTTTACTGATGAAGAATTATCTTCAATCTTCTTTTCCTTCTTTAGACAAAGCTTCGGATGGAGTTTCCAACACTTAACTTCTCAAGGATGTCCACTCATGTTACAATGGTGAAAAATTTTCTTGTCTTTGAATCCTTCTTGCCATTCTCCTTTTTCTGATGGAGATGGTGGTCTTCTAGTCCTATTTCTTTGCTAATAGACAATACCTTCCTGTACAATTCCTTCTATTTTTGACACTTGGAAACACAATGGTTATCCATGCCACAAAAAGAACAAAGAAAAGCATTCCATATTCTACTTAATGCATTACCAGTAATAGCATAGTTCAGAAAAACTTTGGAGAAATCAAGTTTATACCTTTATGGACTTTTGCTACCACCAGATTTTTGAGGAGATTTGGGTCTTCTTAGAGATCTCTTGAAAAATCTATCACTCTTGATAGGTGTCTTACCATTTTCTTGTTGAGCTTGGTTTCAAGTCATCTTCAGAGGAGCTTCCTTGTAGATCCTTTTCTAGGCTTTCTTTGTCATTATATCTGGGACCTAAAAATTGAGGTCTTATTATAACCTCTAGTTGTTAAAGTATACCTTGGCCACTATTGCCAATACCACTTCCTTGATACCCCATCTTAGTTAGGACCTCTTTGCAAATTCCTAATGTATGTTTTTTCGAAAACACCAAAAGAAGCATCATTATTATCAAAAGAAGGAATCAAACATGGAGTATGTTTTACCTCCTTTCCTGTAGGGAACCCTTGGTCCACCTCCTGAGGTTTTGCCAACTACTCCTCTTGTCTCACTTTGACTAACACCATGGATGAAGCTTCTAGGAATCCACCTTGGTCACTTGGCACATAGGACAAATCCTACAACTATTGACAAAAGGCACATACATAAGTATCCTCATGACATGAACCATAATTGGTCTGTTTTCCATTGCCACAAGCATGTTTAGTCTTAGGATTTATTTCTTCTCTTATAGAAGAGCATTCTCTAGTTTCCTCTACTAAAGAATTTTTCAATAAGAGACATAACTTCTGCTTCTCATTTTCTGCAATTTCAAGTAGTCTTCAAAGTTCGACATTCTCTACTTAGGTGCTCTAGTTTATTTCCTCCAATTTGAAGAGCCTTTCATGCTTCAACCTTTTACCCATCTTGCAAATCCAACCTGTTAAACATCCACCTTTTATAATTTTTCCTATTTAACTACTCTTGTACGACTTGATTTGTAATTAAGGCTTACAAATTAAATTGTGCTTAAATCAAATTATAGTTTTTCCCGATCAAAAAAAAATTGTGTGGGTATGTTCTTTAACTGTTGAAATTATAGAATTGGGTTCATTTAATCAATTATCAACTTATTGACATACTAATTAACAACTCATGAAGTGAAATCAATATACTGAAATCAACAATAAAAGAAAAAAGAGACGAAAATCAATTTGATAAGGGAGTTCACCCAATGTTTGGGCTACATCTCTGGGCTCACTCAACTACAACGTTGCTCTATTATTTTATGTGAAGCTCAAGAGTCTTTATTACATCACAATCTAGTCTTAAAATTGCACATTAATCATTTTCCACTATATGGAAAGATTGTAGCATAACTGATGCACTTTATAATCCAAGTTTTTACAAAGAATCTCTAATTTGCATGTACATAAATGAACATAATAAAAAATTGAGAATCAACATAATCCATTTGCAAACCTTCAAATCTTTCCTCTTTGTTTCTCTTGAATCTCGGAGAATAGACAAAACAACTTCTGTGAGCAATACTTCATCTGTTGGATTACAAAACATTTCCCCCCTTCAAGCTCTCTTTATAATAAGAGTTTTATCTCTTTTATAAGAGGCTTATGTTGTTTACATTCAACATTATTTTCTTCATCTAAGAGAATTTAATTGCTCCAACATGTCCCAATTCTCTTACTGCGTGTTCCTCCAAGATTGGTTTTCCAAAACATTAAGAGCCCCCCCTTATATGAATTTAAATATGATAATAAGGGGTTTCAACAATAATATTTCTAAAATCCCCTTTATCACCTATTTTAAGCTCCTTTAGATTTTAAATCAAATAAAAATCTTTTAACAATTCGGCTTATAGGTTTATCATTATCGGGTTTGTTTTCTATTTGTGAAAAATGGGGGTTCAAGCCCCTTTGTTTAAGGGCCATCACTTTTTAGCATTCCCAATATAATTTCACCCTTGCTTATCTCTGAAGAGCCCACATAGTGTAGTGGTAGGGAGAAACAATAGGGGATTGGGCGTCAATGGTTGAAATCATTGGCCTCCCCATTTAGTTTGATAGAACCTTTGACACTATTTAAGTAAAACCTCATCCAATAATGTATTTAAGATAGATACTTGGTCTAGCAGATGAGAGGAAAAGTAGAAAGGGAGAGGTCATGATTTTGACCCTTCCAAGTAACTTATTTTACCACAGCCAATTATGAAACTGTTGAAGATCCACCTTGATCAATCCTCTTTGCTAAGAGGCTTTTAGACCTCCAAAATGTTCTTAAACAGACACCAAATGAGGGAAACACCTCCCCACAATGATAATTATAATAATTAAAATCATATTGTTACCCATTTGTATTTTCCCACATCCTTATGGATTTATTTATTTAACTACTGTCCATGTACACCACATTAGCAGCATTAACTAATACAAGGATATTGATGAAAATGAGCTATCAAGATTTTTAATCATCTTAACAAGTTCCCGTGAAAAATTTTCATGTTGTGGTGCCGATGTTTCCTGAAACACATGACAGTTAGGCTTACATGCAACTACTTCATTTTGGTGCTTTAGATCACCTTCTTTTTCCACCTTTGTAGACATGAGCGAAAGGGTTTTTCTTACATACATGAACCTCTTTAATTGCCTTGTATTTACCGACAAATAATCATCTTCAATCTTCTTTTCCTTCTTTAGACGAAGCTCCAGATGGAGTTTCCAACACTTAATCTCTTGATGTCCACTCATGTTACAATGGTGAAAATGTTTCTTGATGGGGACGATTGTCTTCTTGTCCCATTTCTCCGCTAATAGACAAGACCTTCCTGTATAATTCCTTCTATTTTCAACACTTGGAAACATAATCGTTATCCATGCCACAAAAAGAACAAGGAAAAGCATTCCATGTGCTACTTAATGCATTACCAGTAGTAGCATAGTTCAGAAAAGCTTTGGAGAAATCAAGTTTATACCTTTGTGGACTTTTGCTGCCATAAGATTTCTGAGGAGATTTGGATCTATCAGTCTTGACAAGTGACTTACCCTTCTCTTGTTGAAGAGACTTTGGTTTCAAGTCATATTCAGATGAGCTTCCTTCTGGAGCCTTTTCTAGGCTTTCTCTGTCATTATATTTGAGACCTACTAATCGAGGTATTATTGTAACATCCAGTTGTTGAACTATACTTTGGCCATTATTGTCAAGACAACCTCCTTGATACTCCATCTTAGTTAGGATATTTTTGCCAATTCCTAATGTATGATTTTTAAAAAAACTAAAAGAAGCATCATTATTATCAAAAGAAGGAATCAAACATAGAGTATCTGTTACCTCCATTCTTGTAGGGGACCCTTGGTTCACCTCCCAAGGTTTTGCCAACAACTCCTCTTGGGTATGTGTAGGATCATGGTGTGCCAAAACAGGCCCTTAAGTGGCAATGAAATTTCAGAAAATCAGAGTTATGCAACTTGACATGAAAATTTGAATAAGTTGTGAACATTATTTTTAAAATATGTAAGAAGAGAATCTATAGAAAATTGAATGTATTCTCTAAGCTACTAGTCATTTTTTGGAAAACAAATCCTATTTGATGAAAATTTCAAATTTCAATGCAATGGTACTAAAATTTCAAGAAAAAGATAAGAAGTAGATGTATGTCTGACCACCCTAATCACATTCAAATCATAATAATTTTTTATAATATTTATAATATAAGTATTAGACTCATGTCCGGATGTGACACATATTTTTTACAATTTTTTATAAAGGAAATAATTATATATAATTTTTTTACTATATTTTTTCATAAATTTAGAAACTCCTACGTCTAGCCACCTTAGCTTGGTCAAAACTGTGAGATTTTGCTAAGATCAAGAGCTCAATGAAAAGTACAATAGAGAGACAAAATATAGGATAAGAATAAACTGTATTCTCATCAATAGATATGTTGGCATATGGACACTCCAATGAGACATTGTGTGTGATTGAAGGTTTTGTCATTGAGGGCAACCTTGCAATCCTATGGCACCGGCAAAACATTATACCGACAAAGCATTACACAGACAACCTTGCAATTCTATGGCACCGGCAAGATAGTATACCGGCAAAACATTATTCAAGGAAGATAGTGCACTGGCATCAACAAGATCACTCTACACCGGCACTGGCATAGAAGATGTACACCGGCACAAAAGAGAACATGTATACTGGCATAGAGGCCAACAGGATTTTTGATATGTAATATTTTGTTTATTATTGTAAGCTGACTTGGAAAATTATAAATTGACTCTTGTACATAAAAGAGATCATTGTAGACATTTGTAATGTATGGATAGCAAGTATAAAGAAAATTATAAGGCAAACCTAATGTGTGAATTGTAGGTCAAGGGTATATGTAAAGAACAAAGAAAGAACCGGTACTGAATCTGGCATTGAAGATGCTATTGTAAAGCAGTATAGAATATTGGATTTGTGTAAATCCTCATTGTAAGTCAGTGTGACTTCTTATTGAGCAGTGTGCTCTAGGCAGTTGGCCTTCCTACATGTGCAGGCCCCTATTGTAAGTAATATTCTCTTATTGGCCAGTAAATGAATATTGTGGGTCACAAATCCCATCGAGGTTTTCCCACACTAGGTTTCCTCATTAAACATCTTGTGTTATGGTGTTCTTTTCATGTGGATGTTTTTGATTCTATTATTTACATTAATTCATGCATACCAGTTTACTGTTACTTTATGTTTTGCATTTTCTATTTCAAGAAAATCTCATTACCAGTCAGATACTGATTCACCCCCCACTCTCAGTATCTGTGGGAACTCTAACAATTGGTATCAGAGCCTAGTCCTCTATTTTCAAAAGCCTAACAGCCTGAGGAAGATCTTGACACCGGTAAAGATGGAAAATCTGATGAAGCAACTTGAAGGAGCTCTTACTGACTATGATGTAGAGAAGTTGAAAATTTTCAAATTAGAAGATGATTTAAAAGCAGCTCAGGACATTATTCAGGCACTTCAAGAAAATTTTACTGTTACAAGAAATAAGAGAAGAGAACTTTGTGAAAAATTGTAAAATGAGAATGATGAAAAGGAATCACTAAATGATATGATAAGCAAATTGAAATAAGAGATCATGACAACAAAAAATGAAATGCAAGATATGACTATGAGATTTTGCAAAGAGATTGAGGATAGAAAGAAGAATGAAGAAGAATTGACCAGAAGACTAAGTGATGCAGCAAATGAGAACACGAGACTTAGCTATGAAAATGACATGTTGAAGACAGATCTAATGCATACTCAGAATGACTCAAATGAACTAATGAGACAAAAAGAAATCTTGGAAAGGGAATTGGAAACTGCAAATCAACACAAAGAAAAATTCAAGAAAAGCTCAGAAGAACTTGGTACCTTATTGAAGAATCAAAAACCCAAAGGTGACACTTCTGGAATTGGATTTGAAGTTGGAGAAAGCTCCGGTACTACAAATACCCAGGATCATAGCAAACCGGTAAGACCTTCTAATACTTACAAATTCAATGGAAAATGCTTTAACTGCAATAAATATGGTCATAGGGAAAAAGAATGTAGATCTAGGAATTATCAGAACATCAATCCTCCCACCATTCAATGCTCCAAATGCAACAAAATTGGTCATAACTCTGAAAATTGTAGAATGAATGTAAGATGTTATGTTTGTGGAAGATTTAGTCATTTATCAAATAAATGTAGAACACAAACCGGCATAGGTTATGGGAAAGATATTCAGAAAAATAATGTAACTTGTTATGCATGTAACAAGATTGGTCATATTGCTAAATTTTGTAGAAGTAAAGGTACACCAGTAGACAACAAAAGTACTAGTTTGAAAGGTAAAGAAAAGGTTGAAGAGGTTAAGCAAGAATTCTCAAAGCAATGGATTAGAAAAGGTGATCTAAATATTGGGGATACTCCTCCACCGGTAGAACCAACAAATGCTCCACTGGTAGGACAATATGATGCTCCATCAGCAGGATAGAGCAATGCTCCACTGGTAGGATGTTCTTCATCAAATTGAAGAAAATTATCTTGAGGGTTTGGCAATCTAATGACACGTGCTATTATTCCCTCGGTTAGAGAAAAGAAGTTGAAAATCATTCATTACTGGCAAATAAAGTTAAGCTAATACATTACCGACAAGCAATTAATGTGGTAGGTAGTAGAAAAGATTTTATAAAATAAGGTTTTTGTCTCCATTTCATTTCACCGTGAATTCAAACTTTCAGAAAGCGCAAAGATTTCCGAGCTAAGGCATTCTGAGCAAAGAGGCAAAGCACTTCAGCAATCAATCCATCCAAAGGCAGAAAAAGGTATTTATCATCATGGCATCCTCCTCTGCACCTGAATTCATAGAAAACCCTACAATAGTTGAAGTTATAAAATGACCTAGGCCCGTGTTTCAGCTAGTTCCCGAGGTAGCTAAGAAAGATGACAACATAGGGGCTTTTTCAAAAATTCCAAAAGGTGTTGTTTATGTAGAAGACCCTAGAATGTATATTCATTGCAACATAGAGGAATTAGGTGATGAAGAAATTAAAAACATGTATAAGTCTGTCATATGTGACAATTCCGAAAATGTGAAACCTAAGTGTAAAATTGTTGAAACCCTAGGATTCACTGAAATCCTTTGCATTCCTGAATTTCCCAAGGAAGTGGTTAGGATAGTTCTGAGCAGGGTACATGGTTCATTCTTTTGGCTTGACTCGGTGCATAAAATTACAAAGGAAGCTATGAAAGCAGTAATAGGGTTACCTTCCACCAGTAACAAACTTGACAAAACCAAGAAGGTCTCCAATGACTTAGTAACAAACTTAACTGGTGCAACATCTGACAAGAGATCATTGAGGGTTAATGATGTGACCGATACAAATGTTAGATTTGTTAGCATGATTTTAGGTTACAAAGCAACTCATGCTAATAGGCTTAACTCAGTTTCCAGTTTATGCATAAAGAGTGCTTATGACATGGTTAAGGACAATGTAAAAATTGATATCTATGAATGGTTAAAGGATGAGTTAATTGACAATTTAGCAAAAATCAAGAAGGATAAGAAAGGAACCTTTAGATTTGGAAGTTTACTTGTATGCTTAATGCTACATATAACCAAACAGGCTCCCAGTATAGGAAACAAGGATTTTGGATTTGGCATACCAGTAGGAAAACAATTATTTGACTTATTCAATAACATGGGTGAAAACAGAGAAAAAAGAATATCAATGAGTATTTTCAAGCACTAAAAGTCAGAATGAATAAAAGAATCAGACTATCATAGGAAATTGTCAACAAATACAAGGATGATATATGTTTTGTAATAAAAAAGGATGAGATCTGGATGGAAGCAATCATCCGAAGGACAATCTGGGTAACAGAGATGGGGTATGAAATAGATGACCACATAGTGGAAACTTATGCCAAAGCACTTCTGGAAGCCCCTAATGAACCAAAGGAAGAAGTATCTGGCAGTGCTGAGACCATAGAAAGTCAAATTCAATCTAAGAAGAGAGTGAAAAAGGTTGAGGCATTTGTGAGGAAAGGATCCAGACAAGTGAAAATCATAAAGAAAGATGTATTAAAGAAAACTGACATAACTAAAGATGAGTTGGTAGCCCAACAACCTGAAACTCATCTATCACCGGTATGTACTTCCTCAGAAGGAGATATGCCAACAACTTTCAAAAGAGTTGTTAGGAAAAGAGACCCCTCACCGGCAACCACTCCTTCACCTAGAAGGATAAGATAGAAGCAACAAGCTATGAGATCTCCGGTCAAGAAAGTCACACCTAAGAAGAAGCTAACCCCCAAAAAGAAGAAGAAGACAAACATTGACTTGGCCCCTCTTGACATATTACTAAATGAGATCACAGAGGAAGGTAAATTGAAAAACATAGGGAAAATCTATGACACCCTATCAGATGATGAGAAAGGACAAGTTGAGGAGAGTGTTATATTACACATTGACATGTATAAAAGGTTTTTGTTGCAAGTCTTAAATGAAATTCTTGATGAACTATATAAAAGACTTGAGGCTAGAAGGCAAGGAATAATTGAATTGGATAAGAAAATTAAAATAGAAAAACTACTTGCAGTATACTCGGTTAACTCACCTAAGGAAATTGATGATCTAATAGCTCAGGCCAACCAGATAGTTTTTTCCACTGCACAACGGCAAATTTCACTAATGGCAGGTAGAGTTACAGAAGTTTCAAAGAAAATAGAAAATGGTTGGCATACATTCTTGGTTGAAGAAGAAAAACAAGAAGAATATAGGAATCCCAAGCCCATTTTGGTATATCAGAAGGACAAAGGGAAAGGTAAAGTTGGTGGACCACCAAGTATCAATATTAGAGACAACTTACCCCCACCTCCTTTAAATACTCCATCGGTAAAAACAACAACTACAGAAGATCAACTGGCAGCTGAGAGTATGGATACAGAGGATAATAATCCTAATCCTGAAGTCCTATATACTGTGAATGTTGATACTTAGAAGATCAACATAGTGGTAGATAAGGATACACTAGATAAATTAGGAAACATAGAGCAACCAACAACAGATACAGAGAAAAAGATTGAATCTGGAACACAAACAAAGAAACCAACAGAGCTAAAGGCTCCAAAACAGATGCCACCGATAAAAAATGAAGTAGGAAAACCAGTGCTTAAAGAAATGTAGACACAAATAGACCTACCAGAGGTCAATACTAGCATGGTCACTTCCACCGGTACTCAGTTTGTTGGGTCACCATCAAATGTGACTGAGGTATTACTTGAATCTATCAAGAAAATAACTAATTATAGCTCACAAGCTTATAAAGCAATAGATGATTCAATTCCATTTTTGAAATCAATAGCTCCTGATTGTAATATAGACAATAAAGATTCTTTAGGCTAGTTGGATACACTTTGTAAATATATTTCTGGAAATTTTGAGCAAACAAAGGTAGAATCTGTAAAGGAAATTGTATAAAAAGAGAAACAGAAATTCTTTGAGGAAGGAATAAAGAAGTGTAATAGGGAATTTGACACACTTCTACCAGAACTGTGCAATTTATTGAAAGAGTACAAAACTCTGTACAAAGACGCCTGTAAGATAAACTTTTTGACCTTAGATGTAGACAAAAAGATGAGCAAGGTACAGGAAGAGATCAATAAACTTGTAGATAATTTTGTTAACTCACCCGATACATTATCAGTTTTTGAGGAAAAGATAACAAATTTTGAGGTAGAATTGCTCAAATTAGAAAGAGAGAAAGAGAAAATAATAAACAAGGCAAAATTCTTAAGATCTAAACTAAGTCCAATATTGGACTATTTATCATCTCTGCGGAAGGAAATCTCAGAGGCACTAACACAGGGAAGCAAAACACCGGTAGAGCACTTGCAGCATCTCACTGATATAGTATACAGAACTGAGATAGCAATAAAAGACAATAAGAAGTTTATGGATGGTATAAACTTAATTTTGGGAGATATTCTTCAGATAATAACTACCCAACTACAAGGTTGAGGTTATGGATTGGTACAACTACAAAATCTACTAACCTTTGTCATTGATGCCAAAGGGGGAGTAGTAGGATGAGAAAATTCAAAACACGGGGATCACATGCTCAGGGGGAGCTCTCACATTTTTGGTAACATTTTTGGTCTACACATTTTCTGGATATCTTTTGAAATTTCTCATGAGTGTTGCCATCAATGCCAAAGGGGGAGATTGTTGGCATATGGACACTCCAATGAGACATTGTATGTGATTGAAGGTTTTGTCATTGATGGCAACCTTGCAATCCTATGGCACTGACAAGACATTATACCGGAAAAACATTACACAAGCAACCTTGCAATCCTATGGCACCAACAAGACATTATACCGGTAAAACATTATTCAAGTAAGACAGTGCACCGGCATCAGCAAGATCACTCTACACCGACACTGACACAGAAGATGTACACCAGCACAGAAGAGAACATGTATGCCGACACAAAGGCTGCCAGGATTTTTGATATGTAATATTTTGTTTATTATTGTAAGCTAACTTGGCAAATTGTAAAATGACTCTTGTATATAAAAGAGATCATTGTAGACATTTGTAATATATGGATAGGAAGTATAAAGAAAATTATAACGTAGACCTAATGTGTGAATTGTAGGTCAAGGGTATATGTAAAGAACAAAGCAAGAACCGGTACTGAATCTGGCATTGAAGATGCTATTGTAAAGTAGTACAGAATATTGGATTTGTGTAAATCCTCATTATAAGTCAGTGTGACTTCTTATTGAGCAGTGTGCTCTAGGCAGTTGGCCTTCCTACATGTGTAGGCCCCTATTGTAAGTAATATTCTCTTATTGGCCAGTAAGTGAATATTGTGGGTCACAAATCCCACCAAGGTTTTTCCCACACCGAGTTTCCTTGTTAAACATCTTGTGTTATGGTGTTCTTTTCATGTGGATGTTTTTGATTCTATTATTTACATTAATTCTTGCATACCGGTATACTGTTACTTTATGTTTTGCATGTTCTATTTCAAGAAAATCTCATTACCGGTTAGATACTGATTCATGCCCCCCTCT
Organism: Cryptomeria japonica; assembly: GCF_030272615.1. NCBI lineage: Eukaryota > Viridiplantae > Streptophyta > Pinopsida > Cupressales > Cupressaceae > Cryptomeria > Cryptomeria japonica. The sequence goes on along the minus strand of NC_081412.1, from coordinate 496,718,825 downwards.
CAGTATTTGTGGGAACCCTAACAAGATAAATGATCAATTGTTCCATTTTCATACAATGTAGATGAGCCTCCTTATATAGGCAAGGCTAGGGATATGTGAGCACACAAACATGACATGTGGCTCAATAAGAAACAAGGGTAGGTAGGAAATAGGTGTGGGTAGGTAGGAGAAACAATATAATAGTCCACATGAGGTGGATCACCCATTGAATGTGGAGTGTAACAACAAGATCAACACCATAAAAGGTGGAAATTCTCCTACACACACTATCCCAATGTGGCACAAACACCCAAGTGTCTCATACCCAAACTACTATGAAATGCATTTCCTAAGTAAACTTAAGTAAGTGTAATAATATCCAAGATGAATAATTATTTACACCAACACCCCCCCTTAAGTGCAACTTAGGGGAATGCACTTAAGTCTACAATGCAACTAAGAAATGCAAGATGGGTCCTAACTACTAGGCCATGTTACGTACCCATGTACAAATGCAAATGCATGGAAACCAATGCAATGAAATCTCTCACAAAGTGGAGAAAGAGAGAAAATCCCAATGGGAAAAAACCCTCCCCCAAAAGAGAGATGAAAACTAGATACAAATAACTCTCATAGAAGTATGTGAAGGACAAAACCCCATGTTAGGAAAAAGTCCCCCCAATATGAGAGAAGAAGAGAAGCTAGAAAGCCCCCCCTTAATGTGGAATCTACACCAATGATAGAAGCTCGATGTACAAAGAAACTGCTCCATGAATGTCGAACAACATTCCTCCCCTTAGGAAGAAACAAAACTAAAGGTGTATCCATGAAGTCTCCCCAATCATGAAGGGAAGATGTATAAAAGAAACTCATGATGAATGGAATCTTTGAAAACTGCTCAAGCATCCCCATGTCGAAGCTGAAAGATACCCCCTCCAAAGGTGGTAAACTATGCCACACTGCTGAAAAAGGCACTCCAAGATCTAGTGGAGATGGATGTAGAACATGTCCCAAAGACTCACATGTCTCAAAAAATAAAGAGACCTCCTCCAACTGTTGTACATAAGTATCCACAATCATGTCAACCTCGAAAGAATGATCATGTAGAGAATGAACAAGAGGGTCAGAGTGTTCCCTCACAACAATCAAAGAAGGGTCATCTTTATCAAAGAGAAGATGGATGCCATCAATGATGTCTCCCAAATCTGCAATGTAGGATTCCATAAACAAACCTGCAATGTCTATCAAGTAACCATCCCATGAATCTAAAGTTGGAAGACAATGAATATCTTGCTGCACTGAATCACATGAAGGTAAAATCGTCGCACTATCCACATCATCAGGTGCAATAGGTGATGCGATATCAATATGAGGAGATGAAATACAAGACTCAAGAATGGGTTCACATGTGAGAATCCCCATGTTCAAGTGCCCAAAGTTCTCCTCAAAATCTGAACCATCACAAGAAGTGTGATTGTCATGTGTAGAACCATCAAATGTGAAATTATCATCATCAACAAAATCTAAAAAGGAGTATAACTGAGATGCATGATCAACCACCCTAGTCGCAATGATACCTCTAGTCTCCAAGTCTCTAATGAAAACTGACTTAGGTGTGAACTCCACAACTCTCTTAGTTGCACCATGTGTGATTTGATAGATAGAAAGGAGATTGTTTGTACCCCACACAACACATTATTGAAGGAGTTATCCCCAATGTCAATAGATCCTTTCCCAATCACATCCATGTATGTATGATTGCCCATCAAAATCTGCGGCATGGTGCAAGGCTTAAATGTAGAGAACATAGACTGTGAAGATGCCATATGATGAGAAACCCCTAAATCTAGAAGCCATCTCTTTGAATCATGACTGATAGTAGCACATAGAGCTTTTCCTTTTCTTGTCCCAAAAGAGTGAGTCTTCCCACTTGTAGAAGCCATGAATGCTTGCCCTTTTCCTTTTGAATGTGAGGAAGTGGAAGTTGATGAATCATCCTTCTTGTAGACATTAGGCAAATCAATGTTATGCTTTTTGATGATATGTGTGAGCTCATCAATCTTCTTAGAATGGCAACGATGCTCCTCATGACCAAAATTTTTACAATAAGCACAAGTAGGTCTCTCCCTCTTTGGTGAGTTATCCCTCTTGGAAGAGGATGAATCTCCTTGTTGTGGAGAAGATGGTGCTTTGTCCTTAGGATTTGATTGCCATTTCTTCTTGTTTGAGTTGTCCTTTCCTTGATTTCCTTTGTTCCCTTGATTTGCCACTAATCCTTGAGACTTAGAAGCCTTAAGAATGCCCATGCTTATCAACATAGTTTGTTCCATCATCAACTTTTTATTGAAAGCATCAAATGTAGGCATTGTGTAGCTTGAACCAATTATCATCCTATGGGTTTGGAAACTAGAAACAAATGTTGCATATTCTTGTGGAAGCTTGCCTATCAAGTTGAATATCAATTGAGTATCCTTCTTATCAATGCCACAATCTTTGAGTTGTGCCCTCAACTCATTTGCCTTAGTGACATAATCTTGTATAGTATCAAAGTTCTTGGGATCTAACATGGTGAGATCACTATCAATTTGATATCCTCTAATCTCATCAACTTGACCATACAAGTCTTGAAACTTTTGCCAAACATCCTTGACTAGAGTACACTTCTCAATATGAAAAATGAGATCCTTTGATACATACTTTCTTAAGGTACCAATTGCCATGATATTTTTAGTGAGCCAATCCAAGTGACCAATTGGTTTAACCTTGGGATCAATGGGAGCAACAATAGTTCCATCAATGTAATGAGTTAGTCCTTTTTCCATAAGTTTACTCCATGCATCAATTTTCCAAGTAGCATAATTATGAAGAGTTAATAGAGGAAACTTAGAAGAACCCATAGTAGTAGAAAGGAAGGAACACAAGAGCACAAAAGCACAAGATACACCCTCCCAAATTCACTCAATCGAAGTACCCCCCTAAAAAATGATGATTTTGGCACTTTATATGTAATGCGTGTACAATAGGCCACTTGCAATACAATGGCAAGGTGGAATTCTGATTTTATTTTACAACTTCCCTAATAGGCTGAGAACTTCAAAGCAAAAGATCAGAAAGATAGATCTATGCAATACAAATGCCAAATTCGCCAAATAAGACCATATGATGAAAGTACAATTTCTACCCACAATTGATACAAACTGATAGCATATTCTAAGAGTAGACAAAAAATAATGCACTTTTAAAAAAAATGGCACCTAAAAAGGAGTTTGTATGAGCCTGAATGGAGACCTAGAAGTTGTAGAAATGGGGATTGGACAGGTACAGTCACCAAAAACTGAGAATTCATGAAAGTACACGAAATTCTAGCCCATTTCAAAAAAAATTGCACCAAAAAAGGAGCAAAAATGAGCAAGATATGGCCATTTGAAGTTGAACTGCAAAATCAAAAAGCTCAATGAGAGGGGTCTGCAAAATTTTTGAAAAAATGATGACGTCAGCCAACTGCAGGGTTAAATTTGATGGCCATATGACCATCGCCCAAACTTCATGACTAACATGGCACTGACTATGCAAGTGATTTCACAAGTGATGTGGCAGCCAACTGGGCTGCTGACGTGGCGCTGACTGTGCACTGCTGACTAGGCAGAAGGTACGGATCCCAAAAAATAATTTCCAATTTTTTTTTTTTAATTTTTTTCAAAAAAAAATTCAAACTGGAAAATAAGTTTCAGAAAAAAAAAATTTAAAAATTTCATACCGTACCACCCAAATTGGGCAGAAAATTTCCTCCACACCCAAAAATTGATTTTCGCCAAAATAGGTTGAATTTATACTCGATTCTTATGGAAATGGCCTCTTAGATGCAATGGTGAGGTTGAAAATGCTCTAAGATGCCTCCAAAAAATGCAGTCCCTCAGATCCAAAAATAGAAGCCTTCCACAATGTCTCCAAAAACCAATCAATGAAGCCCTAATGGCTCTGATACAATGTGAGATTTTGCCAAGATCAAGAGCTCAATGAAAAGTACAATAGAGAGAAAAAAATAAGATAAGAATAAACTGTATTCTCATCAATAGATAAATGATCAATTGTTCCATTTTCATACAATGTAGATGAGCCTCCTTATATAGGTAAGGCTAGGGATATGTGAGCACACAAACATGACATGTGGCTCAATAAGAAACAAGGGTAGGTAGGAAAAACAATATAATAGTCCACATGAGGTGGATCACCCACTGAATGTGGAGTGTAACAACAAGATCAACACCATAAAAGGTGGAAATTCTCCTACACACACTATCCCAATGTGCCACAAACACCCAAGTGTCTCATACCCAAACTACTATGAATTGCATTTCCTAAGTAAACTTAAGTAAGTGTAATAATATCCAAGATGAATAATTATTTACACCAACAAAAACCTTATGAAATTTAATTTTTTAAAATTTTTCCCTATAGTAGAGGAAGCATAGGATGTGATGCATATTTTGGATTCAAAAAATATTATACCATTTGAAAGTTATGAGGGATTTTCAATCAGTCTATCAATCAGGACTATTGTCAGAATTCAATTAGAAAATAAATAATAATAATTTATTAAAGTCGAAATAAGACAAGCCTTATATTGTTCGAAAGCTGAGAACGTCCTTAAAAAACCCTTTTCGTTTTATCAATTTTGGCTTTAAAAAAAGTCGTCAACCACCAGTGTAAAGTTTGGAAAATGAAGGAATACTAAAAAACACATTTTTTAAGTTGACTTTCCAGGCTTGTCACTTCCAAGCCAAATCCCAAAGCATTCCCGAGCCGAAATTTGAAATTTGAAAATTTTACAACACAAATCGGATATCCTATTTTAATAAGTAAATTCACTAACTAAATTTGCACATAATTAATCTAATATTTATTAATATTTTAATATATTAATTTATAAATAAATTAGTATATGATATTAGGGAGAGGGAGAGTGAGAGGTGGGAGTGGGGAGAGAGAGAGAGATTAGGGGAGAGAGAAAGAGAGGAGAGGGAGAGAGAGATTAGGGGAGAGAGAGAGAGAGAGAGAGAGAGGAAAGGGAGAGAGAGAGAGATATGGTGTCCTAAGGGGTCTAAGGACACAATATGACCCCTTAGGACAACATATGACCCCTAACAACACCCTATGGTGTCATAAGCAGTCGTATGTTGTCTCATGACCCCTTAGGACACCATATGACCCATAATGACACAATTTGGTGTCTTAGGGGGTCATATGGTGTCTTAAGGGGTCGTAGGACACAATATGAACCCTTAAGAAACCATATGACCCCTTAAGACACCAAATTGTGTTGTTAGGGTTCATATGGTGTCCTAAGGGGTCGTAGGACACCATATGACCCCTAAAGACAACATACGATCTCTTAAGACACCATTTTGGGTCGTTATTGGTCCTATGGTGTCCATAGGAGTCATATTATGTCCTAAGACACCAAATTGTGTCGTTATGGGTCATATGGTGTCCTAAGGGGTTGCATGACACAATATGACCCCTTAGGACACCATAGGACCCATAGCGACCCAATATGGTGTCATAAGGGGTCATATTGTGTCTTAAGGGGTCATATGATGTCTTAAAGGGGTCATATAATACAATATGACCCATTAAGACACAATATGATTCATAACGACACAATTTGATGTCTTAAAGGTTCATATGGTGTCCTAAGGGGTCGTAGGACACAATATGACCCCTCAAGACACCACAAGACTCATAACAACCCAATATGGTGTCTTAAGGGGTCATATGGTGTCTTAAGGGGTCATAGGACACCATATGACCCCTTATGACACAATATGACCCGTAGACGTATAAAAATGACCATATTCCTAAATGAATATTTTATGTTCATTTCTCTATTTGATTAAATCCAATTTAATTAAATTATCCACATTCTTCTATTATATTAAGTAAATTACTCAATTTATTTCAATAAAATTCACTATACCCATTTAATGAATAAATCATTTTATTCAATTAAATCCCCCCTAGCCGTTTTTAATTAAATTCAAATTTAATTAAATAGTTGTCCTAAATTGAATAAATCTAATTTATTTATTTTCCCCAAATTGCAACCAAATTGAATTAAATTACTTTATTTTCAATTAAATCCTATTATCCCTCCATCCACTTGCAAAATCCTACATCTCCCACTTGCCTTCCTAAACCCCTTTCTAATCCCTTCTAGAATCTTCTAATCGCTTCTAATTAGCCTAACCCATCATTCTAAACTTTGTCACATCCCTAAGCAAAGGGAAGTCACTTCTCAAACCTCAAAGTCTTTGATAACCATTAAAGGCTTCAAACCTCCAACCACTTAATTCCTCAAAGTCTTTGATAACCATTAAAGGTTTTCAACCTTCAACCACTTAATCCCCCAAAGTCTCCAATAACCATTAATGGTTAATTCAAACCCTCTTACATGGTTAAAGAATTTGTTTTAACTCAACCTTCACCCAACCCAAGGGTCTCATCAGGCCTTTAAATGCTTTGACCATGATTATCTCTTAATCATTTGCACAAAGGTTTATCCTTGGATTAACTCTTAATCCATTGGGTAAGTCTAACTTAAGCTTAACCCTTATCTCTTAGATAACCTTAAGGTCTCCTCAGGCATTTAATGCCTCCAACCCCTTCTCTCAACCCAACCTTATGTTGACACTTGTCACCATGTCATTGGTGTTAATTACAAACATGGATCCCCAACTTTCAAACTCAACCCTTGATTAAACCATTCAATCCTGACTATCCATTGCCCTATTTCTGCTATAAATAGAGCCCTCATTCCTTCATTTTGATCATCCTCCAAATTTGTATTATCACACTTATGCTCAAATACATTCAGGCTCATATATCATTTTATGCTCATCATTTAGCCTCTCTTTAGAATAGAAATTATTCTAAATATGCATGTTTAGAATACTTTCTTTATCATTTAGCTCAATCATAGACTAAAAATATCATGTTAGGATAGTATTCATACTAACCTTGTCATCTTATCATCTAGTTTGTTGCATTTCTAGAATCATGCATAGTTTAGAATCCATTTCACTCTAAAATCTATCAAAGTATCCCTCGTTCTTGCATTTGCCATCCCTAAACCATTTTGCTCAGTGATCTGAGAGCAAAAGCATTGGTTTGAGGGACATTGTGAGATAGAGAACCATGGGACCCACCTTGGGAAGCTGAGTAATGTTTCGTTACTCCATAGCTTACACCAAGAAGTCCTCTGTGTGTGTGTGGACTAGTATTTAGCAATATTTTTCACATATTGTGTTTTATCGATCCACTTTTCCCACATACATTTCTGGCGCCCACCATGGGGCCCGACCCCATTTATCAAATCAGTTTTTGAAACTAACCACTTTTGCTGGCACGCGGGAAAAATGAAGTAGCGCGTTCAGTTCACTGTTTAGCACATCCAGTTAACAGCTTAGCACATGGAGTCCATCATCCAACATGTGAAGTTCATCTTTTAGTGCATCAAATCACTAATTTTCCTGTAGGTCTCAGTGCGGGAGAAAAACAGTGTAGCGCTTTCGACGCACAGAGTAGCGCATCCAGTAAACAGTGTAGCGCATTGGGACATTATTTTAGCGCATCTAGGTTACATTGTAGCGCATGCAGTCCTTTATGTAGCGCATCACAGACAGAAGATAAAAATTAAAATTGTAACCGAAATAAAATTTAGACTTGTAGAAGTCCACCAAAATCCAGATTTCTCTGACTATTTGATTGGAATTTTGCAGGACTCTGACAATTTCTTGCAGGTGGAGCTAGATTTTATTTGTAGAATTATAAAATATTTTTAGATTTTGGATAAAATTTAGAGTCATTTTAATTCTTGTTGGATAAAATTGGACTCACCTTACTTTGGGCTGTAAAATGAACCACAACAACAATCTTTTCTTACTTTTCTAGGAGAAAATTTTTCAGTTTGGGTTTTAAAAAGAACAAAACAATCTTTATTTCTGCAAAAAAGGGGTAAAAAGAATATCACCATCCTTTAGTGCTTAAAAGGATCAATTTTACATTTTGCAAGAAAAAAAGAACCTCACTTTAATAAATTTTGTGTAAAATCAAAGAGGGAAGTCCTTCCCCTTTTTATCGATTTCTTTTGTTGACAAAACATCGAATTTACTTTGTTGACCAAATTCCTTTTCATAGATCAGAAAATCATTGCCTTGAAAGGATAAAATAAACACCATGTTTTCATGGAGAAACATCTCCATATAGATTTTAGCAAATCACTGAATTGAAAGGCTAAAAAGAACCAACTTGATTGCTTTGTCTCGAAAGTGGAAGGAATATGCTCTCCCCTTAACTAGGTGATAAAAAATCTAGACCACTCTTACAGCTTTCTGTACTTCAAGCATTTACATCCTTTAGTAGGCCTACCTTCTTGAGGAGTTGGAATCAACTCTTAAAGCCATTTATAGTTGGTGTGAAGGGAACAACCTAAGTGGGGAATGACTTTGACGCAAAGAATTTCAACCCACTATAATCAAATGTGAAAAGTGACGAAAGTCCTTTTCAATGGTTGCGCGCAGCGATTAGCCTTCCCCCAGTATCCTTAAGATACGTAAAGCCTTTGTTCTAAAGGTTGGGAAGCCTCCTGAGGGAGTTTATCACTGACGGTCGAACGAGAAGCCTATTTACAAACCATAGAAATAGAAGCTTTGAACCGAGTCAGTAACCAGACATTTATAACATCATAGTGCAAGGGTGGGGAAGAATTCGGCCCCAAGATTACTCACCATATATCTCCCAGAATAACTACTCAACTATGAAGCAATTCACTTTGAGTTAATTTCTGGCAAAAGGCAAAAAAATGGGTGCCCTCTAGGGGTGACACGACTATTTGAGCTGACGGAGTATCGAGACTAGTGGGCTATGATGTTATTTATGACCTTTGACTAAAGAGTCTTTTTGAAGTGTATTATTTGTATCCAAACCTGTTAAAAAATTGGGGATTTGAACACATCCTCGCAGAACATACACTTTTTGTTAGATTAGGCAAAATGGTTGTACTTTTTGTACCGTGCTTGCATTTATTACTTCAGAAAATCATCCATCAAACTTGAAAAATTCACAACAAAAGTTAAAAATTCACAAAAACCAAACCAAAGAAAAAATCAGGGCAGTTTAGTGCATAAGAGCAACTTCTTAGCGTATGGAGTACTTTTGTTAGCGCATCCAAACCTCAAGTTAGCGCATCGATTCCAAACAGTAGCATTTTATCCCAAAGCAAATCAATGTTGAAATGTTTTAGCTCATTAGAAAAATAGTCTAGCGCGTGGAAGCAACAGCTTAGCACGTGGAAAACAAACATTAGCGCATAAAGTTCAATAGTTAGCGCATAGAAGACCCAGGATAGCACATAGCTTTTTCAACAATTAGACAACAATTTTTAAATAGTCCAAAATTTTAGCATGTGTCTGGGGGCAGCCTAGTGCATGTGGTTATTATTTTAGCGCATAGAGGCATTTTAGTAGCGCATGTAGACTTTGTTCTAGCTTGTGATCAAAAACAGAAAAATAGAGAGAAAAATTGGGCAAAATTTTGAAATGTTCAAAAATATTTTTAGAAGCCTTTTTCCATCAACATCATTTTTTATTGAAACAGAGTGACAAACAAACCATTAAAACTATTTCTCAAGCTAAATTTGTGTCAAAACGAATGTTGTTAGAATTTGAAACGAATCGCGCTATAAAGGATGTCTCTCCTATCATAATCTAGAAATCTCATCATCAGTATCAATAGAATCCTTTACCATCTTACAGATTTTATCTCGAAACACTTGTTTAAAATTTTTAAATTGTCAAATCAAGTTTCCAGATCGGGAGGCTTTTATCCATATCATTTGACACACTTTGTCGTGAAGGGGCATCTAAACCTTCACTTTGATAGAGTAAGATTTCAAATTTTCAAAAACAAGAATCAACTGAATCCAAACAAATCAAAGGAAATCATTGATCACTCATGCATGACTAATCCCCTTATTTTGAGAAGAAAGAACCTTTATCGTAACATCACATTGAAGAAACAACAACCTAGTTTTTTCAAATTCCTCAAGAGAAATAAGTTTTTATACATCAATCATCAACTCTTCAAATCTCATCGGGTATTCCTTCATCATATCAAACAGTATATCCAAAACAGATCCAACGAATTTGACAAAGAACTCTTGAAGACAAAAGCCTACTATCAAAAATCTGCTTTTAATCAAATCATAAACTACGGAGGAAAGATCAATCTAGCATTCTTGCCCAATGAGTGCATCACGTATAACACATCTCGACCAGAACCACCAACCCTCGAACAACACATCGAAGAGGATTTTGTCCCCTTCATCACTGAAAGTTTCTACTAAAATGCTTGTTACTCACTCTCAAAAGAACCAACAAAGCGAGACACATGCAGAATCAAGTATGAATCATAGATTGTCAAATCCTTTTGAAGTTCCACACTCAGAAGAGGTTGAAATTACTGAAGCACTTCTTCAGGAATGTCAAGAAAATCTTTCATTCCAAAAACTTGTCGAAAGGCTTATGGAAAATGACAAAGAAAAGTATCTGCTCATGCTCACAAGTAAAGTCGTTAAACTTCTCGAAGATTTAGACACAAACATCTTTCAAACCAGATCTCGACAATATGCATATCAAGAACAAAAAAGAGAAGAAGAAACTCACATACCTGAACAGCATATTCCAGAACAACATATACCAGAAATGCGTATACCTAAGCTCGAAACTCTAGAATAAAACATACCATTTACCACACCTTTTCAGCTAAGAACAAATACAAGGGAATAAATCTTCCCTTGGCAAGATAACGTGCCTTTGGTTGCTCTTACTCAACAAATGCAAATGTTGTAAAGACAAATGCAAAATATGCAACAAGGGACAACAGTACGGTACTCTATAAATGAAATCTGTCCTTATCCATTTGACAGAAGATTGAACATGGTACCTTTTCCTCCAAACTCAGATGTTCCCAAATTTGATAAATATGATGGAAAAGGTGATCCTCGGGGTCATGTTCGAGAATTTTGCACCATGAGTCTTCAATTTGCTCATGATGACACCTATCTGATGAAGTTATTCCCAAGAAGCCTGGGAGGACAAAGAATGGAATGGTTATCCAAAATTACACCACCTGTCAGATCATTTGATGAATTGGTTAACAAATTCATAACCCAATATTCCTATAACATTCAACATGCCATAACCATGCTAGATGTCAACAATACCAAACAAAATAACAATGAAACATTCATGATATTCCTTCAATGCTGGCGACATATGGTATCACGATATCCTCGAGATATTCTTGAAAAGGAGAAAATGGAAATCTTCATCGATAACTTAAATGGTGAAATGAGTTACAGACTAAAATTTCAATGCATACCATCTGTTGCTAAATTGATTGAAAATGGCATTCAAGTAGAAGAAGCATGTGTCAAAAAGGGAACACTCAAATTCTACAAGGAACAAACTCATCAAACTACAATAATCAGAACAACACCAACCTTGACAAATCTCGATTTTGGACTCGAAACAAAAATGAAGGCAACAATGAATCATATGATCCCAAATCTAAGCAACCAGTGCTTGCATTATCTAGAAATCCTCAAAATACGAAAAAATCCTAAAAATGCTAATTCTGGTGCTAACACATATGCACCAAACACTAATCAAGGACAACTCAACACAAACAACACCAACAATACTCAAAGCAAAAACATGAATCCAGAACCTAACAACAATTCACGCAACAACACCAACAATTTCTAAAAGCGTATCTTCACACCATTGGGACAATCATTAGAATCAGCATTCAGAGAACTTTTGGCAAACAAGATTCTTTCTTTACCTCCAATTAGCAACTATGAACCCCCAATCAAACCACCTTGGTGGAATGATTCACATTATTATGATTTCCATCGTAACAAAGGTCATAGAATGAATGATTGCATGAGATTGAAACACCTGGTACAGGACATGATTGATCAAGGTGACTTAACGGTGGATGGTCTCAAAACAAATAATGATCACGGAGCCTTCAAAAATCCTCTCCCAAATTACAACAAAGATGGAGCATCAACCTCAGATCATACATGTGGAGCTCATATCAATCATATTTACAACAACACCATCAACCACATATCAGCTGAAGATCATCAAGTCAATGTCATCACCATTCAAAATCGACATGATCGTGAATCTGTTAATGTAACAACCCAAACTCAGAAATATGTCTTGAAAGGACATACTGCACCTGCAAATACCACATCAAAAATCCAATATGACTTGGTTAGCCAACTATGCAAGACTCTAGCTCAGATATCTATACTAGAATTGTTGAAACTATCACCAAAGCACAAAGACATATTGGAACAAGTGCTATTGGTAACCAATGTACCTCAAAATCTAGATACAGACAGATTTCAAGCCATGGTCGCCCATATGATAGGACCTCATAACCTCACCTTCTCAAAGCATGATAATACTTCCTTGAGTCATCCACATAATACTCCTCTCCATATTGAAGTCATTGTTTGCAAACACCGAGTAAAAAGAGTCTTGATAGATGGAGGAGCCAGACTTAATATATGTACTTTAAAGCTTATTCGTGCATTAGGCTTCTCCGAAGAGTCTATTAATCCCTACAAGAAGATTACCATAAAAGCATATGATGATGAGGAAAGGTCCTCTAAAGGAACTATGATATTACCTATTCAAGTGGGACCAGTGCAAAAGGATACTACGTGTCAAGTCTTGGACATAGATGTAACCTACAATATTTTGTTAGGGCGACCCTGGATACATGAAATTCAAGCAGTACCTTCTACGTATCACTAGTGTGTCAAATTTCCTTATGATGGACAAGAAATCTCCATATCAGCTGATCATAATCCATTTCAACATTGCAATGCAATGGGGGCAGCCCAAGACAGTTTGGTTCCTCATAATAGAGAAAAGAAGCGATCCTTGACATCAGATCTACAAACAGCAAAGCCCAACTCCTTGTTTGGAGACTTCAAGCAGAAGATGCAAATCAAAGACCAGGGCATGGGAGAATACTCTTTGGAGCCTTTATGTTTGGCCAAATTGCCAACATCACCTAGATTGCATGGTTTGCCTACTACATCAACACATCTAGCCACTCAACCCATCACTAAATTTGATGGTACCTTCATCCAATTGGGTACTCTAGCACATGAATCAAAGGACAAGGACATTCTTAGCTAGTTAGACAAATATGAGGAAGAAGATAATAGAGTAGCCGCTTTGGACATTGTTCTACCGACACACCTGTATGGAAAAGGATACTTAATCATGAAGCAAATGGGATATGGTGGTAAAGGACCTATTGGAAAATGCAATGAAGGAGTCACTGAACCTATAGATCTTCCTTCATAACCTAGTAGAAACAAAGCAGGATTGGGTTCTAAACTCACGTTCCTATTAAGAAAGCCACCCAGCACAACTACAAAACCTCAATGGAAGGTAAAGAAGAAGTACAAAGAATAATCCTGGTAGGAAGCACTCTTTGAATCAATAGAAACAATCCGCAAGGCACAGAAACGTCAAGATCAGAAGTTGCATCAGAGAAAGATTCTAAGCCACAAGAAGGCCATATCTGTAGCAGTAGCACATATTTCAACACCAATGTCTCAAGAACAAATCATGTCATCTCTAGATACCATCATTCCTCCCCGAGGAAGCACAGTCTATGAACAAATCTAGAAAGTAGAAGATGGATCTGACACAGAATCAACACAAAATATCAAAATGGTATCCATCATCAAAATTTTTTTTTCCCCATATAACATACCTGTTTACAGCACAGATAGAATCTAGGATGATGCCTATGAGACAGATTCCAATGAATATGAATGGGGTACCTGCTCCAATACTACTACAAATATCCCGGATGATATTGATTCCATATCCCTTTCTCAAGAAGAACATAACGCAGAAGATAGACCTCTTGAATTTGGACCACAACATATCTATGATACCAAGAACAATCACGATGAAAACTCTGTCTTGACACTTACAGTAGCAGACCTTAATCCACCAAACGATTCCTTACCACTTGTCTTTCCTGACCTTATCGAATGGGATGAACCTGAAACCCATGATATACCAATTTTCCCAGATGATGAATCTATTATCCATTACCTATGTACCACAAATCCCGAAATAGGCTCTACCAGTGAACAAAGTAATGATGTCTGCCAAACAGGGAGTGCCAAGTCTCTCAGTTGCAAAAATAAACCAAATAAAGGATTTGATGCTGAAAACCAATCACTGGCAGCTCTAGATCACAAAAAAATAAAAATAAAGGACGCATCTGAGGGTGAAAACCTTTTTAAGGCACCTAACGATGGGAGACTTGACACTCTTCCTGAGCACTTTCATGAGCGATCACCCATATTGATTAAGCCCACTCAATCAATCAACATTGGTACCACAGAAGCAGCCAGAAACATACACCTTGCAGAATCTCTGACAGAGGAAGAAAGATCGACATTCATCATCTTCTTTAAAGAATAGCAAATCAACTTTGCCTGGTCATATGCTGATATTCCTGAAGCAGATCCACACTTAATCATGCATCACTTGTTCATTTCTACAGGAGTTAAGTCGGTCAAGCAAAAGCTACGATAGATGAATCCACAAGTGGCACCCATGGTCAAAACTGAACTGAAGAAATTATTAGATGTTGGATTCATCCGACCCATTGACTATGTAGAATGGATTTCCAACATCGTTCCAGTATCAAAACCAAATGGTAGCATCAGAATATGCATTGTCTTCAAGGACATCAACAAAGCTTGTCCAAAAGACGACTTTCCTCTACCCAATATTGACATAATTGTAGATCTCACAGCAGGCCATGCAATGCTCTCACTAATGGACGGTTTCTTAGGCTATAATCAAATCAAAATAGCTCCTGAAGATCAAGATAAAATAGCGTTCACTTGTCCTTGGGGAACGTACTATTGGAATGTTATGCCTTTTGGCTTAAAGAATGTAGGGGCCACTTATCAAAGAGCAATGACAACAATATTCCATGACATGATGCACACGTTTATGGAAGACTATGTGGATGATTTACTAGCTAAATCCTTCACCAGAGCTGAACATCTCGGCATCCTAACAAAGATCTTTGATCGATTGGAGAAATTTCAGGTCAGGCTCAACCCTAAGAAGTGTGTCTTCGGGGTTACATCAGGCAAGTTACTAGGCTACATAGTCTCAGCTAAAGGTATTGAAGTTGATCCAGCAAAGGTACAAACTATTATGGACATGCCACAACCACAGAATATCAGTCAACTCAGATCTTTACAGGGACGACTTCAATCAATCAGGCGATTCATCACTCAGCTAGTAGATAAAAGTCTACCATTTAACCATTTACTACACAAAAATGTACCATTCAGATGGGAGACTAATTGTGCGGAATCTTTTTATCAAATAAAATAGTACCTAATGAATCCACTAGTTTTGGTACCACCAGTTGCAGGAAAGTCTCTTATACTATATATCTCAACAACAGATATATCACTGGGGGCACTATTGGCATAAGAAGATCAACAAGGAAAGGAACGTGCCATATATTACATCAGTAGGACATTGAATGGCTATGAACTCAACTATACATTCATTGAAAAGGCTTGCCTAATAGTGGTCTTCACATCTCAAAAGTTTCGACATTATATGCTAGCACACACCATTAAGCTAGTCGCAAAAATTGATCCACTCAAATATCTACTCAGCAAGGCAGCTCTTACAGGCTGATTGGCTAAATGGGTCATGATTCTCAATGAATTCGACATCCAATACACAGAAAGATGAGCCATCAAAGGACAAGCAATTGCAGATCAACTGGCTAAAGCACTACTACCAGGAAAACAAACCATGGAGATTGAATTTCCAGACAGGGATGTTCTTGCTCTTTCTCCCAAACAATGGACCCTATACTTTGATGGATCCTATACACAGTATGGTTCAGGGGCCGACATTCTATTCATCACTTCTGAAGGACACACTATTCCAAGATCATATAGGCTTATGTTTCCATGCACAAATAATGTGGCTGAATATGAGGCATTGGTTATAGGCATCAAAATGGTCATCAAATGGAAAATCATAGAGTTGAACGTCTATGGAGACTCACAACTAGTCATCAATCAAATCAACAACAACTATCAAACAAAAGATGACAAGCTACTACCCTACAAGCGAATGGTTGATGACTTCAAACAGTATTTTGTGCACATCACCTTCGAACAAATACCAAGATTGAACAATAAAGCAGCTGATGCAATGGCTACTATCGCTTCACTACTACAAATTTCAGAGCAACAGAGTCGTTACGAGTTCCTGGTAGAGCAACTATTCTTTCCTGCCTATGACCACTCTGAATCCCAAGTTATCTATGCCTTGACTGGTTCGGATTCTCCATTATATGGACCAATGTATGACTATCTCAAACACAATATCTTACCAATTGACCAATCCCGTAACCAAAAACATAACTTTATCCGACAATCTGCCCGTTATACCCTTACCGCTAATACCTTATATCATCGAGGTCTAGATGGTACTCTTCTTCGTTGCCTTGATCGTAATGATTCTGATTCTGGTTTACACGAGCTTCATGAAGGTATTTATGGCACACATTCAAGTGGCACTACTCTTGCTAAAAAGCTTCTACGAATGGGATACTACTGGCCTACAATGGAGAAAGACTCATATCACTTCGCCAAGAAATGTCCTAAATGCTAGATTCATGGCAATCTGATACATGCACCAGCATAGGAACTGCAGCCATTTACAACATCCTGACCCTTTTGTCAATAGGGACTAGATTTAGTTGGCAAAATTCATCCTTCATCTTCAAATGGATGCAAGTTCATTATAACTGCAACAAAATACTTTACCAAATGGATTGAAGCAGTTCCCATGACCACAGTGACTAGGAAGCAAATTGCCTCTTTTATCATAAATTATCTGATCTGCAGATATGGTATTCCAAGTTCAATCATCACAGATAATGGACGACCTTTCAAAAACCAAGATGTAAAAGAACTATGTGAAAAGTTCAAAATCCAACATCGGTTTTCTACACCATACTACCCACAGGGCAATGGTCAAGCAGAAGCATCTAACAAGACAATCTTGAAAATCCTAAAGAAAACAGTTAATGATGCAAGCAAAGATTGGCACATACAACTCAATCCAACACTTTGGGCATATAGGACTAGCATCCGCACACCTACAGGTGCAACACCATACTCATTGGTATATGGATTAGAGGCCATTTTACCCCTAGAGGTAGAAATCCCATCCCTCAGAGTCTCTTTGAAAGGTTTAATCCCAGATGAAGAGTATCGAGTTAACTGACTACAAGAACTTGAATTATTAGATGAAAGACACTAACATGCTTACACTCATCTCAAAGCATATCAGCAATGCATGTGCAAAAGCTACAATCACAAGGTCATTCCCAAAAACTTCAAAATTGGTGACCTAGTCCTCAAAGAAAATCCAAGAAATCAGCAAGATCGAGAAAAGAAAGGGAAATTTGAACCTAACTGGTTGGGTCCCTATGTTATCATATCAGTCTATGGATTAGGTGCCTATCAGCTAACAACTTTAGAAGAAGATGTGCTCGATGACCCAACTAAAAACATTCATCTAAAGAAGTACTACACTTAAATAGCCTAGTGCACAGAAAAAGCCAACAAAAACAATCAAAAAAATCAAAATAAAAAAAATAAAAAATAAAAAAAATCCAGAAAAAGCAAAAATAAAGTACAATAAAAACAAATGGTGAAAACCTGGTAAACAGGCGCTCTTGTGAAAGAACGGCTCCTCTATCTATCTCCATGCCATTTTATCCATACAAACGTTATCGACCATCGCCCGACACTTAGCATATATCCATTCAGGACATACTTAGCGTAGTCACTATCCTAGTTTATCCATCTATATCCTCTTACCGCATTCCACCATGGCTTGGAAATCACTGTACATGATCATATCAAAGAGGCACACTCAGCTAGGGGCATTAACTTATTCAAAACTTGCAAAACATTCAAGACATCAAAACTATTGCAAAAACTCAGAAGCATGACATCCAACAACCAAAACTACATCCAAAAGCAAAACAAAATATTTCACAGAAATACCAAGGATGGATGATTTTCTGAAGTACTAAATGTTGCATTATCACATAAAAATCTTGACTATTTTGCATTTTGAACTTTTTAAATTATTGGAATCTTTTCCTTTTTTTCACTAAAAGGCTTCAAAGCTAGAGATCATGGAGAACTTCCAATATTTTCTTAGTCTTCTGTCTAGGAGGCAATCACTTGTACTATGTGAATCCTTGCCTTGAGACGTGATACATCAAATATCATTGAAGGCCTGATTTCACTTCATGCATACAAATGATTTAATCTTGTCTGTTTACACAATATGCACTCAGGTCGTCCTGGTTCAATTATACCTTGACGCTTGTGCTGTCTTGCAAAATCAAACATCATGTAAATTTTTCTTAGGTCATCATGGTTCAATTATACCATTATACTTGTATAAATTTTCAACATATCCTAAACAAATCAATGCTCAATGATGAAACCTACAAAGAAGGCAAATAATATAGGGTTGTATTGGGATGGCAAAATGCAAAATGAGGATGCTCCAAAAACACTTAGTTGCATATCATTTTACACTTAATTGCATATCATTTTACAATTAGTTGCATATCATTTTACAGTAAAATGCATATCATTTTACACTTAAATGCACATCATTATCATACATCTCACAACACATTATTATCATACATCTCATTTTCAAGATACATCTCACAGCATATTGAATCATACAAAAAAATCTAAAGCATACATCCTGCATCATACATTATACATTTACGCATTGCATCATCATGAAGTAATGAAATAACCCACATAATATGCATCCAGATAAACACATCACATGATCAAAGAAAATGGTGTCGTATATATATATATATATATATATATATATCAAAAATGATCCTAATGTACAAAATGTATCAAAAACTGTGTCCAGTACAAATAATACAATGCTAAAAAATACAACAGAGACCATGTCTCTCAAGTATGACTGTCCCCTGATGGAGATGGTCTCGCTCCAGATGTGCCTGCTCCTGGATCTTTAGGAGGGTCCTATCTCGATGGTCGCGTAACACCTCGGCTCTCAGATCGCGACCCAGTATCTCGAGATCGACTAGATCTCGACTGTGCAAAACTCTGTACTCGGCAATCCCTGGGTACTGCAGCCTCATAATGCCGTCGATAGTACTCTGCCTCCTGAGCTCTTAATGCCAGCTCTCCCAGGGTGTCTCTCATCGGACCACCCGTCGCTACTCTCTGCATACTCGTAACCAGCTCCTCCGCTCTATCTTAGTATCTCACTTAGTGGTCAACTGTGCAATCTGTCGCTAATATGTCAATACCTGTGCCTGCAGCTGCTGTACAGTAATCTATAGGGTCCGCATCTGAGCATCCTCAATGTGACCCAGGACATGAACCCGTAGCGGTACCTATGCAGGGGGAACTCCTCCCACTCGACCTGTCCTTGGTGCTGGAGGTGGGAGTACATCCATCCTCCTCCTCTATGCTGGTCGCCTAGCCTCCTCCGTACCACCCACTGCAGCTAACACCTCCCCCACTCTCCCCTCTCCCCCAGCTCCAATAGCCAATCCACCTCTCCCCCTGTCTATCACTGCCTGCCTCACCGTTCTATCCACACCTCTATCCCCTCTCCTCCCTCTATCTCCCCATCTCCCTCTAGCTCCTCTCCCTCATCCTCCTCCTCCATCATCTCCATCATCTCCCTCATCTCCCTCCTCCTCATCATCATCAAAGGCTGGCCTCATTTCCTCAGGATTAGATATCCTAGCCACAGCTCGCATAGCAAACAATCTAGCAAACTCATCGGTCATGCCTACATCCAGAATCTCCAGGGTATAGTCCCATATCTACCCTGCCAATCCCACAAACTCCTCCACCACCACTGCACTATCAATGGTCAGCCCCCAATCAGCTACATCTTGCCTCCACCGTCCATATAGGCAAGCTCCCTATGGTATACCCTACTGGTGCCCAAACTACCTCAAAACTCAGGTCACCACAAACCTCTCTATAACAAACGGGGTCCTCCCAATCAAGTATCTAGTCATAAATACAAAAGGCATCTCCAGCCCATCCTCAACCCACACCTTGCATCCTGTATACAGTCGTCATGTGACCATATCAATGTCATCAAGTACTCTCCTCTAATGCTCTAGTTTGCCCAGCTTACGCTAGACAACTAGACCCCTATATCCATAGGCATATGCTGCTCCTACGGGATTGTCCCTATCTGCTAGTGGCCTCGTCGCTAGAATGTTCTCCCAGCACCATACCTATAATAATGTCACGCCAGCTAACAAACTGTCATAACCGAGGTATACCACCTCATGCAGACCCCTATATAGATGGGCTAGCATAGCTGACCTCCATGAAAACCTCCAGCCCTATGTGACCATCTTCTCCAAAACCAGCCCCCATCCCACCGAAAATCCCTTTGACCTGCGATCAGGACAAAGGAATCCACCAATAAACCCTGCTAGTACGGATGGCAGCAGTGCATAATCTAGGTCCAAAAACTCCTGCCATGGGATCTCATAGCCGCAGACTGTATCATCCTGGAATATGCGGTGCAGTGCCTCTGTACCACCCTCCTCCGATTGCTCATATGGTAGTAGTGCCCCTACTATAGGAATGCGCAGGATCCTGTAACAGTCCTCTGGTGTGACTGTCATCTCTCCAATAGAAAAATGGAAGGTGTTTGTGTCGCTATGCCACCTCTCCGCAAGTGTTGTCAGTAGCCCCCGATTCACAGTGAACCGAGGCATATCTAAGAGGGAAGCCAAAACACATCTCTCGATGATATCGAGATCAGCCTGTGACAACCGCGGTATCAATGTCCACGGTCTCGAAAATCTCTCTCGCGACTAGACCACACCCAATCGCTCCTATCAAACAAACAAAACCAATCCAATATCAATTTCTACATCAAAACAACGATATCAAAATCAAACTCACATCAACAACATGAAACAAATTTGCTCATCTACATCAAGTTCAAAATCCTATCATTTCATATCAACTTGTAAAACAACTCAAGTTCTCAAAAAGCATATCAAAACTTGTAAAACAACTCAAGTCTCCAAAATCACATCAACTTGTAAAACAACTCAACTTTCCCACCCATATCAGCTTGTAAAACAACTCAAGTTTCTAACCCATATCAGCTTGTAATACAAATCAAGCTTCACACATTGAGCTTGAAATAGAACACGCAAAATAAATCATATTTTGATCAACACAACACATTGATATCTATACATAACTTGAAATATCGCAAATCAAAACAAGTTATATCAACACTCATATTGGACAAATCCATAAGATCATGACAGTATGACACAAAACTTTTACAAATCTACTCATCTTGCAAAAAAAAATTTCAAATGCGCTAAAACAAATACCCAATGCACTAAAACCCCCCCACGCACTAGGCTGCCTTTCATACGTGCTACTCTATTTACCCTATGCGCTCGATTCACTCTACATGCTAATTTTTTCCCCCCATGCGCCACCTAACCTGCTCCATGCGCTAAACTCCGTCAACGTGCTAATCTACACCTCCTAGGCACTATCCGTCTGACCCTATGCACTAGGTTAACCCTATGCGCTAAATCCCCTTACCCATGTGAACCCCTGTGACCCCTATGCACTAGGTTAACACCACACGCTAACCTGC
The DNA here is from genome assembly GCF_030272615.1 of Cryptomeria japonica. Lineage (NCBI taxonomy): Eukaryota > Viridiplantae > Streptophyta > Pinopsida > Cupressales > Cupressaceae > Cryptomeria > Cryptomeria japonica. Next base: position 496,696,941 of record NC_081412.1, on the reverse strand, counting down.
TGACTTGACGCTCTACCCGACTATCTCCATGCGCTATTCTACATCTATGTGCTATCCTATCTATTTTGGATGTGACCCCTAATATTCGACTTGATGCACTACTTCAAACTTCATATGTGCTAATCTACGCCCTAGATGCGCTAAACCGCTAAAACCAAACTTTGAAAATCAAAAAATGACTAAAAATGTTCAAATGAAAAGTCAAAAGAGGGTCAAAAATGTTGACTTATTGGTGGTCCATATGCTGCAGGTCTCTGGTACCTCCGAACATGCTCGAAACGGTGTCTATGATACGGAATAGACATTTTCTCTACAGACCAAATTCTCTTTCTCCAAAGTCAACAAAGCACAAATGAATCTAATTCAAGCCCTTTTCCCCTTTTATAAGAGGAAAATGAAATTAGGGTTAGCCGACTGGACTTGTAATATGGTCGCGGTCTCCCCTATACCATAACATTTGTAACTTATCGGGAGATGAATCAATTTACCCACATTTCACATAAACGAAATCATACACATCATATGCAACTCATCAACTTCAATCAAAAATTTTCAAAATATTGATTCATCTCCTGAAGGGGCATCACACATCAAATCAAATCTGGGGCATGACTTACAAATCACAAGAGTGACACAACAAAAATTGCATTTGATCATAAATCACAAAAACACATCATTTTCTTTGAAATAACATGTGCACACACGTCACTTCAAAGAGGGGCAAAATGTAGAAGTATAAAAATGACCATATTCCTAAATGAATATTTTATGTTCATTTCTCTATTTGATTAAATCCAATTTAATTAAATTATCCACATTCTTCTATTTTATTAAGTAAATTACTCAATTTATTTAAATAAAATTCACTATACCCATTTAATGAATAAATCATTTTATTCAATTAAATCCCCCCTAGCCACTTTTAATTAAATTTAAATTTAATTAAATAGTTGTCCTAAATTGAATAAATCTAATTTATTTAATTTCCTGAAATTGCAACCAAATTGAATTAAATTACTTTATTTTCAATTAAATCCTATTATCCCTCCATCCACTTGCAAAATCCTACATCTCCCACTTGCCTTCCTAAACCCCTTTCTAATCCCTTCTAGAATCTTCTAATCACTTCTAATTCGCCTAACCTATCATTCTAAACTTTGTCACATCCCTAAGCAAAAGGAAGTCACTTCTCAAACCTCAAAGTCTTTGATAAACATTAAAGGCTTCAAACCTCCAACCACTTAATTCCTTAAAGTCTTTGATAACCATTAAACGCTTTCAACCTTCAACCACTTAATCCCCCAAAGTCTCGAATAACCATTAATGGTTAACTCAAACCCTCTTACATGGTTAAAGAATTTGTTTTAACTCAACCTTCACCCAACCCAAGGGTCTCATCAGGCCTTTAAATGCTTTGACCATGATTATCTCTTAATCATTTGCACAAAGGTTTATCCTTGGATTAACTCTTAATCCATTGGGTAAGCCTAACTTAAGCTTAACCCTTATCTCTTAGATAACCTTAAGGTCTCCTCAGGCATTTAATGCCTCCAACCCCTTCTCTCAACCCAACCCTATGTTGACACTTGTCACCATGTCATTGGTGTTAATTACAAACATGGATCCCCAACTTTCAAACTCAACCCTTGATTAAACCATTCAATCCTGACCATCCATTGCCCTATTTTTTCTATAAATAGAGCCTTCATTCCTTCATTTTGATCATCCTCCAAATTTGTATTATCACACTTATGCTCAAATACATTCAAGCTCATATACCATTTTATGCTCATCATTTAGCCTCTCTTTAGAATAGAAATTAGTCTAAATATGCATGTTTAGAATACTTTCTTTATCATTTAGCTCAATCATAGACTAAAAATATCATGTTAAGATAGTATTCATACTAACCTTGTCATCTTATCATCTAGTTTATTGCATTTCTAGAATCATGCATAGTTTAGAATCCATTTCACTCTAAAATCTATCAAAGCATCCCTCGTTCTTGCATTTGCCATCCCTAAACCATTTTTCTTAATGATCTGAGAGCAAAAACATTGGTTTGAGAGACATTGTGAGATAAAGAACCATGGGACCCACCTTGGGAAGCTGAGTAATGCTTCGTTACTCCATAGCTTGCACCAAGAAGTCCTGTGTGTGTGTGTGGACTAGTATTTAGCAATATTTTTCACATATTGTGTTTTATCGACCCACTTTTCTTGCATACATGACCCATTAAAACACAATATGATTCATAACGACATAATTTGATGCCTTAAGGGTTCATATGGTGTCCTAAGGGGTCGTAGGACACAATATGATCCCTCAAGACACCACAGGACCCATAACAACCCAATATGGTGTCTTAAGGGGTCGTAGGACACCATATGACCCCTATGGACACCGTAGGACCCCTTATGACACCATATGGTGTTCTTAGGGGTCATATGGTGTTCTAAGGGGTCATATGGTGCCCCTAAGGGGTCGTAGGACATGATATGACCTGTTAGGACACCATAGGACCCATAACGACCCAATATGGTGTCTTAAGGGGTCATATGGTGTCCTAAGGGGTCATAGGGCACCATATGACCCCTTAGGATATCATATGACCCAAAGAAACCCAATATGGTGTCATAAGGTGTCATATTATGTCATATGGTGTCATAACAAGTCGTATGGTGTCCTAAGGGGTCATAAGGGTTCATGGGACACCATATGACCCCTAAGGACAACTTACAACCCCTTATGACACCATATGATGTTGCTAGGGATCATATGGTGTTCATAGGGGTCATATGGTGTCCTAGAACACCATATGACTCCTTAATACACAAAATTGTGTCCTAATGGGTCCTATGGTGTCCTAAGGGGTCGCAGGACACAATATGTCCCCTTAGGATACCTAGGGGCCCTAACTACCCAATATGGTGTCATAAGGGGTCCTATGGTGTCCTAAGGGGTCATATTGTGTCCTACGATCCCTTAGGACACCATAGGACCCCTTAGGACACAAAATTATGTCCTAAGGGGTCCTATGGTGTCCTAAGGGGTTGTACGAAACCATATCCCTTAGGACACCATAGGACCCCAAGTGACCCAATATGGTGTCATATGGGGTCATAAGGGTTCATGGGACACCATATGACCCCTAAGGACAAAATATGACTCCTTATGACACCATATGATGACATTAGGGGTCATATGGTGTCCATAGAGATCATATGGTGTCCTAGGACACCATATGACCCCTTGAGACACCAAATTGTGTCCTAAAGGGTCATAGGACACAATATGACCCCTTAGGACTCCATAGGACACCTAATGACCCAATATGGTGTCATAAAGCGGTCCTATGGTATCCTAAGGGGTCATATTGTGTCCTACAACCCCTTAGGACACCATGGGACCCTTTAGGATACAATATTGTTTCCTAAGGGGTCCTATGGTGTCCTAAGGGGCCGTAGCACACAATAAGACCCCTTAGGACACCATAGGAACCACAACAACCCAATATGGTGTCCTAAGGGGTCATATGGTGTCCTAAGGGGTGGTAGGATACCATATGACCCCTCTAGACACCATAGGACCCCTTATGATAGCATATGGTGTTGTTAGGGGTCATATGGTGTCCTAAGGGTTCATATGTTGTCCCATGACCTCTTAGGACACAATATGACCCATAACAACACAATTTTGTGTCTTAAGGGGTCATATGGTGTTCCATGAACCCTAATGACCCCTTGGGACACCATATGACCCCTAACGACACCATATGGTGTCATAAGGGGTCATATGGTGTCCATAGGGGTCATATAGTGTCCTAGGGCACCATATGACCCCTTAAAATGCCAAATTGTGTCCTAAGGGGTTGTAAGACACAATATGACCCCTTAGAACACCACAAGACCCCTAATAACCCAATATGTTGTCATAAGGGGTCCTATGGTGTCCTAAGCAGTCATATTGTGTCCTAAAACCCCTTAGGACACCATTGGACCCCTTAGGACCCCATGTCCTAAGGGGTCATAGGACACAATATGACCGCTTAGGACACCATAGGACCCATAAAGACCCAATATGGTGTCTTAAGGGGTCATATTGTATCTTAAGGGGTCGTAGGACACCATACAGTGTAGTTAGGGGTTATATGGTGTCCTAAGGGGTCATATGTTGTCCCATGACCCCTCAAGACACAATATGACCCATAAGACATGATTTGGTGTCTTAAGGGGTCATATGGTGTCCCATGACCCCTTATGACCCCTTAGGACACCATATGACCCCTAACAACACCATATGGTGTCGTAAGGGGTCATATGGTTTCCATAGGGGTCATATGGTGTCCTAGGACACCATATGACCCCTTAAGACACCAAATTGTGTCCTAAGGGGTCCTATGGTGTCCTAAGTGGTCATAGGACACAATATGACCCCTTCAGACACTGTAGGACCCCTAATGGCCCAATATGGTGTCATAAGGGGTCCTATGGTCCCATAAGGGGTCATATTGTCTCCTACAACCCCTTAGGACACCATAGGACCCCTTAGGATACCAAATTGTGTCCTAAGGGGTCCTATGATGTCCTAAGGAATCATAGGACACAATCTGACCCCTTAGGACACCATAGGACCCATAATGACCCGATATGGCCTCTTAAGGGATCATATGGTGTCCTAAGGGGTTGTAGGACATCATATGACCCCTTAGGACACCATAAGACCCAAAGCGATGCAACATAGTATCATAAGGGGTCATATTGTGTCATATGTTGTCATAAAGGGTTGTATGGTGTCCTAAGGGGTCATAGGGGTTAATGGGACACCGTATGGCACTTAAGAACAACATATAACCCCTTATGACACCATACAGTGTCATTAGGGGTCATATGGTGTCCATAGGGGTCATATGGTGTTCTAGGACATGATATGACCCCTTAAGACATCAAATTGTGTCCTAAGGGGTTCTATGGTGTCTAAGGGGTCGTAGGACACAATCAGACCCCTTAGAAAACCATAAGACCCCTAACGAACCAATATGGTGTCATAAGGGGTTCTATGGTGTCCTAAGGGTTCATATTGTGTCCTACAACCCCTTAGGATACCATAGGACCCCTTAGGACACCAAATTGTGTCCTAAGGGGTCCTATGGTGTCCTAAGGGGTCATCGAACATAATATGACCCCTTAGGATACCATAGGACCCATAACGACCCGCTATGGTGTCTTAAGGGGGTCATATGGTGTCCTAAGGGGTTGTAGGACACGATATGATCCCTATGGACACCATAGGACACCTTATGACACGATATGGTGTCGTTAGGGGTCATATGGTGTCCTAAGGGGTCATATGTTGTCTCATGACCCATTAGGATAGAATATGAGCCATAACGACACAATTTCGTGTCTTAAGGGGTCATATGGTGTCCCATGACCCCTTATGACCCCTTAAGACACCATATCACCCCTAACGACACCATATGTTGTCCTAAGAGGTTGTAGGACATAATATGACCCCTTAGGACACCATAGGACCCATAATGACCCAATATGGTGTTTTAAGGAGTCATATGGTGTCTTAAGGGGTCGTAGGACACCATATGACCCCTATGGACACCATAGGACGCCTTGTGACACCATATGGTGTCATTATGGCTCATATGGTGTCCTAAGGGGTCATAGTTGTCCCACGACCTATTAGGACACAGTATGACCCATAATGACACAATTTGGTGTCTTAAGGGGTCATATGGTGTCCCATTACCCCTTATGACCCCTTAGGACACCATATGACCCCTAATGACACCATATGGTATCCTAAGGGGTCGTAGGACACAATATGACTTCTTAGGACACCATAGGACCCATAATGACCCAATATGGTGTCTTAAGGGCTCATATGGTGTCCTAAGGGGACATAGGACACCATATGACCCCTATGGACACTATAGGACCCCTTATGGCACCATATGGTGTCGTTAGGGGTCATATTGTGTCCTAAGAAGTCATATATTGTCCCATTACCCATTAGGACACAAGATGACCCATAATGACACAATTTGGTGTCTTAAGGGGTCATATGGTATCCCATGACCCATTATGACCCCTTAGGACACCATATGATCCCTAACGATACCAAATGGTGTCCTAAGGGGTCATAGGACAAAATATGACCCCTTAGGATACTGTAGGACCCATAACAACCCAATATGGTGTCTTAAGGAGTGATATGGTGTCCTAAGGGGTTGTAGGACATCATAGGACCCATAACGTCCCAATATGGTATCTTAAGGGGTCATATGGTGTCCTAGGGGGTCGTAGGACACCATAGGACCCCTTATGATCTATAACGACACAATATGACCAATGTCTCTCTCTCTCTCTCCCTCTTCTCCTCTCTCTGTCTCTCTCTCCCCTAGTCTTTGTCTCTTTGTCTCTGTCTCTATCTCTGTCTGTCTCTCTCTCTCTCTCCCCTAATCCCTCTCCCCCTCTCCTCTCTCTCTCTCTCTCTCTCTCTCCCCTTCTCTCTCTCTCTCTAAAATATGAGTAAAAATTGGATATTGGATTTTATCAAATATCCAATTTCTATCATTGCCACTAATGTGGCAACAATAAATAAAAGGTGGCAACAGGAAAAAATTTTGGGACCACAAATTTATACATTAAAATTAGATATCCGATAAAATAGGGATATCTGATTTTATCGAATATAATTAGATATCTGATTTTTGTAAATAAAAAAGAGCCTCGTGGGTCATTTTGTAGATTCCAACGGCCCATAGTTTGCATATTCTGTTTTCTATTGACGATCATGGGTTTTTAGATAGGTTGAGACAAATTTGTGCTTTTGGGAGATTCTTAAAGTCAAATCTTACATTGTCAATCATTTAGGAGCATCTTTGTGGAGGTAAATGGGGAGTAGTAGTCGTCGAAAGTCTAAACGCTAAAGAAAACTTTCAAATGGCCAAATTGAAGTGTATAGAGAAAGAGATAGAGAAGGTCATAGGAGAAGAAGACAAGGTATGTTAAATATTGCTAATGTTACTTCAAGTGAAGAGGAAATTGAATTTGAAAATGTGTCACAAGTTATTGAAAATGAAAAATGTAGGTTTTGAAAGTGATAATGAAAATGCTCAACGTGTGGAAAATTTTGACATAGGAGGTGAGAATAAGGAAAACTTTGACATTGAAGGTGGAATTGCTCAACCAAGTGAATCATATGTAACACCTAATTACTTTAGAAATGAAGACCTTCTCATGGATGAAAGACAAATTCCAAATCCAAGACCTTTAAGAACCCCAAAATGGTTATTTGAAATCGATGAGAACATTATTGTGAATCTTGAAGGCAAGAGGTCAACAAGAACTGTTTGGTTATGGGCTACAAAATTTCTCAACCAAAATTTTAGCAGTAATACATTGACCGAGCAATGCCAACTCTTTGTTCAATTGCTAAAGATGATAAAGATGAGACCATTGCTAAACAAATTGAAGATTCATATGAACAAGAAGATGGAGAGAAATTCTATTATTGCCAAAAATCTATTTGACACTCTCAATTATATTGGAAACAATACCAAAGAAAGAGATAAGAGAGCCACTCGAAGAGTAATTACAAACTCCTTAGTAAGCCATCAATTGAGGAAGGCTCATCAAATGAGACAAACTTGTGTTGATTTTAACATAAACCATAAAACTTTGGATAGAGCACTTGCACGAAGACAAAGACTTGATGATCCAGTTCAACAAGATACATGAGCTTCTGGTGGGAGGCTTCCACATGATGATAGAAAGTTGTTTGACAATGTGAAGAAGGAGATTCAACAATTTTGGCACTCTAATTCTAGAGTGTCACCCAATGTAAAGGACATTTTGAAATTAAGAATTAACAACCGAGACTGTGCACTGCATCCCAAACATTTCTTGGAATCAAGCCAAACAATGTTGCACCAATTTTTTTAGTGAAGTACATCCAACTTTGCAAATATCACAAAGGGCCTTTGAATATTTGAAACCATTTTATTGTGTTCCTCTTAAGATTTACAATACTTTTTGTTGCGAGTACCATGTGGAGTTTCCAATGTACCATGAACTTTTATGTCATATTCGTTCTAAGATGTATACTAATGAGATATTGCAGGAGTGTGGTGCAATGCTATTTCAAAGATCATCAAGAGACTTGCAAGATCAATTTTTATGCCCTAGAGATGATGGTTGTTATTTCTATAGAAATGATTGTTTGAATGAGAAGTGCTCAGAATGTGGTGGGTTGTCAAAGTTTGTTTCATGTTCTCATGAGGGCAATGAACATGAGTTTGGAAAGAATTATGTTGAGAAAAAGAGATATGAGATAGTGAAATATACTTTGAAGAGTGGAGGTGAAGGTTCTAGATTCAAATATTAAGGATGTGATCAAAATGCAAGTCTATTGATGAACGTTCTTTTTTGGCAACACCATTTTTGCATGCACATAGTGGGTACACTTGATATAATTGGAAGGGGCGTATTTTTGCAACATGACTTATTATCATGCATTTGAGTCGCTTTACAATTTTTGATGATATAATTATCACAAGACCTTTATGCTCATGTAGGTCATTTTTTATGGTATACAACATTATCACATTGTGTTTTTTGCGTCAACATTGTGGGTTCCGTTGATATAATTTGAAGGGAAGTATTTTTACGGTATATAATCCCACCTTTTCATTTATTATCATGCATTTTAGTTGAAGTTATTATCATAAAGCCTTTATGTTCATCCATGAATTTTATGTGTAGACTAACAATTCTTAAAAATACAGGTTTATGCTAGATCATTTGCCGTTGACAAGAACCTCTCTTCGTGATGGCACATATTTCTTTGTGCATTAATGAGATTAAATTTTGTGCATAAACATTAAGTCAAGTGAATATATTTCTATTTAGAAATGACCATATCTACCATCATCTTCAACCATGTAGAGAAATGCACTGAGAAGGGCTTTAATCAGCATGCGTCTTTCTTCAAAGTTATGCTTGTATACTTTGCAGAGAAACTGGTAAGTTTCGTAATTATACAATCTTGTATGTCTTAAAAATGTTTCAAATGATCTATTTATAATTTGATAAACTAATTTGTATTAAGTGTTATAATTTGTTTCTTGTAGCACTTTCATTCTGCATAAAAAGGTTACTTATTTTGGTTTTCATTTATATGCAGGCATTGTTGTATGTAGGCTTTTCTCTTAGGACATGAGGATGTCTGATGCAGATGAAGTGGGATGTTGTATTTGTATATGAATGTGAATTTATGTAACTTTGTTATGATGATATACAATGTCCATGAGAAAATTGGTTTAGTTATATTGATGATATACAATGTATTTGTACATGAGTACATTAGTGTAGTTGTATCGATAATGAAAAAAAATCATGTTTGCATATCCCTTCAAGGATGTCACATGCAAGTGTAATGGTAATTATGTGTATACAATACATGGAAATATTGATGATTATTATGTGTCTACAATGTAATGCTTATTTATCTATATTTTCATTGAAGAAGTTAGGGCCACAGATTCTGAGATAGGATTTTGTAGGGACCCCTCTTGTGGCCCCATAGGTTCAAATAGATGGTTCATAGGTGCCACAAATTATAAGTTAGGGCTCATCAAAGTTTAATAATTTTTAGCACTTAGGGCACTCAAGGGACAACGCCGGTAGGGTATGACCCTGAGCATTTGACCAACTGGGGGGGCAAAATAGGACCACGCATAGGGTAATAATGCCTAATTGGACATGTTGAAGCTGATGTTTCATCATCACGATGACCAGAAGGAGCAATTGGCCACGCGACAACATTCAAATGAATGAGACTGCCAATTTTTTGCCAATCGAAATATTGCTGCCCTAATAAAACCATAGGGAAGCTTGAAAAATTGAGATAGGATTTTTTAGGGACCCCTCTCATGGCCCCGTAGGTTTAAATAGATCATTTGTAGGTGCCACAGATTCTGAGCTAGGGCTCGTCAAAGTTTAACAATTTTTAGCACTTAGGGCACTCAAGGGACGATGTTGATAGGGTATGACCCCAAGCATTTGACTGAGTGGGGGATAAAATAGGACCATGCATAGGGTAATAATGCCTAAGTGGACATGTCAGAGCCAAAGATTCATCATTGCAATGAGTAGAACGAGAAATTGGCCACGCAACAACATTCGAATGAATGAGACTGACGATTTTGTTTGCCAACCAAAAAATTACAGCCCTAATAAAACCGTAGGGAAAATTGAAAAACCAAGATAGGATTTTGTAGGGACCCTTCTCATAGCCATGTAGGTTCAAATGGATCATTTGCAGGTGCCACAGATTCTGAGTTAGGGCCCATCAAAGTTTGACGATTTTTAGCACTTAGGGTGCTCAAAGGACAACACTAGTAAGGTATGACCTCGAGTGTTCGAATGAGTGCAGGGGAAAAATAGTACCATGCATAGGGTAATAATGCCTAACTAGGCATGTTGGAGCCAATAGTTTATCATTGGGACAAGCAAAATGAGAAATTCACCACGCGACAACATTCGATTGAATGAGACTGATGTGTTTTTTACCAATCAAAAAATTGCTGCCCTAATAAAACTATAGGGAAACTTGAAAAACCGAGATAGGATTTTGTAGGGACCCCTCTCATGGCCCTGTAGGTTCAAACCAATCATTTGTAGGTGCCATGGATTCTGAGTTAGGGCCCATCAAAGTTTGACAATTTTTAGCACTTAGGGCACTCAAGGGATAATGCCGGTAGGGTATGACCTCGAGCATTCGACCAAGTGGGGGGGGGGGAAATATGACCATGCATAAGGTAATAATGTCTAATTGGACATGTCAGAGCTGATGATTCATCATCACAATGAGCAGAACAAGAAATTGGCCATGCAACAACATTCAATTGAATGAGAATGACAATTTTTTTGCCAACCGAAAAATTGCTACTGTAATAAAACTGTCAGGAAAATTCAAAAACTAAGATAGGCTTTTGTACGGACCCCTCTCATGGACCTGTAGGTTCAAATAGATAGTTCACAAGTGCCACAAATTCTGAGTTATGAATCATCAAAGTTTGACAATTTTGAGCACTTAGGGTGCTCAAGGGATGATGCCGGTAGGGTATGACCCCGAGCGTTCGACCAAGTGGGGGGGAAAAATAGGACCATGCATAGGGTAATAATGCCTAACTGGACATGTCAGAGCTGATAGTTTATCATCGCGATGAGAAAAATGAGAAATTGGCCACGCGACAACATTCGATTGAATGAGACCGACGATTTTTTTGCCAACCAAAAAATTACTTCCCTAATAAAACCATAGGGAAACTTGTAAAAGTGAGATATAATTTTGTAGAGACCCCTCTCATGGCCCCATAAGTTCAAACCGATTGTTTCTCCGGTGTGATGGATTCCGAGTTAGGGCCCGTCAAAGTTTGACAATTTTTAGCACTTAGGGTGCTCAAGGGACAACATCGGTAGGGTATGACCCTGAGTGTTTGACCAATTGGGGAGAGAAAATAGGAACATTCATAGGGTAATAATGCCTAACTGGACATGTCAGATCTGACAGTTCATCATCACAACAAGCATAATGAAAAATTGGCCACGCGACAACATTCGATTGAATGAAACTAAAAATTTTTTCGCCAACTGAAAAAATTGTTGCCCTAATAAAACCATAGGTAAACATGAAAAACCGAGATAGGATTTTTAGGGACCCCTCTCATGGCCTCATAGGTTCAAACTAATCATTCATAGGTGCCATGGATTTTGTGTTAGGGTCCGTCAAAGATTGACAATTTTTAGCACTTGGGCACTTAAGGGATGATGCCGGTAGGGTATGACCTCGAGCGTTCGACCAAGTGGGGGGGAAAATAGGACCATGCATAGGGTAATAATGCCTAATTTTACATGTTAGAGCTGAAGATTCATCAGTGGGATGAGCATAATGAGAAATTGGCCACACGACAACATTTGAATGAATGAGACTGATGATTTTTTTGCCAACCGAAAAATTGCTGCCCTAATAAAATCATAGGGAAAATTGAAAAACCAAGATAGGCTTCTATAGGGACCCGTCTTGTGGCCCTATAGGTTCAAATGGATGGTTTGCATGTACCACTGATTCCGAGTTAGGGCCCGTCAAAGTTTGACAATTTTTAGCGCTTAAGACGCTCAAGGGACGATGTCGGTAGGGTATGACCCCAAGCGTTCGACTGAGTGGGCAGTAAAATAGGGGCATGCATAGGGTAATAATGCCTAACTAGACATGTCAGAGCCAACGGTTCATCATCATGATGAGTAGAATGAGAAATTGGCCACGCGACAACATTCGATTAAATGAGACTGATGATTTTTTCACCAACCGAAAAATTGCTGCCCTAATAAAAATGTAGGGAAACTTGAAAAATCGAGATAAGATTTTGTAGGGACCCCTCTCTTAGCCCCATAGGTTCAAGCCAATCATTCACAGGTACCATATATTCTGAGTTAGGGCCCGTCAAAGTTTGACAATTTTTAGCACTTAGGGTGCTCAAGGGACGACGTCGGTAGGGTGTGACCTCAAGCGTTTGACTGATTGGGGGGCCGAAATAGGACCATGCATAGGGTAATAAAGCCTAGCTGGACATGTCAGAGCTGACTGTTCATCATCGCGATGAGTAGAACGAGAAATTGGCCATGCGACAACATTTGATTGAATGAGACTGACGATTTTTTTGCCAACCAAAAATTTGCTGCTCTAATAAAACCATAGGGAAACTTAAAAAACCAAGATAGGATTTTGTTGGGACCCCTCTCATGGCCTTGTAGGTTCAAACTGATCATTTGTAGGTGCCATGGATTTTGAGTTAGGGCCCATCAAAGTTTGACAATATTTAGCACTTAGGGCAGTCAAGGGACGACGCCGATAGGGTATGACCTCGAGTGTTCGACCGAGTGGGGGGAAAAATAGGACCATGCATAGGGTAATAATGAAATGTATCAAGTATTTTTCATTAATGAATTGTATTATATTGTTCAGTAAATGAATTGTATTGTTCATTATGCAAACAACACATATGATGAAATGAAATAAATTGTATTGTTCATTAAATAACCATTATTAACCATTGTTAATTATTGGAATGAAGATTAAAGATTTCCATGATAACACCATGCATGGATGAGAAACAATTTATATGATCAAATATCAACTTCTGTATATATAAAAAGGTCAAATGATTACAAATGTATGTCCATACACAAATATGGCATAAACGCCAACTCAAACAAAATGTAGGTGTAAATATGTGAATGTATGTCCATATAAAAAATATACATGCCAAATAGACATGTAAGCATCCCAAGACTATCTATAACATCCTAAGCTATTGATGGATCATCAAAATTGATCCTCTTTGCCGCATTGCTTAGCTTTGAAGGATCCTGCACAAGAAAAACAAACCATGATTAATATTAGTTATATTATATAATTCACATTCTAAAAGTTAGCATAAAAATGAACTATAATTGAACTATTCATGTTTACCTCACCTCCACGTTTTCTCTTCAGCTTTGTAGGACTCTTGATGTATGTCTTCAATAGAGGAGATATGTTTTCAATATTTTCATACACAACCTACATATCTTTAGAAACATGACATTGATACAAGTTAGAATATAATTTTCATTGATAAAAACAAATTATATATGCTAAACAAAAAATAAAATAAACACACATCTACTCGAGGCATCTCTTCCTCTTCATCATCTTCAAGAATACTTGGTGTACTCATCAAGGATGTGAAGCCAAGAATTCTCTGTACATATACACAACAAGTATATGAAACTATCAATCTATGTCTAGACATGTATAATCACTATAATTTATTTAAACTATTCATTCAATCATATTTGCATTTGATTACCTTTCCCTTGTCTCGAACTGCACTACCAGATCCTAAATTACATTGCCCCGCACTAGTGCTACTTGTGCCCTACAAGAGTAAAATAAGATATACATGCAAGTTACTACATAATATAATTAATACCAATATAAATGATGAGAATGTATGTACAATAAAATACGAATGAATAGGTGGAATAATATATATCGTCAAGCTATCAAGGCCAAAGGAAATGGTCAATAAGGTGCCCCCCTGAATCTATCTCAACTCCTCCTTGGTCATCAATTGTTAAATAAAAATTAGTACTTAATATTATCTAGATTATAAATATTATTTTAAAATATAGCATGAACTATGAAAATACAAATCTTACCTATACATCATCAATATATGTTGATGGTACCTCCTCACCTCTAGCATGCGAGGACTCCCCAGGGTATCCTCCAGACCGTGTCATAACATTTGGTGTATCATGCATCTCATGGACCTCATAATCTGCATTATCTCCAGGAGGATCAATAGGTTGTCCAACTGGACCCAAGCATACATGCCCACACATGACACAACTATGGGGCATGCATATGTGTGGAGCTAAGGATGATGTGTCAGTGCAATTGGATGCACTGCTACCATCAAAAGTAGGCTGAGCTACTGACCCAACCTGAGAAACCAAAACTCTACTCAAAGAGTGAATAGCCGATGCGGTCCATGAAGCCACCTCACAAATAATATCTAGATGCTACACTAGAGGTGGGGATAGGAGGAGGGGGACATATGGGCCCCAGACTACTCTGACTACCCTAGGTCTATTTTGGGGCATACCTAAACCCACACCCTGGAAAGGTTTGATGTCAAATTAGTTCACATGTTTGCCTAAAACAAACTCAGCATACAATTTTTTTATGAAATAGAAGGGGTCATCAAGATTGTTGTTGGGTGGTTTGTCAAAAACCATCCACCAATGCTCCCAAATGTTTTTCACAATACCATCATTTATGCGCCATTTAATAAAAAGTTTTTTTTTGGGGGGGTCTATGGGTTGACCAGTGCAGGGATTCATAAACAATGAGGCGATATCGACTTTCAATATCTCGAGATCCTTGATCTCCTTATACGACAAGCCATCCACATATTGTCCCCTCATAGAATCTCGCCACAAAAGGGCAACATTGTGCTCCTCAGTCATGGTTTCCATACTCTTTATGATCAACGTGAGAGGATAAAACATTGGGTTTAGATGAGGGATCCTACAATATACATCTGCAATCCCCCTCAATTCATTCAAATTTTGTGGAATGAAATCCTGAATTTAGGGGGGGTTTGGCAAAGGAGGGTTTGGTTATTGCAGTTGTGGTTGATCAATGTTTTCATTGTTATCCCCCATTTTTAACATAATTGAATTTAGTTAACAAATTTAAACAATTTTGTATTTGATTAAAAAAAACCTAGTTTTCATATAAAAAAAAAAAATTCAATGAAAAAATAAATAAACATTAAAAAAAATACAAAAATTGAATGAAAATGATTGAAAACAATAAAAATCTTACCTTTCAATCTATTTTTTAGCATTGTTTGGGCAAAATACTGGATATCAGATGCAATCGGATATCATATTTCTATAAAATCGTTCAGCCCATGGGTTAAAAATAACTCATGGGCTGTCACAGTCGAAATATATTGTCTCAAAAAATTGGATATCCGGTTTTATCAGATATCTGATTTTTATACCTAAACTATTCTAAAATAACATTATATTATATAATATAATAATATATTAGAATATAATATTATATAATATATATAATATAATATATTATTACATTATATATATTATATAATATAATAATATAATATAATATAATATTTTATAATCTAATATTATATTATATATTATGTATTATATAATATATAATATAATATAATAATATATAATATAATATAATAATATATTATATATTATATAATATGTAATATATAATATTACATTATATTACAATATATATTATATAATATGTGTTTTAATTTAAAATTACAAATAAAAATTGGATATCCGATTTTCTTAGGTAATTACCATGCCAAGGTGTACTGACACCCAGGCCTAGCAAAAAGTCAACACGAGTTTTTGTGTTTTTAGGTGAATGGAGAAGGCTATTTTTTTCACATCACCACTTTTCGCCCCCCCATGATCCTGCACTAACCCTCTTGTCTATAAGGAAAGCACAGTGTAGAAACGCCTTCCTAATGTCAATTAACATGGAAGATCATACAAGAATGCAGTTTAAAACTTTTACCAGAACGTTAAGAATAACATACACAAAACAAATAGAATCAACACAAAGATAGAACACCAAGAGTTACGTGGGAAAACCCTTTCAGAAAAAAACCCACCAACAATAGTTGAACACTTTATTTCCAGTAAATGAATTTACAATAACATTTCAGTCTGCAAGTATAGGTATTTGTTCTCAGATTCTCATGAACTGGACACTACAAGTGGCTCCCGAAATCAATCCCAATCACGATAGTTATCCAATGGCTTCATATACCAAATTGTTGATAGTTCAACTGACCAATTACACCAACGGTTTGAAGTCTAACCATTTGCGACAGTCTACATTCATGAGAAACACAATATCCCACATGCATTAGGAAGTTGGGTCGGTTCATATTCATATACACCAATAAGGCCATCCTCAGTGTCCAAGTGTTTACCTTCTGGACTCTATTTCAAGCACACACTCATAGTCGGTCTCTACTCCATTGGCCATGGTGTTACTCCCTGATTCATCTACGCATCCCATTGGACGCCACCTAATCATTCGCTATGTCACAGGGAATAACTAGTGAGTATCTTTATCATGTGGTATAGCGACAATCGTTCGATCATCCTAGACTTACTCACCCATTAACTCGCCTGAGTTTCTCTCTTGTCGGGCCCCACCATGGTCACCAAGTCACGGGGAATAACCTTCGTGCATCTTAGTCATGTGGTATAGTGACAATCGTTTGATCATCCTGGACTTGGTCACCCATTAACTCATTTGATTTGCTCTCTTTCCAGGCCCCATCATGGTTACCAAGTAGCGGGGAATAACCTTCATGCATCTTTGTCATGTGGTATAGCGACAGCCGTTCGATCATCTCTCAACCTATACGGTCGTTAATTTGCCTCATTTTGCACATGCTTTGTCGCCAAGTCATGAGGGTTATCTGACGATCATCTTCCCATCGTGATATAGCGACAACAATAGGATCATCTACGATCATCATCTGAATACAGATCAAGTTAATTCGAGGCACATTTCCAACAAACTCCCACTTGACAAGGAATTCACTGGACCGATTACCATTCCAGACATTACTGAGAATTATGGGTATCAAGACACATAGAATTAGAACACCACTTGAACTTTTGAGTGCTCACCGGTTTCATCAAGGCATCTGCAAAATTTTCCAGAGTGTCTACCTTGTTAAGAATAACTTTTCCATCTTCCACCATGTCATGAATAAAGTGATACTGAAAATCAATATGCTTCGATTTGGCATGGAAAGTAGGATTCTTCGCTAGACATATAGCACTTTGACTGTCACTCCAAATTTCAACCTACCTTGCATCAAAACCAATATTTGAACTCAAACACCTAAGCCAGACAGCTTCTTTACAAGCATGTGTAGCCGCCATGTATTCTGTCTCTATAGTGGAAAAAGTGACTACAAGTTGCCACTTGCTCATCCAACTAATTGTGCCACCATTCAAGACAAAAATATATCCACTGGTGGATCTCCTACTATCAATGTCTCCTACCCAATCAATATCCACATATCCACAAATGCAGAGAGTCATCTTTGAATCAAATAAATTACCATTAAAACACAAGGCAAAGTCTGAAGTTCCCTTCAGATATCTGAAGAACTCTCTTTACATCATCCCAATGCGGTCTTCCTGGGTTTGACATAAATCTGTTTAGTACTCCCATTGGTTGGGCAATGTCTGGTCTTGTATAGACCATAACATACATCAAGCTGCCAATAACACTTGCATAAGGGATGTTCTTCATGTCAGCAGTCTCTTCTGGAGACTTTGGACTATCAAGCACAGATAACTTAGTTCCCTACAAGATGGGAACAACTTGTGATTTATAGTCAAACATATGAAACCTATAAAGAACATTTGTTATATACTTTCTCTGGCTGAGCCAAAGTGTCCTCTTAGATCTATCCCTTTTGATCTCTATTCCTAGAATGTACTTTTCTACTCCTAAGTCCTTCATTTCAAATTTCATAGATAACTAAGATTTTAAATCTGAGATCATTCCTTTTGTATCTCCTATGAACAACATGTCATCTACTTACAAAGCTATGATAAGAATCCTATCACCTTCAATTTTGTAGTAAAAACAATGATTAGATTTTGATCTCACAAATCCCAAGGATAAAACAAATGTATCATACTTTTGATACCACATTTTGGGAGACTGTTTCAAACCATACAGAGACTTGAGTCTACAAACCAAGTGTTCTTTACCTTTTTCCACAAAGTGCTCAGGCTGAGACATATAAATCTCTTCTTCAAGATCACCATGAAGAAACATTATCTTCACATCCATCTACTCAATCTCCAAATCATATGCTGTTGCAAGTGACAAGAGAAATCTGATAGATGTTAGCTAAGCCACAAGAGAAAAGATCTCTCCATAGTCAATACCTTCCTTTTGAGAATACCCCTTTGCAACCAATCTTGCTTTGTACTTGTCAATGTTGCCATCTAGACCATACTTATTTTTGAATGCCCACTTGTAGCCTATAGGCTTTCTGCCTTTAGGAAATGGCACCAGATCCTAAGTTCCATTTTTATCCAATGATGACATTTCATCATTCATGGCTTCTAACCAAGAATCTGAATCAGGCATCTTAATAGCTTCTTTGACAGTCCTAGGCTCATCAGTATCTATAAGTAAAGCATAAGCACAATTAATATTCAACATAGAGTGACTATACTTATTTGGAGTATACCTATCAGGTTGTTGCCTCTCTCGGGTAGATCTTCTCAACTCTAGTGTTAAGGCTTCTTGATGTTTAATAGGAGGCTCATCATCATGTTCTTCTTCAAAACTACTCAAATTGCTTGAACTCTCCTCATCTTCAGGTATCTCTGGAGATTCTTCCTTAGTTGGAGGAATTTCAACCCCAGCTTCTCCTTTCTTTCCCATGTTGTGATCTAGTGACATAGGTTTCAGCGCATGAAAAATCATACTTCTACTATACATAACCTTACCAGTCACTGGATTCCAAAGTTTGTATCCATTCACATCAATTCCATACCTAATGAAGATACATTTCACAACTTTGTTATCCAGCTTAAATTTATTAATATCAGGCACATGAGCATATGCCTCTACACTAAAAACATGAAGGTTCCTTAAAGAAGGTTTCTTACCAGACCATGCTTCCATAGGTGTTTTGTCAACCAATGCTGAAGTAGGAGAGCGATTCAGTAGGTAACATGCTATACCAATTGCTTCAGCCTAGAATTTTTGTTCCAGCCCAGCTCCGCTTAACATGCTTCTTCCTTTCTCCATTAGAGACCGATTCAACCTTTCAGAAACTCCATTTTGTTGTGGAGTGTAAGGTATGGTCTTATGTCTCTTAATTCCATGATCAACACAGTACTTGTCAAAATCTGCACTACAGTATTCACCACCATTGTCTGTTCTTAAACATTTAATCCTTCTCCCTGTCTAATTTTCAACAAGGTTCTTAAACTCCTTAAACCAACTAAACACTTCTGATTTACTTTTAAGAAAGTACACAAATGCCCTTCTTGAATAATCATCTACAAAAAATACATAATACTTAGACTTAGATAGAGAAGGAACCTCTACTGGACCAAACACATAAGAGTGAACATAATCCAGAATGTTAGAAGATTTATGAGAACTGGAATAAAACTGAACACGGTTATGTTTCCCATATCTGCAGTGTTTGTAGAAATTGAACTCAAAACTACATTCATCTAGACCTTCAACTAGATTCTTATTCTTCAAAGATTTTAAAGCCTTTTCACCTATCTAGCCTAACCTATTATGCTAGAGCATTGTTTTCTCAGTAGGAAGTTTAGCTTCCAATGAATTAGCATTATG
The DNA here is from genome assembly GCF_030272615.1 of Cryptomeria japonica. NCBI lineage: Eukaryota > Viridiplantae > Streptophyta > Pinopsida > Cupressales > Cupressaceae > Cryptomeria > Cryptomeria japonica. The sequence goes on along the minus strand of NC_081412.1, from coordinate 496,676,892 downwards.
CATCATTATAGTTGTCTTAACAGACTTTTCAGAGGTTACATTACAACATATAGGTTCAGCATTAACTTATAGAGTGTACCAATGCAATCACCCTTTTCCAATACAATGGAATCCCTAGTCATATTGCAACCATCAGATAGAAATGTAACTTGTACTCCAACATCATTAAGTTTACTTACAGAAAGAAAGTTTCTTACCAGACCTAGTATATGAAGAACTCCATTGATCCCCTTAACTCTACCATCTAGGAATTGAATTTTAATTCTGCTTCTCCCTACAATCTCCAACATAGAATCACTAGCCAAGTATACCTTTCCACCAGCATATGGTTCATACTTCGAGAACCACTCCTTGTGGGAGGTCATGTGAAAAGATGTGCCAGAATATACTAACCAGGTGTCATCTAAGGTAGGTACTGCCAGGGCTACGACAAATGCATATGCATCACTCTAAGAAGATTCAGTGTCAGAATACTTCTTCTTCTTCTCCTCCTTGCAATCCTTTTGGATATGCCCTTTCTGCCCATAGTTCCAGCACTTCACCTTTGACTTCTTGCCTGGAGATTTTGATCTCTCATGGGACTTGGACTTCTTTGATTTCTTCTTGTCTTTGTCCTTCAGTCTACCTTGAATAGAAAGTGCATCTTTTGTCACCTCAGAAGACTTCTTTCTCATTTCTTCTGACAAAAGAGTATTAACCACAGTCTCCATCTTGAACTGGGTCATAGTACTATTGATAGCCATCACTAAATGATCCCAAGAGTCAGGCAATGAACATAACAGTAGCATGCAACATTCTTCTTCCTGAATGATCACACCAACAAAAGTTAACTATGTAAGAACCATGTTGAATTCATTCAAGTGGTCTGCTAATGGTGTTCCTACATCCATCTTCGGAGAGTACAACTTCTTCCTCAAGAAAAGTTTATTCACCAAGGACTTGCCTTGATAAATATCTCCCAACTTATTCTAGAGAAGATGTGTAGTTTTCTCCTCATGGACGTTTAATAGAAAAGAATCAACAAGACATAGCCTAATTAGACCCCTTTCCTTCTAGTTGGCTAATTACCAATCCTCTTGCTTCATGCCTATATCTTTCTATCCAAACATAGCAATCCAAAGGTCTCGGTTGATCAACACATCTTCCATCTTGAGTTTCCATAGTTTGAAACTAGAGCCATTAAATTTCTCCATGTCTATGCACCCTGAGGTGCTCGCCATCTTAACCTGTAAAATGAACAAGTAGACACCCTACAAGACTCCCACTAAAATAGAACTAACACAAAAATGGGCCAAGGTCTAATACAACTTGTAAGGAAAGCACAGTGCAGTAACGCCTTCCTAATGTCAATTAACAAGAAAGATCATACAAGAATGTAGTTTAAAACTTTTACAGAATGTTAAGAATAACATAGACAAAACAAATAGAATCAACACAGAGATAGAACACCAAGAATTACATGGGAAAACCCTTTCAGAAAAAACCCACCAACAACAGTTGAACACTTTATTTCTAGTAAACGAATTTACAATAAAGTTTTAGTTTGCAAGTACAAGTATTCATTCTCAAATTCTCATGAATTAGACAGTACAATTGGCTCCCAAAATTAATCCCAATCATGATAGTTATCCAATGGCTTCATATACCAAATTGTTAATAGTTCATCTAAGCAATTGTACCAGCAATCTACATTCATGAGAAACACAATATCCTACATGCACCAGGAAGTTGTGTCGATTCATATTTATATACACCAATAAGACCATCTTCAGTGTCCAAGTGTTTACCTTTTGGACTCTGTTTTGAGCACACACCCGTAGGTGGTCTTTACTCCATCAGCCATAGTGTTACTCCCTAATTCGTTCGTGCATCTCATTGGGTGCCACCTGACCTGCCACTGAACCACCACCTCATCAATCGCTATGTCATAGGGAATAACTAGTGTATCTTCATCATGTAGTATAGCGACAATCATTTAATCATCTCGGACTTGATCACCCATTAACTCGCTTGAGTTTCTCTCTTGTGGGGTCCCACCATGGTCGCCAAGTCATGGGGAATAACCTTTGTGCATCTTCGTCATGTGGTATAGCGACAGCTGTTCGATCATCCCAGACTTACTCACCCATTAACTCACCTGATTTTCTTTCTTGTCGGGCCCTACCATGGTTGCCAAGTCATGGGGAATAACCTTCATGCATCTTTGTCATGCGATATAGCGACAACCGTTCGATCATCTCTTAACCTCCACGGTCATTAATTCACCTGTTTTTGCACATTCTTTGTCTCCAAGTCATGAGGGTTATCTGACAATCATTTTCCCATCGCGGTATAGCAATAGCCATAGGATCATCTGCGATCACCATCTGAATACAGGTCAAGTTAATTCGAGGAACATTTCCAACATTGTCTTTCTTTGACTGACACCATGGATGAAGCTTCCAAGAATTCACCTTAGTCACTTAGCACATAGGACGAATCCTCCAACTATTGACAAAAGACACATACATCAGTATCCTCATGACATGAACCATAATTGGTTCATTTTCCATGGCCACAAGCATGTTTAGTCTTAGGATTTATTGCTTCTCCTGTAGCAGAGCATTCTCTAGTTTGCTCCACTAAAGCATTTTCTAGTAAGAGACATAACTTTTAATTATCATTTTATGAAATTTCAAGTAGTCTTCAAAGTTTTACATTCTCTGCTTGGATGCTCTGGTTGATTTCCTCCAATTCCAAGAGCCTTTCACACTTCAACCATTTACCCATCTTGCAAAGCCAACTTGTTAAACATCCACCACTTGTAATTTTTCCTATTAAACTACTCTTATACCACTTGATTTGTACTTAAGACTTACAAATTAAATTGTGCTTAAACCAAATTACGTGGATATGTTCTTTAACTATTGAAATTATAGAATTGGGTTCATTTAATTAGTTATCAAATTAATGACATACCAATTAACAAGTCATGTAGTCAAATCAATATACTGAAATCAACAAGAAAAGAAGAAAGAAACAAAAATCAATTTGATAACGGAGTTCACCCAATGATTAGGCTACGTCTCTGGGCTCACTCAACTATGGCATTGCTCCATTATATGTTGCAAAGCTCAAGAGGCTTTGTTACATCACAATCTGGTCTTCAAATTGCAAATTTATCCTTTGCAACTATATGGAATATTGTAGAATAATCGATGTACTTTCCAATTCAGGTTTTGACAAAGAATCTCTAATTTTCTTGTACATAAACCAACATAATAACAAATGGAGAATAAATATAATCCATTTGCATACCTTCAATCTGTACATAGGTCAGAGACGCCTTTATCTTGCCTCTCTGTTTCTCTTCAATCTATCAGAATAAACAAAACAATATCTATGAGTAATACTTCATCTGTTGGATTACATAACACTCCCCCCTTCAAGCTCTCTTTATAATAAGAGTTTTCGCCCTTTTAGAAGGGGCCTATGTTGTTTACATTCAACATTATTTTCTCCATCTAAGAGTATTATATTTCTCTAACATATCCCAATTCTCTTCCTAAGAATTACTCCGGGATTGATTTTCCAAAATAATAACACCCCCCCTTTTATACATCTAAATATGCTAATAAGGGGTCTGAACAATAATATTTCCAAAATCCCCTTTATCACCTATTTTAAGCCCCTTCAGATTTTAAATCAAATAATTTTTTTTTGAAAATCAAGCTTATAGGTTTATCATTATCAGGTTCGTTTTGTATTTGTGAAAAATAGGGGATGTGGTGTCAACGATTCAAACCGTCAGCCTCCCCATTTAGTTCGATAGAACCTTTGAAATTGTTTAAGTAAAACTACATCCGATAATTAATGTATTAAAGGTAGATGCTTGGTCTAGCAGATGAGAGGAAAAGTAGCAAGGGAGAGGTCATGAGTTTGACCCCTCCAACTAACTTATTTTGCCACAACCAAATCCAAAATTGTTGAAGATCTAGGTGGATCAATCCTCCCCGCTAAGAGGCTTTTCGACCTCCAAAAGGTTCTTAACCAGACACCAAGTGAGGGAAACACCTCCCCACTTTTCCAATATCTGTCTAGCTTGTTTTGTGTACCTGCTTCATCTCAAAAAGATACACAACAATAATTATGACAATTAAAATCATATTTCTAGCCATTATCATATTCCCACATCCTTCTACATTTATTTATTTAACTACTTCCCATGTACAACACATTAGAAGCATTAACAAATACAAGGATATTAATGAAATAAGCTATCAAGATTTTTCATCCTCTTAATCTAGGTTCCCTGGACAAATTTTCATGTTGTGGTGTGGATGTTTCTTAAAACACATGATAATTAGGCTTACATGCAACTACTTCATTTTGGTGCTTTAGATCCTTCTTTTTACACCTTTGTAGACATGAGTGAAGGATTTTTTCTTACACACATGAGCCTCTTCAATTGCCCTATGTTTACCGATGTAGAATCATCTTCAATCTTCTTGTCCCTTTTTAGAAGAAGCTCTAGATGGAGTTTCCAACACTTAAATTCTTGATGTCCACTCATGTTACAATGGTACAAAATATTTTTCTCTTTGAATTCTTCTTGCCATTCTCCTTTTTCCAATGGGGATGATGGTCTTCTTGTCCTATTTCTCTTTTGACAGACATGACCTTCCTATATAATTCCTTCTATTTTTTACACTTGGCAACACAATGGTTATCCATGCGACAAAAAGAACAAGAAAAAGAATGCTATATGATACTTATTGCATTACTAGTAGTAGCATAGTTCAAAAAAACTTTAGAGAAATCAAGTTTATACCTTTGTGGACTTTTGCTGCCACTAGATTTCTCAAGAGATTTGGATCTTCTTAGGGATCTCTTGATAGATCTATCACTTTTTACAGGTGACTTACCCTTCTTTTGTTAAATAGACTTTGGTTCCAAGTCAAATTCGGAAGAGCTTCCTTCTAGAGCCTTTTCTAGGCTTTCTCTATCATTATATCTAAGACCTACAAATCGAGGTCTTATTGTAACCTCCATTTGTTGAACTATACCTTGGCCATTATTGCCAAGACCACCTCCTTGATACCCCATTTTAGTTATATTCTTTTTGCTAGTTCCTAATGTATGCTTTTTGAAAACACCAGAAGAAGCATCATTATTATCAAAAAAAGGAATCAAACATGGAGTATCTTTTATCTCCTTTCCTGTAGGGGACCCTTGGTCCATCTCCTAAGGTTATGCCAACTACTCCTATCTTCTTGCTTTGACTGAGACCATGGATGAAGATTCAAGGAATCCATGTTGGTCACCTGGCACATAGGACAAATCCTCCAATTTTTGACAAAGGAAACATACATAAGTATCCTCACGACATGAAACATGATTGGTCCATTTGCAATGGCCACAAGCACATCTATCATTAGGAATTATTACTTCTTCTGTATTAGAGATTTTTCTAGTTTTCTCCACTTAAGTGTTTTCCAATAAGGGACATAACTTCCACTTCTCATTTTCTACAATTTCAAGCAGTCTTCGAAGTTTGACATTCTCTGCTTGGATCCTCTAGTTGATCTCATCTAGTTCCTAGAGCTTTTAATGCTTCAACCTTTTAGCCATCTTGCAAAGCCATCCTATTAAACATCCACCACTTGCAATTTTTCCTGTTAAAGTGCTCTGATACTACTTGATTTGTAATTAAGGCTTACAAAGTAAATTGTGCTTAAATCAAATTACATATTTTCTCAATCGCAAATAGAATTGCATGGGTATGTTCTTTAACCATTGAAATTACATAATTGAGTTCATTTAATGAGTTATCAACTTAATTAAATACTAATTAACAACTCATGAAGTGAAGTCAATATACTAAAATCATCACAAAAAGCATAAGAGATGAAAACTGATTTGATAACAGAGTTCACCCAATGTTTGGGCTATGTCTCTGGGCTCTCTCGACTGGGACATTGCTCTGTTATTTGATGCAAAGCTCAAGAGTCTTTGTTACATCACAATATAGTCTTCAAATTACAAATTAATCCTTTGCCACTATATGGAAATATTGTAGCATAACCGATGCACTTTCCAATCCAGGTTCTTACAAAGAATCTCTAATTATGTACATAAACCAACATAATAACAAATAGAGAATACACATAATTAATTTGTAAACCTTCAATCTACATATAGGTTGAAGATGCCTTTAGATTTCCTTTTTGATTCTCTTAAATCTTGGAGAATGGATATAACAACCTCTGTGAGCAATACTTTGTTTGTTGGATTACAAAATGCTTCCCGATTCAAGTTCTCTTTATAATAAGATTTTTCCCTCTTTTAGAAGGGGCCTATGTTGCTTACATTCAACTTTATTTTCTCCATCTAAGAGAATTCAATTTTTCCAACATATTTCAATTCTCTTCCTAAGAATTCCTCTAGGATTGATTTTACAAAACAATAAGACCCCCTTTATATACATTTAAATATGCTAATAAGGGGTCTCAACAATAATATTTCAAAAATCCCCTTTATCACCTAATTTAAGCCCATTTAGATTTTAAATCAAATAAAAATATTTTGAAAATCAATTTTATAGGTTTATCATTATTGGGCTTGTTTTCTATTTGTCAAAAATGGGGGGTCGGGCCCCTTTGTTTACAAGCCATCACCATTTACCATGCCAAATATAATTTCCCCCTTGCTTTGATGAATAATGATGAATCAGTTAGTGACAAACCAGTACTGAGAGGGGGGGGTGAATCAGTACAGGCAAAATTTTTTCCTGAACCAGTTTGACTACAAAGACTGTACTTAACTGGTAAACAATATAACCGGTCTAAATCAGGGCACTATCGGTTACACACAGTGAGAGTATGAATGAAATAAACAGGTAAACACTTAGATCTCTACACAATCTAATATCTCATTTCCACTTCACCCGTATGCATAAACAAGTAATATATCATCAGAAATATAATGACTGCCAATTCAACATGCTTTACCACTTTGATAGAGAATATTAAGCATCACATGAAAAGCATCACAAATGAAACACTTATTTTTCATGTGGAAACCCAACTGGGAAAAACCACAGTGGGGATGAATACCCACAATTTTTTATTTGAACTCTTTTGAAGTCTGCTCTATTAGGATCCTAGTCTGGTTAAAGACTTTTACAATAGGTTATGCTAGGAACTGATCCTGCTAGGGATCACCCGATAAAGGGCTGGCTAAATACCTGGTTAAAGGTTAGAACCCTGTTAAAGGTTACCTTGCAAGAGGATTTGAAGAACTCATTGAGTTGAGTCACCCTATTAAAGGATTTACACAAAAGCCTCTTAAAGCTACCTGGTTAAGGGATTTTCCAACTGCTGAAATGGTTAGAAGTCAACAGGTAATACACTAATATGCTAACAACACTTAATGCCAAGGCAAATCCACTTTAGCTCCTTTTCTTCTGCAATCATACTCTGTAGGTATCACCACACTTCTCTGGTCTGACAAGAATCAAGTATCATTCACTGGGATACACACATAACATTTGCCAACAACTTCAAAATAAAAACATCATTGACCTTATAGGAAACAGAGGTCGGTAGCATAAACCCTAAACCCTAAAAAAATTAGATTTTACAATTCAATCGGTTCAATCCTGACCATTAATCATATTTCATTGAATACAATAGTCTTGAATAGATCTCAAGACATTCTCCAACTTTCATTCTTTGCCACTTCAGGAGGTTGATAACCCGTCACACGTTCTCCACCATTTACAGAGACTTTGCGCATTCCCAAGGTAGATAAGATCAATCTTCATACAAGATCCTCAAGGAAATCCTTCACGCGCACAAGGTTGATGTGGCAACACTATCTGATCTTTATTACAATGCTAACTCATCACATGATGTCATCGGTTGAATCACACAGGCTTGGAATGCATCAACCAAAAATCCTGAAATTGAGACTACCAACCAGTAGTCATGCCAAGTGAAACCTCGATACAAAACTTCCCATATACCGGTTCTCATTCCAACATACCGATTCACTTTTTCACATATACCAGTTCACATTATCATACCAGTTCTCACATATACTGGTTTTCTTAATTCAATATATATGTTTATAATTCAACATATTGACATCAATGACAACATACAATATCATCATGCCATCAAGTTCTACACATATGCCAACAATCTCTCCCTTTGGCATTGATGGCAATATACAAAGATATTTCTTTGCTTCACATTTTCTTCCCAATACTACAAATATCTTCTCTGCTTCACATCTTCTCCCCCTTTGACAACAATGCCAAAGTGAAGGCATAAACAACTATGTTCCATTGTGCTGCTCCCCCTAAGGAGTAGCATCCTTCTACACACCAATCATGAAATAGATTTATTAATGTAGTACCTGACTAATGTGGAGCACACACTTTTAGTTCACCTCTTGAAGGGACAACACCCCTAATTCACCTCTTAGATAGGTAAATGTAGCCTTCAGTAGAGGCTTGGTGAATATGTCTGCTAATTGCTCCTTACTGGAAACATGTTCCAATACAACTTCTTTGTTCTGAACCTTCTCCCTTAAGAAATGATACTTGAGCTCGAAGTGCTTGGCTCTAGCATGTAAAAATGGATTCTTGGAAATGTTAATTGCACTTGTGTTGTCACAAAATATACTTATTAGTTCAAATACAGGAACTTTGAAGCCACTTAATACATGCTTCATCTAGATTGTCTGGGTGCAGTTCATAAATGCTGCAACATATTTTGCTTCTGATGTGGACTGAGAGATACAACTTTGCTTCTTACTCATCCATGAGACTAGTCTACCACCAAGAAAGAATGCACCACCGGTTGTGTTTTTCCGATCATCCACATTAGCTGCCCAATCAACATCTGTAAACACTTTCAGGTTGAAATCATTACTGTATGGTTACCATAATCTATAGTCAATAGTTCCCTTCAGATATCTAAGAATCCGGTTGACTGCTACCAAGTGGGATTCTCTTGGACTTTTTTGGAACCATGTAGTAATGCCTACTGCATGTGCAATGTGTGGTCTGCTATGTACTACATAGTGCAACTTACCAATCATTGATCAGTATTCCTTCTCATTCACCAACACTGAGTCATCTTCTTTTGACAATTTACAACCGGTCACCATCGGTGTACCAACCGGTTTGCTGTCTTCCATGCCAAAGGTCTTCAACACCTCCTTGACATACTTGGACTGAGTGATAAAGATACCATCTTTCATTTGTTGAATCTGTAGTCCAATGAAGAACTTAATCTCCCCTATAAGTGACATCTCAAATTCCTTCTTCATCTCATCTGCAAAATCATGACTCATCTTGTCATCTCCACAAAAAATTATGTCATCAACAAATACATCACAGATTATAATTTGATCTCCTTTTGGCTTCAGATAGATATTGCTATCTTCACTTATTCTTTCAAATCCAATCTTCACAAGATGGGAGTGTAAGCATTCATACCATGCTCTAGGTGCCTGCTTCAATCTATACAAGGCTTTATGTAGCCTGCACACCATGTCATTGTCTTCTGATAGGGCAAACCCATCTGGTTGCTCTATATACACTTCCTCTTCAAGTATTCCATTCAGAAATGCAAATTTTACATTCATTTGATATACTTTGAATCCCTTGAAGGCTACATATGCAAGAAGCATACGAACTCCTTCCAATCTGGCTACTGGAGCAAAGGTTTCTCCATAGTCTTCTCCTTCTTCTTGAGCATATCCTTTACACACTAGTCTAGCTTTGTTTCTTACCACTGTACCATCTTCATTCAGCTTATTTTTGAAAACCCATTTGGTGCCAATGACATTTTTATGCTCAGGTCTAGGTACCAAAGACCATGTACAATTCTTTTCTATCTGGTCAAGTTCCTCTTCCATTTCTTTGATCTAGTCTTTATCTTTATGTGCCTCTTTAAATGTTTTAGGCTCAAATTCAAAGATCATGCAAGAGTTTTCTCTGACCTTTCTTCTTGTAAGAATTCCTGCATCCTTATCTCCTATGATCTTCTTTGGATCATGATTCAACTTTACATACCTAGGAATGATCTTAGTTGTTTCCTCTTGCTTTTCTTCTTCATCCTCATCTTCATCAGCATCAACATCTACCAGTGTAGGAGCACTGTTACTGGTACTAGGATATTTTGCAACCGGTTACCACGGGTTCATCTACCACTTGCTCACTATCGGTTTCCTCAAGTTTCTTAGAAGCTTCATCAACTCTAACATTGATACTTTCAATAATTCTCTGAGTCCTATTGTTGAAACACTTGAGAGCTTTGCTTTTGGTGGAATACCCTAGGAATGTTCCCTCATCACTTTTTGCATCAAACTTGCTCTGGTATTCACTCCTCTTGATATAACATTTGCTACCAAACACTCTAAAGTAGCTTACTACTGGTGTCTTAACGATCTAATACTCATAAGGTGATTTATCCTTACCTTTCTTGATGAGTACTCAGTTCATACTGTAGACTACAGTGCTCATCGCTTCCCTCCAGAAGGTGTGAGCAACCTTCCCTTGAATCAACATCATTTTGGCTGCTTCAACTTCAGTCTGGTTGTTCCTTTCTGCTAGGCCATTCTATTGTGGAGTCCGGGGGGCAGACAGTTGACTCTTGATGTTGTTCTCTTCATAGTACTTGTTGAATTCACTTGAAGTGAATTCTCCTCCTTGATCATTTCTAAGGCACTTAATCCTCTTACCACTTTCCTTTTCAACTAGTGTTCTGAAAGCTTTGAACTTTCCAAAAGCTTCAGACTTCTCTTTCAAGAATGTGACTCACATCATTCTTGAGCAGTCATCAGTGAGAATCATAATGTACCTATCTCCCTGCAAACTCCTAGTTTTCATAGAACCACACAAATCAGTATGCACAAGATCAAGTAAATTGTCTGCAGTGAAAGGTTTACCTTTGAAGATTCAGGAAGACATTTTCCCTAGTTGACACTCTCTGCACAAAGGATTCTCCATTTTTCTCAGCACATGCAATCCTCTGTTTGCCTTGATCTTACTGGCCTTCACAATGTTATCAAAGTTTACATGGCAGAGTCTCCTATGCCATATCCAACTATCATCAAACTTAGCCATTAGACATGTACTGATATTTGCATTTAGCTGAAATAAGTTACCTCTGGTGTGCATACCAGTGGTCATCAGTTCACCATTCTTTCCTTTAATTTTGCACACTCCATCTTTGAATTCTAGAGTGAGTCCATTATCATTCAGTTGGGCAACACTCAAAAGGTTATTGTTGGTGTAAATAATTATTCATCATGGATATTATTACACTTTACTTAGGTTTACTTAGGAAATTCATGTCATAGTAGTTTGGGTATGAGACACTTGGGTGTTTGTGCCACATTGGGATAGTGTGTGTAGGAGAATTTCCACCTTTTATGGTGTTGATCTTGTTGTTACACTCCACACTCAGTGGGTGATCCACCTCATGTGGACTATTGTATTGTTTCTCCTACCTACCCACACCTATTTTCTACCTACCCTTGTTTCTTATTGAGCCACATGTCATGTTTGTGTGCTCACATATCCATAAGCCTTGCCTATATAAGCAAGCTCATCTACATTGTATGAAAATTGAACAATTGATCATTTATCTACTTATGAGAATACAATTTATTCTTATCCTATATTTTGTCTCTCTATTGTACTTTTCATTGAGCTCTTAGTCTTGGCAAAATCTCACATGATATCAAAGCCATTGGGGCTTCATTGATTGGTTTTTTGACACATTGTGGAAGACTTCTATTTTTGGATCTAAGGGACTGCATTTTTTGGAGGCATCTTAGAGCGTTTTTGACCTCACCATTGCGTCCGGAAGGCCATTTCCATAAAAATTGAGTATAAATTTGACCTATTTTGGCGAAAACCAATTTTTGCGTGTAGAGGAAATTTTCTGCCCAATTTGGGCAGTACAGTACAAAAATTTTGGATTTTTTTTCAAAAAAAAAAAAAAATATTCTGAAAAATTATTTTCCAGTTTGAAATTTTTTTTAAGAAAAAAACAAAAATAAAATAAATTTTTTGGAAATTATTTTTGGGATCTGTAACTTCTGCCCAGTCAGCAACGCACAGTCAGTGCCACGTCAGCAGCTTAGTTGGCTGCCACATCACCTACCAAATCACTTGCACAGTCAGTGCCATGTCAGCACCCAGTCAGCTGTGAAGTTTGGGCGATGATCATACGGCCATCAAATTTAACCCCGCAGTCCACTGACTTCATCATTTTCTCAAAACTTTTGCAGGCCCCTCTCATTGAGTTTTTTTATTTTGCTATTCAACTTCAAATGGCCATATCTTGCTCATTTTTGCTCCTTTTTTGGAGAATTTTTTTTTGAAATGGGATAGAATTTCATGTACTTTCACATGGTGGAATTATTTTCTGGTTTTTATGGACAGAGTTTTCACAATTATCAATTGTTGGTGACTATACCTGTCCAATCCCTGTTTCTGCAACTCCTAGGTCTCCGTTCGGGCTCATACGAACTCCTTTTCAGGTACCGTTTTTTTTTTAAAGTGCATTATTTTTTGTCTATGCTCAGAATATGCTATCAGTTTGTAGCAATTGTGGGTAGACATTGTACTTTCATCATATGGTCTTATTTGGCCAATTTGGCATTTGTATTGCATAGATCTATCTTTCTGATCTTTTGCTTTGAATTTCATAGCCTATTGGGGCAGTTGTAAAACAAAATCAGAATTCCACCTTGCCATTGTTTGCAAGTGGCCTATTGTACACGCACTACATATAAAGTGCCAAAATCATCATTTTTTGGGGGGTACTTTGATTGAGTGAATTTGGGAGGGTGTCTCTTGTGATTTTATGCTCTTGTGTTCCTTCCTTTCTGCTGCTATGGGTTCTTCTAAGTTTCCTCTATTAACTCCTCATAATTATGCTACTTGGAAAATTGATGCATGGAGTAAACTTATGGAAAAATGACTAACTCATTACATTGACGAAACTATTGTTGCTCCCGCTGATCCTAAGGTTGATCCAGTTGGTCACTTGGATTGACTCACTAAAAATATCATGGCAATTGGTACCTTAAGAAAGTATGTATCAAAGTATCTCATTTTTCATAGTGAGAAGTGTACTCTAATCAAGAATGCTTGGTAAAAGTTTCAAGACTTGTATGGTCAAGTTGATGAGATTAGGGGATATTAAATTGATAGTGATCTCACCATATTAGATCCCAAGAACTTTGATACTATACAAGATTATGTCACTAAGACAAATGAGTTGAGGGCACAACTCAAAGATTGTGGCATTGATAAGAAAGATACTCAATTGATATTCAACTTGATAGGCAAGCTTCCACAAGAATATGTAGCATTTGTTTCTAGTTTCCAAACCCATAGGATGACAATGGATTCAAGCTACACAATGCCTACATTTGATGCTTTCAATGAAATATTGATGATGGAACAAACTAAGTTGATAAGCATGGGCATTCTTAAGGCTTCTAAGTCTCAAGCATTAATGGAAAATCAAGGGAACAAAGGAAATCAAGGAAAGGACAACTCAAACAAGAAGAAACGGCAATCAAAGCCTAAGGACAAAGCATCATCCTCTCCACAACAAGGAGATTCATCCTCTTCCAAGAGGGATAACTCACCAAAGAGGGAGAGACCTACTTTTGCCTATTGTAAAAAGTTTGGTCATGAGGAGTATCGTTGCCATTCTAAAAAGATTGATGAGCTCACACATATCATCAAAAAGCATAACATTGATTTGCCTAATGTCTAAAAGAAGGACGATTCATCAACTTCCACTCCCTCACATTAAAAAGGAAAAGGGCAAGCATTCATGGCTTCTACAAGTGGGAAGACTCACTCTTTTGGGACAAGAAAAGGAAAAGCTCTATGTGCTACTATCAGTCATGATTCAGAGAGATGGCTTCTAGATTCAGCGGCTTCTCATCATATGGCATCTTCACAGTCTACGTTCTATACATTTGAGCTTGGCACCATGTCGTAGATTTTGATGGGCAATCATACATACATAGATGTGATTGAGAAAGGATCTATTGATATTGGGGATAACTCCTTCAATGATGTGTTGTGTGTACCCCACTTGACAAACAATCTCCTTTCTATCTATCAAATCACACATGGCGCAACTAAGAGAGTTGTGGAGTTCACACTTGAGTCAATTTTCATTAGACTTGGAGACTAGAGGTATCATTGCGACTAGGGTGGTTGATCATGCATCTTGGTTATACTCCTTTTCAGATTTTGTTGATGATGATGATTTCACATTTGATGATTCTACACTTAATGATCACACTTCTTGTGATGGTTCAGATTTTGAGGAGAACTTTGGGCACTTGAACATGGGAATTATCACATGTGAACCCATTCTTGAGTCTTGTATTTCATCTCCTCATATTGATAACACATCACCTATTGCACCTGATGATGCAGATAGTGCGACAGTTTTACCTTCATGTGATTTAGTTCAACAGGATATTCATTGTCTTCCAGCTTCAGATTCATGGGATGATTACTTGACAGACATTGCAGGTTTATTTATGGAATCCTACATTGCAGATTTGGGAGACATCATTGATGACATTCATCTTCTCTTTGATGAAGGTGATCCTTCTTTGATTGTTGTGAGGGAACACTCTGACCCTCTTGTTCATTCTCTACATGATCATTCTTTCGAGGTTGACATGATTGTGGATAATTATGTACAATATTTGGAGGAGGTCTCTTTATCTTTTGAGGAGACATGTGAGTCTTTGGGTCATGTTCTACATCCATCTCCACTAGATCTTGGAGTGCCTTTTTCAGTAGTGTGGCGTAGTTTACCATCTTTCAAAGGGGTATCTTTCAGCATCAACATGGGGACACTTGAGCAGTTTTCAGAGATTCCATTCATCATGAGTTTCTTTTATACATCTTCCCTTCATGATTGGGAAGACTTCATGGATACACCTTTGGTTTTGTTTCTTCCTAAGGGGAGGAATATTGTTCGATGTTCATGGAGTAGTTTCTTCATACATAGAGCTTCTATCGTTGATGCAGATTCCACATTGAGGGGGGGCTTCCTAGCTTCTCTTCTTCTCTCATATGGGGGGGACTCTTTCCTCACATGGGGTTTTGTCCTTCACATACTTCTATGAGAGTTCTTTGTATCTAGTTTTTCATCTCTCTTTTGGGGGAGGGTTTTTTCCCATTGGGTTTTTCTCTCTTTCCCCACTTTGTGAGAGATTTCATTGCATTGGTTTTCATGCATTCACATTTGTACATGGGTTTCTAACATGGCCTAGTACCTAGGACCCATCTTGCATTGCTTAGTTGCATTGTAGACTGAAGTGATTTCCCTAAGTTGCACTTAAGGGGGGTGTTGGTGTAAATAATTATTCATCATGGATATTATTACACTTTACTTAAGTTTACTTAGGAAATGCATGTCGTAGTAGTTTGGGTATGAGACACTTGGGTGTTTGTGCCACATTGGGATAGTGTGTGTAGGAGAATTTCCACCTTTTATGGTGTTGATCTTGTTGTTACACTCCACATTCAGTGGGTGATCCACCTCATGTGGACTATTATATTGTTTCTCCTACCTACCTACACCTATTTCCTACCTATCCTTGTTTCTTATTTACCTCCATGTCATGTTTGTGTGCTCACATATCCATAAGCCTTTCCTATATAAGAAGGCTCATCTACATTGTATGAAAATTGAACAATTGATCATTTATCTATTGATGAGAATACAGTTTATTCTTATCCTATATTTTGTCTCTCTATTGTACTTTTCATTGAGCTCTTGATCTTGGCAAAATCTCATAGTTATGCCTGAGACCTTCTACCCAATACACATTATTAGCAATTGTTTTTCCATTTAGAGAGAAGGACCCTCTACCTTTTACCATACATGGTGCATCATTACCAATTCGGACCACACCACCATCATACTCTTCCAAAGATAGAAACTTTCTCCGATCACCAATCATGTGGTGAGAACAACCACTGTCAATAATCCACTCATTGGAATTGTCAAAGTGGGAGACAAAAGCCTTCTTGTCTGACACATCTTCCTTAACAACTACAAACATAATGTCTTCACTTTCTTCATCTTTTGATTCCTCATCAGTGACACCTTCATCAACTGCTACAAAACAGTTTCTCCCATTTCCTCCTTTGAACTTCTTGAACTTCTCTGGTTTGTCCTTCTTATCACCATCAGGACAATTTACAACAATGTGTCCTATCCTATTGCAAGAGAAGCATTTCAAAGGAAGCTTACCTCTATATTTACCAGTTCCTTTAGGAAGTCTCTTGGCAAGAAGAGCTTCAAATTCCATCAGGATCTCCTCATCATCCATTTCTCTACTTTGTCTTGGTTCACAACTGGTACTAGCTTCTTTTCCCTTTCTAGATGGTGCAACAGATGCTCTAAAGGCTAATTCAGTCTTTTGAATACTACCATCATAATTATTTATCTCATATGTGGTCAACTTTGTAATGATGGAGTCCAGGGATACCTTTGTCTTGTCTATAGACCTCAACTTCTAAATATCAGCAACCCTTATTGCATAGATTGATAATAAGGATCTCAAGAATTTGCTAACAATAATGGAATCATCTATTTTACCTCCTGCACTCTTGATGTCTCCAACAATAGTTTTGATTCTTATTCCATATTGTTGAATGGTCTCTCCTTCAACCATCCGCATGTCTTCAAACTTTACCCTAAGGCTTTCTTCCTTAGCTTGTTTCACATTCTCATCACCGCCATATATATTCTCCAAAGCATCCCATACTTCTTTGTCTTTATCCTTAACATCAATAAACTTAATGTCAAATAAACTGCTTATTAGGGCTTCCATGACTTGCCCATTCTCCTGAATCTCTCTCTTTTGATCATCGGTGAGAGTACCGGTAGGGATAACATAAGCATTCTCAACATAGCTCCAGTGTTGAGCACCCATGCTTCTGATGTATATCTTCATTCTATCCTTACATATTTTAAAGTAATCTCTGTTGAACTTTGGACCTTCCCTCTTCATCATTAGAGTAGGATCTTTTCTGCAAGTAGTTAAGCTTACAACACAGAGGACTTGGAGGACACTCTGATACCAATTAATGAATAATGATGAATCAGTTAGTGCCAAACCGATACTGAGAGGGGGGTGAATCAGTATAGGCAAAAACTTTACTTGAATCAGTTTGACTACAAAGACTGTACTTAACTAGTAAACATTAACATCAGTCTAAATCAAAGCACTACTGGTTACACATAGTGAGAGTATGAATGATATAAATCGGTAAACACTTAGATCTCTACTTGATCTAATATCTCATTTCCACTTCACTTGTATGCATAAACAAGTAATATATCATCATAAATATAATGACTGCCAATTCAACATGCTTTACCACTTTGATAGAGAATATTAAGCATCACATGAAAAACATCACACATGACACATTGATTTTTCACATGGAAACCCAACTGGGAAAAACCACAGTGGGGATGAATAGCCACAAGCTATTGTTTGAACTCTTCTGAAGTCCGCTCTGTTAGGAGCCTAGTTCGGTTAAAAACTTTTACAATAGGTTCTTCTAGGAACCGATCCTGCTAGGGATCACCCAGTTAAGGGATGGCTAAATACCCGGTTAAAGGTTAGAACCTTGTTAAAGGTTACTTTGCAAGAGGATTTGAAGAACTCATTGAGTTGAGTCACCCTGTTAAAGGATTTACACAAAATCTTGTTAAAGGTACTCGATTAAGGGATTTTCCTACTGTTGAAATGGTTAGAAGTCAACCATTAATACACTGATCTAATAACAACACTTAATGCCAAGGCAGATCCACTTTAGGTCCTTTTCTTTTGTAATCACACTCTACAAGTATCACCACACTTCTCTAGTCTGGCAAGAATCAAGTATCACTCATTCGGATACACACATAACATTTGCCAACAACTTCAAAATGAAAAACATCATCGACCTTATAGGAAATAGATAGGTCGGTAGCATAAACCATAAACCCTAAACATTTAGGTTTTACAATTCAATCAGTTCAATCCTTACCGTTAATCATATTGCATTGAATACAACAGTCTTGAACAGATCTCAAGACATTCTCCAATGTTCATTCTTTGTCACTTCAGGAGGTTGATAACGCGTCACACATTCTCCATCGTTTATAGAGACTTCACGCATTCCTGAGGTAGATAAGATCAATCTCCATGCAAGATCCTCAAGGAAATCCTTCACGCGCACAAGGCTGACATGGAAACACTATCTGATCTTTATTACAATGCTAACTCATCACATGATGTCATCAGTTGAATCACACAGGCTTGGAATGCATCAACCAGAAACCTTGAAATTGAGACTACCAATCGGTATTCATGCCAAGTGAAACCCCAATACAAAACTTCCCATATATCGGTTCTCATTCCAACATACCACTTCACTTTTTCACATATACCGGTTCACATTATCATACCAGTTCTCACATATATCGGTTTTCTTACTTCAATATATCGGTTCATACTTCAGCATATTGACGTCAATGACAACATACAATATCATCATGTCATCAAGTTCTGCACATATGCCAACATGCTTATCTTAGAAGAGCCTGTGTAGTGTAGCGGTAGGGAGTAAAAATAGGGGATGGCGGGTTCTACCCTTTCAACTAACTTATTTTGCCATGACCAAATCCAAAATCATTGAAGATCCACCTAGATCATGGGCTAACTTAGAGTATGCAATGAAGCTCTTACTCCCTCCTCTATGCAAAGCTCCTCATTGGTGCAGGTTATCTGTTTCTGTTTATTCCATTACAAAATTCGAGCCATTTATCTATGACTAGCACTTTTACCTAGGAGAGATCATGCAATGGATAATGCTGATAGTAATTTATATAAATTTAAATGTGAGATAAAATTATGCAAATTCAAAACATGTCAACATTTTTTTGCGATAAATTATAAAAATTCAATTGTTCCTTTTTTTGTTTGCTATTGTAATGTACTAGGGGATATAATTTTTGATGATTACTAAGAGTGGGGGGTGAATTAGTATGCCAAAAAATATTGTAAGAAACTCTTAAACAGTTTAGCAAATAACCGGTGTAGCAGATTCACTAATAAACTAGTTAAGATAAATGCAAACCAAATAGAAAACAAATCATTCACCCACAAGAGCACAATCACCATAACACAAGATATTTGACATGGAAACCCAAATGGGAAAAACCATGGTGAGCAGAAACTCACAAGTAACTATCTATTGAATAGTAACTAGACTGGTTAAGGTCAAACCAGTTAAGTTCATACAATGTTCTTCACCAAAACAGATCCTATTAGGAATCTAGATCTATGTTAGGAGATAAGTCCTGTTAAAGACTACCCATTAGAGGATTTAAGATCCACAGTTGTGAACCACCTTGTTAGAGGATTTACAAAGGCTTTGCTGAGCCTACCCGATTAAGGGCTTCAGACTTGTCAAAGATGTGAGTAATCAACAAGTGAATGATCTAGATAATAGCATAGTATGCTTAATTAGATCCTTGACAGCTCCTTGTTAATGCATTTCAGCATTACTTTAGTCTTCTATATCTACACACTCTATCTCTTCACATAGACCTAACCTTCTTTTCAATGATCGCACATAATAACCTTTCCTTCTCTATATCATATACAAAACCTAGACATGATATCCTTATAAAGGAATCTGATTTCATGTCCATCCAATAAGATTAGACTACAAGTTCCTAGGTATAGTGCATCTAGACACATTTGGTAACACAACACAAAAACACCGCCAAAGTGTTGGTTGATGATAACTCATCACACATTAAAGTAATATTGGTTGGTAACTTATCATAGATATATATCAGTTAATACAATATACCGATTACCAGTTGTTAAAAATGAAGATTGGAATATCATAGTGTTTTGATCAATAATTAACTACCACTCAGGTCCTTCATTCTACTTGAGATCCTCATACCACTTGGGGTCTTCATACCGCTTGGGGTCTTCAGTCAATCTGTGACTAGTAAACCATCTTTTGCAAAATATTGATAGTCTAAAGACTACACATTCAATGACATACAATATTGGTTGGAACAACTACCGGTTGAGCATAACTCATACATCAAGTAAGTGTGTTTCCATCAATGACAATCAAAACATCATCAAAATACCTACAATCTCCCCCTTTGGCATTGATGGCAACACTTAAGAAAATTTTGACATCTAAGTGTTTTACAAAAAAATGATGCCATAATCAAAATTACTCCCCCTAAGCATATATACTCCTTCCTTTGCATAAAATGGTAACATTCACCAAAATTTTAATGTACACTACTCCCCCTTTGCCAAAAATTACAAAGTTATGCAAAGTATCCCTTTTATAAAATAAAACAGAGTAGATGTTAATGACAATAAGTAATGAAATTTCTCAAAAACATATTTAGAGTTCTGCACAAAAGTTTTTATGTCCAATGTCCATGACTCAAGTAATGAGGTAAAAATCTTACTTTCAGTCTTCATCTAGAATGTCAGTTCTTCAATTGCATCGATGATACTCATCTCTTGAGTAATCGTGATAGCTTCCAAGTTGAGAAAACATCTTTGAAGAACCTGCAGTTTTGGCAATAGAAGAAGTTGAAGCTCCTGCAAATCTTGAGTCCGGTTGCTGATTTCTAAGTCCATTTGGGTAGTCTGATGCTGAAAATGATGAATAGTTTGTCCATAGATAGTGAACAAATCATAGGGCATCTTGAAGTTGCAGATGTATTCCTATAATTCCGATTGGAGTTGAGCTTTCTATTTGAGCACACCTTCACAAAACAGATGGGGTTGGCAGATTTTACTCAAAAGTAATTTACCCTCACCCATAGAAACACTGATATCATTCTTCTGCTTCGCTAGTTGTGTCCTGAGTTCATTCATTTGCTTGACTAAGGCAATATTGAGTTCCTTTTCATGGTTCTTTCTTGCCATTTCTTGAGCAACATCCTCCAAGCATTGTATCTAGTCCTCCACTACGGTACAAAGAATTTTGAGCTTGGAGTCAGTACTAGGGAGGTTAGTACCTTGAATTAGACTTGTAAGGGTGTCAATAGCAATTTGTATGAGATCCTGCTCTTTCTTCTTCCGCAATTCTTCCAATCTCTCCTGTAAAAGTTTCATGCTTTAGAGCACCTCAAACTCATCTGATGATTGAGTCAAACATGCAAGAGTTAGATCAATAGGATTGGTGGAATCAACCTACTTGGTTTGATCACCGGTTGCCTTAGGAGTCTGCCCTCCTTATTTAGCCTTGATCTGCACTTGTTTTCTATTCTCTGCTTCTTTCTCTTCTTCCATTCTTTTCTTTTCTTCTTCTGTGACTCTTTCTTTTTCTCCTCTTCTTGTTTCTTCTCCACTTCTTTCTTCTTCTTATCCTCTTCCTACTTTTTCTTCTCTTCCTCCTTCTTCATTTCTTCTTCCTTCCTCTTTTCTTCTTCTTTTCTCTTGTCTTCTTCTTTCCTCTTTTCTTCTTTTTTTCTCTTGTCTTCTTCTTTCCTCTTTGCTTCTTCTTGCCTTGCTTTTTCTTCTTGTTCTTTCTTCTCTTTCTCTTTGTCCTATTCCTCTTTCTCAACTTTTTCTTTGTCTAGAGTGACATCCTCAATATATAATGCATCAACATCAATAAGGTCATTTCGTTCTGTCACTTTTTCACCTTGACTGTCAAATACCTCATCCGGGTTGGCTGAGGATAGGTTAGGTTCTTGATCAGCCTACCTAGTGGCTTCAGATACTTGGTGCATTTTGACAACAACTTTAACCTCTATAAGTGTATATTTTTCTACTTCAAAGGTTTTACCTTCTAGTAACCTGAGTCGCCTTCTTCTCATAAAGAAAATGCCTTTGTACTTATCATCAATTTCAAATAACTCAGAATTTGAAGCATCAGGAAAGTACTGTGCAAAAATTTTCTCCCTGATCTCTTGTTCTTTTTCAATTGCAATGCATCATTTACTATCCAAAGAATCATACAAATAATTTGGAGTAACAGATTTAATCTCAGAAGGTGATCGATCATTAATACATAAATATTTAATGATCTCCTATTCTACATCCTCTTTCTCACTATCTTAAAGTCATCAAAATATTCCTTTAGGTCATCAAGCACTTTCCTCCTAATATTCTTCATTGTCCTCTAACAATGTGTCATTGGTTTATAAGAAGTAATATCTATATTTATCGGTGCAGAAGTTGTTGGTACATTACCGATAGAATTTGTCTTTTTGCTTGACTGCCTTGACTTCTTTAGTTCAATCTCCAGTTCAGTGTCTTCTGACTCTGGTGAGTGATTCCTGGATCTCCACTTCCTCTCGAATACTTTTGCTGGAGTAATCTCAAGTTTCTTTTTAGTTGGTGATTGCTTGGTCACTTTTGGACTAGTAGATGTAATCGGTGCTGATACCAATGGCACTGCTTTTCTCTTTTTCTACTTTGGTTCCTCAATCAATGTGACCCTCTCCAAGTAGGTATCGGTTCTTTTGTTGTTTGCATCCAGTGGTGACGCAAGTAGGGTAGAGGCATACCCGATCAATATGTCATTCACCACTTCATACCCCATTGGGTCAACTACTTCGATTCTAGGTTCCATAGCTTCTATTATGCAGTGATATGTCCTTATTATGAAGCAGATGTCATCTTCACACTTCTTCACTAAATCACCAGATATCCTCATTATCGGGTTCATCTTTAGTTTGAGTTTGTCAAAATACTTATTTAGAACCTCAGGATATGCAGTTCCCACTGCTTGTAGACTCTCCTTAATCTATTTGGAAAATGGTATGTCACTAGACCATTGAACATCACCTACTCCAGGGAAATAACCTTGAAAATAGAAGAATAGACTGACCAGAAGTTGGCCAAATTTGAACCTCAGTGATTTGTCCTGTTTGATGGATTTCAGATTCTCCAACAATTGCTTCTGTAAATAGGTACATAGGTCATATTCTGTATCTTCCTTAATCATCTTGTAAGCAACATTTACCATAGCAGCAGGGACAAAATTCATCCTAGTGGCATAAAATATCCTGTAACCAATCACCATGCAATTATATTTTACCAAATCATCTTTAATGGCATTGATGGTCATTGCCCATTGGTCACTCATAGAACCGATGAGCTCTATCATTTTAGTTTTGGTTACCTTCCATAGAACTGGTACTTCTCCAACATTGCAAAATCCATTGACAACATGAATCGCTTCTGGTGTGATGTCATGGATCCGCTCGAGGTACATCTTGTCACCATGCACTCTGCTGAGGATAATGCGAATATGTTCTTCTGAGAATTCTTCCAGAAAGTATACCGCATTGTGCAGTTTCATCTTCTCAAGAATTCTATACTCTGGTTTAATCTTCTTGTCATCTCCACAGAACAAACTTAGCTGGGAGTGAATTACTAGGGATCCTAGGTCTTCC
Source organism: Cryptomeria japonica (assembly GCF_030272615.1). Lineage (NCBI taxonomy): Eukaryota > Viridiplantae > Streptophyta > Pinopsida > Cupressales > Cupressaceae > Cryptomeria > Cryptomeria japonica. The sequence continues at coordinate 496,653,385 of NC_081412.1, read as the reverse complement.
AACTTATAGTCTATATACCCTGAAATATCTCCCTCGATAATAACTCTGATGGGAATTTGAGATAGGGCATTGAATCTCATTTTCTTTTGAAGAAAATTAGGTGTATCTATGAGTGCACTAGAACTAGAGTGCGATGCACAAGCCATAACCAAATGATAAGAAAGAATTTTTAAAAATTCCTTCACAATCTGAAATTTAGGTTTTGCCAATATCACACACAATACACGACTTTGGTCACTAGTTCACTGCTTAGTGTGCTTCACTGATTGCTTGAAAATGTTTGCAAGATTTTGCACAAGATTTCTTCAAATTCTAAACAAATCTCTTTGGTTTCTCTTCTCTTGAAAATTCTTCTTTCAAAAATAGATAAGTAAAAATGACGACGAAAACCCCTTTTAAACAAACTCTCACCTACCATAATAAATGCATCACCACTAGGGTACAAACCCTAATTTTGCCTTTTACCACTTCAAATCTTCTACCGATTGACAGGTAACATATACCAATAAAGGTCTTTACTGATATAAACTGGGGGTTCAAAATATTTCACTGATATGATCCCCCTAAGCTTTTTTGAAGCTCAGTTTGCTGGTTCAGAGACTTCCACACTAGGTGCAGAAACAGGTTCATCCTGTGACTCTTCTTCTAATTTCTTTTTCCAAGTTTTATTCATTTCCACTTGAATGATATCAACATCAATATTCCTTTCTAGAGTGATCAGTATATCATCCAATAGGTTCTTTCTCAGTCTGCAAGTTCTAGTAGTGTGTCCCGATTTGTTGCAATGATAGCATGCCATTCTAGGTGTTCTCCATGGTTTGTCATTCATACTTCTATTCTTCCTTCTACATGTTGCAGCAGTGTGACCGCTACCACGACAGATCAAACAAGTTGCTCTCCAACTAGTTGCCGCTTGATAACCGACTGACTGATGGTCATAGATATTGTACCGATTGGGATTCTGGTTCACAGGAAGTTCCGTGATAACTCCTTGAGTCCTTGGAGAATATCTCCCAGTTTTGTGCAAAATTGACCTGCATTCAAATGTTTTATGCCCAAACTTGTTACATGCATAATAGTTTCCATTGAATCTATTGGATCTAGGCACATTGTTTTGAAAATAAGGAAAATTGTTGTAGGCCTTGCTTCTACACACAATGGCAGTATGTCCCTCTTTGAGACAATTAAAGAAAACAAGTTTAAATTTTTGCTTACCTTTACCCTTGGATGTCGGTTTCTTCTTTGATGCTTCAGCTTTTATTCCAGAGGTCTCACCTTCCTCATACCTAGAGAAACCAAGTCCAGAGGTATCCTTTGCTGGCTTTGCCGATTCTAGCTTTTGCTCTAATTTAGCAGTACTCTGATTAAATTTGGCAAGTATCTCCTTTGACTCAGTAAGTTCCTTGGAAATAGTAGCATTGGATTCCATCAAGGTTGCATTCTCAGAAATATCCATGTTTAGTTCACCTTGAATTTCTTCTCTTTCCACTTTACTCTCCTGGAGATGAGCGGTAAGAGTATTGATTTCTTGCTTAAGCTTGGAGATCTCATGATCTTTGTGTTTTACTAAATCTTCAGCTTTCCTTCTATTCTCAAGATCCTGACTCATTTTGATAGTTAGTCCTTCCAACTCCCTTCTTAGGTTGGCTTTAGATCCATTCAATTTTTCAACTTCTTCAACTAGGGCATCCATGTCTGCTTCATCAGAAGAGATATTTTCAGTAAGTTCCATCAGTTTCTTAGCATGCTCTCTTCTCTTCGCCAAAGAGGCTTTATACTTCTCTTTGAGTTCATCATAGGCTCTCTCAGTCTGAGTGAGATGATGAGTAAGTTCCCTCACACTATATTCCCCCATATCTCCTTCCATGTGGTTAGACTTATAGAAAGGTTGGCTTTGATACCAATTGATGAATACTAAGAGGGGGGGGGTGAATTAGTATGCCAAAAAATACTGTAAGAAAACTCTTAAACAATTTAGCAGATAATTTGTGCAACAGATTCACTAATAAACTGGTTAAGATAAATGCAAACCAAATAGCAAGCAAATCATTCACCCACAAGAGCACAATCACCATAACACAAGATATTTGACATGGAAACCCAAATGGGAAAAACCACGGTGAGAAGAAACTCACAAGTAACTATCTGTAGAATAGTAACCAGACTGGTTAAGGTCATACAATGCTCTTCACCAGAACAGATCCTGTTAGGAATCTAGATCTTTGTTATGAGATAAGTCCTGTTAAAGACTACCCATTAGAGGATTTAAGATCCACAGTTGTGAACCACCTTGTTAGAGGATTTACAAAGGCTTTGCTGAGCCTACTCAGTAAAGGGCTTTAGACTTGTCGAAGACATGAGTAATCAACAAGTGAATGATCTAGATAATAGCACAGTATGCTTAATTAGATCCTTGACAACTCCTTGTTAATGAATTTCAACATTACATTAGTCTTCTATATCTGCACACTCTATCTCTTCACATAGACCTAACCTTCTCTTCAATGATCACACATGATAACCCTTCCTTCTCTATATCATATACAAAACCTAGACATGACGTCCTTATAAAGGAATCTGATTTCATGTTGGTCCAATAAGATTAGACTGCAAGTTCCTAAGTACAGTGCATCTAGACACCTTTGGTAACAAGGCACAAAAAACACCACAAAAGTGTCGGTGTATGATAACTCATCACACATTACAGTAATACCGGTTGGTAACTCATCATAGATATATATCAGTTAATACAATATACCAATTACTGGATGCCAAAAATGAAGATTGGAATATCGTAGTGTTCTAATAAAAAATTAACTACCGCTCAGGTCTTTCGTTCTGCTTGAGATCCTCGTACCGCTTGGGGTTTTCATACCGCTTGGGTTCTTTAGTCAATCTGTGACCGGTAAACCATCTTCTACAAAATACCAATAGTCTAAAGACTACACATTCAATGACATACAATACCGGTTGGAACAACTATCAGTTGAGCATAACTCATACATCAAGTAAGTGTGTGTCCATCAATGACAATCAAAACATCATCAAAATACCTACAATTTTTAAATAACAATAATTATATGGATTGTGGAAATTTCATATCATTAATAAATATATAATTAAGGGTTATATGAAAGATCATACTTACTATTTTGTAAGAGTATAAAGGAATTTATGTACTAGAGTTTTTGACCTAGGCCAAAAAAAAGTATTGTTTGGAAGAAAAATATTTTGATGCATATTATACACTAACTTAAAAAAATGAAGCCCTTATTTGCTAGAAAAATTTTATGAAAGAAGTTGATAAAATGAATTATAAAAGTTAAAAAGTATTGTTCCAAAGGAAATATTTTGAATGTACATCATATACTAACCCTAAAAAATGAAACCCTCATTTGTTAAAATAGTCAATTCAACTACATGATATTGTTTAATTCATTTTTCGAAAAAACCTAGTAATTGATATAAAATATTTTTATTTAGGAACTTAAACAAATTTTTGCCAACTGAACCACCAACTAAGGCATGGGTGAAATAAAAAATGATGCTTACAAATACAATTCAAGAGAGGCAAGAGTTCAACACATATGTGATGATACCTTCATATATCATATTTTCAATTTTTGTTGGCTTCTGAGATTTGACTCTAGTAGCCTTTGCAAAAACAGGATCTTGGTTTTAGCAACACATTTAAAGATACCTAATTAAAGATATTACATCCTATATGAAAATTTTGGCTTTGACTTTTCCTCTTCAGCTAATGCCAAAAAATTAGAAATTAAGGCTTAATTTTTGAAACGCTCTTAGTTGCCTTTCAAAGTTCCAAGACTCTCAAATTTGGCATTTTCAAAGAAAAGACACAAAAGCAAGTGACATCTTACCTAAGTAGGCTTCATTTCTCTCCCCCTCACAATAATAGCTAGATAACTATATGTAATGCAATAAGTGTTACTCATGTGATTGAAGTATTTACGACCCTCATGCACTAATGAGTAGAAAAACAAATCTTGCAATGTTAGGATGTGTTCAAGAATGCTTCATCCATTTTGTGCACATTTTGCAATCATTTCATTTTATTCCTAGGCATGACATTTGTTTGATGCATTCTGTCAAACAATCTCAATGCATTTATTTTTCAATTTTAGTTCAGATAATAAATATATTCTTTTGAATTTGATTCAAAATGATAATTATCTTTTTGAAATGGTTGCAGAATGTTGACAAAATGAATTTTACAAGGAAGCTCTCAAAACCTTTGAATTAATGAAGCATTCTCGAACACATCCTAATGTTGCAAGCTTCATTTTTATTCTCATCATTGGATGGGGTCTGTACATACTTCAATCACACAAGTAACCCATATTGCATTACATATATCATAGACTAACCTATTTTCACTTTTTGTTGGCTTCTGGGAATTGCTTGTAGTAGCCTTTGGCAACGCATGACCCTGGTTTTAGAAACACATTTAAAGCTACCTAATTAAAGATATTACATCCAATATAAAAATTTTGGCTTCAACTTTTCCTCTTCAACTAATGCCAAAAAAATTGAAATTAAGGCTTACTTTTTAAAATGTTCTTAGTTGCCTTTCAAAGTTCCAAGACTCCCAAGTTTGACATGTTCAAAGAAAAGACACAAAAGAAAGAGATATCTTACCTAAGTAGGCTTCTTTTCTATCCCCCTCACAAGAATAGCTAGATAACTATATGTAATGCAATAAGGGTTACTTGTGAGATTGAAATATTTACAATCCTCATCCACTAACAAGTACAAAAATAAACACTGCAATGTTAGGATGTTTTGAAGAACACTTCATCCATTTTGTGCACATTTTGCAATCATTTCATTTTATTCCTTGGCATGACATCTCTTTGATGCATTCTGCCAAACAATTTAAGTGCATTTATTTTTCAATTTTAGTTGAGATAATAAATATAGTTTTGAATTTGATTTAAAATGATAATTATTTTTTGAAATAGTTGAAGAATGTCCATGAAATGAATTTTGCAAGGAAGCTCTCAAAACCTATGTATTAATGAATAATTCACGAACACATCCTAATGTTGCAAGATTCATTTTTGTTGTCATTAGTGGATGGGGCCTGTACATACTTCAATCACATGAGTAACCCATATTGCATTACATATATCAGAGACTAATAGGTGTCCATGGTTGACCATCGCAAGTGGAATATCTTGTTACCAAAATTGATGAATGTAATCAATTGAGATGTTTTCTAGACTGTAAGTACTATGTTGATTCCATAATAATTATAATTATAATTCAAATTTAACTTTTAATTGTTTTTAATTAAATATTTTATTTTCAATAATTATTGATTGCTTAAAATTGTTAAAAAAATTTAAATTAATTTTATTTAATTTTTATATTATTTGTTGTATAAATTTATTTTTAAAATTTAAAATTGATAAAATAATAATTAGTTTCTATACTCAATGAATAATTTTATTTATAAAACTAAACTTGAAGATAATTAATTTTTAATATTATTAATAAATTTATTTTTAAAAATAAAAATCTTAGAAATGAAAATGAAAAATAATATTTAAATCTAAAAAATTAAAAACTAAAAATAATATTTAAATCTTAAAAATTAAAAACAATGCTCTCATTACAAAGGAAAAAAGCATCGCAACTTTTTTGTTATTTAAAAAGTTCTTTTAAATTTTAATATCTTTGCTTGTTTAGCAAAAAGTCAAAGTTAAATGAAATCATTTCAAACCATGGAGTTAAGGAAGGAGAACAACACTAGTTTATCTGAAAATAGACGGCAACAACAAACGCCTTTTAATTTTGACGACATGAAGCAATTTACCGATGAAGGCGTGAGACAAGTTTTCGGTGGCAAGGTAACCCCACCATGAGATGGACTCGTTTATTCTGGTTTCCAAACGACAGTACGGATTGACTAACACGCGTGTTAGTCGCATTTTTTACACCGTCCATTTTGCAATAAACGGTTGTGATTGACTAGCCTGTCGCTAACATGATGTACCCAGAATAGCTTCAGCCCCATAAGATAGCCTATCAGTGAATAATTAGCTAGGTTACAATAATTTAAGTTATTTTTTTCTAATATTTTGAATCATATTATATGATACATAATCAAGAGGAGTTAGTTAAATAAGAGAGACATTTTGGATCATATTTCATCTCTTCACTCTATCTTATCCCGATGAAGGAGCATGAAGTATGATAAAAAAACATCTCTGTTCTTTTGTTATCTCATACCAATACATCATCAAGAGGATATAGTTAGAGAAATGAGACATTTTGGATCATATCCCTTCTCTTCTCTCTGTCTTATCCTTATGATAAATCATGTAGTATGATAAAAAATGTCTCACTTCTTTGGTTATCTCACATCAATACATCATCGAGAGGTGATAGCTAGAAAAGAGAGACATTTTGGATGATACTCCATCTCTTCTCTCTATGTTATCTTGATGATAGATCATGGAGTATGATCAAAAAATCTCTCTTTTCTTGTTATCTTATATCAATACATCATCTAGAGGAGATAGCTAGAGGAGAGAGACAATTTGGATCATAATCCATTTCTTCAATCTATCTTACCTTGATGACAGATCATGGTGTATGATCAAAAACATTTTCTCTTCTCTGATTATCTCTGTTATTATGAGGATCCTATAATTGAGTGGGGGGGAGGGGGGGGGGGGTGAATCAGTGATAACAATAAACTGCAATCTTTCACTAATCTAAAAACACTTCACCAAAAATAGTTCATAACTAGTACTGATAGCTTTATCAAACAGTCTCCAAAACATATTTACCAAACTAATATCGGTAGCAACTTAAGTGTTCATCATTAAGAAAATATAGTAAAGACATCAAATGAATAACTCAACAATCCATCCACAACTTGAACACAGAGATTTTTCACATGGAAACCCAAATGGGAAAAACCAGGATGGGATTGATACCCACAAAATATTTGCACTCTATCGGAATGCATCCTATTAAAGGCCTAGCCTAGTTAGGAGCTTTACAATAATTCCCAGTTAAGAGCAGACCCTGTTAGGAGTCACCCAGTGAAGGGATTTTAACCTCGGCTCTCTTAGGAGCTCTATCCTGTTAGGAGTAATCTCACTAGAGGATTTAAACCCAAAATAATGAGCCACCCAGTGAAGGGATTTACAAGATCGGGCCTATTAGGACCTACCCGGTTAAGGGATTTTAATACTACTGCAACTATTAGGAAACAACAGATAAATGATCTGATCAATGCATGCTCTGCTTGCTAGTACAGATCCATTTAATCTCCAATCTGTTTCACACATGTAGACATCTCAATTTTTGGTTTAGCACACTCTCCTTCTTTGTTCACCGACACACTAAACCTTCTCAAACTTGACTTAAATACACTTTTCAACTAGGTCGGTTACAAAACCCTAACAACATTAAAAATACATTGAATCTACATAATAGATCACATTAGACCATTACAAATCATTACAATTAATTTCAAGACAATTACAACCATTAAATGATCATAACACATTACCACACATCTGTCTGATAAGCTATCAAACCCTTTTCACATTCTACTAAGCACTTCACAATTTCTAAGGAAATTCAATCCTTATATGCACTTAAATTTAATATTATCATCACACACGGTTTCTGACATGCCACTACTAAGTACTGAACATGATAAGATTCACTGCCAAACCATAAAACATCATCGGTCAAAGATCTTGATAACAACAACACATGACTTCTGGTTCTCCAAACATGATGTGGTTCCAGTCATAGACTCATTACAATGTCATAAGCACACATTCGAAATTGTATTACTTAACTCAATACGGATCTCTACCACAACCATCGCCTTCACTGTTCCTACTTACTGGTTCATTATCAACTTAGCAAACATTCTATTATAGGTTAGGCTTAGATAACTTATATAACTTAGATGATATACCAAACATAAACAAACATAGTTGTCATCAATGACAACACAAATAACTGATCATAAAGCATCATATCATAACTATATCATCAACAACAGTCCATCAATATATCATCACCAACTGTCCTTTACTGATACATCATCATCTCAATCATTTATGCCAATATGCCAACATTCTCCCCCTTTGGCATTGATGGCAACACTAAAAGAATACAACACCAAAATAATCAACTGATGACAAATATCAGGAACTCATAAATATTAGGAACTCATCATGCCATGATGTACTAATATGTGCTTCACTTGGTCTTCTCCTTCATCTCATTACTTCTCCCTATCATTTTTCTTCTCCCCATGACTGTTACATTTCTTCTCCCTCTTTGACAACAATGCCAGAGGTACAAACGCATTTTTTGTCTTCATTTTTGCTGCTTCATCTTTGCTGCTCCCCTTGAAGAGTAGCCCACTTCTCATCAATCCATAGTCAAATATATTCAAGTCATCCACTGGATTGATGCTTCACTAGCATCCTAGTTGATCTTGTGTAGGGGTATAACCCCTAACTTAGCTCTGAGATATTCAAAGGTAGCCTTAGGCAATGGTTTAGGGAATATATTTGCCAACTATTCTTTACTTGACACATGGTCCAATCTCAGTTTCTTTTCCTACACTCTTTCTCTCAGAATGTGATACTTCAATTCAATATGTTTAGTCCTAGCATGCAATACATTGTTCTTAGAAATGTTTATGGCACTAGTGTTATCACAATGTATGATCACCGGATCTGTCATATCCTGCTTGAGTCCTTCCAATATATGTCTCATCCATATAGATTGTGTACAATTCATGGATGTAGCTACATACTCTGCTTCTACTATAGACTAAAAAATACAAGTTTGTTTCTTACTTGTCCAAGATACCAGTCTACCACCTAGAAATAATTCTCCATTGGTTGTGCTTTTCAAGTCATCTACATTCCCTACCCAATCAACATAAGTGAATACCTGCAAAGAAAGATTGCCTTTATATGGATACCATAATCCATAATCAACTTTTCCTGTAAGATATTTTAATATCCTCTTTATTGTTGTCATATACTTCTCCTTTGGGCTCTCTTGAAATCTTACTACTAAACCAACTGCATGGGCAATACCGTGTCTACTATGAACAACATAATGCAATTTCCCAATCATGGATCTATATTCCTTCTCATCCACTGAGGGTGAATTGTCTTGTTTTGACAATATGCAACCTGCAACCATAGTTGTTCCAATTGGTTTATAGTCTTCCATTCCAAATATCTTTAACACTTCCTTCACATACTGAGACTAACTGATAAAAATTCCACCATTCAGCTGATGGACCTACAACCCAATGAATTTTTTTATCTCACCAATTAGAGACATTTCAAACTCTTTCTTCATCTCATCTATAAAAGTCATACTCACATCATCATTTCCTCCAAATATGATATCATCAACAAATACTTCTGCAATCAACATCTTGTCTCCTTTAGTCTTCAAATAAATATTGATGTCCTCACTAGTTCTCTAAAATCCTATCTTTATCATATGTGAATGAAGTCTCTCAAGCGATGCCCTTTGTGCTTTCTTTAGGGTGAAACTATAATGTTGTGTCGCACTTTAGGATAAGTGCAAGGAAAAACAATCCTACTCGGCTGAGTCTACGTGGCGCCACATCATACCTGCATGGAGGATAGGTGGCGGGGTATACTCAACCAAGTCCTACTTAGCCGAGTCCTACATACACCACCTACTACACTTAGCCCCCCATTTCCACAGTCCGAAATAGTTGGAGCTGGAGGAGGGCTAACAAATCCTTTGGCCAAGCAAGGTAGGGCCGAAAGGATTTTTTTAATTTTTAGTTGTTTTAATAATATATGTATACATTTTAGGTAGATTTTTTTCATTTTTTTTCATGTTTTTTATTATTTTTATGCAAATGAAGAACACATATAAAAATACAATCCAAAACACCTAATATAAAAAATACAATGCAAATGAGATAATATTTAACCATAAACTTTAGAACATCACACATTCACCATCCAATCATAAACTGCATATCATCAACACTTTTCGACATCCAACCATAAACTTTCAAATATGCAAACACATGTTGATACTCGAATGCCAACACATCATCACTTCTAGTGCAAAAATCCTTTTAGGACACCTAAACAAGAACATTTATTGTCATATATTGACATCAATGTCAACACACTACTCCATATTTACAATAACCACAATTTAGTGTTGGCAATATTGCATTATAACAGACAATTAAAGATTGTTGGCATTTCAATAAGGATATTGAGAAGGTTGTTGATGATTATGGATATAACTGATTAAAGATGTTTTACTATCTGGATATTATTATTTTGTCATTGATGTCAAGAAATTGATTTTCTAATTTAGTATGATGTTGCCATATCTTGAGAAGTATGATATGAAGATTATGAAGAAGTTGGTAAAAGACACAAGAAAGAATATGATGAATAAAGGGATGAATAAGGTATTCAATGGGCAACTACTACCGAGTCAGACAATGATGAGATCATGATGTTTTAGATTGTTTTAAAATCATACATTTGTTGTAAAATGTAAAGGTTAATACCATACTATGTTATCAAGCAAAGAACCTAGTCGGTAAACCCTAAGATTATCACTATTGGTTAATGAAGGCAGAATGTCTATCGAGTGAGGTTTAGTATTCACCGAGTTGTAACCAAGCTATAACAGAAAGCATTAAATGTTTACATGCGGTATTTAATGAAAGAGGCTAATGAGCTAGAGCAGATCAATGATTGGTAAGCCATGGAAGAAGTTTGTTAACGAATCTAAGGCAATGGAAAGTCGACATGAAGATCTAAAGCTTAGATTGAACCGCAATACCCTGGCACAAGTTCCAAGACTATTATGCAAGTTCCAAGGCGGGATAAAATATTTTCAGATCAAAAGATGCATTGAACCTAGACAAGATTGAAGATCTGATGGCAATGATTGATTATGGGAAATGTGATCAAGGAGATTAAGCGATTACCTAATTGTTTATAAATAGGAAACTGTTGATAAACAATGTATGTGGGAAAGTGTATGCACAGGGATGCTACATAGTGATTACCGAGCACAGAAGCTTGAAGACCTGTTAGAATAATAGAGTATAGAAGCCCAACAGATAGACAAGATTAGTTCTATGTCTAGATTGTATTGAACAAAGAAGAATCTGCTTTAGCATTTTAGATGTGAAGTTGCAGATAGATTTTTATTTCTGTTATTTTGTGAAAGTGACAGAAAATCTCTTAACCGAGTGGACTTAACAGTCTTATATGTAAATCCTCTAGCAAGGTGACATTCTGATTGAGTGTTTGAAATCATTTGACAATGTCACTTCTAACAAAGTGAAGATCCTAACAGATATGAGGGAAATCCCTTAACCGGGTCACATCTAGCAATGTGTTTGTAATCTTTAACAGGATTTTCTTTTAACTGAGCATACTCTAGAAGAGTATACTTCTTAGTGGGTCCGAAATCCCACAATGGTTTTTCCCTATTTGGGTTTCCACATTAAATCTAGTGTTATGAGGTTCATATTGTTCATATGCTTTTAAGTTTGCATGTTTGACAGTTTTGGATATATGACTGATATATATGTTACTGAGGTTGAATCTGATGTTTTTATGGATGATTAAGTTTGTATGATTCACTCCCCCTCTCATCTTGTTGGCTATTGGATCTGTACTTATATTAAGTATCAGAACTATCAATTGGTATCAAAGCTTTAGACTCCAGAAGGAAAGTTTAAAGGCACTTGAGTTAAAGATCCAAAGATGTATAAGAGAGATACACCGAAGCTGAACAAGTCAAGTTTCTCTACATGGTAGAAAATGATGAAGTTACATCTATCAGGAGTTGGAGAATATATTGTATACTATCTGGAGAATGATTTTGTCACACCGAGCACCTATCCATTAACTATGGAAGAGATAAAGGCAAATAAAGAACATATTCAAGTAATGATTGAAATAACATCTGCATTGACCAATTCAGAGTTTAATGATCTAGAAGGCTGCAATGATGCAAAGGCATGTGGAATAAGCTCATATCAGTATATGGAGGAGATGAAAATGTTCAAAGAGCAAAAGTAGATAGTTTAAGAGGACAACTTGAATCTATGAGGATGAATGAAGGTGAGAACATAACTCAGTATAGTACAAGACTAAAGGAGATTGTCAATCAAATCAAAGGAGCAGGTGGAACTATTGAAAAAAAAGATATAACAAGTAAGTTGTTAAGAACCCTTCTACCAGCTTATGCAATCCAAGTCTCAGCAATCAATGAATTGAGGTCTGTACCTAATATGCTAGTTTCCTTGGATGCTACTATTGGTAATCTACATGCATTTGAGTTAAGTAATTTTGATAACAGTGGATCTTCGGTAAATAAAATTGAATTTGCATTTAGTTCTTTTCATCTTGATGAATCTAATGATTACAATGAAAGAAAGTATAAGTACTCTGAAGGACACCACAGTGGAGCAAGTGAAAGATTTAAGAAGAACATGGAAGCAGTACACAAACTGTATGAAGAAATCAGAAAGCAAGAAGAGTTTGAAGCACTATTAGCCAAAAGGTTACCGAGAGGCAAAGGTAAGTATAAAGGAAAACTACCTTTGAAATGTTTCAATTGTGATAAGATTGGACATATGGCTTCTAACTGTCCTGACAAAGATTTTATTGAAAAGAAAGATTATCAAGATGACAGACAGAAAGATAACCATTACAGAGGACACCGAAACTTCAAAAGAAGAGATAGAAAGACATGCTTAATAGCTGATGAAGAATCTAACGATGATATATCAGATGAGATTGATACAGAGGAAGTTGTTTATGTGGCTATCAAGGATGGATCAGATGAAGAAAGGTATGAAGAAAAAGCCCTAATATCTCACATAAACACTAATGATTCTTGGATTATAGATAGTGGATGCTCACATCATATGACAGGAGATAAACACAAGTTTGTTATGTTAGAAGATTATGATGGAGGCTATGTTAGATTTGGTAATGATGCACCATGTCCGATAAGAGGTAAAGGATCTATAACACTTCTTGATAATGCAAGATGCAATGATGTTTATTGGGTTGAAGGTTTGAAATACAATTTGTTGAGTGTAGCACAGCTAAACAACACAGGTTACCGAATAGAATTTCAGAAAGGAATTGTCAAAGTTCATGACAAGAATGGAAAGTTAGCTGCTACCAGGACACAAACAAAAGGTAATACATTTCACCTTGACTCAACTCAGAATAAGTGTTTGCATGCAAATATTGATGATACCTGGCTATGGCATAAGAGGTTTTGTCATGTAAATTTTGATAATCTGATCAAGATAAGTAAGAAACATAGAGTAAGAGGTCTACTGAGTCTTGAAAAACTTGAGAATGCTATGTGCTGAGGATGCCAAATGGGTAAGATGACAAGATCAAGCTTTACAAGTAAGTCTTACACTTGTAAGGGAATTTTAGATCTAGTGCACATTGATCTTTGTGGTTCTATGAAAGTTCAAAGTTATTATGGTGATAAGTATTTCATATTATTTGTGGATGACTATTCAAGGATGATGTCAGTAATGTTTTTAAAACAAAAATCAAAAGATTTTCAAATGTTTAAATGGTACAAGGAAAGAGTTGAAAATGAAACAGGAAGACAACTGAAATGTCTTAGATCAGATAGAGGAGGAGAATTCATATCTGATGAATTCAACTTATTCTACAATGATCATGGTATTAAAAGACAAGTCTCTGCACTGAGAACTCCACAATAGAATGGAATAGATGAAAGGAGAAATAGATTTATTGCGGACTGTGCTAGAACACTGATGATTGAGAAGAAGGTGTCACAAACATTTTGGGGAGAAGCAATAAGCACAACTGTTTACACCTTGAACCAAGTTCAATTGAAGAAAGGTACTTTGAAGACACCATATGAGATTTGGTATGATAAGAAACCTAATGTTAGTTATTTTAAAATCTTTGGAAGTAGATGTTATGTTCATAAAGATGATAGAAATGGCAAGTTTGATCAGAAAAGTGAAGAAGGAACATTTCTAGGTTATTCTTCTAGAAGGAAAGCATTTAAATGTCTGATCAAATCATCTAACAAAATAGTAGAAAGTGCAAATGTGAAAATTGATGAATTTGTAGAAAGAAATGATGAAGGAAATTCCAAAGAACCAGAAGACTATGATAAATTTGTCTATGTGCAACCGAGAAGTCCTACCGAGAAAATTGTTGAAGAAAATGAAGAAAATATCTAGTTATCGAGTGATGAAGAAGATCATACAGAGCCTACCGAGCCTGTATTAGCCAAGTATGTCAGAAGACATCATGCACCAAGTCAGATTATAGGAGATAAGGATGATCTAGTGATGACAAGGAACAAACTGAGACAAACCACATGTTTGATATCTGAATTTGAACCAAGAATAGTAAAAGAGGCATTTAACAGTGAAGATTGGGTAAATGCTATGACAGAAGAGATTGATCAAATAAATAAGAATGACACATGGACACTAATCCAAAGACCGAAGGACAAAAATGTAATCGATACAAAGTGGATTTTCAGAAACAAGCTAAATGAAAAAGGGGAGGTCATTCGAAAGAAAGCAAGATTAGTTTGCAAAGGTTATGCACAAGAAGAAGGAATTGATTATGGTGAAACTTTTGCACTTGTTGCTAGACTTAAAGGAGTAAGAACATTGTTGGCCTATGCTGCTTTCAAGAACTTCAAGATATATCAAATGGATGTCAAATCTGCATTTTTGAATGGAATATTAGAAGAAGAAGTTTTCATTGAACAACCTGAAGGATTTGTTGAAGACAATAATAAAGATTAGGTATGTAAGTTGAACAAAGCTTTATATGGTTTGAAACAAGCACCAAGAGCATGGTATGAAAGATTGCACTCTTATTTGATTAAGATTGGTTTTATAAGGACAAATGAGAACAACAACATGTACATGAAGAATGATGAAAATGGAATACTGATCTTAGCCATATTTGTTGGTGATATTATATTTTGTGGAAATGACTCTTTATGCAAGAACTTTGGAAATGAAATGAGCAAAGAATTTGAGATGTCATTAATTGGTGAGATAAAGTATTTTATAGGTTTACAGATACTACAAATGAAAAATGAGATTTTCATTACTCAATCCAAGTACATAAAGGAAATTTTAAAGAAATTTGGAATGGATGATTCAAAACCAGTAAGTACTCCTATGACTACCAACTATAAATTATCAAAGAATGATGAATCTGCATCTATTGATGAGACACTCTATCGATCCATGATTGGAAAACTACAATATGTTGTTCATAGCAGACCAGACATAGCACATGTAGTAGGTATAGTTGCAAGATTCTCTGCAGATCCTAAGGAAACACACATGACAGCAATCAAAAGAATTTTTAGATACTTGAAAGGCACAAAGGTTATGGCTTAGTATATTAGAAAGGAAATTATTTTGATTTAAAAGTTTATACTGATGCTGATTGGGCAGGCAACATTGATGACAGAAAAAGCACAAGTGGTGGAGCTTTCTTTTTTAGGAGAAAGACTAGTGAGTTGGCTTAGCAAGAAACAAGGATGTGTTTCACAGTCAATAGCAGAAGCTGAATACATTGCTGTAGCATTGAATTGTACCAACATTGCATGGATCAAACAACTGTTGGAAGGTATAAATGAGAAAGTTACTAAGCTAGTAACTATATTCTATGACAATACTAGGGCCATTAATATTTCAAAAAATCCTGCTATGCACTCTAAGACAAAGCACATATCTATCAAATATCTTTATCTTAGAGAAGAAGCTCAAGAGAAGAAAGTGGTGTTGGAATATGTTAGCACAAAGGAGCAAATAGCAGATATCTTCACCAAGCCACTACCAAAGGACACTTTTGAATATCTCAAAAGTAAGTCAGGGGTCCTACCCCTATCTTCTACTCACTGACTGAGTTTGGTGAAAGCATCAATCTGATGACTCTATTGAATATCTTTTGGGAGTTGATGCTAGAGTTATACACTTTAGGATGTTTTCTAAAAGTGTACTGGAATTAATACTGGAAATAATACAGAGAATATTACAAGAAACAAGAATTGAAGACAAATGCTCTGACTGAGACTCAGTTTATACACAACAGCAGGAAATAACTTCTTAAAGAAACAAATTATGTTTTAGTTTTTTTCTTTTTGACATTTTTGTCAAAGGGGGAGAATACCTATGAAAGGGGAAGAATACCTATGAAAGGGGAGAAGAGCAGACTACAGATTGGAAAGAAGACTGAGAAAACAGGAGAAGTCTAATGTATGGAGGAGGGCATTTCAGCATTATTTCAGAATCACAGCAATCTGAATCTACTAAGGTCAAATCAATTGGTTTTTCCATCAATGCCAAAGGGGGAGATTGTTAGCAATATTGCATTATAATAGACAATGAAAGATTGTTGGCATTTCAATAAGGATATTGAGAAGGTTGTTGATGATTATGGATATAACTGATTAAAGATGTTTTACTATCTTGATATTATTATTTTGTCATTGATGTCAAGAAATTGATTTTCTAATTCAGTATGATGTTGCCATATCTTGAGAAGTATGATATGAAGATTATGAAGAAGTTGGTAAAAGACATGGGAAAGAATATGATGAATAAAGGGATGAATAAGGTATTAAATGGGAAACTACTACCGAGTCAGACAATGATGAGATCATGATGTTTTAGATTGTTTTAACATCATACATATGTTGTAAAATGTAAAGGTTAATGCTATACTATGTTATCAAGCAAAGAACCTAGTCGGTAAACCCTAAGGTTATTGCTATCGGTTAATGAAGGCGGAATGTCTACCGAGTGAAGTTTAGTATTCACCAAGTTGTTACTAAGTTGTAACTAAGCTATAACAGAAAGCATTAAATGTTTACATGCGGTATTTAATGAAAGAAGCTAATGAGATGGAGCGGATCAATGATTGGTAAGTCATGGAAGAAGTTTGTTAACGAATCTAAGGCAATGGAAAGTTGGCATGAAGATCTATAGCTCAGATTGAACTGCAATACCCTGGCACAAGTTCCAAGGCAGGGTAAAACATTTTCAGTTCGAAAGATGCATTGAACCTAGACAAGATTGAAGATCTGATGGCTATGATTGATCATGGGAAATGTGATCAAGGAGATTAAACGGTTACCTAATTGTTTATAAATAGGAAACTGTTGATAAACAATGTATGCGGGCAAGTGTATACACAGGGATGCTACATAGTGATTACCGAGCATAGAATCTTGAAGACCTATTAGAATAACAGAGTATAGAAGCCCAATAGATAGACAAGATTAATTCTATGTCTAGATTTTATTGAACAAATAAGAATCTGCTTGAGCATTTTAGATGTGAAGTTGCAAATAGATTTTTATTACTGTTATTTTGTGAAAGTGACAGAAAATATCTTAACCGAGTAGACTTAACAGTCTTATATGTAAATCCTCTAGCAAGGTGACATTCTGATTGAGTGTTTGAAATCCTTTGACAAGGTCACTTCTAACAAAGTGAAGATCCTAACAGATCTGAGGGAAATCCCTTAATCGGGTCACATCTAGCAATGTGTTTGTAATCTTTAACAGGATTTGCTTTTAACCAAGCATACTCTAGAAGAGTATATTTCTTAGTGGGTTCAAAATCCCATAGTGGTTTTTCCCTATTTGGGTTTCCATGTTAAATATGGTGTTATGAGGTTTATATTGTTCATATGCTTTTGAGTTTGCATGTTTGACAGTTTTGGATATATGACTGATATATATGTTATCGAGGTTGAATCTGATGGTTTTATGGATGATTAAGTTTGTATGATTCACCCCCCCCTCTCATCTTGTTGGATATTGGATCTGTACTTATATTAAGTATCAGAACTATCAACCGGATCATTAGATCATAGGAAAACATAAGATGTTTTTTTTATAAAAGGAGTTTGATGTTTTCTACAATGATGTTAAGTTTGTTAAGAAATGAACTACTTTCTATACATGTCATAGCACTGAAGGGCTAGGATAAAATTTTTGAGTGGAGGTATGTGGATGAAATGCTTATATATATTTAGTTAGGATATGATGCAAAGGGTTTGGTGTTAATGAGCAATCCCCTTGGCTCCTTCTATGGGATAGCACTTGGCACCATCCAATGGTCCAATACCGTCAACCTTCCAAAGGTTCTTATGCTTTCCCTTGAACCCTCCCAAGGATCAATCCACTTACAAAAACTTGGTTTCACAAGGAGACTCCTACTTCTATGTACTCAACCCTCTAAACCAAGGCACCTCACAACCCCAAATCCTTGCCAAAAAGGACCTTTTGATCAAATGGAGAAATATGTCGTGCATGGGTGTTTGAACATGTTTGCCATGTTATTTTCATTGATTTGGACCACTCTTTTTCATTCTTACAAGCCCCTTATGTCTCTTTTTCTTAGTGACCTAGGAAACAAGACTATAAGCAATTTGGCCTATGTTTGGGATTTTTCCTCTTTATCTACCAATATCTTCGAACAACCCCCTGAAAATTTTTTATATTTAGACACCCATTTGGATCCCCTAAGGGATTTCAAACTTTTTCATATGGGTTTTGAATGTAAGTACTCGAACCCTACTATTCCTATCTTGGCCTTGTTAGCCAATATAGAGGTTTTGGGCTTCAAAGCCTTCAGCAGCCATATGGGAATGAAGATTGGACTTTGGGAAAAGGTTTTCACATGTCTAAGGGTCCCCTCTATGCAAGGTTTGATCATTGTTTGGTCCAATGTCCTTCTTCCAAAACTAAGAAAATCATCTAATATACATATTCAACCAACATTACCTAGGGTTTCAAACAATTCCCATGGAGGAATGTCGAGTGGTGGCACCTTTAGCATCCAAACTCTGATTTTTTTGGGTTTTTCCAGGCAGTGACGAAGAAAATTCAATAAATTTGCAACCACTAAGTTTCAAGTCCTCAAGCCTACATCAAATGAAATATGATTCAATGCTACAACCTATTCAAGACATTAAACCTTCTATATATCCATATAGATCTGTACCAAAGTCAAGAACACAAGAAAATGCAGTAAAAATGACAATTGCAAAGTTGTTTGAAGCATAAATTTCATTCAAAGTCTCTATCTAACCTTTGGGAATTTTTCCTTAGGCTTAAATAATTCCAAGGAGCTTCTCTAACCACCTCCCAACATACAATTTCAACCAACTAGCCATTTGGTAACCATAACTCAAATTTTGACAAAGTTGCCTATGACAACATGGCAACTTTGGAAAAATTACATTACAAACTTGCCTTCACACCAAAGGTTATTAACTAGACACACAACACCTATAGGACCCTTGAACACCAAAAACATAAATAAAATGCCCATACAAGGCTTTTGATCAAGTACACACACCTTGGAGCCTTGGGGCTTATTACATAGCATTGGACCTACCACATCCATCTAGGACCTAATCAAGAAACCTTCAAGGCAAAACATTATGTTGCATTCAAACACATGTTAGAAAAGATTCTAGAACACCTTTGAGTGTCCCTGCACCACTCCTTGGGACAAGAAAACTCAAGTCCGTTGAGTTGCTAACTGGGTGACTGAGGTTCCATGCTTTATGATGTCACTTTCAGACATCCAAGTAACTTCAGACTCAGGGAGGCCTTTCCACTTGACCAAGTAGTCCTTGTAGACCCCTATTCTATTTTTTTTATCACCTTGGAATCTAGGATACTCTCCAACTCCAATGGTAGGCTAGGTGGCAATTCCTTCTGTTATGATTCCCATAGATACTGAGAGAGGGGGTGAATTAGTATCTAATCGGTTATAAGATTTTCTTAACTTAAAAAATGTAGAGCATATTAATACTGTGTACCAATAAGCAGAAAGTAATGCAATAAATAGAAACAAAAGCAACCACATGAAAAACACACCATAACACAATATTTTAACAAGGAAACCTGGTGTGGATAAAACCTCGATGGGATTTGTGACCCACAATATTCACTTACTGGCCAATAAGAGAATATTACTACTACAAGGGGGGCCTACACATGTAGGAAGGCCAATTGCTTAGAGCTCATTGCTCAAATACAAAATAGGAAGTCTCAATGACTTACAAAATGGATTATATAAATCCAGTGTCTTGTACTACTTTAAAATAACATCTATAATGCCAGATCCAGTATCAGTTTCTGCTCTGCTTCTTACATAAATCCTTAACCTATAATTTGCATAATAGGTCTGCCTTATTTCACCTAATTACATTCCTCTTCCTTACACAAAATGTTCTACAATGACCTCTCTTATATAAGAGTCATTTTACAACTTGCCAAGTCGGCTTACAATGATTTTACAATAGTAAACAAAATATATTAACAACAAAAATCATGTCAGCCTCTGTGCCAGTATGCTTCCTTTCACTACTAGTGTCAGTGATCTGAGTGCCGGTGTAGTGTCTGATCTTGCTAGTGCTGGTGGAATGCCTTGCTGGTGTCATAGGATTGTAAGGTTGGCATCAATGACAAAACCTTCAATCACCTACAATGTCTCATTGGAGTGTGCATATGCCAACAATCTCCCCCTTTGGCATTGATGGAAACACTCATGAGAAAATTTCAAAACTTGTAATTGTACCAAAAATATATGAGCTCCCCATGAGTAGATAAGTCTTTTGTAGATTATTTTCTCATACTACTACTCCCCTTTTGGCATCAATGACAAAGGTTGTCAAGGTGTCAATAGAGTTGTATTTTTTCTATCTCAACATTGTAACTTGGTAGTTACAATTTGAAAAAGATCCGCCAAAACCAAATTTATGCTTTCTATAAACTTCTCACTATCTTTTATTACTGCCTCTATTATTTGAACTATACTGGTGAGTTGCTGCATATGCTCTACTGGTGTTTTTTGTCCTTGTACTAATGCCTCAGATATTTCCTTCCTCAAGGATGCTAGATAGTTCAGTCTGGGACTTAGTCTTGATCTCAGATTCTTAGCCTTGTTTATTATTCTCCCCTTTTCTCTCTCTACCTTTAGTAACTCTTCCTCAAAACCTGTTATCTTTTTCTCAAAAACTGATAATGTATCAGGTGAATTAACAAAATTGTTAGCAAGTTTATTAGTTTCTTCTTGTACCTTGCTCATTTTCTTATCTATGTCAACTGTTAAAAAGTTTATCTTGCAAGTATCTTTGTACAAAGTTTTAAATTCCTTCAATGAGTTGCATAGTTCCGGTAGAAGTGTGCCAAATTCCCTAGTACACTTCTTTATTTGATCCTCAAAGAATTTTTGTTTTTCAATTTCCAACCTGTCTTTGAATGCTTCTTCCTTTATTTGTTCAAATGTCACTGTGTTGTCAGTAATATACTTTGACAAAGTGTCAAGTTGACTCAAAGAATCCTTATTATCTATGTTGCATTTTGGAGCAATCATCTTCAAAATTGGGATTGTGTCATCTATAGCTTTATAAGCTTGTGAACTACAATCAGTTATTTTCTTCAAAGAATCTAAAAGAACTCCAGTTACATTGGTTGATTTGTAATCTGCTAAGGAGGAACCAACATTCTGAATTCCACCGGTGGAGGAAGTAACCATGCTTGTAGTGACCTCTGGTAGGTCAATCTATGTTTCCATTTCCTTAAGCAAGTGTTTTTGTTTCTCTCCTGTTGCCAGTGGCACTGTTTCCACATGAACCTATTCCTATTCCAGAGCCTGTTGCTTTGCTTGTCTCTCTGTCTGTTGATCTATTTCAGTCTCTGTCAGAGTCTCTATCTGTTTCCCTGTGCTATCATCTTCCACTTTTCCTTCAGTGTTATCAATGTTGTTAGTTGCCAGTGGCTCACTAGCCATGCTAGTCTTACCAGTTGTGTCATTATCTACCACAATGTTGACCTTTTGAGTATCAACATCAACTGTGTATAGTATCTCTAAATTAGGATTAGTATCCTCTTGTGATACATCCATACTATCATCTTCCAGTTGGTGTTATGATGTTGTTTCCGGTAGAGTAATCAAAGGTGGTGGGGATAAGTTATCTTTTATTTTGATACTAGGAGGTCCACCAACCTTTCCTTTACCCTTATGTTTGTCCTTTTGGTAGACTTTGATAGGCTTGGGGTTTGTGTACTCTTCCTGCTTTTCCTTTTCAACAAGGAATATATCCCATGCATTTTCAGTTTCTTCTGCAACCTCATTTACTCTTACTGCCATTAGTGCAATATGTTGGTGTGTAGTAGAGAATACTAATCAATTGGCCTTTGTAATTAGATCATCTATTCTTTTGGAGAGTTGACTGGGTAGACAACAAGTAATTTTTCAATTTTTTATTCTTGTCAACTTCTACAATAGATTGTCTTCTTGCTTCTAGTCTCTTGAATAATTCATCTAGTAGTTCATCTACAACTTGCATCAAAAACTTCCTATAGATATCCAGGTGTAAAATGACACTGTTTCCAACTTGCTCTTTCTCATCTACTGATAGTGTATCATATAATTTTTCTATGTTCTTGATTTTTCTTTCTTCTGTGATTTCATCCAACAGTTTGTCAATCGGATAAATATTTTGTTGAGTTCTTTTCTTCTTAGGTGTTAGCCTTTTCTTTGGGATTGTCTTCTTTACCAAAGACCTCATTGCCTGTTGTTTTTGTCTAGTTATTCTAGGCAAGGGTGTGGATACCGATGAAGGTTATCTTTTCCTTACAACTCTTTTGAATTCAACTGGTATGTCACTCTCTGAAGAAGTTGCTACCGGTGACAGGTGAGTTTCTAGTTGTTGTGCCTATAACTCATCTTTAGTGATACCAGTTTGTTTTAGTACATCTTCTTTTATAGCCTTAGCCTGCCTTGAACCTCTTCTCACAATTGCTTCTACTTTCTTTACTCTCTTCTTAGATTGAATTTGGCTTTCAATGGTCTCAACACTACCAAATACCTCTTCCTTAGGTTCATTTGGTGCTTCTAGAAGGGCTTTGGCATATGTTTCAATGATGTGGTCATTAGTCTCATAGCCCATCTCAGTAACCCAAATTGTTCTTGGGATAACTGCTTCCATCCAGATCTCATCCTTTTTAATCACAAAACATATATCATCTTTGTATTTGTTTACAATTTTCTGTGATAGTCTGACTCTTTTGTTCATTCTGGCCTTTAGTGCTTGAAAATACTCATCAGTAATCTTTTGTTTGCTTTCACCCATGTTGTTGAACAAGTCTGATAACTGTTTTCCTAATTGTATGTCAAATCCAAGGGTCTTGATACCTATATCGGGCACCTGTTTGGTTATGTGTAGCATTAAGCATACAAGTAGGTTACCAAATCTAAATGTTCCTTTCTTATCCTTCTTGATCTTCCCTAAATTGTCAATCAATTCATCCTTTAGCCATTCACATACATCAATTTTTACATTATCCTTAACCATATCATGTGCACTTTTTATGCATAAACTAGAAACTGAGTTAAGTTTGTTTGCATGAGTTTCTTTGTATCCTAAAATCATGCTAACAAATCTCACATTTATGTCAGTCACATCATTAACCCTTTGAGACCTCCAGTCGGATGTTGCACCAGTTAGGTTCATTACCAGGTCATTTGAGACCTTCTTTGTCTTGTCTGGTCTGTTACCAGTGGAAGGTAACCCTGTTACAGCTTTCACCACTTCCTTGGTAATTTTGTGGATTGAATCTAGCCAGCAAAATTATCCATGTACCCTGCTCAATACTATCCTAATAACTTCATTGGGGAATTTAAAATGCAGAGGATCACAGTGAATCCTAGGGTTTCAACAAATTTGTGTTCAGGTTTTACATTTCTGGAGTCATCACAGATAACAGATTTGTACATGTTCTTGATTTCTTCATCTCCTAATTCTTCTATATGGCAATGGATATAAATTCTAGGGTCTTCCGCAAAAAAAACTCCTTTGGGAATTTGGGAAAAAGCACCTACATTGTCATCCTTTTTAACTATCCTAGGAACTAGCTAAAATACGGGCCTAGGGCATTTGATTACCTCGACCACAGTATGGTTTGCTATGAATTCAGGTACAGAAGAGGATTCCATGACTATAAATACCTTTTTTTGTATTTGGAAGGATTGATTGCTGAAATGCTTTGACTCTTTGCTCGAAATGCCTTAGCTCTGGAAATTTCACGCTCTTCGAATGTTTGAATGCTCGATGAAGTAAAATGGAGCCAAAAACATTAATTTATAATGTCAATCTGCCAACTACCACATTTAATGCATGTCAGTTAAGTAATCACTTAACATAATTGTCGGTATAGAAGTAATTTCAACTTCTTACCATCAACCGAGGGAATAATAGCATATGTCTCATTGATTGCCAAACCCTCAAAGAAATTTATTCAATTTGATGAAGATACCTCTGCCGGTGGAGTGCTACTCTGTTCTGCTGGTGGAGTGTTGCTTGGTTCTACCAGTGGGGGATTATTCCCAACACCATTCAGTTCTGATTTCCTCATCCATTGTTTTGAGAATTCCTGCTTAACTTCTTCAACTTTTTCTTTTCCTTTCAAACTAGGACCTTTGTTGTCTATCAGTGAGGACTTGCTTCTACAAAATTTAAAAATATGCCCAATTTTGTTACATGCATAACAAGTCACATTATTTCTCTAAATAGCCTTTCCATAACCTATGCCGGTTTGTGTTCTACATTGATTAGATAAATGTCCAAATCTTCCACAAATATAACATCTCACATTCATTTTGCAATTCTCAGAATTATGACCAACTTTGTTGCATTTTGAACATTGACCGGTGGGTGCATTGGTATTCTGATAATTTCTATATCTACATTCATTTTCTCTATGACCATACTTATTACAGTTAAAGTATTTTCCATTAAATTTGTAAGCAGTAGTTTGTCTTACCGGTTTTCTATGATCCTGTGTGTTTGCAGTACAAGAGCTTTCACCAACTTCAAAGCCAATTCCACAAGTGTCACCTTTAGGTTTTTGATTCTTCAACAAGTTACCAAGTTCTTCTGAGCTTTTCTTGAATTTCTCTTTATGTTGATTTGCAGTGTCTAGTTCTCTTTCTAAGACTTCTTTTTGCCTCATCAATTCATTTAATTCATTCTATGTGTGCATTAGATCTATTTTTAACAAATCATTTTCATAGCTGAGTCTTGTGTTTTTATTTGCAGCATCACTTAGTCTTCTAGTCAAATCTTCTTCATTCTTCTTTCTATCTTCAATTTCTTTACAAAATCTCATAGTCATATCCTACATCTCATTCTTTGTTGTCATGTTCTCTTGCTTTAGCTTGTTTATCATATCATTAAGAGCTTCTTTTTCATCATTCTCATTTTGCATCTTTTCACAAAGTTCTCTTCTCTTGTTTCTTGAAATAGTAATATATTCTTGAAGTGCTTGAATAATATCCTGAGTAGCCTTTAGATCATCTTCAAGTTTGATATTTTTCAATTTTTCTACATCATAGTCTGAGAGTGCTCCTTCAAGTTGCTTCATCAGATTTTCCATCTCTACCAGTGTCAAGATCTTCCTCAAGCTGTTAGGCTTCTGAGATTAGAGGACCAAGCTCTGATACCAATTGTTAGGATTCCCACAAATACTAAGAGGGGGGGATGAATTAGTATCTAACTGGTTATAAGATTTTCTTAACTTAAAACATGTAGAGCATATTAATACTGTGTATCGATAAGTAGAAAGTAATGCAATAAACAGAAACAAAAGCAACCACATGAAAAACACACCATAATTAATGAGGAAACCTGATGTGGAAAAAACCTTGGTGGGATTTGTGACCCACAATATTCACTTACTGGCCAATAAGAGAATATTACTGCTACAAGAGGGGCCTGCACATGCAGGAAGGCCAATTGCTTAGAGCTCACTGCTCAAATACAAAATAGGAAGTCTCACTGACTTACAAAATGGATTATATAAATCCATTGTCTTGTACTACTTCAAAATAGCATCTATAATGCCAGATCCAGTACTGGTTTCTGCTCTGCTTCTTACATAAACCCTTAGCCTATAATTTGCATAATAGGTCTGCCTCATTTTGCCTAATTACATTCCTCTTCCTTACACAAAATGTTCTATGATGACCTCTCTTATATAAGAGTCATTTTACAACTTTCCAAGTCGGCTTACAATGATTTTACAATAATAAACAACATATATTAACAACAAAAATCCTATCGGCCTTTGTGTCGGTATGCTTCCTTTCATTGCCAGTGCAAGCGATCTGAGTGCTAGTGTAGAGTCTGATCTTGCTAGTGCCAGTGGAATGCCTTGCTGGTATCATAGGATTGTAAGGTTTCCATCAATGAAAAAACCTTCAATCACCTACAATGTCTCATTGGAGTGTGCATATGCAAACAAAGTCCTTGTAGACCCCTCTTCTAGTTTTTTTTTATCACCTTGGAATCTAGGATACTCTCTGTAGCATCCTAAAATTGCGACACTTGAAATTTCGACTGCATTTCGGTCTTCACGATGGCGATGCAACACGCAACCTGAATGGAGACCCCGAAACCTGATTATGACACTGAAAACTACATTTTTCAAGCACCCTGGCCTGAACCTCCTTGCACCCTGCTGTCCCGGGAGGTGGGACCAGAGCGCCCAGTGCCCTGGTCCCCAGGACCAGGGTGCCCAGCGCCCTGGTCCCCAGGACCATGGCGCCCAGCGCCCTGGTCCCTAGGTCCTATTTTGGGCCCGGTCTCCTAAGGGGTCTCGGGTCTTTTTGTTTGCAATTTGGAAATTAACTTTCCTGGTCGGCCTAAGGTCGGGAAAATCAGTCTATCAGCCCTAAATGACAAGTATATAAACTACATTTTTCTCTCTCATTTGGCATGAAGGGGATATGTGTAAAAGCGTGGAAACTATACTCAAGCATTCAAGAATTCAAGCATTCCTTCAAGCAATTGATCATTTCAAGTCTCCATTCAAGGCTAAGTGTTGCATTCAAGTCAAGGATTCAACCATTGAAGAGGAGATCACATACTACATGCTACAACATACAAAATACAACATCTATACCTTCGCACATAAGGATACAAACATCCTTAGGACAAGGTATTAGTACTTGTTTTACAGTCATTTACATTTACAGCACTTGTTCATTTCTTGGTTAATTCCAAAACCGGGGTTTGACCTAAAGGCAAACCCCTAATCCCTAACCCCCCAATCGTCTTCGCTTTTCTGTGTGTAGGTTGCAGGTACGCAGCTGAAATTGAAGATCTGGAATCCTTGTGCAAAGACGAACAGATCCCCCTTCGTTTCACGGATTTTTCGGAGGACCGTGGCGGTCGGGCGCCATCGTCCCGGCGACTTTTGCTCAAATTTGCAGGATAGTGCCGTATCGACATTTTACTGCTAATTCCAGGTCCGCAGCTTCATACTGTATTCCTATCTCAGTTTATAAGCGAATCTTTGTCACTTTCTATGCATGCTTAGCTTAATTCTTCTATCAACATTCTTTACAAAAGAGGGTAGCCTTGCTGTCATAACCCCTTGAAACACATTTAGCATCCAATCTTGCATTGTGTGGGATTGGATCTTGTGGGTTTCAACCCCTCTTTTGAATGTAAAGTCTCTCCCCTAAGTGAAAACCATCAACCCTAGTGAACCTCCCTTCTCTCTCCTCGGAGTTGGAAGAGGGGAGGGCAACTAGGGTTCGATTGCGATTTTCCGCTTTACATTTTGGTGAACCCAACGTGAACATCCTTTCTGATTATTCATAGTTAGATCTGAAAATTGGATTCCTTGATTACATTTCCATGTTTGATCTTTGGCAAAATTTTAGAGGTTAATTGCATAAAAACCCTAAATTTTCTTTTTAGTAATTAAACTTGTGAAATGTTTAATTATTAATGCTTGTTTCAGATCTGCCCTTCTATTACAAATTATCAATTCATATTTGTGCTTTAATTTTGAAAATTAAGTGGTTAAGTGTCAAAACCCTAATTTTTGAAACCCTCTTGATTCAACCTTTGTCTGACAATTTCACTGATCAAAACATCTCCAAATCAGCTGTAACTTCGGATTCCGCAATAAAATCACAATATCTTTCATCCCTGAAAATTTGGAAAAAAGTTGCGAGGACCGTGTACACTCCGAGCGCCATCGTCCCCGACATTTTTTTCGAAATTTCGGGAGCTAGATCTTACTGTATTTTCCTGCTAAAATCTAGAATTTTGACTGATTTTATCAATTTTAACACCTTCAAAATTACAGTCAAAGTTGGTCTTGTGATTGCTTGGATTAAGGCTTCTAAACATTCAAAAAATCATCAAAATTGAAATTTTGTGTCAAAATTGTGTTCTTACTGTCCTAAATCTGAAAAGTGTGTTTGCATTCATTCGAAATTGCAGTGCTTTATTCAAATTCTTGCAATTTGTGACTTTTGAAATTAAATGCCTAATTACAACAACTTTAATTTCCGCTTTCAAAATTGAATTTTGCGTGAAATTGAGTCAACTTTTGAATTTCAAAATTTGCATTGCTTTTGACATTCCCTCTAAAATCATAAAATTCAAAATTTTAGTTTCCCTCTCTTTTCCAAAATTCAAATTTTGCATTTTTTGACAATCTTGGTAGGGTTCAATTTTGAGATTGCAACTTTAATTTGGCCTATCTACAGATCGTAAAATCACTCAATTTTTTCAGATTAGCTCTAAAATCATCATACCTTTCATCCCTGCAAATTTCGAAAAAAGTTGCAAGGACCGTGTTGCACTCCGAGCGCCACAGTCCCAGACATTTTCTTCGAAATTTCGGGAGACTGTTGTGATTGCATTTAACAGCTTAAATCCAGAAGATTGGCTGATTTTACTGAAAATTGCTACCTCTAAATTCAAAATCTTCTCTCTCTTTCTAGTGCATGAGTTTTACAACAATAAGCCCTACTTACACTATTCCCGTTAGACGAAGCCGTAGAATTAAGTCTTTCCGAGGTTTAATTACCGAGGAGATGGAACCTAATTTGAATAGCCTTCTTAACGAGGACATGGGTAATTCCTCTAATCCTCCTAATGATGAAGAAGCTCTCCATGAGGTTTCTGTAGAACAACTTTCGAAATTGGATAACCAATTTGATGATTTTCACCAATGGATGTCTCATGAATACCCTGATAGTCAAGCTCTTCCTTTAATTGAGGGTCTAAAACATATGCTTCAAAGTGATAAGAATGGAATTGATATTTTGCGTGGTATTGCACACATTGTGGATTTGAATGTGATGCCTATGAAGAGTTGTGCTGAAAATTTGGGTTATACACAACCTCCTACTCAAGTCAATCATTCTATTCCTTTGACAACTCCTATTGCTAGCATACCTACCTTTACATCAAACATAGTAGCTACTTCTACGCAAGACATTCCTCCTGTGATCACCAGTCATGGGGGCAACCCTTCTTCTTCAATTAACCCTCTTCCTTCATTTAATCTGACTTCTTCATTCATTCCTTCAATTCGTGTTCCTATTACGAACATGATGCAAGGGGGCAATTCGTTTAACCATTCCATTCCTCCTTGTAGTGTTCCTCCTGTCCAATCATCTCCTATGACTATTTATCATAGAGTCCCACCACCTTACTCTTTACCTTCTTTCAATAACATAACACCTCCATCACAATCTAACATATCTAATATGAACTCTTCGACTGAAGCAACCATTAATAATCTTGCACAAACCGTCTCTTCTTTACAGCAACAAATTGCCTCTATGAATCAATCTAAGTTTAGTGTGCCCACATTTGATGTTGCGAGCCCACTTTCTCTTGATATTGTTCGAGCTATTCCCCCTAAACATGTTGAAATCCCGCATTTGGAGCTTTATAATGGTAAAGGTGATCCTCTAACACATGTTAAGACCTTTCAAACAATATGTACTGATTTTGCTTATGACCAAAGGTTGCTTGCAAAACTGTTCACTAGAACATTAAGAGACAAAGCCCTACAATGGTATTGCTCGTTGCCTTCTTATTCTATTACTTCTTTCGAACAACTTGCAAATGCTTTCATTCAACAATTTCAAAACAATATAAGTCCTAAAGTTACTTTGATTGATTTAATGCATTGTAAACAAGGTGTTAAAGAAAAAGTGACTGATTTCATTGGTAGATATAAGCATTTGTATGCTCAAATTTCTTTTCCAGTGCCTGACAATGATATTCAAAGAATCTTTATTTCCAATTTACAAAAAGATATTCGAGACAAACTCCTGTTTTCTGAGTTTACTTCTTTCCAACAGTTGTGTGCAACTCTTCACAATTATCAACTGACTGTGAGTCAAATGGAACAATCACATCCTATGGCTCCGAGTGATAAGGGTGATAGCAGTCAACAACCATTTGGGAAGTTTAAACCGAACAGAGATTCCATCAAATTCAATGAAAACATCATCAACAACAATGTGAATGCAGCATCAGGTGTGCCTCCTATTTCTAAGTTTTTCAAGAAAGAAAGAAAGTATACTCCTTTGAATGAATCATTGCATAGTATTATGAATAAGTTATTGGAACAAAATGTGCTTACTCTTCCTCCTATAAGACAAATTGATCCTGCAAAGATTACTTCACCTTATTTTGATAACAAATCTTTTTGTCAATTTCATCGTCAGCCTGGGCATGATACTGAAAAATGTTTTTCTTTAAAGGGTAAAATTCAAGATTTGATTGATAATAATACTATTTCTATTTCTGGAGTGAATGATAAAGGCAATACATCTGTAGCTCCTCCTAATCAAAACCTTCAAATTTTCACTGATCCATTACCTTCTCATACCTCTAATGCAATTGAGACTAATGATTCCTCTCTTTCATCTGATGGTCTTGTGTCTATGACTCTGAATGTGATTAACTTTGTAGAGCAGCAAGAAAACCCTAAAGAACCTTCCATCACATTTGATTCTAGTGAAACCATTAGGGCACCTGATGGTCCTTTATACATAGTTGCAAAAGTCAAGAATACACCTTGCCGTGGAGTGCTTATTGATCCTTCGTGCATGATTAATGTTATTACTGAAGAATTTCTTTTTACTTTGCAATTGAATCAAGTGATTTATGACAAAACAAATGTGATTGTGAAATTATTTGATGCATTTTCTTCTCCTGCAATTGGTTCTATTACATTGCCTATTGAGGTCCATAACAAATCTCTTGATGTGAACTTTGCTATTATTCCATCTTCCGAACAATTTCGTGTGAAGCTTGGCTATCCTTGGCTATCTTCCATGAAAGCTATTGCTTCTCCTATTCACAAGTGTTTGAAATTTCCCCATAATGGTGAAGTTGTTACTGTCAATCATAGTCTCTTTAAACCAGCTGAAAGAACTTCTAGTGTTCCTATTGATTACTTTTGGCCTAAACAATTCCAATCTCTTCCTCCACGAAGTGATCATCTTTTCAAATCTTATCAAAAGTGGAAAATAGATATGATCCTATCTCTAAGTGAACCTAGAACACCCAAACTTGACATTCCTATCATTCTTGAGAAGGAAGTTCTTCCTTTGAAAGATAAAACTAATGTCTTTTCTCAAGAATATTCTCAACCCATCCCTATGGATGTGACTATGTCTATGCCTAATAAACCTTCTAAGAGTAGACCTATACCTCCTCATCATGATGGACTTGGTCTTCTTCCTAAACCAAATATTCCTCCTTTGTGTGGAGCAGTCCCTCCTCCTTCCTTCTATAGAGAGAAGAGACCTTCTTCTTCTCCTATTATCCAGCCTAAGAGACCACAACCTAAACACCGAAGTGATAAAGATGAGAACATTTCTCCTCCTCAATCTTCTCAACTTCCTACTAAGACTAGACGAAATCATTCTGCACGTGAACGCCGGCGAAAGCGTCGTGTTAGAGCTCAAACTTTGCAATCTCCAAAAACACCTTCAACTAATATTATTCCATTTTCTCCTCAGCCGGAAATTGAGCCGAAATCTCCTAAACATAAGATGCATGATGGTCTTGATCCTGTGCGAGTTAAAGACCCTATCTTTATGAATCTTGATGATGATATGGCTGAAAATGTTATTCATGATGAACATGTTACTCCTCTTGCTTCTAATAGTGAATATGAACTTGTTGATATTGATAACCATTTATCTAACAAATTTTCTAAAGCACTTATCCTAGCTCCTAGACAAGAACACCGTGGCTTGGGATATGAACATAGCCCTTGTTTGGATCTTGTGATAGCTCCATCTGCTGTGTTGGATGTTCCTCCTCTAGCGTGTTCCCTACCTTCCCGAAACATTGATCAGCAAGATCGGGGGGTAGATGACGTGCTAGACTAGTTACATTAGCATAGCAGATTCTCTCCTCCTCTCTTGTGTTACTTCTTCTATATATTATTCTCATTCTTCTATTTGTTGTCCTTAGTGTTGTCTACTTGAGGATGATGCAAAGCATTGAGATCTCTTTTGGTCTCTCTCATGTTGACTCAAAAGACACATGTGTTCCCTTCTTCTAGGTGACCTTCCTTGATTGGGGAATGAAGAACAATTATGCATACATACATATGATATATATACATGAATTATCATACAGCATACTAACCCCGAGGAAAGCGAAGTCACCTTGTGCTTTGTGTTTTGTGTCTATTATCCTTGGGCTTATCTCACACTTGGGGGCTAAATCCTTGCGATAACATGCTCCTTTCTCATTTCTTATATGTATCACTACGTTAAAACAATCACCCCCGGTGAGGCGTGTGCGATCGCTTTAACGTAGGGGAGCATACATCCCGTTCATATCTTTTCAAGATACTTGAAAATTTCTTGGTAAATTTAACCTTGCCTTGAAAATTTTTGATATCTTTCTTGCATGACTCATAGTGAGGGAACCTTACTACTGACAGTCATGGTTCTTCCTCGTGATCTTCCCTTTTACTTTGTCAATTGAAGTCGTAAGATCCTTAGTCCACTGGGGGCTTGGTGTGTCTTGCCTCCTTGACGTGGTGAAAGTCTTTCAATGTTGTTTCCTTGTACTTTACCGGAAGTATGAGCATACATACTCCCGCTAAAGTGGGGGCTAAATGTAGCATCCTAAAATTGCGACACTTGCAATTTCGACTGCATTTCGGTCTTCACGATGGCGACGCAACATGCAACATGAATGGAGACCCCAAAACCTGATTATGACACTGAAAACTACATTTTTCAAGCACCCTGGCCTGAACCTCCTTGCACCCTGCTGTCCCGGGAGGTGGGACCAGAGCGCCCAGCGCCCTGGTCCTTCAGGACCAGGGCACCCAGCGCCCTGGTCCCCAGGATCATGGCGCCCAGTGCCCTAGTCCCTGGGTCCTATTTTGGGCCCGGTCTCCTAAGGGGTCTCGGGTCTTTTTGTTTGCAATTTGGAAATTAACTTTCCTGGTCGGCCTAAGGTCGGGAAAATCAGTCTATCAGCCCTAAATGACAAGTATATAAACTACATTTTTCTCTCTCATTTGGCATGAAGGGGATATGTGTAAAAGCGTGGAAACTATACTCAAGCATTCAAGCATTCAAGCATTCCTTCAAGCAATTGATCATTTCAAGTCTCCATTCAAGGCTAAGTGTTGCATTCAAGTCAAGGATTCAACCATTGAAGAGGAGATCACATACTACATGCTACAACATCTATACCTTCGCACATAAGGATACAAACATCCTTAGGACAAGGTATTAGTACTTGTTTTACAGTCATTTACATTTACAGCACTTGCTCATTTCTTGGTTAATTCCAAAACCGGGGTTTGACCTAAAGGCAAACCCCTAATCCCTAACCCCCCAATCGTCTTCGCTTTTCTGTGTGTAGGTTGCAGGTACGCAGCTGAAATTGAAGATCTGGAATCCTTGTGCAAAGACGAACAGATCCCCCTTCGTTTCGTGGATTTTTCGGAGGACCATGGCGGTCGGGCGCCATCGTCCCGGCGACTTTTGCTCAAATTTGCAGGACAGCGCCGTATCGACATTTTACTGCTAATTCCAGGTCCGCAGCTTCATACTGTATTCCTATCTTAGTTAATAAGTGAATCTTTGTCACTTTCTATGCATGCTTAGCTTAATTCTTCTATCAACATTCTTTACAAAAGAGGGTAGCCTTGCTGTCATAACCCCTTGAAACACATTTAGCATCCAATCTTGCATTGTGTGGGATTGGATCTTGTGGGTTTCAACCCCTCTTTTGAATGTAAAGTCTCTCCCCTAAGTGAAAACCATCAACCCTAGTGAACCTCCCTTCTCTCTCCTCGGAGTTGGAAGAGGGGAGGGCAACTAGGGTTCGATCGCGATTTTCCGCTTTACACTCTCCAACTCCAATGGTATGCTAGGTGGAAAATCCTTCACCCAATCTTCATCCTTTTTCACAAGAGATGAATCAGGCGTTGCACCAGGTAAATAACCCTTGAAGGCTATCAAATCACATATATTGAAAATGGGAGAGATCCCCAAATCTAGTGGAAGTTCAACATCATATACATTGTTACCAAATTTATTAACCACTCGAAGAGGACCTATCTTCTTCATGAGTAGCTTAGATGGTTGGCCCTTGGGTAGCCTTTCTTTCCTTAGGTAGGCTATCACAAAATCTCGTACCTTAAACTGAACATCCCTTCTCTTAACATTCACCCTGAGTTTATATTTTTCTACACTTTGGTGAAGTGAAGTCTTGACTTGATCATAGATTTCTTTTATAGTGATGGCAAAGTCCTCTCCCTAGGCACTCTTTCTTTCCATACCTCCAAGGTCTATAAGTTCAAGTATCCCTCTAGGATGTAAGCCATACACAACCTCAAATGGGATTCTCCCTATACTTTTATTAACTGAATCATTATATGCATATTCAAATTGTCTAATCACCAAATCCCAACTTTGTCCATGCTTCTTGGTAAGACATCTAAGAATACTGCCAAGAGATCTATTAACCACCTTAGTTTGGCCATCAGTCTAAGGATGGTATGTTGAAGAAAATGATAGATTGGTATCCAATTTCTTCCAGAGAGTCCTCCAAAAATGACCCACAAACTTGGAGTCTCTATCAGTGACAATATTAAGAGGTAGACCATGTATCCTTACAAATTCTTTAAAGAAGAGACCTGCAATATGAGATGCATCATTTGTGCATTTACATGGCACAAAATGAGCCATCGTGTTGAACCTGTCAACAGTTACAAAAACACTATCAAACCCCCTAGGATTTTTGGGTAAACCAAGTACAAAATCCATACTAAGGCATTCCCAAGGCCTAGTAGGAACCGATAAAGGTTGATACAACCCAATATTAGTATAAACTCCTTTTGCCTTTTGAAAAATGGGACAATGCTCCACAAATATTCTTACCTCTACTTGCATCTTTGGCCAAAAATAAATCCTTGGTACTTGCTCCAAAGTTTTATCCAAACCAAAATTACCACCAA
This sequence comes from Cryptomeria japonica, assembly GCF_030272615.1. Taxonomy (NCBI): domain Eukaryota; kingdom Viridiplantae; phylum Streptophyta; class Pinopsida; order Cupressales; family Cupressaceae; genus Cryptomeria; species Cryptomeria japonica. Next base: position 496,617,946 of record NC_081412.1, on the reverse strand, counting down.
GGCTGCCATTGTGCTTTTCCCTAATTATATTATCCTTCATAGGCATTGAGTAATACATAGTTGATACCCCTTAAAGAGAAATCCATCCCACAACATGAAATCAAGGAACTAAACATGAAAAGAATCAATAAACTTAGTACATACATCATAAGCATCCTTAAAATATTTATCCTCCTTATACATGGCTTTAAGAGAATCAACACCAACACTTTTCCATTCGATTTCTTAGATAGTGAGGACTCTTCTACTCAAGGCATCTGCAACCTTATTAGACACACCCTTCTTATGCTTGATAGTAAAGGTGTAAGGTTTAATTTGTTCAACCCAGTTGATATGCCTTTGATTTAACTTCTCCTGCCCATTAAGAAAACTCAATGCATGGTTATCAATATAAATAATGAACTCTTTTGGAAGAATTTAATGGCGCCACTTTTTGAGTTCTTTTACCATAGCATAGAGCTCCAAATCATAGGTTGAATAAATTTTCTTAGCCTCATTCAACTTCTATGAAAATAATGCCACCGGGTGCCCTTCTTGACTAAGAACTACGCCTATTTCTTGCTTGTATCACATTCAACTGTAAAAAGTTGATCAAAGTTAGGGAGTCTTAAGGTAGGAAGTTCTAGAACCTTCCTCTTCAAAATATCAAAGCTTTGGTATGCCCTCCCTATCCCTTCAAACCTGCATTTTATTCCTCCTTTTATAGTGTCAAGAATTGGAGCACAAATATGACTAAAACCCTTGATGAATTTTCTATAAAAAGAAGCCAATCCATGAAATCTCCTAACATCACCTACTGTCCTAGGTGTAGGCCAATTGACAATAGCCTCAACCTTTGAAGGATCCATTTCTAAACATCCCTGAGAAACCACAAAGCCTAGATACACCAATTCAGTTTTCATGAATTCACACTTCTCAAGATGGATTACCAATTTCTCCTCATTAAGCTTCCTCAAAACCTGAACCAAATGCTTCAAATGCCCCTCCTTGGACCTGCTAAATAACCAAGATGTTATCAAGATAAACAATTACAAATTTTCCAATAAATTCAACCAATACCTGGGTATGTGCACCAAGTTGTGGTACCAAAAGGGGATCTTAAGAGATGCCACTTTTTTCTAAAATCAGCAAAGTTTGAACTTCAATGACAAATTGAACATAGTTACACACCAAATTAGAAGATGCAACAAGAACAAGAGTTAGAGTGCTTCAAGTCTACTTTCTAAATTACTATTTTTTTTTTAAAATGGTGGAGATTAAGGGCTTCAAAAAGGTGGGCCGAAAAAAGTGGTCCTGTTTTTATGCAAAAAACATAACATAGTGTCTATTGTGGCCCCCCTAAAATGTTAATTTTTTTTTTAATTTTTAAAATTGCTTCGGTGAGAAATTAGCTAACACCTTGTAGTTTATGCCGGATTTTTCAGCTAATTTTTTAATGATTACATGACTTTTTACTAATTTTCAAAGTGGACACATCTTTAAAAACATAAATTTGAGCATGCTCCCCTTAAAATCATTGAAACATAATTGAAAATCAAAATTAAAAAAAAAAAAATTATGTATAATGGAGTCTAATTTCTAAAAATGTAAGTTTCTTCAAAATCCAATGAACATTTAAAAAACTATAGCCAAAATAGTGCATGTTGGTTTTTGACAAAAAAACAGACACACTAACAAAAGAAATTATAGATGAAAGCCTTAACAAAATCAAAATGTGGAAAAAATTACATTCTTGGATAGCTAAGAGAGAGCTTGAAGTCTCTATGGTGTTATTTTTAGTTTCATTGAAACACGTGCAAACCTGATGGAGAGAACAACCAAAAATATGTTAAATTATTTAATCTTCTGATAAAAACACATCTCAGGCATAAAATGGTCGTCCAACCCTTTGGATTTGATGCCCAAGTACAATCAAACCCAAAGGGTTGGTGGTTTACAAAGAAAACCATTTGGTGAGTACCAAATATGGCACAAAAAAGTTAACTTTTCACATTTGGCACGTGCCAAATTTGGCACTCGCTGTTAGCTTCAATGACAATCCCAAAGACACTAAGAGGGGGGGTGAAGCAGTGTCTAACCGGTTAGCAAAATATTTAAACTTATTAAAAACTTTGCATCCCAAAACAGTGTACCAGTAAATAAGAATTAATGCAGCAAATAAGAATAATAGAGACAACATAGAGAACACACCATAACACAAGATATTTAACGAGGAAAACCCGGTGTGGGAAAAACCTCGGTGGGATTTGTAACCCACAATATTTACTCACTAGCCAATGAATAAATACTACTTACAATGATGGGCCTGCAAATGCAGGGATGCCAACTGCCTAGAGTTCATTGCTCAATCACAAAATAGGAGTCACACTGACTACAAAATGGATTATCAAAATCTAATACAATGTACTGCTCAAAACATCATCTCATATGCCAGGTTTAATACCGGTTTAAGCTGAGACAATAACCAAAACCTTCACTATCAACTATATCACCTTATATAAAATTATACATCATATCTTGCTCTTCTCATATGCCACATTCCATACCATATCCTATCTAAAATGACCTATAAGATCCCATACATATATGAGTCTCTTACAATGTACCATGTCATCTTACAAAAGATATTTACATTAAAATACAATAAACAAAAGTTTATTTCATGTTAGCCTAAGTGTCAGTATGCATTGTTGCCGAAGTTGGTGAAATGTCTATCGTTGTATGTAGAAGTCTATTGTTAGTGCCAGTGTCTTTCGGTTGGTTGCCAGATGATTGTCAGTTGGTTGCCATCAATGACAACATCAACTATTCTCATAAGAGTGTAGAATGCCAACAATATCTCCATTTGGCATTGATGATAACACTCATGAGAAAAATCCAAAAACTATTTCCAAAAACTGAAGTTCAAAAAGATTCCAAAAAGATGTGCTCCCCCTGAGCAAGTGATCTCCTTTGTACATGTATTTTCTCTCCACTACTCCCCCTTTGACATCAATGACAAAGGTTGTGAAAAATAGTCAAACGAGTTCAAAAATTTCACCTCAAAGTCTGTAATCGGTTGGTTACAATCTAAAAAATATCTGCCACAACTAAATTCATACTCTACATAAACCTTTTGCTATCATTCAAAGTTGCCACAATCAGTTGAATCATGTTAGTGAGATAATGCATGTGATCTTTCAGTGATCGCTCTCCTTGAGTTAATGCTTTAGATATTTGAATTCTCTGAGTAATTAGGTTGTCTAGCTTAGGACCAAGTTTATCTTTAAGTTTTTGGGCATTAGACTTTATCCTTTCCTTTTCTTTCTCATGTTTCTCTAACTTCAGAATCCTTAATGTGATCTCTATTGCAATTTGGTGCAATCAACTTAAGAATAGGTAATATGTTGCTAATTGCCTTGTAGGCCAATGCATTGTAATCCATTATCTTCTTAATTGAATCCAAAAGTACCTCTGCAATATTGGTAGGTCTGAATTCACCTATAGATGTGTTGGATGTCTGACCAATCATTTTTATTACCTCTTTGTTTCCATCAAATGTGTCCAATTTGCTTGCATTTTCTTCTAGTGGATCAGTCTATGTTTGCATCTCAGCCTGTAAAGGTTTCACAGACTATTGTAATGTCTCTGTGATTACCAGTTTCTCAGTCTTTGTGCGTACCTCTGCCTTTGTTTGTTTATCTAAAAGTTCTACTACCAGATTCTCAATCTTTAGTGGTCTTGTGCTAGTACCTTTATCTTCAGTAGATTTTTCAGTCTGTGTCGGTTGCTCTATTTTTGTTGATGTCTCAATTTCAACAGTTAGTACTGGTTCTTCCTCTGCCATGTTGCTATTGTCAACATTGTCTGCCTTAATTTCAGAGGTTTCCTTCTCCACAACAATGTTTACCTCTTGTGTTTCCACATTCATTGTAAAAAGTACCTTTGACTCAGGATTAGTATCATCATGTCTTATTCCTTTAGTGTCAGTAACCAGTGGATCTTCTGAGTGTACTAGTGCAGTATCCAAAGGTGGTGGTGGAAGATTGTCAGTAATCTTAATGTTTGGAACTCAACCAATTTTTCCTTTACCTTTGTCTTTTTGATAAACCTTAAATATATTCTTAGGTCTACTCATTTCCTCTTGTTTTTCTTTCTCCAAAAAGAATATATCCCAATTATTTGTTGTTTCTTCTCCAATTTTCTTTACTCTTCCATCCACCAGGCTCACTTGTCAATATCCTCTAGCAAATACTGATCGGTTAGCCTTTGAAATAAGTTCATCATTTTCTTCTCTGGAGTTAACCGGATGGACTGCTAAGAGTGCTTCAACTTTTAGTTTCTTGTCTAATTCCATCACAAATAGCCTTTAAGCTTCTAGTCTCATGTAGAGATCATTTGGTAGCTCATCAAAAACTTCAATCAAAACTTTCTTATAAATGTCTAAATGAAGAACAATGCTTTCTTCAATAGTGTTTCTCTCAGTATCATTTGAATAAGTATACCATTTATTCACAATAGATAGATTACCTTCCTCTATTATTTCATTCAATAAATCATTCAATGAAGGGGTAACCGGTGTTGGTTTTCTCTTTGGAGTAAGCTTCTTCTTGGGTTCCCTAACTACCTGTTGTTTCTTCCTTAAGGTTCTTATTTTCTTCAGAGTAGGAGAAGGTACCGGTGAGGCTTTCCTTTTTCTTTCCACTCTTTTGAACTCTTCAGCCTTCCCACTGTCACTATGAGAAGATGTGTCAACTGGTGAAATATGTGCCCCTGGTTGAAATCCTTCAAGCTCACTAGCTGATATGCCACTAAGGTTCATGACATTCTCTTTGATTCCTTGTGCTTTCTAAGATGCACCCGTAATGAATTTGTCTCTTTTCTTCTTATTTTCCTACATTGACACTTTACTAGCTATGGTTTCAACACTTTCAAATATTTCCTCTGATGGTTCTATAGGTGCTTCAAGTAGTACTTTTGCATATGTTTCAAGAACATGTAGATCAACCTCATAACCCATTTCAGTAAGGGTATGTGCAAGATCATGGTGTGCCAAAATATGCCCTTAAGTGGCAATGAAATTTTAAAAAATCAGAGTTATGCAACTTGACATGAAAATTTGAATAAGTTGTGAACATTATTTTTTAAATATGTAAGAAGAGAATATATAGAAAATTGAATGTAGTTTCTAAGCTACTAGTTGTTTTTTGGAAAAAAAAAATCCTATTTGATGAAAATTTCAAATTTCAATGCAGTGGTACTAAAATTTTAGGAAAAAAATAAGAAGTAGACGTATGTCTGACCACCCTAATCACAATAAAATCATAAAAAAAAATTATAATACTTATAATATAGGTATTAGACTCATGTCCGGATGTGACACATATTTTTTAAACTTTTTTATAAAATAAATAATAATTTTTATTTTTTTTTTACTACAACTTTTCAGAAATTCAAAAACTCCTACGTCTGACCACTTATTATAATGAAATTTAATATTTTTGAATTTTTCCCTATAGAAGAGGAAGCATACAATGTGATGCATGTTTCGGATTCAAAAAATGTTATACCATTTGAAAGTTATGAGTGTTTTTCAATCAGTCTATCAATTAGGACTATTGTTAGAACTCAATTAGAAAATAAATAATAATTATTTATTAGAGTCAAAATAAGACAAGCCTTATATTGTTGGAACGCTGGGAACGTCCTTAAAAAACTCTTTTCATTTTATCAATTTTGGCTACAAAAAAATTCGTTAGCCACCAGTGTAAAGTCTGGAAAATCAAGGAATACTAAAAAACACGGTTTTTTAGTTGACTTTCCAGGTTTGTCACTTCCAAGCCAAATACCAAAGCATTCTTGAGCCGAAATTTGAAATTTAAAAATTTACTAGAAAAATCGAATATCCAATAAATTTGCATATCCGATAAATTCGCATATCCGATTATATCAGATATTTGATTTTAATAAGTAAATTCTCTAACTAGATTTGGACATAATTAGTCTAATGTTTATTAATATATTAATATATTAATTTATAAATAAATTAGTATATGATATTAGGGAGAGGGAGGGAGGGGGGAGAGAGAGAGAGAGAGAGAGAGAGAGAGAGAGAGAGAGAGAGAGATGGAGAGATTAGGGGAGAGGGAAAGAGAGAGTAGGGGAGAGAGAGAGAGAAGGAGAGGGAGAAAGAGATTAGGGGAGAGAGAGATTAGGGGAGAGGGGGAGAGAGAGATTAAGACACCATAGGACCCAAAGTGACCTAATATGGTGTCATAACAGGTTGTATGGTGTTCTAAGGGGTCATAAGGGTTCATGGGACACCATATGACCCCTAAGGACAATATACGACCCCTTATGACACCATATGGTGTTGTTAGGGGTCAGATGGTGTCCATAGGGGTCATATGGTGTCCTAGGACACCATATTACCCCTTAAGACAAAAAATTGTGTTGTTATGGGTCATATGGTGTCCTAAGGGGCCGTAGGACACAATATGACCCCTTAGGACACCAGCTGATCCAAAGTGACCCATAATGGTGTCATTAGGGATCATATAGTGTCCTAAGGGGTCATATGATGTCTTTAAGGGGTCATATGACACAATATGACCCATTAGGACACAATATGATCCATAACAACCAAATATGGTGTCTTAAGGGATCATATGGTGTCCTAAGGGGTTGTAGGACACCATAGGACCCCTTATGACACCATATGGTGTCGTTAGGGGTCATATGGTGTCCTAAGGGGTTGTAGGATATAATATGACCCCTTAGAACACCATAGGACCCAAAGTGACCCAATATGGTGTCAAAAAGGGTAGTATGGTGTCCTAAGGGGTCATAAGGGTTCATGGGACACCATATGATACCTAAGGACAACATACGAACCCTTATGACACCATATGGTGTCTTTAGGGGTCATATGGTGTCCAAGGACACCATATGATCCCTTATGACACCAAATTGTGTTGTTATGGGTCATATGGTGTCCTAAGGGGTCGTAGGACACAATATGACCCCTTAGGACACCATATGACCCAAAGCAACCCAATATGGTGTCATTAGGGGTCATATGGTGTCCTAAGGGGTCATATGATGTCTTAAAGGGGTCATATAACACAATATGACCCATTAGGACACAATATGACCCATAACAACTAAATATGGTGTCTTAAGGGGTCATATGGTGTCTTAAGGGGTCATAGGACACCATAGGACCCCTTATGACACCATATGGTGTTGTTAGGGGACATATGGTGTCATAAGGGGTTGTAGGACACCATAGGACCCCTTATAGCACCATATTGTGTCGTTGGGGGTCATATGGTGTCCTAAGGGGTTGTAGGACATAATATGAACCCTAATGACACCATAGGACCCAAAGCGACCCAATATGGTGTCATAATGGGTCGTATGATGTCCTAAGGGGCCATGGGACACCATATGACCCCTAAGGACAACATACAACCCCTTATGACACTATATGGTGTTGTTAGGGGTCATATGGTGTCCATAGGGGTCATATGGTGTCCTAAGACACCATATGACCCCTTAAGACACCAAATTGTATTGTTATGGGTCATATGGTGTCCTAAGGGGTCGTAGGACACAATATGACCCCTTAAGACACCATATGACCTAAAGAGACCCAATACGGTGTCATTAGGAGTCATATGGTGTCCTAAGGGGTCATATGATGTCTTAAAGGGTTCATATGACACAATATGACCCATTAGGAAACAATATGACCCATAACGATCAAATATGGTGTCTTAAGGGGTCATATGGTGTCCTAAGGGGTTGTAGGACACCATATGAACCCTTACATCACCAAAGTGTGTCGTTATGGGTCATATGGTGGCCTAAGGGGTCATTGGACACAGTATGACCCCTTAGGACACCATATGACCCCTAATCTCTCTCTATCACTCTCGTCCTCTCTCTCTCTCCCTCTCCTCCTATCTCTCTTTCTCCCTTAATCTCTCTCTCTCTCTCTCCTCCTCTCTCTCTCTCTTTCTCCCCTAATCTCTCTCTCTCTAAAATATGACTAATAAAATCAGATATTGGATTTAATCAAATATCCAATTTCTGCCATTGCCATTAATGTGGCAACAATAAAAAGAGACGGCAACGGGAAAAACTTTTGGGACCATAAATTTATACGTTAAAATCGAATATCCGATTTTTGTAAATAAAAAAGAGCCTTGTGGGCCATTTTGTTGATTCCAACGGCTCACAGTCTACATATTCTATTTTCTGTCGACGATCATAGGTTTTTAGACAGGTTTAGACAAATTTGTGCTTTTGGGAGATTCTTAAAGTCAAATATTACATTTTCAATCATATAGGAGCATCTGTGTGGAGGAAAATAAGGAGTAGTAGTCGTCGGAAGTCTAAACGCAAAAGAAAACTTTTGAATGACCAAATTGAAGTGTATAGAGAAAGAGATAGAGAATGTCATAGGAGGAGAAGACAAGGTGTGTTAAATATTGCTAATGTTACTTCAAGAGAAGAGGAAATTGAATTTGAAAATGAGCCACAAGTTATTGAAAATGAAAATGTAGATTTTGAAAGAAAATTTTTAAAATGTTGAAATTTTTGAAAGTGATAATGAAAATGCTCAGCATGTGGAAAATTTCGACATAGGAGGTGAAATGTGGAAAACTTTGACATTGAAGGTGGAATTGCTCAACCAAGTGAACCATATGTAACACCTAATTACTTTAGAAATGAAGACCCTCTCATGGATGAAAGACAAATTCCAAATCCAAGACCTTCAAGAACCCCAAAATGGTTATTTGAAATTGATGAGAACATTATTGCGAATCTTGAAGGCAAGAGGTCAACAAGAACCGTTCGGTTGTGGGCTACACAACTTTTCAACCAAAATTTTAGCAATAAGACATTGATCGAGCAATGCCAACTCTTTGTTCAATTGCTAAAGATGATAAAGATGAGACCATTGCTAAACAAATTGAAGATTCATATGAACAAGAAAATGGAGAGAAATTCTATTATTGCAAAAAATCTATTTGACGCTCTCAATTCGATTTGAAAGAATACCAAAGAAAGAGATAAGATAGCCACTCGAAGAGTGATTACAACCTCCTTAGTAAGCCATCAATTAAGGAAGGCTCGTCAAATGAGACAAACTTGTGTTGATTTTAACATAAACAGTAAAACTTTGGATAGAGCACTTGCACGAAGACAAAGACTTGATCCATTTCAACAAGATACATGGGCTTTTGGTGGGAGGCTTCCACGTGTTGATAGAAAGTTGACTGGAAATGTGAAGGAGGAGATTCAACAATTTTGGCACTCTAATTATAGAGTGTCACCCAATGTAAAGGACATTTTGAAATTAAGTATCAACAACCTAGATCGCACACCGCATCCCAAACATTTATTGGAATCAAGCCAAACAATGTTGTATAGAAAGTTTTGTGAAGTACATCCAACATTGCAAATATCACAAAGGGCCTTTGAATCTTTGAAACCATTTTATTATGTTCCTCTTAAGATTCACAATACTTGTTGTTGCAAGTACCATGTGGAGTTTTCAATGTACCATGAACTTTTATGTCATATTCGCTCTACAATGCATACTAATGAGATGTTGGAGGAGTGTGATGCAATACCATTTCCGAGATCATCAAGAGACTTGCAAGATCTATTTTTATGCCCTAGAGATGATGGCAACTATTTCTATAGAAATGATTCTTTGAATGAGAAGTGCTCAGAATGTGGTGGTTGTCAAAGTTTGTTTCATGTTTTCATGAGGGCAAAGAACATGAGTTTGGAAAGAATTATGTTGAGAAAAAAAGATATGAGATAGTGAAATATACTTTGAAGAGTGGAGGTGAAGGTTCTAGGTGCAAATTAGTCTCAAGAGAAGTGAGTATTGCTGATTTTATTTTGGATTTTAAGGAAAATGTTTTCTACAAGTATGCAAGGCACACCCATAGGTCTCAATGGTTGGATCAACAGTTTAGGATGTGTAAGAACTCTTTCGTGATTGGCACTATTGTATCGGTGGTTGATTTTGCAGATAACTATACATTGCAACCATAGAATGAGGTACAGTCTTAGTACTACAATTCAGTCTAGATTGCTATTTTTGTTCACATTACATTTAGACATGCTCCTGATAGTACATAAGAGGATAGGAAGATAATTAGCGAGTATCATTTTTGTATGAGTGATGATAGATCACACTCCTTTGAGTATGTGCAACATTCTTTTGAGATTCTTTTTGAGTTCTTGCATGAGAAAGATATTGCAATTGATCGACATATAATATGGTCAGATAACTGTATGGGTAAATTCAAGAATGCCCATATGTTTTATTGGTTGAGTAGAATTCATGTAGAGAGGTGTATACCTCATATTTGGTATTTTTTTGAGGCATGGCATGGGAAGGGAGAGCATGATGGAGCAGGTGCATGTTTGAAGAGAGCTCTAGTTAAGGAGCAATTGAGGATTTTAGGTGCAAATTTCTCTGATGCACATTCTATTGTTGATTGGTGTAGTTCAACATTGTCACATGGAGGTATTCTTGATTCAGCAGTGACATGATTCTTTTGGTTGGTTGAGGAGGGAACAGTGGGAGATAGATTGGATTGTCAAACAATTAAAGATTCTTCAAAGATGCATTCATTTGTCAGCTTAGATGCAAGTACATGGACCATTTGGACACGAGTGTTCGCTTGTTTTTGTCAGAGTTGTGTTTAGTGTGATTGGGATCAGTGTGAGTCAAGTGAGTGGGCTGATATGTGGGTTCCCCACTATCTAACTCCTTTATCTCAAACAATATCCTTGTCAAATGATGACATGGAAAGTTCAATTAAGTATGACCATCTATCAGATCTTGTACAGCTAGGCCATGTTTTTGTAGTTGTTGCACCGCAAGGGAATGAAGAGAGATCATAATATTGGTTGGCACGATGTGTATAGGGAAAAAAAAGCTAACACAACCAGTGACAGATGATGATGCGTTCACATATCCTATAGGTTCAGTTGTTGTTGTGGGAACTTGGTTGTGAATATAAATGATTAGAAAGAATGGCATACCTACATTTGAAGACTATGAGAGACACAAAACCATTATAATGTATTCACACCTTATTATAGCTACAAATGTCAAGTTGTTGAAGCATCAAGAAAAAATGAAGACCAAAGAGGTATGGACAGTGACTGTTGCTGATCATGAAGCAATACTGGATACTCTTAAGAAAAGAGATGACCCTTCAGGCACACTTGAGTAGTAGGTCTTTAATGGTGCCTTTTTTTTTATCATGCATTTCATTTCAAACAATTATCATTAAACATTAATGTTCAAGTTTGTTACGTGTATATTAAGGATGTGTTGAAAATGTAGGTCTATTGATGAACGTTTTTTTTTGGCAACACGGTTTTTGTATGCACATAGCGGGTACACTCGATATAATCGGAAGGGACGTATTTTTTCAACACGACTTATTATCATGCATTTAATGAGCTTTACAATTTTTGTTATTAGAGAACACTACTTTTCAATTTTTGATGATATAATTATTGCAAAACCTTTATGCTCATCCAGGTCTTTTTTGATGATATACAACAGTATCACATTGTGATTTTTGTGTCAACGTAGCGGGTTCTGTTGATATAATTCGAAGGGACGTATTTTTGTGGTATATAATCCCACCTTTTCATTTATTATCATGCATTTCAGTTGAAGTGATTATCATAAAGCCTTTATGTTCATCCATGTATTTTATGTGTAGGCTAGAAATTCTTAAAAATACAGGTTCATGCTAGATCATTTGCCATTGACAAGACCCTCTCTTGGTGATGGTACATATTTCTTTGTGCATAAATGAGATAAAATTTTGTGCATAAATATTAAGTCAAGTGAATGTATTGCTATTTAGAAATGACCATATCTACCATCATCTTCAACCATGTAGAGAAATGCAGTGAGAAGGGCTTTAATCAACATGCATCTTTCTTCAAAGTTATGCTTGTATACTTTGCAAAGAAACTGGTAAGTTTCATAATTATACAATCTTGTACGTCTTAAAAATGTTTCAAATGATGTATTTATAATTTTCCAAAGTAATTTGTATTAAGTGTTATAATTTGTTTCTTGTAGCACATTCATTCCGCATAAAAAGGTTACTTATTTTGGTCTTCATGTATATGCAGGCATTGTTGTACGTAAGCTTTTCTCTTAGGACATGAGGACGTTGTATTTGTATATGGATGTGAATTGATGTAAAATTGTTATGATGATATACAATGTCCATGAGCAAATTGGTTTAGTTATATTGATGATATACAATGTATTTGTACATGAGTACATTGGTGTAGTTGTTTTGATAATGAAAAAAATTATGTTTGCATATCCTTTCATGGATGTCACATGCAAGTGTAATGGTAATTATGTGTATACAATATATGGAAATATTGATGATCATTATGTGTCTATAGTGTAATTCTTGTTTATCTATAATTTTAGCACTTAGGGTGCTCAAGGGATGACACCGGTAGGGTATGACCCTGAGAGTTTGACCGAGTGGGGGGGAAAAATAGGAGCATGCATAGGGTAATAATGTCTAACTGGACATGTCGGAGCTGACGATTTGTCATCGCAAAGAGAAGAACAAGAAATTGGCCACGCGACAACATTCGATTGAATGAGGGTGACGATTTTTTGCCAACTGAAAATATACTGCCCTAATAAAACCATAGGGTAACTTGAAAAAATGAGATAGGTATTTGTAGGGACCCCTCTCATGGCCCCATAGGTTCAAACAGATCATTTGGAGGTGCCACAAATTCCAAGTTAGAGACCGTCAAAGTTTGACAATTTTAGCACTTAGGGCGCTCAAGGGACGACGCCGGTAGGGTATGACCCTGAGCGTTAGACTGAGTGGGGGGGGAAATAAGAGCATGCATAGGGTAATAATGTCTAACTGGACATGTCAGATTTGACGGTTCATCATTGCGATGAGCAAAATGAGAAATTGGCCATGCGACAACATTTGATTGAATGAGACTGATGATATTTTTGCCAACCGAAAAATTGCTTCCCTAATAAAACTGTAGGGAAAATTTAAAAACTGAGATAGGATTTTGTAGGGACCCTTCTCATGGCCCCATAGGTTCAAACAAATAGTTCACAAGTGCCACAGATTCTGAGTTAGGGCTTATCAAAGTTTGATAATTTTTAGCACTTAGGGTGCTCAAGGGATGACGCGGGTAGGGTATGACCCTGAGTGTTCGATCAAGTGGGGGGGGAAAATAGGAGCATGAAAAGGGTAATAAATCCCAATTGGAAATGTCAGAGTTGTCAGTTCATCATCGTGACAAGTTGAACGAGAAATTGGCCATGCAACAACATTCGATTGAGTGAGACTGATGATTTTTTTGCCAACCGAAAAATTGCTTCCCTAATAAAACCATATGGAAACTTGAAAAACCGAGATAGGATTTTGTAGGGACCTCTCTTGTAGCCCTGTAGGTTCAAACTAATTTTTTGCAGGTGCCACAAATTCTGAGTTGGGGCCCATCAAAGTTTGAAAATTTTTAGCACTTAGGGTGCTCAAGGGACGACGCTGGTAGCGCATGACCTTGAGCGTTCGATCGAGTGGGGGGAAAAATAGGAGCATGCATAGGGTAATAATGTCTAACTGGACATGTCAGAGCTGACGGTTCATCATCACGACGAGCAAAATGAGAAATTGGCCATGCAACAATGTTCGATTGAATGAGACTGACAATTGTTTTCGCCAACCGAAAAATTGCTTCCCTAATAAAACCGTAGGGAAAATTGAAAAACTAAGATAGGCTTTTATAGGGACCCCTCTCATAGCCCTATAGGTTCAAATGAATAGTTTGCAGGTGCCACAAATTTCAAGTTAGGGCTTGTCAAAGTTTGATAATTTTTAGCACTTAGGGTGCTCAAGGGATGACGCAAGTAGGCTATGACCCCAAGCGTTTGACCAAGTGGGGGAGAAAAATAGGACCATGCATAGGGTAATAATGCCTAACTGGACATGTTGGAGCTGATGGTTTGTCATCGCAACAAGTTGAACGAGAAATTGGCCATGCGACAACATTTGATTGAGTGAAACTGACGATTTTTTTGCCAACCAAAAAATTGTTGCCTTAATAAAACCGTAGGGCAACTTGAAAAACCGAGATAGGATTTTGTAGGGACCTCTCTTGTGGCCTCTTAGGTTCAAATGAATTATTTGTAGGTGCAATAGATTCCAAGTTAGGGCCTGTCAAAGTTTGAAATTTTTAGCACTTAGGGCGCTCAAGGGACGACGTAGGTAGGGTATGACCCTGAGCGTTTGATCAAGTGGGGGGGAAAAATAGGAGCATGTAAAGGGTAATAAATCCTAACTGGACATGCCAGAGCTATCAGTTCATCATCGTGATGAGCTGAACAAAAAATTGGCCATGCGACAACATTCGATTGAGTGAGACTCATGATTTTTTTGCCAACTGAAAAAATTGCTTCCCTAATAAAGCCATAGGGAAACTTGAAAAATCGAGATAGGATTTTGTAGGGACCCCTCTTGTGGCCCTATAGGTTCAAACAAATCATTTGCAGGTGCCACGGATTTTGAGTTAGGGCCCATCAAAGTTTGAAAATTTTTAGTGCTTAGGGCGCTCAAGGGACGACGCTGGTAGGGCATGACCCTGAGCGTTCGACGGAGTCGGGGGGAAAAATAGGAGCATGCATAGGGTAATAATGTCTAACTGGATAGGTTAGAGCTGATGGTTCATCATCACAATAAGAAGAACAAGTAATTGGCCATGCGACAACATTCGATTGAATGAGACTGACGATTGTTTTCGCCAATTGAAAAATTGCTGCCTTAATAAAACCGTAGGAAAAATTGAAAAACCAAGATAGGATTTTATAGAGACCCCTCTCATGGCCCCATAGGTTCAAATGAATAGTTTGCAGGTGCCACAAATTCTGAGTTAGGGCCCATCAAAGTTTGACAATTTTTAGCACTTAGGGCGCTCAAGGGATGATGCAGGTAGGGTATGACCCCTAGCGTTCGACCGAGTGGGGGGGAAAAATAGGACCATGCATAGGGTAATGATGCCTAACTAGACATATTGGAGCTAACAGTTTGTCATTGCAACGAGTTGAATGGGAAAATGGCCATGCGACAACATTTGATTGAGACTAACGATTTTTTTGCCAACCGAAAAATTGCTGCCCTAATAAAACCGTAGGGAAACTTGAAAAACCAAGATACACTTTTGTAGGGACCCTTATTGTGGCCTTGTAGGTTCAAACAAATTTTTTGCAAGTGCCACAGATTCTAAGTCAGGGCCCATCAAATTTTGACAATTTTTAGCACTTAGGGCGCTCAAGGGACGACGCGGGTAGAGTATGACACTAAGCATTTGACTGAGTGGGGGGAAAATAGGAGCATGCATAGGGTAATAATGTCTAAATGGACATGTCAGAGCTGACGGTTCATCATCATGACGAGTTGAACGAGAAATTGGCCACACGACAACATTCGATTGAATGAGACTGACGATTTTTTTGCCAACCAAAAAATTGCTGCCCTAATAAAAATGTAGGGCAACTTGAAAAACTGAGATAGGATTTTCTAGGGACCCCTCTTGTGGCCCTGTAGGTTCAAATGAATCATTTGCAGGTGCCACGGATTTTGAGTTAGGGCCCATCAAAATTTGACAATTTTTAGCACTTAGGGTGCTCAAGGGACGAGGCCGGTAGGGTATGACCTCAAGCATTCGACCGAGTGGGGGGGAAAAGAGGACCATACATAGGGTAATAATTCCTATGGACATGTAAAAGTTGACGGTTCATCATCGGGACAAGCTGAACGAGAAATTGGCCACGCGACAACATTCGATTGAGTGAGACTGACGATTTTTTTGCCAACCGAAAAATTGTTGCCCTATTAAAACCATAGGGCAACTTGAAAAACCGAGATAGGATTTTGTAGGGACCCCTCTTGTGGCCTCGTAGGTTCAAATGAATCATTTGTAGATGCCACAGATTCTGAGTTAGGGCCCATCAAAGTTTGATAATTTTTAGCACTTAGGGCGCTCAAGGGACGACATGGGTAGGGTATGACCCTGAGCGTTTGACTGAGTGGGGGGAAAAATAGGAAAATGCATAGGGTAATAATTCCTAACTGGACATGTCAGAGCTGACAGTTCATCATCGCAACAAGCTGAACGAGAAATTGGCCACATGACAACATTCGATTGAATTAGATTGATGATTTTTTTGCCAACCAAAAAATTGGTGTCCTAATAAAACTGTAGGGCAACTTGAAAAACTGAGAGAGGCTTTTCTAGGGACCCCTCTTGTGGCCCCTTAGGTTCAAATGGATCATTTGTAAGTGTCATGGATTTTGAGTTAGGGCCCATAAAAGTTTGACAATTTTTAGCACTTAGGGCCCTCAAAGGACGAGACCGGTAGGGTATGACCTCGAGCATTCGATCGAGTGGGGGGGAAAAGAGGACCATGCATAGGGTAATAATTCCTATGGACATTTTAGAGCTAATGGTTCATCATTAGGATGAGCTGAACGAGAAATTGGCCACACGACAACATTCGATTATGTGAGACTGACAATTTTTTCACCAACCAAAAAATTGCTACCCTAATAAAACCTTGAGTGTTCGACCGAGGTGGGGGGGAAAATAGGACCATGCATAGGGTAGTAATGAATTGTATCAAGTATTGTTTATTAAACAAATTGTATTGTATTGTATTGTTCATTAAATGAATTATATTGTTCATTATACAAACAACACACGATGAAATGAAATGAATTGTATTGTTCATTAAAAAACCATTATTAACCATTGTTAATTATTGGAATCAAGATTAAAGATTTCCATGATAACACCATGTACAGATGAGCAACAATTTATATGGTCGAATATCAACTTCTGTATATATAAAAATGTCAAATGATTACAAATGTATGTCCATACACAAATATGGCATAAATGCGAATTAAAATAAAATGTATGTCTAAATACGTGAATGTATGTCCATAAACAAAATATACATGCAAACTAAACATGTAAGCATCCCATAACTATCTATAACATCCTAATCTATTGATGGATCATCAAAATTGATCCTCTTCACCACACTACTCAGCTCTGAAGGATCCTGCACAAGAAAAACAAACCACGATTAATATTAGTTATATTATATAATTCACATTCGAAAAGTTAAAATAAAAATGAACTATAATTGAAATACTCATGTTTACCTCATCTCCATGTTTTCTCTTTGGCTTTGGAGGACTCTTGATGTATGTCTTCAGTTGAGGAAGTATGCTTTCAATATTTTCATACACAACCTACACATGTTCTGAAACATGACATTGATACAAGTTAGCATATAATTGTTACTGATAATAACAAATTATATCTACTAATCACAAAATAAAATAAACACACATCTACTCGAGGCATCTCTTCTTCTTCTCCTTCTTCATCTTTAGGTATGCTGGGTGTAGTCATCAAGGATGTGAAGCCAAGAATTCTTTGTATATATACACAACAAGTATATGAAACTATCAATCTATGTCTATACGTGTATAATCATTATAAGTTATTGAAACTATTCATTCAATCATATTTGCATTCAATTACCTTTCCCTTGTCTCCCACTACCCCGCACTCGTGCTGCTTCTGCCCTCCAAGAGTAAAATAAGATATACATGCAAGTTACTACATAATCTAATTAATACCGATATAAATGATGAGCATGTATGTGCAATAAAATACAAATGACTAGGTGTAATAATATATGTACCGTCAAGCTATTAAGGCCAAATGAAATGGCCAACAAGGTGCCCTCTTGAATCTGTCTCAACTCCTCCTCAGTCATCGACTGTTAAATAGACCATGTAAATTAAAATTAGTTCATAATATTATCCAGATTATAAATATTCATTTAAAATATAACATGAACTATGAAAATACAAATCTTACCACTACATCATCAATGTATGATGATGGTGCCTCCTCGACTCTAGCATGGGAGGACTCCCCAAGGTATCCTCCAGTCTGTGTCATAACATATGGTGCATCATGCATCTCATGCACCTCATAATTTGCATTGTCTGTAGGAGGATCAACGGGTTGTCCAACTAGACGCAAGCATACATGCCCACACATGACACAACTATGGGGCACACATATGTGTGGAGCTGACGATGACATGTCAGCACCACCAAATGCACTGCTACCATCAAAAGTAGGCTAAGCTACTGACCCAGCCTGAGAAACCAAAAGGCTACTCAAAGAGTGAATAGCCGATATGGTCCATGAAGCCTCCTCACAAATGATATCAGGATGCTACAATATAGGTGGGGGATCAATAAAAGAAGGGGGGACATATGGGCCCTGGAATACTCTCTGCCCCAGGTCTATTTTGGGGCATACCTAAACCTACACACTGGAAAGGTTGGATGTCAAAGTCGTTAACATGTTTGCGTAAAACAAACTCAGCATACAATTTTTTTATGAAATAGAAGGGGACATCAAGATTGTTGTTGGGTGGTTTGTCAAAAACCATCCACTAATGATCCCAAAATTTTTTCACAATACCATCATTTGTGCACCATTTAATAGAAAGTTTTGTTATTTTTGGGTCCACGGGTTGACCAGTGCGGGGATTGACAAACAATGAGGCGATAGTGGATATCTTGAGATCCTTGATATCCTTATATGATAAGCCATCTGCATATTTTTCCCTCATAGAATCTCACCACAAAATGGTGGCATTGTGCTCTTGAGTCATGGTTTCCATACTCTTTATGATCGACGTGAGAGGATGAAACATTGGGTTTAGACGAGGGATCCTACGATATACATCTGCAATCCCCTTCAATTCATTCAAATTTTGTGCAATCAAATCTTGAATTGAGGGGGTTTTGGCAAAGGAGGTTTTGGTTGTTGTAGTTGTGGTTCATCAATATTTTCATTGTTATCCCCCATTTTTAACCTAATTCAATGTAAACAATTGAATTTAGTTAACAAATTTAAATAATTTTGTATTTGATTTAAAAAAACCTAGTTTTCATGAAAAAAACCATATTTTCAATGAAAAATCAAATAAACATTAACAAAAAATACAAAAAATGAATGAAAATGATTGAAAACAATTAAATTCTTACCTTTCAATCTATTTTTTAGCAATTTTTGGCCAAAACACCGGATATCGGGTATAATCGGATATCGGATTTTTATAAAATTGTGCAACCCGTGAGTTAAAAATGACTCATGAGCTATCATTGTCCAAATATATTTGTCTCAGAAAATTGGATATTCGATAATATCAGATATACGATTTTTATATTTAAATTATTTTAAAATAATAGATATAATATAATAATATATTATTATATTATAATATAGTAGTATATAATATATATAATATAATATAATATAATATAGTATATATATAATATATTATATAATTATATAGTATATTATTATATTATATAATAAATATATGTTGTATTATTACATTATATATATATATTATATATTATATACTATGTAATATATAATATTACATTATATATTATATAATATATTTTTTAGTTTAAAAGTATAAATAAAAATCGGATATTCGATTTGCCTAGATAATTACCATGCCATGGTGTACTGACACCCAGGCCAAACAAAAAGTCAACACGAATTTTCGTGTTTTTAGGCAAGTGGAGAAAGCTATTTTTTTCACATCGCCACTTTTTGGCCCCCCATGATCCTGCACATACCCGTAACCCAAATAGTTCTAGGGCTTACTGCTTCCATCCAAGTTTCATCTCTTTTAATGACAAAACATATTTGCTTGTCATATTTCTCTACTATGCTCAGAGGAATCCTTTCCCTAGCTCTCATCTTAGATTGGAAAGTTTTAAAGTAAGTTGTTATGTTGTTATCTTTATTAGTTCCCATACCAGTAAAAGATTCCTGTAGTTCTTTTCCTACTGGTGTATCATAACCAAAGTCTTTGGGCCCTGTACCAGGGATCTCTTTGGTGAATATAACATCAAACATACAAGAAGGTTTCCAAAGCGGAAAGTACCCTTTTTGTCTCCCTTAATCTTTTTCAGGTTATCAATAAGCTCATCTTTTAACCATTCACACACATCTATCTTAGCATTGTTGTTTATCATTTCATGTGCACTATAAATACAAAGATTGGAAACAAAATTGAGTCTATTAGCATGTGTGGCTTTGTATCCAAGGACCATACTTACATATCTCATATTAATGTCCTTAATGTGATTCACTCTAAGTGATCTATTGTTAGATGTTGGTCTAGTTAGGCTTGTCACCATTTTGTTGGGAATCTTCTTTGTCTTATCAAGTCTACTACGGGTTGAGGGTAAACCTGTAACTGCCCTAATTTCTTATCAAGTTATCTTACAAACAAAATCCAACCATAAGAATTCTCCATGTGCTCTACTCAATACAATTCTTACCACTTCCTCTAGAAATTGAGGATTATTCAGTATCTCCACAAAACCTAAATTTTCCATAATTTTATGTTCGGGTTTAACAATTCCATGTTCATCACAAATGACCTTTTTAAACATTTTCATTAACTCTACATATCCTAGGTCTTCTATATTGCAATGTATGTAAGTCCTAGGGTCTTCTCCAAATGCTACACTCTTAGGTATTTTTGAAAAATCTCCTATAGAGTCCTCTTGCTTCGCAATCTCGGGAATTATTTTGAATACGGGCCTAGGGCGTTTCACATTCTCCACAATAGTAGGGTTTAGAATAAATTCAGGAACAAAAGGTGAAGCAACCATTATGAAAAATACCTCTTATCTAGATGTTTGCTGAATGCTTGAAAAACACTTCTCTAGTTTGCCTTGAATGCCTTTGCTCGATTTGGTGCTCAGAGAAAGTCTGAATGCTCGGCGAGTTTGAAATGAGGGTTTCCGAGTGCTTTATAGCCAAAAGTTCTTGAAAACATCATTAAATGCTCACTGGTTAAGTGAAAACTTAACACACCTACCGGTAAAGAAGAAATGTATCTTCTAACTATCAACCGAGGGTAGAATGCATGTTTTTCAATTTTCTCCCATACCCCTAAGGGATTATTCTTTAGTTAGATGAAGAATCTCATGCCGGTGGAGGATTACTCTGTTCTACTGGTGAAGATATAGTTTCATCAGTTCTCTGATCTCTTTTCTTAATCCATTGTTTAGAAAAATCTTTCTTTACTTCTTCTACCTTCTCTTTTCCCTTCAACCGAGATCTCATATTGTTTGCCGGTGCATTCTTGCTTCTATAAAATTTAGCAATATGTCAAATCTTTTTACAAGCATAACAAGTTACATTATTCCCCTGAATAGCCTTTCCATATCCTTGACTAGTTTGTGATCTACATTGATTAGATAAATGTCCATATCTTCCACAAACATAGCATTTCACATTCATTCTGCAGTTTTCTAAATTATGACCAACTTTCTTGCATTTGGAACATTGACTAGTGGGTGAGTTCATATTCTGATTATTTCTAAATCTACACTGATTTTCTCTATGACCAAATTTTTTATAATTGAAACATTTCCCAATAAATTTGTAGGCATTAGGTTGTCTTACCGGTTTGTTCTGATCTTGATTGTTTGCAGTACCCAAACTTTCTCTAACTTCAAATCCAATTGCATTTGTATCTCCATTAGGCTTCTGACTCTTTAGCATGCCATCAAGCTCCTCTGAACTTTTCTTGAATTTGTCTTTGTTCTTATTTGCAGTAGCAAACTCATTTTCCAAATTTCCAACTTGTCTCGTAAGCTCAGTTTTATCATGTTGCATGTGAATCAGATCTGTTTTTAACATATCATTTTCATGACTAAGTCTCATATTTTCATTTCTAGCATCATTAAGTCTCCTAGCCAAGTATTCTTAATTCTTCTTCCTATCTTCAATATCTTTACATAACCTCATAGTAATATCTTGCATTTCATTCTTCATATTACTCTTTTCATGTCTCAACTTGTTTGCAAGTTCTCTAAGAGTTTCTTTTTCATCATCATCATTCTACATCTTCTCATGAAGTTCTTTTATTTTATTTTGTGCTATAACAAAATTCTCTTGAATTCCTTTTATGAATTCATGTGCAATCCTCAGATCATCTTCAAGTTTGATATTTTTCAATTTCTCTGCATCAAAATCTTCAAGAGCTCCTTCCAATTGTTTTCTTAAGTTCTCCATTTGTACCGGTGTCAGAATCTTCCTCAAGCTATTAGGCTTTTGAAAATAGAGGACCAAGCTCTGATACTAATTGTTAGATTCAATGACAGTCCCAAAGACATAGAGAGGGGGGGGTGAATCAATGTCTAACCGGTTAGCAGAATATTTAAACTTATTAATAAATTTACATCCCAAAATAGTGTACCGGTAAATAAGAATTAATGCAGCAAATAAGAATAATAGAGACAACATAGAGAAATCACCATAACATAAGAAATTTAACAATGAAAACCCGGTATGGGAAAAACCTTTGTGGGATTTGTGACCCACAATATTTACTCATTGGCGAATTAATAAATACTACTTACAATGAGGGGCCTGCACATGCAGGGAGACAAACTGCCTAGAGCTCACTGCTCAATCACAAAATAGGAGTAACATTGACTACAAAATGGATTATCAAAATCCAATAGAATGGACTACTCAAAATAGCATCTCATATGCCAAGTTCAGTACCGGTTTAAGCTCAGACAATAACCAAAACCTTCGCTGTCAACTATATCACCTTATACAAAATTATACATCATATCTCCCTCTTCTCATATGCCACATTCCATACCATATCCTATCTAAAATGACCTATAAGATCTCATACATATATGATTCTTTTAAAATGTACCATGTCGGCTTACAAAAGATATTTAAATTAAATACAATAAACAAAAGTTTATTTCATGTTGGCCTGAGTGTCAGTATGCATTGTTGCCGATATCGGTGAAGTGCCTACAAGTGTATGTATAAGTCTATTGTTAGTGCTGGTGTCTATCAGTTGATTGCCAGATGATTGCCATTTGGTTGCCAAATGGTTGCCATCAATGACAACATCAACTATTCTCATAAGAGTGTAGAATTCCAACACTCGCCAAATGTGAAAAGTCAATTTTTTGTAATTTGGTGTGCGCCAAATGCTCTACATTATCCAAATTTAAATTTTGGGAACATTTTTCAACTTGGGCACATTTTTCATCTTGGGCTCTATAGGAATTATAGTGTAGATTCTAGTTTTTAGAGGATCATATAAAATTTTAGATAGTCAAATTTCAATAATTAGCATGTCAAATTTCAGTAATCAGCATGCTCCTATTAGCATTTTTTATCTCTATATCTCTCTTCCACTCTTATCTCTCTCACATCTCTCTCTTCTCTCTAGGTGTATCCCACCCTCTCTACCTTTCACTCCTTAATCACATTTCTATCCTTGAATCCTTCCCTTTCTCTTCTTCTGTATCATTCTCTTAATATTATTTCCCCCTCCCTCTCCATTCTCTTGGTTAATGCCTATCCCTTCTATCTTCTCTCTCCCCATATCTAGGTCTCACCCTCCCTCCCTCCTTATATTATCACCCACATCTCTCTCCTCCTTTAGGTTTATCACCTATCTAATTGTCCACCCTCTAGTTCTCTCCCTTGCCCCTTACCCCTATCCATTTATGAACTCTCTCTCTCTCTCTCTCTCTCTCTCTCTCTCTCTCTCTCTCCCCCTTCCCCCTTACCCCTATCCATTTATGTACTTGTGCCCAAGATGAAAAATGTTCCCAAAATGAAAAATTGGATAATGCAGAGCATTTGGCTCTCGCCGAATGCAAAAAATTGACTTTTCACATTTGGCAACTGCCAAATTTGGTCCACATCAAATGTGAAAATTCAAAATTTTGAATTTGGGGAGTGCTAAATAGGGCAAGCACCATATTTGGCGCTCGCCAAATAGTTTGCATTGGAGAATACCAACCCTTTGGGTTGGATATTCCTTGGGAATCCAAACCAATGGTTTAGACGACCTTTTCATGTCAATGGCATGTTTTTATGAAAAGATAAAAAGTGGCACCTTTTTTGTACCACATCTTGGTGCACATACCCACCTCATTCATAAGGCACATAAAGGTACTAGGTGCATTTGTGAGCCCAAAGGGCATCACCAAACACTCATATAAGCCCTCATTTGTATTAAAGGTTGTCTTCCACTCATCACCAAGTTCAGTTCTAATCTGATGATAACCCAATTTCAAATCAATCTTTGAAAAGTAGTAAGATCCTCCAAGATAGTCCATTAGGTCTTCAATCCTAGGCACAGGAAACCGATACCTAATTGTGATCTTGTTCATGGCTCTAGTATTAGTTCACATTCTCTATGTTCCATATTTTTTGGGTGCCAACATAGTAAGTACAACACATGGTCTTAGACTCTTCCTAATCAACCCCTTGTCTTAATATCTCCTCATTTCATCTGGGAGTCATCTTGTAGTCAACTTTGTTGGGAAAGGTTACACCAAGGATCAAACCAATTTGATGAGTGATTTCTTTGATTGGAGGAAAGTTATCAGGCATGTATTTGGTCACAACTCCTTCATACCAATCCAAAATGGCTTGTACTTCACTAGGAATCTCCCTCTTTGCGCCATTCTATTGTTGAGGTTTATCCTTTGGGTATAAGAATAAAGAATAACCTTGGGTCTCCTCTTGCTTAAGGACATCTGAAAACTCTTTCCCACTTATCATCATGATAATTGGACTAACAATCTTCTCTTTCCCTTGATTAGGAAAAGGTTCCATCCTAAACTACTTACCATTCTTGGAAATGACATACACATTCTTTTCCCCATCATGTTGGGCTTTGACATCGTACTACCAAGGGAAGCCTAGAAACAAGTGACAAGTATCCATATGAAGGATATCACACAAGATCCTATCCTTATAGTCTCCTAATTCAAAATCCACCCAAGTTTGTTCATCTACTACTACATGCTACCCCTTGTTAAGCCAAGATGCCCTATAAGGACTCACATGTGGTAACCTTTTCAATTTTAACTTCTCTACCATTTCCAAAGCAACAATATTCTCGGTGGATCAAGAATCTACAATTACCTTACAAACCTTACCATGAGACTTACAAGTAGTCTTGAAGAGTGATTTTCTTTGTGGCAACTCCTTGTGTTGGGGTACCTTCAATATTGTCCTCCTTAGAATGGGCCTTTCTCCATCCAATGTAGGACCTGCATTTCCCATGGGTGAATTGACACTTTTTCCATCATCCTCTTGCACAAGTTGATTCCTTCTTTCTAGTCCATGTGAACTAGAAGCTTTCTCCAAGCATCCACTCATTGTATGACCCACTTGGTTGCAATTGTAGCACTTACCAGTGAAAACACCAAGACCTCTACCTTGAATTCCTTGTCTACCCCTACCAAAGGGTCTTCTTTCTCCTCTAAAGTCTCTATTCTTATTTTTGAACTCTCCATTGGAATCTTGTTGGCTAGAGTCACCATTTTTTGAAGCAATATTTCTTCCTCCATAGCCACCTCTACCTCTGAAATTCCTACCTCCCCTTCCTCTATTGTTTTCCTCTATTCTTCTCCTTATCTCATCTTCCACTCTCAATTTCAATTGGAAACATTTGTGCATAGTGTCAGGAGCCATGATGCTAATCTAATCTTGAATAGTTTGCCTTAACCCATTCAGGTTTCTAGCCACCTTCTCTACCTCTTCTTCATGCTTCATTGATCTAAGACTTAGTTTGTGAAATTCTTCAGTATATGCATTTGCATCTAACTCCCTATGTCTAAGATTTAATAGCTTCTTATACATCTGAACCTCATAGTCTATTGGTAGGAATTGATCCTTGATTTTTCTCTTCATCCTCTCCCAAGAGGATATCTTCTTCCTCCCTATATTCATCCTTTTCTCTTGCAACACTATCCACCACAACAAGGCAGACCTCATGAGTCTAGACTTTGCTAAACTCACTCTTTTCTCCTAAGGGAATTATTTGTAATCAAGTGGTTATTGAGTGCTTCTATCCTTTCAAGCACCTGTTCTCCATTCAAGCTACCACCATAGATAGGTAAAATTTCCACATTGTCTCTGTAAACTGATTTCAAAGAATCCAAGAACATCTTTTTATTAGGTACCATATTTTGAGCCTCTTTAGCATTGGCCTCCTGCTCTTCATTCTCCTCCTCTGATTCATCATCATAGGCTTTTTCCTTTCTCTTGGTCTGTCTGGTCTCTTTGAGTTTCTCTTCAAGCAACTCCTCTACCATCTTCTTGATGGCCTCTGGGTTCATTTCCTTAGAAGAAATTGTATCAGCCTCTCCTCTAAATTTTTTGTTTGACATACACTATTCCACCCTTGGTATGGCTCTGATACCACTCTGATGTAGAGGGTTTGGTGTTAATGAGAAATCTCCTTGGATCCTTCTATGGGTTAGCACTTGGCAGCATCCAATGGTCCAACACCTTCAACCTTGAAAACATTCTTAAGATTGCCCTTGAGCCCCCCCAAGGACCAATCCACTCTGGACAACTTGGTTTCACAAGGAGACTCCTACTCCTATGTACTCAGCCCCCTAAACCAAGGCACCTCACAACCCCAAACCCTTGCCATAAAGGACCTTTTGATCAAATGGTGAAATATGTCATGTGTGGGTGTTTGAACATGTTTTTCATGGTATTTGCATTGATTTGGAGCTCTTTGGTCTATTCTTACAAGCCCCTTATGTCTCTTGTTCTTAGTGACCTAGGAAATAAGGCTACAAGCAATTAGGCCTTTGTTTGGGCCTTTTACTCTTTATCTACCAATCTCTCTGAATAACCCCTTGAAAAAATTTGATATTTAGACAGCCATCTGGATCCCCTAGAGGATTTCAAACTTTTGCATCTAGGTTTTGAATGTAAGTACTTGAACCCTACCGTGCCTATTTGGCCTTGTTAGTCAGTATAGAGGTTTTGGGCTTCAAAGCCTTCACTAGTCAGTCATATGGGAATGAATATTGGAATTTAGGAAAATGTCTACACATGTCTAAGGGTCCCCTCCATGCAAGGTTTGATCACTATTTGGTATACTGTACCAAAGATTTAATCAATCCTTCATTGCATAGACTTGCCACATGGGAAATGTCAAGTCTAGGGCATCACTCCAAAAATGCAAGGTGTGATCTCCTGCTTCAAAAACCAATAAAATCATCTAATATACATAGTTAACCAACATTCCCCGAAGTTTCAGACCATTCCCATGGAGGAATGTCGAGTGGTGACACCTTTTGCATCCAAACCTTGATTTTTTGGGTTTTCCTAGGCAACGAGGAAGAAAATTCAATAACTTTATAACCACTGAGTTTAGAGTACTCAAACCTTCATCAAATGAAAGATGATTCACTGTTACAATTTATTCAAGATATTAGCCCTTCTATATCCATACAGATCCATACCAAAGTCAAGAACACAAGAAAATGCAGTAAACATGATAGTTATAGAGTTGTTTGAAGCATAAATTTCATTCAAAGTCTCTATCTAACCATTGGGAGTCTTTCCTTAGTCTTAAATAATGCTAAGGAACTCCTCTAACCACCTCCCAATGTACAAGTTCAACCAACTAGCCATTGGGTAACCACAACTCAAATTTTGACAAAGTTGCCTATGACAACATGGCAACTTTGGACAAATTATTACATTACAAACTTACCTTCATACCAAAGGTTACAGAGTGGACACACAACACCTCTAGGACCCCTAAACAGCAAAAGCATAAATAAAATTATCATACAAGGCTTTTGACCAAGTAGACACACCTTGGAAACTTAAGGATTATTACATAGCATTGGACCTACCACATCCATCTAGGACATAATCAAGAAACCTTCAAGGTGACACATTATGTTGCATTCAAACACATGTTAGAAAAGATGCTAGCACACCTTTGAGTGCGCCTACACTAGGATAGATAGTTTAGAATGTTTTCATATATAAATGTACAAATTTCCCAATGTTTATATAACATGTGATTCATCTCAAGTTTATATGAATAAATGTTAATCAAGTTCATGTGTATGTTCATGTAATTTGTTTTTCAATGTAATCTTTAAGTTTCAATATCTATAGGTCACAATTCATTTGATTCATTTTGTTAAAAAATTTAAAGCATACTTGTACAATGTTTCATCTTATTTGTGGCATACACTGTATATGAACTTGTTTTTAATTCAACTTAATGTATACATGCAGATTCACACACACACACACACACACAAATTCATACATTTCACATCACGTAGATATGGCTTCTAGTGGTTCACAACGTTTTTCTTCTAAGTAGAGTGTGCATCCTGATTCTCAGCAGACCTCACATAGGTTTGAGACTCCTCAGAATTCAGAGATTGCTCATACTCAGACTATTTTGAGAATGCAGTCTTCTCTAGTGTAGTTACAGTGGAACTTAAATAACACTCATGTGCTAGCCAATAGGGATAAATTATAATGTATTAGAGATGAGCTTATGTGTATGATTGAGCTTGCTCAATCATACAACCCATATGATGACCCTCACATTGAGAATTTTTAGAGGACTTTATCTCACACTATCTATGGCACAGTTAAATGGAAAATAATAGATAGAGATGTTTCTGCAGTGAATGTGAAATCCATGTTCCCATTTTACATGGAAATGGTTGTGGTCAGAGGATATCGGGTCACTAGGTGTGAGACATCATAGGTGGCTGCAGAAGGATGAGCTGCCATAATATTTCTGCAAACAATTGTATGTAGAATTTCATCTAGGATATGATGTTGACTACACAAACTTTCCATGACATGTTGGGCAGGGTAGGGGCAAATTTATAGACATATTTATACAATGTGAGACACAACCCCCTAGTAAGAGGGAAATGGTGGGTTAGAACCTTTCGATTTTCTTGAAAGGTTTAGATTTGGTCATAGGTGGTGCTAGTGATATGGCACCTAAGGAGGTACGTGTTGGCATGTATTCTAGAATTGACAACATTACTAATTAGATTGATGAAATGATTTTTGATTGTGTGGGGAGATATATGTTGCATTGTCATACTACCCCTATTATTGATGAGATGGATCCATTTTATGACCCATATATTCGTTATGAGCTAGCATCACCTGCAAAGATTTCATAGTTACCAGAGGATAATCTGCACTAGATGAGATCCTATTTAGTAAGTGATCTTGTGGATGTTAGTGTAGGTTTTTTATTTTCCTTATGTTAGGGGGTATTTATTTTTCCTACACATATATTATTTAAGCTTGCTTAGGTTAATAGGAGTGGTTTATATAAGGAAACGTGGTGAAATACTTCAGCTACATGTGTAACTCTCCACCTCATATGGGTAGTTGAGTTACAAACCCTCTTTTGGCTTGTTGTGCCACCTCTCATAACCACTATTTTGTCTTTTCCTAAGTGGGTTATGGGGTAGTTGGGTTACACACCCTCTTTTGGCCTTATGTGCCAACTTTCTCAACTCTTTTTTTTGTCTTCATGTAAGGAGGTTATGCGACATGTTTTGGCATTTACCAAGAAAGTAAAACCTCCCACTTTTTATGGGAAATAGGAGTTAATGCACCCCTTGGATGTATATGCTTATATTTTTCTATATAATAAGCCCTATACTTTCACCTTCACTAGTGAAGTGATAGCTCAGTGAGAGTCTTCTCCAAATTCTCTTCTTTGTCTCTATTTCTCTCTCATATCAAAATTATCTTCATCCAGCTATTTTAATCTTCGATCATCCATTGCATGAGGAGTTGCATGTGATCTACAACCGACATCAGATCTTGGCTTGGTTCTCGCTTCTTGCAGAATCTCACATGGTATCAAAGCTTATTGTCTGGTATAGCTCATTGCTTTTTATAATTTATTTGAGGGATTTGAGACTTTTATATAGCTAATATTATCCTCAAAAACTAAGTATGCTCTTCTCCTACATTCTCATGTGATCTGGAGAATCAAAATAGTTTAAAGGAAAATAGCTTCTAGTTAAATCTGGTTTACATGTATGTGTTCTTGTAAGATCTGGGTAATTGCATCTTTGTGGTAATATTAGAAGCTTAATAAGAATTTTCAAAGTGTCCAGAGGGCTTGACAAAATCAAAAGTGACTTTTACTTCACCAAAATCAGAGTTTGGAGGACACAGTAAAAAACTCAGAGTAAATTTGTTTTACTGGAGTTGTTTTCATTTCACCTTTAGTGTTCCAACTTTTGTTCACTTTCAAGAAAAATAATTTCTGGGTTTTCTTCCTAGCATTGAAAAACTTTTGGGTTTCATATGGCATTTCCAAAAAATTAACAAAGTTTGTAGAAATCGAGCTTGAATAGGGCCTAAGATGTTTTTCTATCAGGCAAATTCAACAACCTTTCTTAAAAGTTGCACAACTTTTGCCTTGGGTGTTAGATTTTTGCAAACAAATTCTTGATGGAAAGCTAGAAATGAGCACTCTCCATTATTACAGTTCTAATTGAATTTTTTTACCTTTTTCTATCAGATATTAAAGGTTTTATCAGCTATTTCTTTTTCTCTTCAACTGGTCATATCTTTCTCCTCACAACTTTATTTTTCAAAAACTAATAGTTGTTGGAAAATTATTGAGATAAATTAAGTAGTTATAAGGATAATTTATTTCAGATAATGTCTCAAATTATTTGTATTGAAAATCTCTATTGGTTTCTTAAAATAATTGTAATCTGATAAAAAGCCTTGTAAATTCACTAATTTTAAGGTGCCAACCTTGTAATATTTGGGGGGGGGGTTGATTTCTGAGACTAGTGAAAAGGGGGGGTGTCTCTTGTGTCTTCTTTCTTGCACCTTTCCTGATTCTTTGCAATCTTCTTTTCTACTATCATGGATGCATCTATAGTTCCACTTTTAACACCATATAATTATTTTGAATGGAAATTTAAGATGATAATATATCTGAAAAGACATGGATATCATCGTGTTACTATGGGACTTGAAATTGAACCTCAAGATGTTGCAGAAAAGATTAAATGGTTTAATAAATGTGATGAAGCTTTTGGTACTCTATGTATGTCAGTCTCTCCAGATGTTTTTCTTCACATTGAATCTGCCACTGCACCAAATGCAGTGTGGACCACTCTGGAAAACCTCTTTGGTAAGTAGGATGAGGTAAGAGGTCGTCAGTTAGAGAATGAACTCATAGGGTTGAATCCAACCAATTTTGATACTATACAAAACTTCTTCACTAAACTTAAGTCTGTAAGATTGCATTTGGAATGGTGTGCAACTAAGAAAAATGATAAGCAACTGATCTTGAGTATTCTTTCTAAGCTTGGTCGTAACTATTCAGTGTTTGTTTCTACATTGTATGCTACAAAATGTGCCCTAGGTACCATATTCAAAATGCTTTCTCTAGATGAATTTGCTGCAGAACTCACTAGGGAGCGAGACAAATCAGTTCAAATGGGTACAATAAAACCCTCAAAGTCACATGCCTTAGCTATAAATCAAGGAACAAAAGAACAAAAAGGGTCTAGTAAGAAAGATAAGAAACAAAAGAACCAAGGAGAGAAGAAAAAAGATCAGAAATCTGCTACTTCAAAAGCAGATAATAAGACCTCTTCATCAAAAGGTGAACAACCTAAGAAGGAGAAGGTCAAGTGTTCTTATTGTAAGAGGCTTGGTCATGATGAACATAAGTATTTACAGAAATAAATTGATCACCTTTCAAATCTTCTTGAAAAGAATAATATCAAGGTGCCCGATTCAGTCAAATAGAGTTCATCAGAAGGATCTTCTAAGGACACATATAAGAGTAAAGGGAAAGGAAAGGGTAAGGCCCTAGTTGTTGTTTCTTCACAACCCAATTCTTGGATAATTGACTCGAGTGCTTCACACCACATGACTTCTTCAAAAGATGATTTCACCTCATTAGAGTCAAGTTTTGTGCCTTCCATACTAATGGGTGATGACACTCCTATTGAAGTGCATGGGAGAGGCTCTGTTGATTTGGGCGAAGGAACATTTAAGGATGTCCTTTATGTTCCATCTTTATGAACTAATCTCCTATCTATTTATCAGATCACTCACACTGGTTCTAGCAAGTGAGTTGAGTTCACACCAGATACAATGATAATCAGTGAAATGCATAATGGGTCTACTATTGCTGTGGGAAAAGTAGATCATCAATCCAGATTATATCAGTTTTCTCACTTTGTTCCTGACTCTCCTTCGATAGTTTTCATCACTCATGCAGATGAGATTAGTTGTTTGTGGCATCAATGATTTGGCCACTTGAACTATCATTACTTGTAACAACTCAGTCAACAGGACATGGTTTCAGGGTTGCCTTCTATTTGATTTTTCAATGGAGTTTTCCAGGGATGTATTCTTGGTAAGAATCCTGAGGAGAAGTATGATAAAGGCAAATCATGGAGAGCTCCACAGCTTTTAGAGTTGGTACATAGTGACTTGGCAAGACCATTTCCACAACCATCTTTTAGCAGGGCTAGATATGTCTTAACATTTATTGATGACTTTTGAAGAGTTACATGGGTTTACTTTCTCAAACAAAATTCTGAGGTATTTAAGAATTTTCTAGATTTCAAAGCTTTTGCAGAGATATAATCTGGGAAGTTCATCAAGATTCTGTGTACATATAATGGGGGTGAATATGTTAATAATAAGTTTGAACAATTTTGTGCTTAAGAAGGTATCAACATGCAGCACATAGTTCCATACAGTCCTCAATAGAATGGTGTTGCAAAATAGAAGAATAGGTCCTTGACGGAGATGGAAAATTGTATGGTTCACTCCAAGTCTTTGGCACCTCACTATTGGGCAGAGGCCATCAATTATGCATGTTACATCCAGAACGGAGTTCCTCAAAAAGTTGTGAAGGGGGTAACTCCTTTTCAAGATTGGACCAGTCGGAAACCTACAGTTATGCATTTCAGAGTGTTTGGTTCTCTTGAATGGGCCCACATTCCAGCAAAGAAATGCAAGGCTATGGATCCGTAGAGAAAGCCTTGCATATTTGTTGGGTATCTAGATGATGTCAAAGGGTATAAACTTCTCCATCCCTCTACACATGAGTTGTTTATTGAGAGGAGTGTTCATTTTGAGGAGAGTTCTTCTATTTCTTCTCATACCACTTCTCCATCCACTATCACATTGGAGACATTGCATGATGATGATAGTTCTTTGGAGGATATTAATCCTCCTAATCTTGATTAGGAGTCTTCTTCTTCCACTTCAGATGGTGACAGTGATGGTGAGGATTCACACTCTTCTCATAGTGATCAAGAGGTTGATGATTCTCCCCTAGACTCTCCAGCTTTAGTTCCTCTTTGGGCTCGACAAAATTTTGAGTCAGCAGGAGATTGGCTTGGTGATCCATCAGATACTAGAAGAACTAGGTCACAATTTCAGCAAGCTCCACATCTCTTCATTGCTTCAGCTTCTGATTTAGAGTCTTTTCAAGAAGCTACAGGTGTTCCCAAATGGAATGCTACAATGGAAGAAGAGTTTAATTCCTTGGAAAGGAATCACACATGGGATTTAGTTCCCCTTCCTAAGGGAAGGAAACTTGTTTGATGCAAGTGGATCTATCAAACAAAATTTTTAGCAAATGGGTCAATGGATAAGTATAAGGCTCGCTTGGTAGCAAAAGGCTTTTCCCAAGTTCCAGGGGTTGATTACTATGAGACTTTTGCTCTAGTTGCTAAGATAAATTCCATCTGGCTTATCCTTGTTATTGCTGCAACCCATCATTGGGAAGTTCATCAGATGGATGTGAAGAGTGCATTTCCACATGGTGACCTTTAGGAGGAAATCTACATGGAGCAGCCACAAGGGTTTGTTCAAGATCCTTCATTTGTGTGTTGAATTCAAAAATCTCTCTATGGCCTCAAACAAACTCCTCAAGCTTGGTATGCCAAGATGGACTCCTTCCTTCTAACAGTTGGTTTTACTCGATGCCATTCAGATTCGAAATTCAACATTCTGCAGTAGGATGATACTCTCACATTTCTAGTTCTCTATGTTGATGACTTGTTGATCACAGGGAGTCACTCATCCACCATTAAGGTAGTGAAAACTTCTCTACATGATAGATTTTTGATGTCAAACTTGGGTCTTCTACATTACTTCTTGGGAATTGAGATCGCTTAGTCTTCTTCAGGCATCTTCCTTGGACAACCCAAGTATGCACTTGATATGCTCTCCTGATTTCACATGACTGATTGTAAGCCTACACCTACTCCTTTTTTGTTTGGAGTCAAACTTGAGGCTAAGTGCTCTTCACCCTTGGTTGATAGCACTTTATATCAACAAATTGTTGGGAGCCTCATCTACTTGACTCATATGAGACCTGACATTTCATATGTAGTGGGCATGGTCTCTAGATTCATGCAAGAGCCACATGAGTTGCACTGGAAAGAAGCTAAGTGGATTCTCCACTACATTCAGGGTACTCACAATTATGGAATTCAGTATGTAACAAGCATGGATATTGACTTGGTGAGATATACGGATTCAAATTCAGTAGGTGATTCTCAGGATCGCAAGTCCACTTCAGGGTATTGCTTCTCACTTGGTTCTGGTCTAGTTTGTTGGTCAATGATTATCGAGGGGCAGTTAATGCCACCACTGAGGTTATTTGGCTTCAGAATATTCTCACTGAGTTTGGTATTCTAGTTAGGAAGCCTACTATCATATTTTGTGATAATCAAAGTGCTATACAGATCTCAAGAAATCCAGTTCATCACCAGAGGATGAAACACATTGAGATACATATGCACTATATTCGGGAGCTCATTGAGGAAGGCATCATTGATCTTAAGTATTGTTCTACAATGGAGCAAACTAAGGACATCTTCACCAAACCCTTCACCGAAAGCAATTTCCTTGATTTGCGATCTTTGCTTGGGATACGACAGGTGTCTACTTCAGGAGGTACTTCTTAGTCCTTCTTTCTTTCTCTTCTTATTTAGGGGGGGCTATTCCTCTTATGGGGGGCTTCATCTTTTGGAGGGCTTCTCCTTATGCACATGGGTACCTAACATGGTTGCATTTGTCTGGACCCATATTTTCACCCACCTAAGCTACGCTTAAGGGGGGGGGTTAGTGTAGGTTTTTTATTTTCCTTATGTTAGGGGGTATTGATTTTTCCTACACATATATTATTTAAGCTTTCTTAGGTTAATAGGAGTGGTTTATATAAGGACACGTGGTGAAATACTTCAGCTACATGTGTAACTCTGCACCTCATATGGGTAGTTGAGTTACACACCCTCTTTTGGATTGTTGTGCCACCTCTCATAACCACTATTTTGTCTTTTCCTAAGTGGGTTATGGGGTAGTTGGGTTACACACCCTCTTTTGGCCTTATGTGCCAACTTTATCAACTCCTTTTTTGTCATCATGTAAGGAGGTTATGCCACATGTTTTGGCATTTACCAAGAAGGTAAAACCTCCCACTTTTTATGGGGAATAGGAGTTAATGCACCCCTTCGATGTATATGCTTATATTTTTCTATATAATAAGCACTATACTCTCACCTTCACTAGTGAAGTGATAGCTCAGTGAGAGTCTTCTCCAAATTCTCTTCTTTGTCTCTATTTCTCTCTCATATCAAAATTATCATCATTCAGCTATTTTGATCTTTGATCATCCATTGTGTGAGGATTTGCATGTGATATACAACCAACATCAGATCTTGGCTCGATTCTCGCTTCTCGTAGAATCTCACAGTGGATGCTTATCAAGCTTTCTATACATTACATAGGATCATTCCCGAGTAGCTGCCTAAGTTCATTAGATGAGTACTTTAGAGATCCTCGACTAGTACCAGCCATGGGGGAGGAGATTTAGAGACTGGTAGTTCCAGGCAGGAGGATATTTTGATACCTCCTAGAAGTGCTAAGACTACAGTGAATCCTACACCATAGACTCCAAGAGTTTAGCAACGAGTTTTTTCATCTCTTCTTATGGATGACTTTATTCATCCAAATACTATGTCATTACACTCTTCAGATATATCTAGCATCGAGTGTGCATTCAAGGAGAGGAATAAGGTAAGAAACTGAATTTGTATTTTAATTTAGTTGTATATATAAAGTTTCTATGTATTCACTACCACTGACATATTTTTTTTATTTTAAATATATATTATAGGAGATTATGATGGTTGCGAGATATGGATATTTGCAGGCACCTAGTGATCCTATTCATCAGGATACATAGGTAAATTTATATTTAAATTTAAATTTAAATTGATGTGTCTTTTTATTTTCCTATTCATCAGGATCCACTATATAATTTTTTTTACATAGAAATTGTGTATACAATGTAGGCCCCTGGAGTAGGCGATGGATCAGATTGGGGATCGAGATAGGGTGCAACATAGCTCATTATTGTTATATAAATGCTTTCTTCTTTTATTCTGGATATATCTAACATTTCAATTATGTATACCTGATATTTCTATTATAGATGTTGTGGACATTTCTATTATACATGTTGTGACCATTATATTTCTATTATGCACTTGATTTCCATTATACATGTTGTGGATATTTAGATATTATACATGAACTGTGGACATTGCATTTGTAGCCTTATTTTAGACATTATACTGGGTCATTTCATACATGTTGCATGTTTATCTCGACATTTCATGTGTTACATGTTTATATACATTCCATGTATTGTACATGTTGTTTTTATGTGCTACAATGTGTTCTCACTCTCAATTAGGTGCTCTCACTCTCCTAATTCATCAACACCTTTCCTTAATATTTGTAATTTATTATTTAGTGCATAATTTAGTTGAAAAAGGATGTCTTGAGGGGATCATAATACATGCTAAATTAGTATTCAATTTCTTTGAACTCAAAATTACTAAATTTGTCTACTTAGTTTTATGTGTTACATTTCAGTTAGATTGATATGCAAATCATCTCTACATTTCTACATGTTTAATTATTAAAATTAACTAAGAAGAATTTCTACATTTCAGGTAGATTGATATGCAAATCATTTCTACATTTCTACATGTTTGATCTGCATATTAACTAAGAAGCATTTTGTAAAATTTTAAATGACCTCTAGAGCTACTTTATGAGGTTGTGCATTACTAGATACGTCTTAAAATTCCCAATAAATTTTTTTGTGTATATTATCTAGAATAAATAATTAAGATTTGATATTAATCTAGAGTTTAACATTATCTAAGACAACATCTTAGGACTATACCTAACTTTTCTTATGAGGATGTCTTATGGGGATGTTTGAAGAGGATCTCAATATGTCAATGAAAAATCAAAATGTATTTTTTAAATCAATTAATATAAATAATCACTAATAAATATGAATAATGCAATTATGAGTAGTGCCTTGTTCTTAATTGAGAAAAAGGGTTAAGTTTAAAACTACAAAAAATATGTACATAATTTCTTAATCAGGAAATATAAATAATTACTAATAATTTAATTCAAGTAATATAAATAATAACTAATAATTTAATGTAACAAAGAAAAGAATTTACATGTGTGTGAACTCATAAAAAATCAAATAACAATGTATATATAATTTAACATGTGTACTTAACATAAGAGGATCTAAAGTTAGGT
The DNA here is from genome assembly GCF_030272615.1 of Cryptomeria japonica. NCBI lineage: Eukaryota > Viridiplantae > Streptophyta > Pinopsida > Cupressales > Cupressaceae > Cryptomeria > Cryptomeria japonica. Next base: position 496,580,281 of record NC_081412.1, on the reverse strand, counting down.
CCTATTCTAGGATGTCTTAAGGGGATGGACAAAGAATATGTATTAAGGGGATGTATAACATACAAGAATACATATAAAATATTTTCAACCAAGCATGCATAACAATTTATATAAGTTAGCATACTTAACATAAGGGGATCTAAAATTAGGACCGATTAGGATATCTTAACATGATGTCCAAAGAGGATATCTTAAGGGGATGGCCAAAAATGATGTCTGAAGGGGATGTATAACATAAAAGAATACATAAACATATCTCAGTCAAGATCAATATTCATAAGAATACTTGACATCAACCAGTTTAATTGTTATGACAACTTTAACTAAAAAGAACTTCAATCTTGTAAACATCAACAATACTTAATCATAACTCATCATATTCATCTCTCAATGCTTCTACATAACATGCCATATCAAAAATTAACCACATCAACAAATAAGATCACAATCACAAAAGCATTCACCACTTGACACAAATGTTTATACGTTGAAAACCCAAATAGGTAAAAACCACGGTGAGATGGGACTCACAAGGATATCTATCTAAACTCTTGTGAAGTTCACTCTAGTAGGAGCCAAGCTTGTTAAATATTTACAATAAGTCATGTTAAGAGCTAATTTTGGCTAGGAATCCCCTGGTAAAGGGATTTACAAATATGCCTTGATGAAAAAGCACAATACCCTATTAGGAGTAACCTCGTTGGAGGATTTAAGAATCCAAGATAATGGACCACTTTGTTAGAGGATTTCATGAGTAACCAAGCTTGTTAGAGCTTTCCCAGTTAAGGGATTTCACTTCTCATGTAATTGTTAGAAAGCAACAGGTTTTTCTTGGTCTGTCTAAGTAGCACTAAATTTGTTTGATCAAATCCTTCTAAGCTTTGATCTTCCTTCACTCAAAGTGCAGATCCATTCACTGGTTAGGCAACTACACACTCAATAGGTTTTCTACCAATCTTGCCAACACTTTAACAAACAACTTCATCAAACTTAAATACAAAATCAATTAGGTAGGTAACACAACAAAAAACTAATTCTCATCATCAAGATTACAAACAAGCCGGTACAATCTTGACCATTAGAAATCATGATATCAAATTTTCGATATCAAATTTAAGAGGTTAATTGTCGAAACGCTAATTTTTAAAAATCAATTTGAACTTGTGCAAAACTTGAATTTATATTTAACTTTTAGGTTTAGGAATATTTTCAAATTTGTCTTCTTGCCTAATATTCAAATTTTCAATTTCCCTTCGTTTTTCAAAATTCAAAATTGAATAATTTAGTGGTTAGGTCCTAAAACCCTAATTTTAAAAATGAATTGGATTTTGTGCAAATTTAAATCAGTTCCAATCAATTTTAGTTTTCTAAACATTCTTCAAGGTGGCCCTATCCATTAGGTTTGACCTTTTTTAAATTTGGAATTCAACTTCTTGTTTTTTTCAAAACCCTATTAGGTTCCTATTATTTTCACATGCAAACCTCAATTTCACTTATCTAAACTTCTTAAAATCAACCAATTTGGGGGGGTTAGCTATAAAATCATTGTAACTCTCATCCCTGAAAATTTCTTTAAAAGTTGGGAAGACCGTGTGGACTTTCAATAGGGACCTTGGCATTTTTCCCAAAATTTCGGGAGACTATTATGACAATATTTAATTGCTTAAATCCATAAAATTGCCCAATTTTCTCGAATTTTGCTCTCTCTAAAATAAAAATACTTCCCAATTTCAATATCACAACTTAAAAGGAAAAATTTGAAATTAAGTGGTTAATTCTAATCTGCCCCAAGTTTAAAAGTTCAATTTTTAACAAATATAATTTTAAAATTAAGTGGTATTCAATTGGCCTTAATTTTAAAATCTTAATTTCTTAAATTATTTTGGAAATTGTTTCATTTCTCCTTTCAACAAAGTTCAAATTGTGTAATCATAATTTTTTTGAATTTTGCATTATTTAATTTTACAAACTTTGTTCCTAAAATTCAAAATTCAATTTTTCCCTCTAGTGCATGAGTTTTACCACTATTAGTCCTACCTCTACTATCCTTGTTAGACGAAGCATTATAATTAAGGATTCTCAAGGTTTAATTCCTGAGGAGATGGAGCCTAATTTGGGTGACTTCTTTAACGAAGATAATGCTAATTCTTCTCATCCTAATAACATCCCTAGCTACCAAATTGACGATTATAATAATGAATAAGAAGCTTTGACTAGAGTTTTGATAGATCAAATTTTAAAATTGAATAATCAATTTGACAACTTTCAACAATGGATGTCTAAAGAATACCCTAATAGTGAAGCTCTTCCATTAATTGAAGGCCTAAAGCATATGATTCAAAGTGATAAGAATATAATTGATATATTGTGTGGCATCGCTCATATTATTGATTCTAATGTCATGCCTATAAAGATTTGTGCTGAGAACTTAGGTTATTTACAGCCTTCTACACAAATCAATCATTCTATCCCTTTGATCACTTTGATGGCCAGTATTCCTACTTTCACTTCAAACATCATGGCTACATCAACTCAACATGTCATACCTACAACCATTAGTCATGGGGGCAATCCCTCTTCTTCAATAATCCCTTCATACTTACCCATGCTTTCAATAAGTATACCTCTTTTCTCTCACCCAACCAATGTGATGCAAGGGGAAAATTCATCCAATCATTCTATTCCTCCTTTTAATGTCCCATTTCCTAATGAATCATCTCCTATGCCTACTTACCATAGTGTTCCTCCACCTTATTCTCAATCAATGCCTTCTTTCAACAACATCACACCACCTTCTCAATCAAACATGTCTAACATGAATTCTTCAATAGAAGCAACCATTACTAATCTTTCTCAAACAGTGTCATCATTTCAACAACAAATAGCTTCTATGATTCAATTTAAGTTTAGTGTGGCCACATTTGATGTTGCGAGCCCACTTTGTCTTGATATTGTTAGAGTCGTCCCTCCTAAACATGTTGAAGTCCATCAATTGGAACTCTATAATGGAAAAGGTGATCCTTTATTTATTTTCTTATCTTTTTTTAATAAACTTCCAAGAGAGACTTAGGATTATCTTTCATGATATCTCTAAACATAAGGAGATCAAACCTAAAAAATGGACTATTTTTTATATTTTGAGCCTAAACTAGAAAATCACTAATATACTTGAGACTAGCCTAAGCTCAAAAAAATAGGGGTTCCCTATTTTAGTAAGATCAAAATGGGGCATGTTGTGAAAGGAATAAAAAGTTCCCAATGGAATCACCAATCTATTTATTGTTCAACTTGCATTTAGTAATTCTTGAGAAGCTATGAAGTTTAATACTTAGAATTCCTAGGAGGGTGACCACCAATTGAGAAATTTGCATCTCTCCTATAATTTAGTTCTTACAAAACAAAAAGGGTTATTCAATATCAATGAACACTCTTTTTTATATGAAATACAATAATTTTATCAACTTGCATAGTAGATAAGATATTCATAAAAAATATGTTAAGGATTAAGAGGAATCTTCTAGCTATTTAAACATTTTGTGTTCCATGAACTCTCAAGTACGAATAGTTTATTCAACACAATAATTTAACTTTTTATTGTTTTCCATTTTAAGATAATAATATGGGAAATAAAATGAAGGCAAATCAATGCAATTTCCTTGGAGATGTAAAGTTTAAAAATTCGCATGTAACCCTAGGCTAATAAGATTAGCATTGGGGTTAAATTATCAAAAGTTACTAATTTATAATGATTTTTTTTTGTCTTGTAATAACTTGAACCTGTATATGTAATTTTATTACACTTGAGATCATACATAATAATCCCTTATGAATATGATAAATCTCACTTTAAAAAAAAAAAAAAAGACTTCTCACTCTCCTTGAAAGTATACTACACATATCAACAAATCATATAATAAATATATGTGCAACTAGTATTTACCTTCTTGAAATTATACATCACTTCAAGAAAAGGACAATATAAAAATGACAAAATTGTTATAAATTATCATTTATATAAAGTAATAGAGTAATATTATTAGTACAATAATTAAGAAATAAAAAATATATGTAATTATTTCATGAAATGACTTACATCACTAATACTTCAAGTTCAATATCCCCTTTAGGGCGAGTTTCTGCTGGAAATTGGAGGAATTTATTAAGTGTTGCATTGATGTTTTGTCATTGATGGCAACATTGACTATTTTGGTTGTTTACCGGCTTCTGGTAGGTTCTGGTAGAGTGGTTGGTTTATGATATTGATCTAGTATGCTCTGGTATGCTTTGGCTTGTGTCTTTGGTTTAGATATGTCATTCATTCTATTCACATCGGTATCATGATTAGTTGGTTCAATATTTGATGACTGAGGAGCTATCATTTGTTCTGGTAAGCCTTTTGGTCACTGGTAAGGGTTTTTCCGATAGAGCTTTGTTGAAGACCTTTTGATGCACATGATAAGTGGTGTTGGCAAAACTTCTAGATGTCTTTCAGGATGTTGTTGGTTATCTTGTTTGTGTTCTTGTTTATTAGTGGTGTTGGATTTGTGTCTAGACCCAATACTATCTTATTCAGCTAGGTTATGGACCGGTTTATGTAACATGTTGATGGATGATCCCAATGTGTTACCGATTGGGTTTATTGATTGGATTATGTTGTTTCGGTCTTGGGCTGAGTTGGTTGATCATTAGATTGAGGGTTTAAGTTATGAAATTATTGTATTATCTTTTAGGTGTCCAACCTAATTATTTAGGTCTCGAGTTGGTATAAATATGATGTAAGATCTCTTTGTAGATCACGGGGATTAATGTGGTCATAGGTTATGGGATTAATCTGTGTGCAAATAAAGTTTTAATCATATGCAGAGGATTTGCACAATCATAGGTGATCGATTTGGGTTTGTGGAAGAGGTTTTAGACCTCTGGTGCTGAGATTAACCAGAACTATACTCAGGCATAGGAGATGTTATTCTTGCAGTTCATTCTTCTTCTAGATTATAGTTTGGATTTATTTTGTGGTCAGTGAGGCTCATTTTGTGATGACCAGTGTGCTCTAGGCTATTGGCCTTCCTGCATGTCCAGGCCCCTCTTATTGTAATCACATACTTTCTGCAAAAGTGTTATCTGATTGTGGGTAGGCTTCCCACCGTACTTTTTCCCTTTATCGGGTTTTCCACGTACAAATCTTGGTGTTATCTTTTGTGTATGGTTGGAAAATATTATGTGGTTCATATTTGTTCTTAATTGTTATATCTTTTATTCCGATATTTGGTTTATGTATCCTAATAATAAGGTTTTAATGCTTAAAGTTCTATAATCTGTTGACAACTGATTCACCCCCTCCCCTCATAGTTGTCCTCCAATTATTGGATTTGTCTAACAATAGGTATCAAAGCATAGTCCTCTCTGCAGAAGCTTAACCACTTGAGAAAGATCCTATGGAATCCAATAGAGCAAGTTCATCTGCTATTGTTTTCCAGAGAGAAATTTCTAGGCTTGATGGAATAAATTATAGAGTATGGAAGATTTAGATGGAGGCTCATCTGAGATGTCTTCGCAAGGAGATTTGGGAGATCACTGAGAATGGCTATACACCTCATAATCTGAAATTTGGAAATCCTCCTCTACCAGGCTTGGATAAGGACATTGAAAATGATTTAGGAGCTAGAGAAGCCCTTTTGTGTGCACTTTCTGATCTAAAAATTATGGGACTATGTGACAAATCAACTGCGAAGGCTATATGGAATAAATTGGAGACTCTGAATGAAGGTGAACCTACTGTTAAAATTGCTAAAATTGATGGTTAGTGAGTGATATATGAGAACCTAAAGTTGGAAGAAGATGAAAGGATTACTTCTTTTGCAGAGAGAGTTAATGAGATTGTCATGGGAATACAATGTTGTGGTGGATCTCTGAGCCAAGATAAAATATTTTCTAAGGTGTTGAGAGCTTTGCCACCAACTTATAAGATAAAGGCTACTGCAATTAATGAGTTGAGAAATATGGCAAACACATTTTTAAATAGGGATACCTTGGTTGGGAAGTTATCTGCTTTTGAGCTTGAGGAATTCGGTCCTTTTGGAGTTGCAAAATTTGAACTTTCTTTTCATGCATCTACATCATCTACCAGTAAGAGTGATTGGAAAGCCTTATATGCTAAGGAACTTGAGGAAATGAAGAAAGAAGATGAAGCGCTTGAGCAACTTGAAGCCTTATTAACTAGAAAAGTACCTAAAGGTCATGTAGGAAGTAAGTATGAAGGAAAATCACCTTTTAAATGTTTTCCATGTAATAAGATAGGTCATTTTACATCTAGATGTTCTGAAAGGAATTTAAGATTTGAGGAAAGAGTTATAATATATTTTAGACCTAACCATGATTATAAGAGAAATCATAAGTATAGGATAAACAAAGACAAATCATGCTACTATGCTAATGAGGAAGGTGTGATTGATTCTGATGATGAACCGACACAAGATTCAACTGGTGGGTCCGACAATGGAAAGGAATGGGTATTTTTGGCTATCAAGAAAGGTGATCTGGTACCTAAATAAAAGGCCCTTGCTTCTAAAATTGAAGACAAGGATGAATGGGTGATAGATAGTGGATGTTCACATCATATGACTGGAGATAAAAAGAAGTTTCTATTTTGCAAGAATTTGATGGCAGACTGGTTATATTTGGAGATGACAAAGAATGCATGATCAAGGGAAGAGGAAGTATATCACTGGATGATAAGCATGATACTGATAATGTTTATTATGTTGAAGGTTTAAGGCATAATTGTATACACCTAAAAATGGTCTAAAGATAATTAATTAAATAAGCAATTCTTTAATTAATCTCCCCTCCCCAATTTAATTGAATTCACTAAGCAATTTGATTAAATTTCCCTTTTCATTTACTTATTAATAAATCTAAGGATTTACTTAATAGGTTCATTTCACCCCTTTAATTAATTAATTCCCTCCATCCAAATTCATTTCTTCTAAATTCCCTAATTAATTAAAACAAATCAATCATGAGTTGTTGAGATTAATTATCCTTTTCATATTATTTGAATTTTTAAATTCAAATTCTCCTAACTTCTACCAATCCTAAACCTAACCATTCCTAAACCTAACCCATTCTACCTACCACCATGTCCCCTTTCATCCAACATCTTCTAGAACCTCTGTGACACTTGTCACTATGTGTTCCCTTTCATCCTACTCCTTCTAGAAGCCTCTTGACACTTGTCACCATAGAGATGACAGATGCTCCCTTTAATCCAACCCCCTTTGCCATCCTCCTCCAATTTAACCATTGATATCTTCAGATCAATGTCAACCGTTGATTCTTGCCACATCACCCCTAGCCTTGGAAAATCCTATAAATAGACCTCATTTTGAGCAATATGGATCCCAATTTCATATCATGATGCATCCCATCTCATTTTCATCTTATGGAGTGTTACTATAGGCATCTAGCTTATAGTTTATCATCTTTAGCAATGTTATCATGCTTAATTTTAGCATAAATCTTATCTTAATCATGCTAGATCAATCATTCATGTAGCTTAATTATGCTATTCTTGTTAGATCATGCATTTTTAGCATTCAAATCCTCCATCTAAGTGTAGTCAAGTCACTAGAATTTGCATAGAAAGATCTGAGAGCATTTTTCATACTTGCATTTACTAGGAGGCAATAAGTCAATTAGCTATGGTTTTGTATTTCATTGTTTCAATTTACTAACCATTGCTTGTAATGATTAATTGAGTGCATTGTGGTTGTAGGTACAGGTACACTTCACAAAGCATGACAATAATATTTTTAGTGTAGGACAATTGATGGATAAGGGATTTCAATTATAGTTCAAGGATGAAAAATGCAAGATTATCAATAAATCTAGATTGGAGATTGCAACTGGTACTCAAACTAAAGGTAACATATTTCATTTGAACTCCAGTGAGAAGACATGTTTGATTGCACAAATTGATGAGAGTTGGTTATTGAATAAGAGGTTGTGTCATGTGAATTTTGATTGCATTATAAAGATCACTTCTACTAAGCAAGTTAGAGATATACCTAAGATTCTGAAGGCCTATAATCCGTTATGTAAGGAATGTCAAATGGGAAAGTAAGTCAGAACTTCTTTTAAGAGTATACAAAACAAATCTAATGATGTTCTTGATCTTATTCATACTGATTTGTGTGGTCTTCATAGAATAAAAAGTTTTCAGGGTGATAGATATTTTATGCTAATCATTGATGACTATTCTAGAATGATGTGGGTTACTTATCTAAGGGAAAAATCTGAAGCATTTGAAAATTTTAAAATCTTTAAAGCTAAAGTTGAGATAGTGACATGATTGAATATTAAATGCTTAAGGTCAAATCAGGGTGGAGAATTCACATCCAGTAAATTTAACAATTATTGTGAAAAGAATGGGATAAGGCTCCTATAGTTATCTGCACACTAGACACCTTAGCAGAATTGAGTTGTCGAAAGGGAGAACATAACTATCTTGGAAACAATTAGAACTATGATGATTGAAGCTAATCTACCTCATATCTCTTGGAGAGAAGTTGTGAGCACGATGGTATACACATTCAACAGAGTTCATATCAAGGGTGACATCGGTAAGACACCTTATGAGTTGTAGTTTGGTAATACACCTACAATTAAGTATTTTAGAATATTTGGTATTAAATACTATATCAAAAGAGATGAATCCATTGAAAAGTTTGATCCTACATGTGATGAAGGGATACTTATTGGTTATTCTAATGAAAGAAAAGCATATAGATGTTATAACAAAAGATTGCAAAGAATTGTGGAGAGCACTAGTGTCAAGCTGGATGAGCAAAGAATAAATCAAATCAGAACTTATGAGAGAGAACTGATAGTGGAGATGATCATAACTGAACTAGTAGCACCTGCACCAGAATAGAATGCTGAACTAGTTACTCCGACAGTATCTAAAAAATCAACAGTACCTGAAGATCAAAGCAAAGGAATAGAAAGTCAGAAGACTCCTCAGTATGTAAGGTTGAATCATTTAGAAGATCATGTCATTGGAGACAAGAACAAAGGAGTGATGACAAGAAAAAGGTTGGCAACCAATGAGGTATGTTTAATTTCTCAAATTGAACCGGCATCAGTAATTGAATCACGTAAAGATGAAAGTTGGATGAAAGCTATGGAAGAGGAATTAGATCAGATAGAAAAGAATAACACATGGACTTTAGTTCCTCGACCTAAAAATAATAATGTTATTGGAACTAAATGGGTTTTTAGGAATAAATTGAACGAAGATGGAAAATTTGTAAGGAATAAAGCTAGATTAGTTTGTAAAGGATATTTTCATAAGGAAGGAATTGATTATGATGAAACTTTTTCTCCTATAGATAAGATTGAAGCTATGAGATTATTTCTTGCTTATGCTACCCATAAGACCTACAAGGTTTATCAGATGGATGTTAAGTGTGCATTTCTGAATGGAGATCTTGAAGAGGAGGTTTTCATTGAGTAACCTAATGGATTTTCACTTTCAGATGACAAAAACATGGTTTGCAAGCTAATGAAAGATTTATATGGATTGAAATAAGCCCCTAGAGCTTGGTATGGAAGATTGGATAAATATCTTTTGAAGCTTGGTTTCACTAAAGGTAATGCTGACAGTAATTTATACTATAAGATCACTGATGATGACATATTGATTATTGAAGTATTTGTCAATGATATCATTTTTGGAGGTGAGGATAAGTTATGTATGGAATTCTATGAAAAATATGAAGAATGAATTTGAGATGTCTATGATTATGGAAATAAAAAATTTCTTAGGTTTGCAGATTAATCAAACTGATAAAGGTATTTCATCTTTCAAACTAAGTATGGTAGAGAGCTGTTAAATAAATTTGGTATGGAAGATTCTAAATCGATTGGTACACCTATGGTTACAAGTGAGAAGTTGACTAAGAAAGATGCATCAACTCTGGTAAATCCTACAAGGTACAAGTCTATGATTGGAGGTTTGTTATATCTAACACAGACTAGACCGGATATAATGACTACAGTTTGTATTGTATCAAGATATCAAAGTGATCTTAGAGAGAATCATGAGAGTGCAGTGAAAAGGATTTTTTAGGTATTTGTAGGGAACAACTGAATTTGGTTAGTGGTATCCTAAAAATGATGACTTTACACTATGTGCATATACAGATGCTGATTGGGCTAGAGATGTTGCTGCTACTAATTACATACACAATTTCTATGGATGAAGAAAATATTGAAGGATATAAGGGTGAATTGTAATGAACCGGTAGTTATTCACTGTGATAACTCTATTGCTATTGATATATCAAAGAATTTGGTATTTCATCCTAAGACAAAGCACATATCTATCAAGTATAAATTTTTGAAGATTGTGGAAGCAAATGTAGTCAGACTAGTTTATGTGAACACTAAAGAGCAGATTGCAAAGATCTTCACTAAACCTTTACCTAAGGAATCATTTAAGTACTTCTGAGACAAATTGGGGGTTTCTTCCCCTCTAGTAGAGACTTGAATGATGTTGATTAGCATCAGTCCCACATGCACTTACAAACCTATTATTCATTCTAGATTGATGTGTTGGTGCTACTAATCAGGGGGAGTAGTCAATGATGTGGTTCAGTGGATTTATGATTTTTCCTTAATGGTCATGGCAGATTTCTAGCATTGATGTCAAAGGGGGAGAGATATATTTGAAAAATAGAGCTTAACATAATATCAGTCAAGGGGAGTGATCAAAGCTTAAGAGAGATATCATTCATAGGGGGAGTTTGTTACTTAATTGTTATATCATCTTTTGGGCTCGATTATTGACTATCTTCTGTTGGGGGAGACTTGTATGGCACTTCTTGGCACTTGGATGTTTTTTCACATCTAGTATTGTCATCAATGCCAAAGGAGGATATTGTTGGAAATTGGAGGAATTGATCAAGTGTTACATTGATCTTTTGTCGTTGATGGCAACACCGATTCTTTTGGTTGTTTACAGACTTTCGGTAGAGTGGTTGGTTTATGATATTGATTCGGTATGCTTCAATATGCTTTGGCTTGTAGATTTGGTCTAGGTCTGTCATTCATTCTATTCTAATGGATATCACGATTAGTTGGTTCATGATTTTATGACATGGGAGCTATCATTTGTTCTAGTAAGCCTTTTGGTCACTAGTTAGGGTTCTATTGATAGAGATTTGTTGGACCCTTTGATGCACATGGTAAGTGGTGTTGGTGTAGCTTCTAGATGGATTTTGGGATGCTGATGGTTATCTTGTTCGTGTTCCTATTGATCAATGGTGGTGGATTTTGGTCCGAACCTAATGCTATCTTATTCGGATAGGTTATGGACCAATTTATGTAACGTGTTGGTGGATGATCTTGATGTGTTACCGATTGGGTTTACTAATTGGATTATGTTGTTTCGGTCTCACACTGAATTGGTTGATCATTAGATTGCAAGTTTAAGTTATGAATTTATTTGTACTATCTTTTAGGTGGCTGACCTAATTGTTTAGGTCCTAGGTTGGTATACATATGATGTAAGATCTCTTTGTAGATCATGGGGATTAATGTGGTCATAGGTTATGGGATTAATCTATGTGTGAATAAAGTTGTAAACATACGCAAAGGATTTGGTTGATCATAGGTGATCGATTTGGGTTTGTGGAAGAGGTTTAAGACATCTAGTACTGAGATTAATCAGAACTGTACTTAGGCATAGGAGATGCTATTCTTGTAGTTCATTCTTATTCTGAATTGTAGTTTGGATTTATTTTGTAGTCAGTGAGGCTCATTTTGTGATGAGATAGGCTGTTGGCCTTCCTACATGTATAGGCCCCTCTTATTGTAATCACATACTTACTACAGAAGTATTATCTGACTATGGGTAGGCTTCCCACCATGGTTTTTCCCTTTACTAGGTTTTCCATGTACAAATCTTCATGTTATCTTTTGTGGATGGTTGGCAAATGTTTGTGATTTATATTTGTGCTTAATTGTTGTATATGCTATTGCGGCATTTGGTTTATGTATTTCGGTAATAAGGTTTTAATGCTTAAGGTTCTATAATCTATTGACAATTATTTCACCCCTGTCCCTCTCAGTTGTCCTCCGATGATCTGAGCTTTCTAACAGTTTCCCAACCCATGACAAGGACCTAAGAATTATAATTTTAAGAATATAATCAATCTCTTGTAAAAAAAATGTGCACACATTAAGAATATTTCATACCATATTTAAAATCTCATATATATTTTTTCATTGTTGTAAATTCAAATTACTTGCTCAAATTTTCACTTGCATTCAAATGAGAATTGTGTACCCATATGTGGAATGTGTTTCCATACATGAGATTCACCTTATGTGTGAAAAAATGAACTCGTCGGGACTTAGATCACTTCACCTTCAAATAAAAACTAATCATTTTTGTGAAATTTTAGTAGGAAAGCTCCTTATTTCTCTTTTTAGGGAAATATGATATTTTCAAACATAACCTACAATCATTTTATTTCCACATTTTCCTATACCTACATTTTTTAATATAACATAATCTACAAACATTTGTTTAGTCTCTTTAGGTTATCACGATACTTCATATTGTTCTATGTTAGATATCATTAATGTCAAACTCATGTATAACTTTTAAGAAATGTGAGCACTATAAAAATTGCATGGGAAACGAGTGATAAATAACAAAAAAAGTTGCAACATCATTGACCTTATCATTCCATGTCAAAAATTTTATCAATGAATTTTAATGAAAAACAATACCAAATGTGATTATGACTAGCTCCCTCTCTCTTCTAGAGTGTATGAAAGGGAATTTTCCCTTGCATTGTTGGTTATCTCATCATTTATGACCTAACATTTCACCTCTACTGGGAATATTTGTATGGCAATATATTTACCATTGAGTTATGAAATTAAAAACATGGCTAAAGCAATTTGTATCAACTATAGGATGTTTTTCTACTTTGTTAGTTAATTACCCACTATATGGAGGAATCATATTATTTTTGGGTTTTTACATGGCTTGGGCATTTTAAAATTGCACATGATATTTGAAATGATGGTTGTAGCATGGGAAAATCTGAATGTTGATTTCACAACATTATATAGATTTTAAACATCACTACCAACCTCTATACCCATTCCTCAATGCTATTCTCTTGTTTAGGGGAATGGGAAGGTGAGAACATAATTTTTACATTGTTGTAATAGTCCCCATTCATGTGTTATCTTGTCATTGCAACACATTTCAAGGATTTGGAAACTCTTTTAAAATAATGATGGATGATGAGCACACATATTCTTACTTCATAACTAACATGAAAAAAGAAAAGTGCAACTTTTATGCCTCTTTCTATGAGTTTAAATAATGATTAAAGATTTGAATTTTCTAAATTAGCATCATGCAAAAAGAGTATATCATTGGCTTTTGCCCATGTTTACGGACCCACCTTCAATTGGCATAATGCAAACTTTGAGCTCAAATCATCTCCAACCCACTAGAAATCAAAGGTGGAGGCTCAATTTGAATTTGAATTTTTTAGTGAAATGCTAGAATTCAAAAATCAAATTCATAACTTGAGATTTCAACTCATAAAGTTTGTTACTTGCTTCTTATTATAGAGACCCAGAAGGAAAGCTATTTACCAAACTAAAGATCCCTCTACTAAAAAACTAAAACACCAAATCAAATACCAACACATAAAAAAATACACAATCACATATAATATTCATATATTTTCTAATAATCAATTTCCATGATACTTATTTGTTTTATATTAACCTACATCTTCCTAATAATTTAAATACACATCAAAATGTTGAATAAAATATGACAATGCAAATCTCCATGTCCATTAACTTTTCCTTTATCTTTGAACTCACCGTAATTAAAATACATTTTATGCAATAAAAAATCAAAATATGATATAAACCTTAAAAGCTGCCCACTCCCCTTTGTTTAGTTGAATTCCAGCTCAACATTATTCCACCTATCCCATCATCACTCAGTCCTACAAACCACATTTTTAAGTGTAATACCACACATTGATATTTTAGAAAAAGCATAAATACATACGAAAAGTAACTATCTATCACTTAAAGATTTCAATTTCATACGGTGGCATCTTCTAAAGCAGCGCAATATGTGTGCTTTCTTTGCTTTACTCGGACTATTTTATTTCAAAGAAGGAATGTGAAGAGTCATCCAAATTTTATTTACACTAAGACGTGATGCACGTTAGAAAATTTTAATATATCAAACATTATTAAAAGTTCTATAAAAGTTAGTCTACTATTCTTAAAATGGTAAGAGAATAAATCTTTTTAAAGGACAGGATTTATATATTATTTATTAATAGTCTATATATAAAATGATGGGAGAGGGAAAATTAAATTCTATTTTAAAGTTCAATTAATCAATTGTTTTGTATCAATCAAAACTGGTTATTATTTTTATTTTCAAAATTAACTTGATTTTTATAAAATTGAGATTTGTATTTTTAAACTTAATATGTTATAAAAATTATTTATCTACATTATAATTGATTTTAAAATTTTGTTGTTATAAGAGTAAATTTTTGGAAACGATAATTTTTTTTTAATTCATTTTTTATTAATTATACAATTGGAAATAAAATGATTATTTTATATAGATATATAAATTTTAATGTGTTTTATCTTTCAAAATATAGGTAATAAAATTAATTATAAGGACTTATGTGTGCCTCACAACCTAAGAACCAACCCATGAGCAACAATGATGATAGTCCTGCAATGACTGAGAATCTGGAGCATGCACCTCCAAAGGCAATCTTGAAAGCCAATGGGTGGAAAAATGTGCTCACACGAGAGTCTATGTTTCATAATATTCTTAAAATGATGCTAGGTCACTTACAAATAGAAGATGGTATAGCTATTGTGCTACTTGACTATAGTGGACTATATTGTCTCAACCATGAGGTTCACTCTGATAGTTATATTTTTCTCCTTTTGTCCTTCCATTGATATGGTTTAAAGTTGGGTTGTAGTCAAATTGAAGCTCAAGGGGAGTGTCACAACTAGCGCCATGCTTGGGGACTCTTTCTATTCAAATTTACAGTTGAAGATCTCATTGTAGTTCTAACTAAAGGATCGTGGTCTTATGGAAAACCTCATTAGTCAACCTGCAGATGGAAGCTAGGTTTTGATCCAATTGTAGATTTGAATAAATTTGCACCTGTTCGGGTTTGCCTCCTATGTCTCCTACTTGACTAATGGGATTAAGAAATATTTAAATGGATTGGAAACACCTTTTGTCACTACATAAATACTGATAGGGTGACTAAATCTAAGACTAGGTTAGTATTTTCTCACTTCCATGTGAATGTGGACATTAACAAAACCTTCCCCAAATTCATTTCTTTGAAATCTAAGTTAGGAAGTTAGATTCAAGATATTGTATATGAAAATGCTATGGTGGAGTTAAGGAGAGATGATGGATCCATGGCTTAGATGATTGAGGAAGCTAACTAGGAAGAGATGAGATATTTCCAAACAATATCAAACTGTGATATCCCAGTTTATGATTGAATTAGGGATCATGTGTTGGAAAATATATTGCCAATAATTGGTGAAGATGATAATGTCACATAGCATAAAAGCATAACCAAGGAAGAGGGTCAAATTACTACCTTTCTACTTGATCAAGACAAAGCTCCTAGGCTAGATGGATTCCCGACCAAATTTAATCAATATTTATTGGATATTATAAGGGATGATGTGCAAAAGGCTGCAAGGTAAGTGGACAAACATGGTGTGTAGAAAAGCGGACACACACCTAAAAAAATTTGTAAAAACAAGCACCGCGATCGTGGTACTAAAAAATCAAATCACCCCGTACGTGCTAAGGTTCATTGTCCCCGAACCTAAAGGGACAAGAGCACATATGCATTGCTTTGCGACTTAGGAGTGTTGAACCATACCTTTGTTGCACCGACCCCAAATAAGAAGGATGAAATATGTATGAATGATTATCGGCCCATTACACTGGTATGCAAAACAATCTATAAAGTGGAAACAAAGGTGATTGCTAATACATTGAAGAAGGTTCTACAATAAGTTATTTTGGAAGAAGAAAGTTCTTTTTCACTTAGAAGATCTATAGTGGAAGGTATAATTGCGGCTCATGTGTCAATCCATACAAAAAGGAAAATAAGAACCCCCAACATGGTGATTAAATTAGATATAATCAAGGCATGTGATCTTGTGTTAGAAAATTTATTATATCTGTCTTAACAAGGTTTGGATTTAAAGGCAAATATATTGATTGGATAGGAAACTGTCTTACCACTCCAAATTTTTCAATGCTAGTGAATGGTGTGGCACAGGGGTTTTTTAATTCTTCTTGAGGCAATAGATAACGGGACCCCTTGTCTCCTTTTCTTTTCATAATAAAGGCAAAAGCACTAGGGAGATATATCTCCTTTGTCAAGAGGGAAGGCCAATGGAAAGGCATTAAAATGGTACCTAGTCTAGATTTAATCATCCACCAATAATTTGTGGATGACACTATTCTATTTTAGAAATCTTGTAAAGTTGAGGCTAGGAACATCAAAAAGGTACTGGATGACTATGGCAAAGTGTCGATTGGGGGAAGTCAGTTCATTATTTTCATAAATGTCCAACCGAGTCTACAAAGGGAGATTGCTCAAATTTTGGATTTGAGGATAGCCAATTTCCCAAGAAGATTCCTTGGGATGCCTTTATTTGTTGGGATTAATTTAATATTTTATTGAGAAACTTTGATTAACAACTGGAAGAATAAAATGGAGATGTGTACAGGAAAGTGGCTTCACTTCACAAGTTGAATCCTCATGTTAAAAGTGGTCCTATCAACAATATCTATCTATTAAATGTCTTGCATGAAGCTACCTAGGGAATTTGATGAAATTTGCATGAAAGTTGTATGGGTGGTCACAATAGAGGCAGAGGTGGAGGACAATGCTGTGGTTCAAACCATCACAGTCCTTCACCACCACCCACTCATGTGAGTGTCAAACTGAAAAAGTGTTCATTAGGATTCACAACATGCAGGATACAAGGTTCCCAAAAGGGAAAAGCTGAGATAGATGTTTTAGGAGGTTTTGGCCAGGTTAGGCCCTAGGCCTAAGGTTGATCAGCCTATTCATGCTCAGGTTGAGGAGTCACATCAACAGGTTTCACAGGAGAGAGAGAGAGAGAGAGAGAGAGAGAGAGAGATCCTAGCTGACCAAGATCTAGCTTCCTTGGGTCACATAAAGGACTTGATGAGGTCCAACCCTCCCTTCTTTGATGGTAAGGGTGTTGGTCTCGAGGTAGAGACCTGGCTTATCAGTCTGGATCGGTGTTTCACTATGTTCCCATATAGTAGCAACACCAAGGCGAGATGTGCTATTATGCGTCTCGATAGTTTTTCTTCGATCTGGTGGAGGTTAGAGGAGGAGAAGATCAGTGTGTGCATTAACACCGTATCATGAGAGATATTTTTGGAGTGATTCCGGGAATGATTTCTCTCACCCCAGTGGAGGTAAACTCGGATTGATGAGCTCTATGCTCTACATTAGTATGGTTTGTCAGTGAATCAATTTGAGTACGAGTTCTATGAGCTTAAACAATATGCTGGAATTGGTAATGACGAGGCTACGCTTGTCCAGCGTTTCTTGAGAGGTTTGAATTACCACATTAGGGGACGAGTGAGGGTGTTTCAACCAGCTTTAGTTGAGATAGTCATGGCGAAAGCCAGATTGGTTGAGTAGAACCATATCCATGCACTTGGTGGTTAGTCTGGTGTGCAGATAGGGAGTGCACCTTTTAGTGGGAACAAAGCTTGTGGGAATCAATCCCAATTAGCTACACCATTTAGGACTCCTCAGGCACCCACTAAGGGTGGACAACAGTAGTAGCCGCAACCGTTCAGACCAAAACTATTCCAGGGCCAACAGGGTGGCAACTCTCAGTATAGGAAGAACAGGAACTAGTAGAGGAGCAGACAAGGCCCTTCAGGGAAGTCCTCGCAGAGTGCATCTCACACCCCTAGCCTAGGAAGGTTCCAACAGTCTAGTGAGTTGTTAAGTAGTAGAGGACCAGGTAGGGGAGCTCGATTCTCTTGTGGGTAGTTTGGTCACATAGCCGTGTAGTGCCCTCCACATTCCCACCATACAGGTAGTTAGAAGCCAGCAACATTAGAGCCTACAGTGGGAGATGCAGGTAGATCCCATAAAGTGTTTACAGTGGTGGATGACCGCTAGGCTGATCATTAGGATACAGTTATTGAGGGAGCGGGTGTGTTGTGTGGAATTCCTATCTCTGTACTTTTTGATTCTAGTGCTTTGAATTCTTTCATTTCTTCATCCATTGTGGACCAGTGCGGGCTCGTGTCTGCTAAGCAGGTGGATAGGTGGCAAGTAGAGTTGGCTACAAGTATGCGTGTTTCTATAGATGCCTTTACTCCCAGGTGTGAGTTGGACCTAGGAACCATAGTTACCTTAGTTGACCTTTGGGTCATTCCTTTGGGTTCTTATGGAGTTGTGTTGGGGATGGATTGGCTTTCATCTCATAGTTCTTGTGTAGACTATCGCAAGAAGACAATGGAGTGTTTATATTACCTTGGCAAGGAAGTGGAGATTGTTGGAGTTCAGAGACCAATATCTCTATGTATGATTTTTGCTATGCAACTTAAGAGGTGCATACGTAGAGGTTGTCAAATTTTTGTAGTTACTTTTGAGGATGTGGATGAAAAAGAGAGTCGAGAAATCACTCTTGATGGTCACTTGATTCTTCAAGAGCATGCTGATGTGTTTCCGTTGGATATTCCTGGTATGCCTCCAAAGTGAGACATAGACTTTCACATTGACTTGGTTCCTGGTGCAGAACCTATTTCGAGAGCTCCATATCAGATGACTACTCAGGAGTTGAGTGAGTTGAAGTTGTAGATAGAACAATTGTTGGCCAAGGGGTTCATTCATCCTAGTGTTTCTCCTTGTGGTGTGCCTGTTATCTTTGTTAAGAAGAAGGATGGTTCTCTTCAGTTATGCATTTATTACTGATAGTTGAATAAGGTAACCATCCAAAATCGATATCCATTGCCTCGTATAGATGATCTTTTCGATTAGGTAAAGGGAGCCAAGGTGTTCTCTAAGATTGACCTGAAATTTGGGTACCATCAGTTGGACATTCAGGATGCAGATATTCATAAGACAACATTTCATACTCATTATGGACACTATAAGTTCATAGTGGTGCCATTTGGGTTGACAAACACACCTTTAATTTTCATGAGCCCCATGAATGGGCTTTTTCGCACCTACCTTGATCATTTTGTCCTTGTGTTCTTGGATGACAATCTGATTTATTCTAGATTTGTGGAAGAGCATGAGGGTCACTTGCGTCAGGTGTTACAATGCTTGAGACAAAATTAGCTTTATGCCAACTTGGCAAAATGTGACTTCTTCCAGTCAGAGGTGAACTATTTTGGTCATCTGGTTTTGGGAGAAGGTGTATCCATGGATCCTTCAAAGATCCAAGCCATTTTTAATTGGCCAACACCGACCAAAGTTTAAGAAGTTCAGAGTTTTATGGGTTTGGCCAGATATTACCATTGCTTTCTTCAGGGCTTTTTCCAGATAGGTCACCCGATCACTTCTCTCAAGTGGAAAGGGAAGAAGTTTGTTTGGTCAGAGCAGTGTGAGTCATCTTTTCATACCTTGAAGGAACTCCTTGTCAATGCTCTGATTTTGGCAGTTCCTGATCCATCTAGAGACTTTATGGTATACACCGATGCCTTTTTAGAAGGTATGAGTGCAATGCTTATGTAGGATGGACATGTGGTTGCCTATGAGTCTCACAAACTCAAGAACCATGAGTTGAACTATCCAATTCATGATTTGGAGTTGGCATCCGTAGTGTATGCTTTGGTAAGATGGCAACATTTTTTGTTAGAGAGTCGATTTGAGCTGTATAGTGATCACCACAGTTTGCAGTATATCTTCATGCAGTCGAACTTGAATGCTCAATAGCAGAGATGGATGGAATTCCTCTGCGAGTATGATTTTGAGGTTCGTTATATCCAGGGGAAAGAGAATGTGGTGGTAGATGCTTTGAGTCGTAGGCGGCATGAAGTTTCAGCATTGTCCCTTGGAGTAGACTTGAGAGGGAGAATTCTTGGAGTTCTTTCTCAGGATTCTTGGTATCAGAATGTTAGAGCCATGATAGAGTCTAGAAGGCCTTTAGAGGGTAGATTTTTGGGATATAACCTTGAGGCAGATGGACTTCCTCATCACCTTGGATGAATCTATGTACCTCCTTTAGAGGGTCTTCGTGTTTTGATCATGACTGAGGCCCATCGTGCACCTTATTCGACACATCCAGGTGTCAAGAAGATGCACACATATCTTAGATGGATTTATCATTGGGCTGGTATGAAATGAGACATTGCTAATTTTGTGTTGAAATGTTTAGAGTGTCAGTGGGTGAAGGCGAAGCATCAGCACCCGGCAGGGCTTTTACAGCCTAATTTGGTACCGGATTGGAAATGAGATATCATCTCCATGGATTTTATTGTTGGGTTGCCTGTCTCTTTGTGTCAACATGATGTTATCATGTTTATTGTTGATAGATTGACAAAGGTTTCTCAGTTTGTTCCTATTCATTCTTCCTTTACGATAGTAGTGGTGGCATGAGTCTTCTTGGAAGATGTGGTGAGATTGCATGGGATTCTCAGGCGTATCATCTCTGATAGAGATCTTGTCTTTACCTTAGCATTATGGACCTCACTTCAGAATGCTTTGGGAACTCAATTGAATTTTAGTTCAGCGTATCACCCAGAGAGAGATGGTCAGACTGAGTGAGTGAATCGAGTTTTGGAAGACATGCTTTGCATGTATGTTATGGACCAACAGTTGCGTTGGGAGGATTATATTTATCTAGTGGAGTTTGCTTATAACAATGGATATCATAGCTCCATAGGTATGTCCCCCTTCTAGGCATTGTATGGTCATCCTTGGCGTACTCCTTTAAGTTGGGAACAGCTAGAGGATAGGGTGCTTATAGGATTGGATATTCTTCGAAGATGGAACAACAAGTTGAGTGGATTCACGAGCATTTGGTAGCTGCATAGGATAGGCAAAAGAATTATGTAGATGCGCATAGGATAGATCATCAATTTTTTGTTGGCAACCATGTGTTCTTGAGAGTCTGTTCGTGGAAGAGTCTGATCCGTTATGGAAAGGGTTCTAAGTTGGTACCTCAATTTGTTGGCCCTTTTGAGATCCTAGAGAGGATAGGACCTATTGCCACTGAATCTATCCTGCATCCATGATGTCTTTAATGTTTCATTTCTTCGACCTTATCATCCTGATGTGACACATGTTCTTGATTGGAACTCTTTGCAAGTCAAGGATGGGCAACTTTCCATGGAGCCCGTATGCATTCTTTAGCATCAGGATTTAAACCTCAGGGATCATACCATCGGCCCAGTAAGGGTCCTATGGGATCCAAATGATGAGACCTCGGTGACTTGGGAGGATGCAGTGAAGATGAGAGAGCTCTATTCTTATCTATTTTAGGCTTCCAAGAGTAAGCCTAGTTTTGGGGGGGAGAATGTAGTACCCCTCCTCGGTTGAACTTATTAGAATCATATTTTACTATTGTTACTTTCAGTGGATACATTATCATTATGTGTTATTCAGACTCATATGACATTATTTCATGTTTTATCTAGATATGAGATGCATGATTTATTTACAGTATTTTAGTACTGGTGATTTGTGGTATTTTATGGATTATTGCTATGTACTGACACTTTATTTTATCTATGCAATGTGTAATTATATGTTGTATGTCTATGAGTGTATTGGATGCAAGGGGACGATTTTCCTTCACTCACTCCAGTGAGACAAGGAATGTCACGATTCTCCTTCATCAGTGTGCATCCCGTGTATTCTATATTTATATATATGCATATGTGGTTTAATGATGTATGTCATTGTAGGTACAAGTACTAGGTAGGTATGGGGTATTGTCTCCACCTGCCTCGACAGGTCTGAGAGTGCCTTACTTGTTTGATGGGAGTGGAGGAGATAGTGGTTGACCCTAATTGTACCTCAGTTACACTCTTGTGAGTGTCGTCAGTCGGTCGTCCCTTTTGGTTTTGTTCAGTCGTCGAGGCAGTTTGTTTGACTTTTTCAGAATCTTTGTTTGGGTCTTCTCAGTTTGTGTACCCTAGTAGATTGAATTAATTAATTGAGTTATGGTGTCACTTTATAGTTAGCATATTTAGATTATGAATTATAATGCTTTAGTGATTATGAATTTAATTAATTAAGGGAAGTGATTTAATTTAGTTGCAAATTGCATTACATTAGAAATATAATTTTATTTAAATTTAGTAGAAAATAAATTAGTTGCATTTATTATTCTCTAGATTTTAAAAATAAAATTTTCTTCCTTTATTAGTTTGCAAATTTCATGATTTTAGAAATATAGTTTTATTTAAACATTAGGGGTAAATAAATAAAATTAAATGTATTTATTGTACTCTAGACTTTAAAAAAAAAAAAAATAGAAATAAATAAAATAAGTTAAATTACTTTCATAAATATTGTTTATAGAAAGTTATTTAACTGGGCATGAGAAAAGAATAAAAGAAAAGGGAAAGTGCTATTTTTAGAATAATGCATTTTTACTTGCCTTTATAGAAAATTAGAAAATAAATTGAAATGATTTTTAGTTGAAAAGAAGATTATTATTATTTTGGGGAGAGGAAAATATTTTTGGGGGAAACCTAAAAAGTTTAGGTTAAATAAAATCTTTATTTTTCATTCCGAGGGTTCACGGGAAGAAGGCAGTTGTGTGTGAAAGAAATTGGTTTGAGATTTCTGGAATGCATGTTCTTGGAGAAGGCCAAGATTTTGGAGATTGTTTGGGAAGGAGGTTCTAATTTCAGGTTTGAAGCTTGTTGCAGGATAAAAGCTCTCCAACAAATGTCTTCCTGGAAAGCTCTATAGGTTGGACAACCTCTTCTTGTTGTTTTAAGAAAATCCATTTATTTCTTCCCTTCTTCTGAATGTTGTTTGTTTAAAAAAAAAATTTAAAAGTAGATGATTAAATGTGTGCAATATTCTTGGAGTATTGGTTATGAAGTTATTGAGGATTTCAGTCCATTTCGTTTTAAAAATAAAATGCAACTCCAGACCATTCCTTTTCATTTCATGTTTTTGGCTAAAATCTATTTTGGTTATATTTTTGGTTTATGAAAAGAATTTATTTCCTTGTTTATTGTAGATTAAAATTTGTGAAATTTCAAGGAAAATTATGCTGGCAAAATTTTGCCAAAATTCCCTGTGCATGAAAGTTTTCCAATTTGGGGAGAAAAATTGGGTTGCCAGAATAATTAGTTTTCCAGCTATTTTTGTTTTGTTTCGAATGATATGGTCTATATTTGGGGTTTTCCTCTTCTCTGTTTTGTCTCAAAGGTTGAGCCAGAAATTTTAGATTATCTCTGTAAATCTTAATATAGTTGTTTATTTTATTTACCTCTATGTATTTAGTTGTAGATTAATTTTATTTACTTTGGTATTAAATTTAATTGGAAAAATACAATTGAAATTCTGTTTAGGCTATGGCAAAAGTTTTTTTTATATAGTCACAAGTTAATTTTTATTAGGGGAGGTGGAGCCTGCTACCCCATGGTAGCAGCTGCTACCGTAAGACAACAGTGCTACCGTAAGGTAGCGACTGCTACCTACGGTAACAGTGCTACCATAAGGTAGCGACTTCTACCATATGGTAGCAGTGCTACTGCAAGGTAGCACTTGCTACCGTATGGTAGCAGGCTACCTTGCGGGTAGCCTACTGGTTTTTTTTTTAAGTTTAATTTTTTTTTTTTTTAAATTATGTTTTAAATATATATATATATATACATAAAAATCATTTTTATGCTTTGGCTAGAATATGACTTTGTGTATATTTTTAAATGTTGGTTATTGAAAATTAAATCTTCATTTAGCATGTAGATTTTTATTATTGGAAAGTAAATCTTCATTTTAGTATGTAAAATTTAATTATTGAAAAGTAAATATTCATTTTAGTATGTATATTTGAAATATGATATAACTATATGGTGTATATTCGAAGAATATATATATTCATGTAATTATATTATATTATTATATATATTTATAATTTGGAATATGATCTATGTTATGAAAACCATTTAATTGGGATATTTGATAATTATTCTTAAACATATGACTAGGGGAAATATATAATGTGATAAATTTATCTTTTTGAACAAATGACAATATGGAATTTCCTTTATTATATAGTTGTATTTTCATATTCTCTGAAGTAACTTTAATTGTAAGTTATTTATGCCTTGACTGTTTAAAGAAAAGATTGCTTGTTTTAGAATCTCAGTGTAAATAATCATTGTAGTCAAAGCTTTATTTCGTTGCAATTTTAGTTGTATTGTTGTCTTGTCATAAATGGATATACCCCTTGGTCAAAGGTTGTTGAGTAAACTTGTCGATGTGAGCCATTGTGTATTTTATTCCATATGGTCAATCCTGGTTTATTGATAGTATACCTTTCAACTGCTTTTGGTCAGGATTAGTTATGGCTGTCAATTTCGTCATAGTGTTCTCATAGAGAGAAACCTTTCATGTTAATGTCCTATGAGAGAGAATGGCTTTCGATGTGGGGGTCACGCCCAAAGAGGATGGCAGGATAACCCCTCAAAAGTCAGTTAAGAAGTGATAACCTAATAATTGATTAGGGGGTGGATAGATAAAATATTAAATTAAGATAATGTGCCTCACATATGGTTGAGTGCTTGTGTAGGCTCAAGATGTGGTGAGAAGGCTTGGAATGACAAACCTACCACCTTGTCTTCACGAAGGGATTGGAAGGGTCTGCATGATGCTTAGATGGAGCCAGGGGTTTGGGAGAAGTTACTAGGATAACCTAGGATGGGGGTCGGGACCTATGGAGGCCTACCTAGGGTAACCACCTTAAGCCATGCAATGACACACTCTCCTTAGAGTCACTAGTGTTTATGAGTTGAGTCACATGGGATTTGTGGATTCATGTTATACAATTGTAATTGTCTTATTTTTCTTGCTTGAGGGTCTTCTGCTATCTCCCAGCATGGTGGGGTGGTTCCACTTTGGGATCACAAGGTTGGGTGGTAGAGCCATTTCCCATCGGATATCCTTTTCATACCTTCATGTGAGGATCGGCTTCGTTGGTGTCTCTTAATTTGTGACTCTTGTATCAGCTCATGTTTGAGATTATTGTATATTTGAGACCATGTGGTCATTGTATCAGTAAACTATGTAACCTTGGCATTGTAACCTATGTATTTCATTGTATTATTGGAAGCCATGTAACTATTGGATATTGTAAGATTAATTCAATGGAATTTATGTTTATTTCAGTTATCCTTCTTCTAATGTGTATATGATTCATTGAAAATAAATGTATTGTAACACTTTAAATCTTTCATTATGGAATTCAGTTTTATAAGAATGGTTTTATTAATTGCAATTGAATTTCCTAATTAGATGGATAATTGGATTAACCTTTTGTAGTTGTTTAGTTTCAAAATAATCTTCGTTGGTAACCCTTTAGGATAGCATGTGTTAGACTTCCGCTATGTTAATAAACGTGCAATGTTATAATTAATGCACTTAATCTTAAAAAAAAAAATTATTCCCCTTTTAGTTGCCTAGATGTATTTTTTTCC
Source organism: Cryptomeria japonica (assembly GCF_030272615.1). Classification (NCBI taxonomy): domain Eukaryota; kingdom Viridiplantae; phylum Streptophyta; class Pinopsida; order Cupressales; family Cupressaceae; genus Cryptomeria; species Cryptomeria japonica. Next base: position 496,554,486 of record NC_081412.1, on the reverse strand, counting down.
TTTAGGGTTCCTGGCGGGGCATTACATTTTTTTTGGAATGGGTTGGAGGAAATACAAAAAGTCCCTTTGATTTTGTGGGAGAAAATATCTAGATTGCAAGTAGCTGGTGGATTGAATTTAAAGTAGCTGAGAATTATTAATTTAGTGATAGGGGATAAACTAGTTTGAAACATGTACACTAAAGGCAATCAAATGTGGATACAAAATTTTAGGAAAAAAAGTATCTAGATTTTGATGAACCAATACAGATCCTCAACACCCTTGACCCACTAAGGGGGTCTACAATTTGGAACTTTCTATTATAATGTAGAGAGATAATCACCAAGCACATCACTTGGGAAGTTAAGAATGGAAGAAATGCATCCTTTTATTAGGACTCGTGGGAGGGACATCTGGCTCTGATAATTAATCCTAGTTAAGATGATATTAGAAGAGAAAAAAATAGGTTATGGGGGGAGAAAATATGTAGCTACGGTGAAGTTATGGTGACCAATGGAATCCCAAACTAGAAATGGAAAAGTTTGAATGATTTGAATGTGGTTCAAGACCAAAATAACACCCTATCAAAGATTGTAGAAGAAAGAAGTCTTGTTGTCTTGCATTCTTAGAGGAGGAAGATGTAATTTGGTGATGTGCCTCTTTGGACCAAGGATATAAGGTGAAGGTGGGATATAAAATCAAAGAAGCTATTATGGATGATCAAAAATGGCCTAAACGTATTTTATGGGGGAAAGAGTCTCTACCTAAAGTAGGAGCCATTTGATGCTTAGCAATTCAAAATTGAATACTTGGCCAAGATTGGTTGGCTATGCTTGTCATTGTTGGGCTAGGAATATGTTACCTTTATAGAAGATTATAATAAAATGACATTCATCTCCTCCTAACTTGTTCGTATACTAAGACATGTTGGAATTATTTTATGGACAAGCTCAACTTGCCATCATCTAAGTCATACAACCATGTTTCTCTTTATTTCTAATGCTAGTAGTACTCCTCACAAACTGATATCTCACTCAATTCTTGGTTTAATATTTTCTCTAACTCATTAACCGTCAACCCCATCCCATTCTCAATAATGAATTTATTTAAAGCCTCAAGCTCCTTTAGTATCCTGTCCTTTTCTACAAAAATATTTTTGACTTGTTCCTTATTCCATTCCTTGAGTCTTCTTTTGACATGAGCAAGCTTTATACTAAAGAGATATAATTTAGATTGATTACCAAACCTAGTCTCCATCCACCATTTATGGACTAACTCCTTCAAGGATGGATCCCTTAACCACATATATTCAAATCTGAATGGACTACCTCCTTTAGGATCCTATGATTTGATCCTTAGTGGAGCCAAGATAAGATCTAAGCTAGTATATGGGAGAATCTCATCCTCATACATGAATAGTTTATTGTTCTAATTCCCAAAGCGGGAGAAATGATCAATTTTTTCAATAATACTTGTGAAATCCTTTCTTCAATTTGACCATGTGAACTTCCCATTCCTACTTGGAATACCCCTCAGGTTGTTGCCATCAACAAAGGCTTGGAAGTCAAGTTGTACTCTTACAATGGTTTACAACCTCCCTTGCTTTTTGAATTTTCTAAAGTGGTATTAAAATCTCCCCTAATCACCCTAATTTAACAATTCATTTGTGCTAACTAATGAGTGATTTCATCTCATAGCCATATTTTAGTAATGGTGGAAATAAGTATTGGATTTTTGAATGAACCACAATACTGCCCACAACTGCCTGCAGCAGATTCAGTAAGGGATTAATACAACACTGCATTCAATCTGTCAACCCAACTACTTGTAGCAAATTCAATAATAGATTACTGCAACACTCTCTGCGCTCGCACAATCACGCTTCACTTTTCACTCCCGAAACTGCATATTGCTCACATACACTTTGTTTCTCTACTTCTCATTTTCTCTCCTCTTTAACACATGCCGCACACATACACACTCACATTCATACTTTTATGATGCATACATCCACATACATACAAACATTTAAATATGTATATATACATTACATACATACATACATGTATGTATGTATATATGTATGTTTGTATGTATGTATATACATGTATATATACATATATACATATAGATAGATATATATAAATATACACACATATATATATGTATATCTATATATACATCTACGTATACATCTATCTATACATCTATATATATACATATACATATACATATATAGATACATATACATATACACATATATACACACATATCCATATACATATATACACATACATATACACATATACATATATATACATATATACATGTATGCTTATATATACATATATATAATGTAATCTTTTGGATGGCACTGCCGAAGAGCTCTACTCCCACCAACGCTGGATCTTCTCCCCTGAAGATTGATATGGTGGATTTAGTTAGATCAGATGTAGATGCCCTCAAATCACACATTGTCATAGGCAGGATTCTCGGAAGACATTTTTCTCAGGACATGATTCGCAATTGGGTTTTCGATAACTGGGGTAGTGTTGGATTGGATATTTTCTTCCTACCACTTCAATTCTTCATTAGTGATTTTGACTCTTTGGATCTGTGTGATATGATTTTAGAGCAGAAGGTTTGGAAAATCGAGTCCCAATTCATCTATGTCCAAGCTTGGAGTCCTCTCTTCGATCCTTTGGTTGTTGATCCCTATAATGGCCCAGTATGGATTAACCTCTACAATCTGCCTATCAAAATTTGGTCAGAAATGGTGTTGGAGACAATTGGTAAGTCTATCAATCGAACGATCTTTATTGATATATGGGCCTGAATGACCCCACCATGGCAGTGAGGATCTATGTCTTGGCTATCTTCAAAATACCAAAATGTATTTGTCTCAGGTCTCCGTGCAGTGAATGGATCCAAAATTTGGAATTTGAGAATGGGGGAAGTTTGTTTGTGATGTTGTAGCCGAAATCATTGGGAAGGGAATTTCCCAGTCCCACCTGCTACCCGCTAGACTCCTAATTAGCCATCAGGTGCCAACAATTCAGTTCCCACCCTCCCATATACTAATAACAAATATCCCCAAACGGATGTTGTGGCAATCATACCGTTCCATCCTCAAAGAGATCCAAACCCCAGCATGTCGGCTCTATCTATCGATCCCAAATCTCATCCTCCAATCTCTACAAATGTTTCTAACCCATCTGCAGAGATTCTAAGTCCCCTTGGAAGTGAAGGCAAACAAGGTTATTTTGTGGATGAATTGGACATCATTGAACCTAGAACTATCTCACAATCGGATGCTCAGTTGTTAATGACGAACCCAATCCATAAGAGGACTGACAGGAAAATGAACAAGCAGAAGCAAGAAGAGGATGCCCAGAATCTTGATCTGGTCTCAATTAAGTCTTACTTCACAAGGTCTAAGGGGGCAATTCCCTCCTCTAGACTACAATGAAAATCGTGACCTGGAACATGAGGGGTTTAAACGCCCCTAACAGGAAGCGCATGTTTAGGGATCAACTAGATCACCTAGCATGTGATCTCATTTTAGTTCAGGAATCAAATCTTGTTGGAATTGCATGTGATGCTTTACTCTGGTTTTTAAGGGGATGGAATGGCAAGTTCGGAACTGGAAATTTCACCTTGGATCGCTGCAAATTCTGCCCTTGGATCGCAGCAATCAAGAACTTCCTCTCACAGTTGGATTTCACCTTGACACATACTTATCAAGAAGAAAACTATGCGACTAATTTTCTGTCCAAAGCTACTTGTGGGGCCTCTGTAAGTTTGATTAGCAAGCGCTCCTCCTCTTGGCCCGACCTTGATAATCTTCTCTCATCCGAAGCCGGTGGGATTAACGATGGCTTATGATCTCTAGTTTGATTTATGGTTGTTTATTTCCACAATATTTACCCCGGATGATGCATTTCCTAAGATGATATGTACTCATTTTCCATGATTAATATATGGGCGCTACCCCCTTGGTAGCAATTCGCTTTAAAAAAATATATAAAGTATATATACACACATATATACACATATATACATACATATACATATACATATGTATATGTATGTATGTATGTAAATATGTATGTGTATATATATACATGTGTGTTTATGTATATATGTGTATGTACATACACATATATACATATGTATGTGTATGTATGTGTACATATATGTATATATATGTATATGTATATATATTTATGTGTATATATATGTGTATATATATGTATATATGTATACATGTATATGTATGTATATGTATGTATATGTATATATATATATGGATGTGTATATATGTATGTATATATGTATATGTATATATGTATGTATATATGTATATATATGTATATGTATGTATGCATGTGTGTGTGTATGTATGTATGCGTATATGTATATGTATGTGTATAAATATATTATATTAATGTGTATAAATCTATTATATTAATATATTAATATAATATATATACATATACGCATACACACATACATACATGCATACACACACACGCGCGCGCACGTGTGTGTGTGTGTGTGTGTAAGTATATGTATGTATCTATATATATATATATATGTATATCTATATATATGTATATATATTCATTCATATATATATATATATACACACACACAGATATATATATACATATATATATATATATATTCAGTCATATACATACATATGTTCATACACACACATATATACATATATATACATATATATATATATGTATATGTATTTGTATATATACATACATATACATATATACACATACATATACATATGTATATATATATACATACATACATACATATATGTATGTATATATGTATGTATATATCTATGTATGTATATATATGTGTGTGTGTGTGTCTCTATATATATACATACATGCATACATACATACATATATATACACACACATAGAGACCGAGATAATATGTCAGTCAAGCACAAAAGATTTATACCAAAAATTCAATGTTTGAATTAACACACTACTCAAATATGCCTTGACCAATATAGATTAATTGAGTCAGCCCTCACTAGTATTCTACATGCTTCCTTGTTAATTACTCAAACATGCACTTTTATTACCAGAACAGAACAAGGTCAGCTGGAACCAGAGAAATGAGTTCCAAGCACAACTACGTCCACCTTCAAGATACAAATGCCAAAGATTATGGAGCATAGAATTCATAGATCAAGTTTCAATACCAAAGTCTGGATAGAAATTCAACTGTCATAATAATACCATCACTTGATACAAACCATGACTAGAAAAATAATAGATTCCAGAGCAAAGGATCCTCCAAAAAATGCTCTATGTACACCATATGCTCCTTGCCTCTCAATATCACATACATACCTATCTTCCATGGCTTCTCAATATGCTACATCCTCTCTAACTAGATCATAGGGTTTCACATGAAGGACAACATTCACATGAATCTGACAATCTCCCCCTTTTTCATTGATTGAAAAACATAAAAAATAAAAACATGTCCACATATATATCTGCATCATATAACTCCCCTTTACTCATGTCGCTCCTATCTCTCCATATCTCCATTTCTTACTTTACCTTTCACACACATACACACTCACATTCACACTTACATGAATGACACACACACACATATTCATCTTGATATACCACCATGATATTCAACAATAATATCGATAAAACCACATCTATTGCCCTTAGGAAAGTTGAACCTATATTTTCAACTTATAAGACATCCTTACATATACATAAGTTCCCTAAGGTGTAGTGAAATTTATTTTATGTTGATTTAATTCTTTGAGTGTCACTTTGTTAGATTACACTACAAACTACATAAACGTGTCTCGTGGAAAAATCTCAATAACACATGCACAATATATTCAAGATTTATTTCAGTTGGATATATATATATATATATATACTGATAAGCACATACGTCAAGATAATATGTTGGCCAAGCACAATTTTTTTTTACAAATAATGTATTGCTCGAATCAACACGCTACTCAAATATGCCTTGACCAGAACAAAATAACCAAGTCAACTTTCATTGATCTTTTACATGCTTCCTTCTTAATTACCTAAACAAACGCTTCAATTACTAGAACACAACAAGGTTTGCCAGACCCATAGACACAAATTACAAGCAGAACAACTTTCACCTTCAAGATACTAATGCGACATATTCTAGAGAATAGAATTCATAGATCAAGTTGCAATATCAAAGTCTGAATACCAATTTAGCTATCACAACTAATACCAACACTTAATACAAACCATGTCTAGAAAAATAATAGATTCTGGAGCAAAGGATCTTCTCGAAAATACTCTCTGTAGACCATAAATTCCTCACTACTCAATATCACATACACATAGGAGCATCTTCCACAACTTCTCAATATGGTACATCTGATTTAACCAGATTACAGTGTTTGACATCACTGACAATATTCCCACAAAACTAACAATCTCTCTCTTTGTGATTGATGGCAAAACATCACAAAAAAAGAACATGTCCGCATATGTATTTGTTGGCAACAATGCAACAAACTGAGAGGGTGGGGGTGAATCAGTTTGCACCAAATATTCAACAACTTAAACCACAAAATAGATTTGATGATTAACAATTAAAGCATGAAACAATACCACATTAATAACACACATAACACCAAGAATTTTAATGTGGTAAACCTGATTAAGGGAAAAACCATGGTGGGAACCTACCTACAATGAGATAAAGCCCTATTAGGACTAAATGTGAATATTACAATGGGGATGCATATGCATTCAGACACACTCACTAGAGATCAGTGCTTAAAATAAGAAACCTAGAAAGTCTACAACCTTAAGAGAAGGCACACTAGCTTACAGGAAGTCTCACTGACTTACAAAAAAATTCAGACTACAATCCAGATTATATGAACTTTGAAAATAGAATCTTCATATGCTTGAGTACAAATCTAGTTAAGATCACTCTCAGACCTTCTCTGCAACACACTAATTCACATAACTTCGCACAAATTCCCTGCTACTGAATAACTAATACAATATTTGCACATAGCATGATCATATTCAATTAGTGCACATAGAATGATCATATTAAGTGATTATTACATATATTTATACAAACCCTTCAACCTATATTTCAAGGTTGGCTAAACCCTCAATACAAATTATAAAATAATATCCTCACACACTACAACAATACATGCAGACCAAAAAAATATCAGCTAAGACATAGTTTGGACCCAAATCAATATTACAAACATGCAATACCTCCAACAATCATGCCTTCATCATTTGCAACATGCTAAAACCACTAGGAATATTGCATAACATGAAGATCACTGGACAAGGAAAATATTCAATAGCATGCACAAAAATCAATGTGGATCACCAATACGCACAAAACATGATCAAAAGACATTCACAGGCAATGTGAATTGCATCACAACAAGCACAACAACTTGGATTATCAGAATCATCATCATTTCTCTATCAGAGCTCAAGAACATCAACATAACTAACTATCAACTATTGACAATTGTTGTCATTGATGTCAACAAGAGTAGTGAGATGACAAGAGGTTGCAAAGAAGCAGGTACCAGGTATGTATAACATGAAGATATGTAATGTGCATAACATGCGAGTTATGCTACACAAATGTTGTAGGTTACAAAAGAACATGGATTGTAGAATGAAAATCAATGTTGGACAAGTAATACGCATAACATGCAAGTTATGCTACATGAATGTTGTAGGTTGTAGAAGAAAATGGATTTCTTAATTCAAATCAGTGTAGGAACCATAGTGCGTTGGACCCATTGGGATTGATTAATGAGGACTGTAAATTCAAATTCATTGATTCATGGCAGTTCAACCAGAATGGCGGTTTGACTTGACAGCCTCTTTCACTTATCAGAGTATTGCGTTTAACTAGAAAGGCCAAGTCATATTTGTGTGGTCCCTATCTGTCTAGGTGTTCACATATGCACGTGTTTTGTTAGCTTAGTGGTTTTCTCAAGCTATGTTGTGTTCATGTAGGACCCATTGTGCATGTGTTGGTCTCCCGGTATCCTGAGATGTGATGAATAAGATATTTGTGACCATTCGGTATAACATTGACAAAGGAAAAACTAGGTTCCTTGTTATCTCACACTGCAAAAGACCTAAGGGATATAATTGTGTGGGACAAGAAAAGTCAAGGAAAATGTATCCCCCACCATCCTGCACTATTGATGACCAAAGAAAATTGGTCCTATGGGATAAGAAATAGATGTAAGGATAGAGGTTCCCCACTATCTCGCGTCGTCAACATGTGATAAGTGATGATCGTGCAAGGTAACACAAGGAGAAGTGAAAGATGTATCTCACTATCCCACGGTGTTAAGAAGGATGAGATAATAGTCATGTGGGGTAACATGAAGATTACAGTAAATGGTTCCCACTATCCCACACCATTTAATATGGGTGTGTGATGGTCATGCGGGATACGAAAGTGAAAGAAGAAAAGGATCCTGCTATCCCACAATGAGAATGACCAAAGAAAAATGGTTATGTAGGGTAAATGAAAACAAAGAACAATGAAGTCTCTTATCCCGCAAGGGTTAAGAGGTCACACTGGGTGTTTTATAGGCAAACAAGAGTGAATGGAGTCACTTGAGGATGCTTATCCCCCATGGGTAAGATGGGATGATAGATGATGATGCAGGATATTGAAGGAAAAGAATGAGGTAGCTTGATTGGATCAGTGGCCTATGTGGAAGTTGACCAAGGTTGACCAAGTGACTTGGATGATGATTAAGAAGAGTTTTGATGACACCTGTGCATCCTGATAGACACAAAATTTCATGTGGAGCCTAAACGACCTTCAATGAGTGATCTAGATGTATAATATGAAGACATGCATATCCCTGGTGGACAAAGAATGAATCAAATATGCATAAGTTGGTGACAATGGAGGTAGTTATCGACCCTTTTAGGGTAGGTCGATAGAGGATGGAGAATGTATTAATGGGGATTGAGTTTCTAGTTAGTTGTGTGGCTTGAGGAAGGATTCCAAATCATTGTGGGAAGAGAAAGATTACTTAAGTTAGTAATCTAATTACAAAGAATGATCCAAAGATTGACGGGATGCATTTAACACAAACCAAAAATCTGAGATCATATTCAAGATAGGAAATAAAAAATTAGAGGTGTAGATCTCCAAGACAACCGACCTGAATAAAATATTAAAATTATTGAGGAAAAATATGATGTGTACAACATCGATTCAATCCAACAGTAGATGTGATAAGATTTGACATTGGTAGGTGTGGTTGTTAAGATAGAGATGTGGAAATAAAGAAGTCTTAACAAGACTAATGTAGATTGTTGAAGTAGAGTGTGAATTGCAGCCAATAGAAGTAGAAGCTACAAAACAAAAACAGATAGACAATAGAGAATAGAAAAAAACTAAGAAATCTGAAAAAGTGGAGAGAGAAAGAATAGAGTATTCTGCAAGGTGAAGTTGTAGTAGAGAGAAGAAGAAAATTAGATAGAGGAAGAACTTTGATATGCAAATAAATTCATTCTCAAGATATAAGAAATTCGTAACTATCACAAAACTCATTTGTAACAAGGTTTAATCACTGCATTGTAAACTTTGATAATCATTGTAAATTTCTTAGTGGGTGCTTAGAGGAGGGGCAGGTGCTCATAAAATTAGGGATTGGTGCTCCTTAGGTTGGTGCCCTAAATTTTAGGGGTTGGTGCTCCTTAGGATAGTGCCCTAAACATTTAATTTATTATTCACTATGAGGCCAGATTCGAGCAGAAAACTCCAACAACTATTCTAATCGAGGTTTTTCCCACTCTGGATTTTCCTTGTAAATCTAGTGTTGTGGTTTGATTTATGTGTGTGTGTTCTTAATTAATTTATAGTTTCACTATTTGCACACATATTTAAAATATTTAAAATACACTGATTCACCCCCCCTCTCATTGTCTATTTGTGTTCTGAAATTGGTATTAGAGCCCTATGTTCCCTAACTATAAAGCTTCCTCTAGCTTAGGTAGATCTTGTCTTGTGAACACAATGACCGAAAATGAATCCTTTTCTAAAGCACCTATGTTTGATGGTACAAATTATTCCTTATGGAGTAGAAGAATGAACACATACTTGTCTTCCTTTGGGATTGATGTTTAGATGTCAGTAAAGAATGGATATGCTATTCCATCCACTCCTTCTACTGATCCTGATGCTAAATAGGAATATGAGAACAATTGAAAAGCTAAGAATGTTGTCTTAAGTGGCCTGACTGATACAAATTTTTTCAAAGTCATGCACTGCACTTCAAAAATAGATACTTGGGACAAGCTACAAAAATTCTATGAAGGTGATATCAAAGTAGAGGAGGCCAAACTGCAAAATCTTAGAGGTTATTTTGAAGAACTAAAAATGAAGGAAGAAGAAAAATAGCTGAATGCATTCAAAGAGTAGATGAAATTATAAATACTATAAGAGGACTCATAGAATAAGTTAAAGATGAATTTATTGTCAAAAAGGTACTCAGATCTCTCAATCCAAAGTATGACACCAAAGTCTCTTCTATTGAAGAAGCTAAAGATTTGACTACCTTCTCTATGGATGAACTATTTGGCTCTATCTCAACCTATGAGATGAGGATAGTAAGTGTTGAACCTTCAAAGAGAGAGGCTTCCTTTAGTACCACATAGAAAGGAAAAGAAAAAGCTACAAATGAGGATGAAAATGATTATGATGCTTCCATAGAAAACTATGTGAGGAAGCTCAAAAGAGATTCAGGAAAGTACAAAGGTAAGTCTGTTGGCATCTCAGTAGAAAGATAGATTGTTAGCATCTCAATAAGGATATTGAGAAGGTTGTCGAAGATTATTGATATAACTAAAGAAGGATGATTACTATCTTTATAACATTATTTTGTCATTAATGTCAATAAATTGATTTTCTGATTCAGTATGATATTGCCATATCTTAAGAAGTATGTTTTGATGAGTATTAAGTGGTCGGTAAGTGACACAGAAAGAATGTGATGAATAAGGGGAGAAATAAGTTATTCAATGGGCATCTACTACCGAGTTAGGCAATGATGAGATCATGATGTTTAGATTGTTTTTATATCCTACAAATGTTGTTGATTGTAAGGTTAATACTATACTTTGTCACCAAGAAAAGAACCTAGTCGGTAAACCCTAAGGTTATCGATATCGATTAATGAAGGTACAATGTCTACCGAGTGAAGTTTAGTATTTATCGAGTTGCAACCATGTTATGACAGATCGTATTGGATGAATACAAGCATTATTTAATGAAGGACAATGATGAGATGGAGTTGATTAAATGATTGGTATGTCATGCATGAAGTTTTTTAAGGATCTATGGCAATGAAAGATCGGGAGGAATGCAAGTCCCTTAGAACCACAATAACCTTGTGCAAGTTCCAAGAAAGGAATGCAAGTCCCTAGGCAAGGTAAAATGTTTTCAGATCGAAGGTTACATTGAACCTGGTCAAGTTTGAAGATCTGATGGCTAAGATTGATCATGGGAAATGTGATCAAGGAGATTAAGTTGTTAGAATTGTTTATAAATATGAAATTATTGATGAAGAATGAAGGCAGGCAAGAATAAGCACAAGGGATGCTACATAGTGATCACCAAGCACAAAAGCTTGAAGACCTATTTTGAATAACAGAGTAAGGAGCCCAGCAGAGGGACAAGATAAGTCCTATGACAAGATTGTTTTGAGTAAATAAGAATCTGCTTTAGCATTTCAAATGTGAAGTTGCATATATATTTACTACTGTTATTTATTTTGTAAGTGATAGGAAATCTCTTAACTAAGTGGACCTAATAGTGTTATTTGTAAATCCTCTAGCAAGGTGACATTCTAGTTGAGTGTTTGAAATCCTTTAACAAGGTCACTTCTAACAAAGTGAAGATTCTAACATATCTGAAGGAAATCCCTTAACCGGGTCACATCTAGCAATGTGTTTGTAATCTTTAATAGGATTTGCTTTTAACCGAGCATACTCTAGAAGAGTATATTTCTTAGTGGGTTTGAAATCCCATAGTGGTTTTTCCCTATTTGGGTTTCCACGTTAAATCTAGTGTTATGATGATTATGTGTTTATGAGTTAGCATGTTTAGCAGTTTTTTATTATATTGTTGAAGTTTAAGTTATCGAGGTTGAATATGTTGAAAATATTGAAGATTAAGTTTGTATTATTCACCCCCCACCCCTTCTCATCTTGTTAGCTATTGGCATCAAAACTTTAAAATTGGTATCAGACCTTTGGACTTGGGAAGAAAAGTTTAAAGGTACTTGAGGCAAATTCTGAAGATGTATAAAAGGGATGCACCAAAGCTGAACAAGTCAAGTTTCTCCACATGGCAGAAAAGGATGAAGCTGCATTTATCAGGAATTGGAGAATATGCAACATATTATTTGAAGAATGATTAATTACTACCAAGCACCAACCCAATGACCTTGGAAGAGATTAAGGCAAAGCAAAAACATATTCAAGCTATGATTGAAATAACATCAGCACTGAATGACTGAGAGTTTAATGATCTAGAAGGCTGTAATGATGCAAAAGCAATGTGGACCAAGCTTATATCTGTGTATGGCGGTGATGAACATGTCCAAAGAGCAAAAGTAGATAGTCTAAGAGGACAACTTGAATCCATGAGAATGAATGAAGGTGAGAACATAACCCAATACAGTACAAGGTTAAAGGAGACTATCAATCAAATCAAAGGAGTAGGAGGAACTATTGAAGAAAAGGATGTAACAAGTAAGTTGCTTAGAACACTTCTACTAGCTTATGCTATTCGAGTCTCTGCAATCAATGAATTGAGGTCTATACCTAACATGCCAGTTTCTTTGGATGCTACTATTGGTAAGATACATGCATTTGAGTTAAGTAATTTTGATAACAGTGGGTCTTTGGTAAATAAAGTAGAATCTACATTCAGTTCTTTTCATATTGGTGAATCTGATGATTACAATGATAGAATGAATAAGTACTTTGAAGGGAATCATAGTGGAGCAAGTGAAAGATTTCGTAAGAACATGGAAGAAGTACACAAACTGTATGAGGAAATCAAGAAGCAAGAAGAGTTTGAAGCATTATTAGCCAAAAGGTTATCGAGAGGCAAAGGCAAGTATAAAGGAAAGCTACCTTTAAAATGTTTCAATTGTGATAAAATAGGTCATATGGCTTCTAACTGTCTTGACAAAGAATCTAGTGAAAAGAGAGAATACCAAGATAACAAGCAGAAAGACAACCAATACAGAGCACACCGAGACTTCAGAGGGAGAGACAAAAAGACATGCCTAGTAGTTGATGAAGAATCCAATGATGATCAATCTAATGAAACTGATACAGAGGAAGTTGTTTATGTGGCTATTAAAGATGGATCATATGAAGAAAGGTATGAAGAAAAAGCCCTAATATCTCACATAAATAATAATGATTCTTGGATCATACACAGTGGATGCTCACATCACATGACAGATGATAAACACAAGTTTGTTAAATTAGAAGACTATGATGGAGGTTATGTAAGATTTGGTAATGATGCACCATGTCCGGTGAAAGGTAAAGGATCTATAACACTTCTTGACAATGATAATTGTGATGATGTATACTGGGTTGAAGATTTGAAATACAATTTGTTGAGTGTAGCACGGCTAAACAATACAAGATACCGAATAGAATTTCAAAAAGGAATTGTCAAAGTTCATGACAAGCATGGAAAGTTAGCTGCTACCGGGACACAAACAAAAGGTAATACATTTCATCTTGACTCAACTCGGAACAAGTGTCTTTATGCTAAGATAGATTATACCTGGTTATGGCATAAAAGGTTTTGTCATGAAAATTTTGATAATCTGATCAAAATAAGTAAGAAGCACTGAGTAAGAGGTCTACCGAGTCTGGAAAAACCTAAGAATGCTATGTGTCGAGGATGCTAGGGGTAAGATGACAAGATCAAGCTTTACAAGTAAGTCCTACACTTCTAAAGGAATTATAGATCTAGTACACGCTAACCTTTATGGTCCCATGAAAGTTCAAAGTTATTATGGTGATAAATATTTCATATTATTTGTGGATGATTACTCAAGGATGATGTCAGTTATGTTTTTACAAGAAAAATCAGAAGCTTTTCAAATGTTTAAATGGTACAAGGCAAGAGTTGAAAATGAAATTGGAAGATAGCTGAAATGTCTTAGATCTGATAGAGGAGGAGAGTTCACTTCTGATGAATTTAACTTATTTTGCAATGATCATGGTATAAAAAGGCAAGTGTCTACACCAAGAACACCATAGCAAAATGGGATAGCTTAGAGAAGAAACATATCTATTGTAGATTGTGGCAGAACCCTAATGATTGAAAAGAGGGTACCTCAAACATTTTGGAGAGAAGCAATAAGCATTGTAGTCTACACCCTGAATCGAGTACAACTGAAGAAAGGAACTATGAAGACACCATATGAAATCTGGTATGACAAGAAACCTAATGTAAGTTATTTTAAAATCTTTGGAAGTAGATGTTATGTTCACAAAGATGACAAAAATGGAAAGTTTGATCAGAAAAGTGAGGAAAGAACATTTCTTGGTTATTCTTCTAGAAGTAAAGCATTTAAATGTCTGATCAAATCATCCAATAAAATAGTGGAAAGTGCAAATGTGAAAATTGATGAATTCGCAGAAAGAAATGATGAAGGAAATTCCAAAGATCCAGAAAATTATGAAGAATTTGTTTATGTTCAACCAAGAAATCCTACCGATACAGTTGCTGAAGAAAATGAAGATAATGTCCAGTTACCGAGTGATGAAGAAGATCATACAGAACCTACCGAGCCTATATTAGCTAAATATGTCAGAAGACATCATGCATCAAGTTAGATTACAGGAGATAAGGATGATCCAGTGATGACAAGGAACAAACTGAGACAGAACACATGTCTGATATCTGAATTTGAACCAAGAATAGTAAAAGAGGCATTTAACAGTGAAGATTGGGTATATGCTATGATAGAAGAGATTGATCAAATCAAGAAGAATGACACATGGACACTGATCCCAAGACCGAAGGACAAAAATGTAATCGGTACAAGGTGGATTTTCATAAACAAGCTAAATGAAAAAGGTGAGGTCATTCGAAACAAAGCAAGACTAGTTTGCAAAGGTTATGCTCAAGAAGAAGGAATAGATTATGGTGAGACTTTTGCACCTGTGGCTAGACTTGAGGGAGTAAGAACATTGTTGGCATATGCTGCTTTCAAAAATTTCAAGGTATATCAAATGGATGTTAAATCTGCATTTTTGAGTGGTATACTAGAAGAAAAAGTTTACATTGAACAACCTAAAGGATTTGTTGAAGACAGGAGTAAAGGTCAGGTATGTAAATTAAACAAAGCTTTATATGGTCTAAAACAAGCACCTAGAGCATGGTATGAGAGACTGCACTCTTACTTAATCAAGATTGGTTTTATAAGGACAAGTGAAAACAACAATATGTACATGAAGAATGATGAGGACAATGGAATACTGATCTCAGCCATATTTGTTGATGACATTATATTTTATGAAAATGACTCTCTATGCAAGAACTTTGGAAATGAAATGTGCAAAGAATTTGAGATGTCACTAATCGGTGAGATAAAATATTTTATAGGTTTTCAGATACTACAAATGAAAGATGAGATTTTCATTACTCAATCCAAGTACATAAAGGAAATCTTGAAGAAATTTGGAATGGAGGATTCAAAACCAATAAGTACTCCTATGACTACCAACTGTAAATTATCAAACAGTGATGAATATGAATCTGTTGATGAAATAATTTACCAATCTATGATTGGAAAGTTACAATATGTTGTGCATAGTAGACTAGATATAGCACATGCAGTAGGTATTATTGCAAGATTTTCTGCAGATCCCAAGGAAACCCATATGACAACAATCAAGAGAATTTTTAGATACCTGAGAGGCACTGAAGGTTATGGCTTAATATATGAAAAGAGAAATGATTTTGATTTAAAAGTTTATACTAATGTTGATTGGGCAAGGAAAATTGATGACAGGAAAAGTACAAGTGGTGGAGCTTTCTTCTTAGGAAACAGACTAGTAAGTTGGCTTAGCAAGAAACAAGGATGCATTTCACAATCAACAGTTGAAGCTGAATATGTCACTGTAGCATTGAATTGTACCAATAAAGTGTGGATCAAGAAACTATTGGAAGGTATAAATGAAAAGGTTACCGAGCTAGTAACTATATTATGTGATAATACAAGTGCCATTAACATTTCAAATAATCTAGTAATGCACTCTAAGACAAAGCATATCTCTATAAAGTATCATTATCTCAAAGAAGAAGTTCAAGAGAAGAAAGTTGTCATGAAATATATCAGTTCAAAGGAACAAATTGCAGACATCTTCACAAAGCCATTGCCAAGGGACACTTTTGAGTATCTCAGAAGCAAGCTAGGGGTCCTACCCCTATCTTCTACTCACTGACAGAGTTCGGTGAAAGCATAAATTCAATGAATCTACAGAATATTATGTGTGGATTGATGCTAATTTACACTTTAGGAAGTTGCCTAAAGTTGTGCAGGAAATAAGAGTCGTGTACAAGTTGCTCTGACCAAGACTGAAATGATATGTGTGTAACATAGCAAAAGCAAGCACTTCATAGTGTAAGAGTTCATGATTTAGTTCTTTTACTTTTTGGCAGTGTTGTTAAAGGGGGAGAAGACTAAATGGTAAAATCCTAAATGATGAAAATAATAGAAGACTAAGGATAGGGGGAGAAGACTAAATGCAAGACAACATCTCAGAAGACTCAAGGATAACAGGAGTAGATTACAACAATCTAAATCCGAATCAATTTGAATATCTTGTTGGTATTACCTTTTAATTATTGGTTTTGCCATCAATGCCAAAGGGGGAGATTGTTGGCATCTCAGTAGAAAGAAAGATTGTTAGCATCTCAATAAGGATATTGAGAAGGTTGTTGAAGATTATTGATATAACTAAAGAAGGATGATTACTATCTTTATAACATTATTTTGTCATTGATGTCAAGAAATTGATTTTCTGATTCAGTATGATGTTGCCATATTTTAAGAAGTATGTTTTGATGAGTATTAAGTGGTTGATAAGTGACACAAAAAGAAAGTGATGAATAAGGGGAGAAATAAGTTATTCAATGGGAAACTGCTACCGAGTTAGACAATGATGAGATTGTGATGTTTAGATTGTTTTTATATCCTACAAATGTTGTTGATTGTAAGGTTAATACTATACTTTGTCACTGAGCAAAGAACCTAGTCGGTAAACCCTAAGGTTATCGATATCGGTTAATGAAAGCAGAATGTTTACCGAGTGAAGTTCAGTATTTACCGAGTTGCAACCGAGTTATGATAGATCGTATTGGATGAATACAAGCATTATTTAATGAAGGACAATGATGAGCTAGAGTTGATTAAATGATTGGTATGTCGTGCATGAAGTTTGTTAAGGATCTATGGAAATGAAAGATTGGGAGGAAGGTCTACAACTCAGATTAAACTGCAATAACCATGTGCAAGTTCCAAGAAAGGAATGCAAGTCCCTAGGCAAGGTAAAACATTTTCAGATCAAAGGTTGCATTGAACCTAGTCAAGTTTGAAGATCTAATGGCTGATATGATCAAGGAGATTAAGTTGTTAGAATTATTTATAAATAAGGAATTGTTGATGAACAATGAAGACAGGCAAGTTTAAGCACAGGGGATGCTACATAGTGATCACCAATCATAGTAGCTTGAAGACCTGTTTTGAATAACAGAGTAAGGAGCCCAGTAGAGGGACAAGATAAGTCGTATGACAAGATTGTTTTGAGCAAATAAGAATCTGCTTTAGCATTTCAGATGTGAAGTTGCAGATATATTTACTACTGTTGTTTATTTTGTAAGTGATAGGAAATCTCTTAACCAAGTGGACCTAACAGTATTATTTGTAAATCCTCTAGCAAGGTGACATTCTAGTTAAGTGTTTGAAATCCTTTAACAAGGTCACTTCTAACAAAGTGAAGATTCTAACAGATCTAAAGGAAATCCCTTAACCGGGTCACATCTAGCAATGTGTTTGTAATCTTTAACAGGATTTGCTTTTAACCGAGCATACTCTAGAAGAGTATATTTCTTAGTGGGTTCGAAATCCCATAGTGGTTTTTCCCTATTTGGGTTTCCACGTTAAATCTGGTGTTGTGATGATTATGGGTTTATGAGTTAGCATGTTTAGCAGTTTTTTATTATATTGTTGAAGTTTAAGTTACCGAGGTTGAATTTGTTGAAAATATTGAAGATTAAGTTTGTATGATTCACCCCCCCCACTCCCTCTCATCTTGTTAGCTATTGGCATCAGAACTTTACAAAGTCACCTTTAAAATGTTTCGACTGTGGCAAGATTAGAAAGTTTACATCTAAGTGCCCTTATGGAGAAAAAGGATGAAGATGAAAACAAAAACATGGAGGCTTTTGGCAAAGAAAAGATGAATTCTTATAAGCCAAGGAGATTATATTTTAGGAGAAAGAGCAATCTATACACATTTGAAGATGATACCTCTCATGAAGAAAGTGTCTCTGAAGATTGCTGCAATGAAGTTGAGAAAGAAGTCAATATCTTTATGGCACAAGGAGAATTATTTGATGAACATTGTTGATGATGGAGAAGAGGAAGTTGAAGTTGTGGTAAAACTTGAAGGTGAACATGTAAGTTCCCTAGAAGAACTTATAAAAGTGAGAAAAGAATATAAAAAATACAAGAATGTTGTAAGTGACCTACTATCTTTGTCTTGACGATTCAGCCTTAACTCTCATCAATAGGTTCTAATCTTTTTCTTCTATTCAGATCCCTATTTGTGGCTCTATTTGATATATGTAGCTTTTTTTAATTCTGTTTCACTTTAATTGTCCATTGTTTTATGCCAACTTCAAAGTTTGCATCCAAATTTCAAACCAAAGGGATGATAAATAAAATTGGTAAATTTAATTAGTGTTTCAACCCTTTTTTCTATTTGAATTGTGGCTAGATCTATTGAATTTACCCCTTCTTTCAATGTAATGTTCTATTAGGTAAGATGAGTAGTTTTATCATCTTAATTGGTGAAACACTAATTTTACTACTATCATAATATGTATATACATAGATATATATATGTATGTATGTATGTATGTATGTATGTATGTATGTATGTATGTATGTATGTATGTATGTATGTATGCCTATATGTATGTGTCTATGTATATATGTGTGTGTATATATGTATGTATGTATGTGTGTGTGTATGTATATGTATATGTATATGTATATGTATATGTATATGTATATGTATATGTATATGTATATATACACATGTATAAATACATATGTATATATTTGCATACACATATACATATACATATATGTATATGTGTATGTATATATATACATATATGTATATGTGTATGTATATGTGTATATATATATACATACACATATACATATATGTATATATATACATATATATATGTATATATACATATATATATATGTATATACATATATATATATATGTATATATACATATGTATATACATATATATATATATGTATATATACATATATACATACATACATACATATATATGCATACATACACACACACACACACATACATGTACACATACACACACACATATGTATATGTATATGTATATGTATATGTATATGTATATGTATATGTGTGTATGTACATATACATATATATATGTATACATATAGGTCCATATATATATATATATATATATATATATATATATATATATATATATATATTGTAGTATCATAAAATTGTGACTTTGCAATTTTCAACTGCATTTGGATCTTTGCATTGGTGAATGAATCTCTAAGCCTGATCGGAGACCTGAGATATTCTCAAAACACCTGAAACTTGCACCCCACACTTCTTCTATCACTGTCTATCCTAAATTATGGGAAAAAAAGGGTGTGGCACCCCTCTCCCCCCTAGGATAGGGGTGTGGCACCCTTGTCCCTACCCTATTTTTGGCCTCCCTTGATCAAATCCTGCAATGGGCTTGTCAATTGTGAGCGAGAAAAAAATTTCCTATGTCGGCCTAAGACAAAAAAATCAGTTAAAAACCTCTAATTGGCAAGTATATAAGGAGCATTTTTCCCTCCTATTTGCATAAGTGAAGTTCAATAAGTTAGTCAATGATAAGAAAAGTTGATCACAAGTGAAATCAAGTGCAAGCATTCATTGAGCATTTGAAGTCTCCTTTCAAGGCTAAGTGTTGCATTCAAGTCAAGGTTTCAGCCATTAAAGATGAGATCTCTATCAACATCCAAGACATTCTATTCCACATATCCTTTCAAGCAATTTCATCAATATTTTGATTTCATCCTCTCTTGAGGTGAACTTTAGTTCAGATATTTCCTTTCACCTACTTGCAAGTATTTTCAATCACTTGGTTAATTCAAAAATGAGGTTTGACCCGAAGGCAAACCCCCAATCCCAAAAACCTTTCCTCTCTTTTCTATGTGTAGATTGCAAGTGCACAACTATAATTGTAGGTTTAGGCTTCATTTTCAGAGACGGAAAAAACATTTTTGGTGCACTGATTTTTTGGAGGACCAAATACACTTTCAACTCGGTCCTGACAACTTTTGCTCAAATTTACAGGGAAGCTTCATCTTGACATCATCTTGACATTTTACTACTAATTCCAAGTGCACAGCTTCATCCCACATCTTCATCTCAAGATATAATTGTTTTTTTGTCATCTTCATGCTTAGTTTTAATTCTCTTAATTGAACTTGTCGATTTTAAAAGAGGGTTACTTTAATTTCCTAATTTATTGCAAATTCCCTACAATTCACTTAACATTCAATCTCTTTCCATTGAGATTGGATCTAGTGAATTCAACCCCCTCTTTTATAAGTAATGTACATGAGAAATTGAAGGGAATCCTTTGTGAAACTTTCATCCCTCTTTTGAGGGGAGTAAAGCTTTCAACTTGATCTCCCATCATCACTTTTCACTCCCATTACACACACACACACATAGATACATATATATAGATATTTATACACATACACATATACATATATGCATATGTATATGCATATGTATGTGTATGTGTATATGTATATGTAGATGCATGTATGTACATACACGCATACATATACATATACACATATATATGCATATACATATACATACATACATACATACATACATGCATGCATGCATATACATACATACATACATACATACATATACACACACACACACGCATTTGTATATACATGTACATATATATGTACATATGTATGTATTTATGTTTTCTTATTGGAAATGTGAGTGCATTATACTGTTCTTATATTATGTTTTGGTATTGACAAAGCGTAGTCTCAATTTCTACAAAGTCGTAATGTAAGCATATTAGAACATGCTCATATTATGTCTTTTATGCCACCTTTTGGTCCCCCATAATTTTTTACTTACCTCAATATGTTATGTTAGTGGAGATCAAATTAGATAAGTAGTGTCTTAGCTAACCTTTAGAGATATAAACAAATTAATGTTTTCAAACTATTTGACCACACATCATGTTATTTGATTTTATTGTACTAGAAAATGCTCCTTGTTAAATAAGTCACATATACTAGTTAGATTTTCCAACTTAGTCTACAACTAAATAAAGAGAAACTCATATGACATCAAAATCCTAGGAAGTCTTATACCAATCAATAACATATTACAATATACTTGCAGAAAAACCTCTTCACATAGGTAGTACTAATCAGAGACTTAGAGGTAACTCAATAGACATAAGAACTTTTCACACAATCTCTATCTCATGCACCTCATATATAGGAGATACAATACAAGAAACTGTCAAATGGTACTACAAAATGATGGGCTAAAACCACCCAATAGAGTCGACCTTATCTCTATTTGCATTGAAGCTGACATTAATGTTAATAATTGAGATGATGCAGTGGACAAAGATGAAGGAGGATGAATGCCCTAGAGGAAGATGAAGGTACAACATGATGGATACCTTAGATGAAGATCTCAGATTGGATAAAGATGCAGCATTATGTGTGCCCTAGAAGAAGATGAGCAGGTAACTCAAAAAGGGAAGGTGAGAAGACTCCATTGTGGTTGAGTAAGTTCAATGAGCATGAAATTTGCATTTAGTTAATATAAAAAATATATAGAAAAAAAGAATGGAGTTTGTTGATTGGTCTAGCTTTTGGACAAAGAAGATGTTGGTCAGAAAGTTCAACGTGCTTTGGGAAAACCAATTTATCTTAGAAAAGTGTGGTTGTAAAATGCATAACACGCCATGTTAGTTGCACTCTATTGCAAAGATATGCACATAACACCCTGGTTATCACTATGCAGTTATAGGGACTATTAGTCACAATCATGTATAACACATCGTGAAATAGTTACACAGATCTTACAGGTAGTGTGCATAACATAATTTATCGCTAGTGCTATGTCGTAGTCAACTCACTGCATTGACCAAAGGGTTGTTGTGAAACTATATCAATGAAGTTCATAACATGATGTTTATGTGACAAGGGATATCAAAAACATGAAGGTTATGCTTCTTTGCTATCCCATAGCAAGAAAGACTTGCAAAAGAAGACCCTGTGGGGTAACTTCAATGTGAAGAAAATGGTCGCCCCGCTATCCTGTGCCAAGGAAGTGAAAGCAAAGCGATGTGTGGGGTAACATACAAGGAAGAAATTTGGCATTTTTGACCACCCCACAAGAGTAAGAAGGCCAAAGTGAAATTAGAACATGACAGAAATGTCAAAAGGCTACAGATGAGAAGTGTAAGAGATTGCAATTAAAAGTTGTAGATAAGGAACATAAGAGATTTCGGATGAGTTGCAATGTACTAGGGTAGAGTAGATGAGTGTGTTTTATCCATCGCCATTGATGTGTGGAAGTTATAAATTTGAAAAAATTTAAAAATCCTTCTATCTGCAGATTTTGGCATGATAGGTTAATGGTCTTGGAAAAATGGTCTTTTGTTTGGTGTGATTGCGTTTCTCTCGAACTGATGTGGTTTGGATTTGGTGTGAGGTGGTCTATCAATAAAACCTCTTTTGACCTTTATCGACTTTTCTTACTTATACTGACAACTCTATTTTTCATTGTGACAAACCCCCTATCTTAGTGACAACACTTGTTTTTCGGCATGACAAAGTCTATCAGCATAACCAATTTTTCCTTTCATTAGCCCTTGTATGTTATGCCAAGATCTATCCTATTTCGAGATGACTTCATTCTAGTCTGGTCGACAATACTGGTTTTGGTCTGATGGGCTCCCTATTTGGATGACATGATGTATTTCAACGTAAATCACCCCTTCGACATGACTCTTTTTTCCCTCTTAGCAGTTGGTGAATGCTAAAACAATAAAGGGATTTCATTGTGACCCTAAATTTATCACAAGAATAATAGTTTACCACTAAATGTGACTAGTGTTGGTTGGTCAGGCCCACCTTATCGTTGTGTTCATTTGTATCCATCTAGAGCCTATTTGTTGATTCATAGTGGTAGTTCTTGTGGGGCCCGTCTTCTTTTTGGTGAGACCCTCTATTTCGGTATGATTATTTTTCCTATGAAGACTCTTTGTGCTACACCAAAATGTATTCTCTTTGGTTTAACTATCTCACTATCTTGCTAACAAAGTGTCTTCTTCAACGTGACCTGTGGTGTAACCTACTGACACCCATTTGGACTTCAGTGTAACATGGCATTTCGTCATGAACCAAAGTGCCTCACTATAGAACTTTCATGCTATAACAACATGGAGTTTCTGATGTGACAAACTTATTGTCATGTTGATAAAGACTAAATGCAGGGTCTCTACTAAACATAGTAATCCAGTGTCAGAGATGAAATCTAAATACAAGGAGTAGTTAGAAGACAAGAAGAATGCATTGAATGATGGTGGCCAATCAGCCTATAGGTCAGATTTGTTAGGAGCCTTAAAAATATTTTAATCCATCCTTGGAGGGAAAATCTTGTGCATACCAAGAATGCCCATATTTGCTGAGAAAAGAAGGAAGGAGCCATTTAATGTGGATTGCTACAAATCAATAATGACAAAACAAGATTTTTATTTGCTAGAGCTAACAGTTTTTGAATTTTCTCTTTTCAAGGGAAAACTCTGGGATACAAAATTGATGAAGAAGAAAAGTTAGTTAATAAGGAAGTTATATAAGTCTATTAAGTGTTGGATTCATGCACAAGAAGAAGCTCTACAAAAACAAAGAAGTAGAGAACAAGAGTGTAAAAGGAGTTAGTAAAAAAGTGTTTACATGCAGAGAGCTATTTGATCAAAAGATGATGAGGAGATAAGAGCCAACAAGAATTACATGCAGAGAGCAGGAAAATAGAGGACAAAGAAGAGCAAAGTTCAGAGACAAGTAGCCAAAGAGTGCAAATCCAAGGCAAATAAGAAATTGGGTTACATACACTGTGAGAGGAAAAGAAGAACTGATTAAAGAAGAGAGAAAAGAGATATTTGTAGAGACAAGGGAGAAGACTAAGAGAAGTGGACAGAGATTGATCAAAGATTAGAGGTTAGAGCTTGTGAGGAGAAAAGAACCAGATCAATCTCAAAGGGCATAATTTGTGAGTGTTACAAAACACATTTGTAACAAGGATTTTCATCTTATTGAAAAAATTGATATCATTGTATCTATCTAAGTGGGATTTTAGAGAAGAAGTAGGTCCTCATAAAGCTATGGGTTGGTGCTCCTTGGTTGGTTCCCTAAACATTGTAATTATTTTTATTTGTGAGGCTGGATTAGAGTAGTAGATTCCAACAACATTTCTCACTGAGGTTTTTCCCACATTGGCTTTTCCTCGTATATCTTGTGTTATGTGACTTACTCTTGTGTGTGTGTACATTTAATCTATCATCTTATTAGGACTAGCACAATATATTTTAAAGGTTTAATTTTTTTACTATCACTGATTCACCCCCCTCTTAGTAATCATTTGTGTTCATCAGATCTAGTGTAGGACTAGACACTATTGCTATTATACCAAAATTTTGAGCCATCAGTGAATGGGAGAGTGGATAGAGGCAAGGATCCATGGGAGGTGGGAAGGATATGTCGCGAATCTAAAGGAGGTGTTGACCAAGTCAATAATCTTCCCTTCAGCACTGATTGAGGGTTCCACACCAACGGAATGAAGGAGGTGTCCTAGTATTTAGGACCAAACATTGTTGTCATTATGCCAAAAGCTCGAGCCATCATTTAATGGGAAAGTGGCTAGAGACAAGGATCCACGAGAGACAAGAAGAAGCACATGTCATGAATCTAAAGGAGGTCCTTACCAAGTCAACAATCTCCATTCTAGATGGCTTGTGACATGTGAAAAAACACATCAATATGTGTCCCTCCCTTTTATAGCTTATTTATGTGTATGATGCATTTTATTTTTCCTATTTTAGGAGGCCATAACTTGTGAACTTAGTGTCCAATTCACGAACCATTTGAAGCACCAAAAAACTCATGAAGTGCTCTATCACCTCATAAACTGTTACCCCATTTATGCCAACTTTTCGAGGAATTTTGGAAGGGTTTAAATTCCTCAAAATTAAATTTAAACCTTTCATTGCACCCTTCACAAATGAAAACTTTAATATCTTCAAAACTAGCTATGATCTTGCAACAAAAAAATATAGGCATTCTTTTCTAGCCAATCTGAAACTTTGGGGAGAACTTCACACCATTTTGTGCTCAAATGAAAACTTACTATAAATAGTAACCTCATGTAAATATAAGGTTGAGACACCATTTTCCCAACAAAATCTTGACACTTAGGTATTAGATTGTAAGGACATCTAATACTATCAAATTCTATGGAATTTTAATACCAACACAATACTATTGGGTTATATGAAAATATGATACCCCATATTGGACACTAAGGAAGTCTAAGTCCAATATTTAAGGATTAAATTCCAAGGAAGCAATAACCCATATCAAACTCTAAGAAATTTTGGTACACTGATAATGGATTGTAAGGAAGTCCAATACAAATAGTATAGTATTGGAGTCCAAGAAAGTTTGATAACATAGTGTCTAAGGCCCTAGTATCATACTCTAATCAATTATGGCACCAATGTCTAAGATCCCAACATCAAACTATAATGGAGTAAATTATCTCACTATGACATTAATGCAGTCTAATACATATTGAGCATCAATGATGCTTGATACCATAGTGCTTTAAAACCTAATGTTGAACTCCATGGAAGATTGATACCATATCACTTGAGGACCTAATATAAAAACCAAAGGCATCTTAATACCTTAGCACGAGATGCAAATGAAATCTAATACCTTAGTACAAGACACCAAGGGACTTTGATACCCAAACTTTGGTATTAAAATCCAAGCTATTCTAACACCTTGTTATTAGACTCCACATATGTTTGATACCCTATTATTAGATTCCAAGGAAGTATAATACCCTATTATTATACCCTAACAAATTTTGACACACGAGTATTAGAATTTAACAGTTTTTTATACCAAGACCTTGGTGTTGAACTCTAGGGACATCCCATATTAGAACTCTAATATTAGATATCCTTGACCCAAAACACTACTACCGCACATCCCCTAACTTCAATACCAAACAAATTGATACTCGACATTGATTACATAATCTACTTAACACCCTTCTATTACAATTATCTTAAGTTTGATACCCCAATACTTAAGTAAGAACCAAAAAATACATTAAGGCATACAAAACAAGTATGCGAAACTTTTATTTTCAACAACACATAACTTTCTCGATTTATGATCTTTTCTTAAATAATTCAAGATAAATTTTCAAGAAATCATGCCTATCAACTTTCCCATATAAGAACCTTTTAAAAGGCATGATTTGAAAGAAAATATAATATATCATAATTAAATATTATATGTATAAACAAAATTTATAACTATATCATATATAAAATATATAATATACATAACTATTTAAATGTCTAATTTCTAAGTTCTATTGACCAAATTCGAATACTCTTTAAATTACTTAAAACATTGAATTTACATTAATTATATTCAAAAACACTTGATATAAATTGTAGAGTAATAAAAAAATATTAAAGGACATTTTTGCAGCCCTCATGAACAGAGCTTAATTAATCTCATCCGCAAACTCTTTACCATCTTTCTTGACATCTTCAAGAAGATTAATCAATAAATTTAATTTTAAAATTATATGTTTCTTGAAAAAAAAAAAATCATTTCTATTTTAAAGATTAACAACTTTAATTAACGATTCAGCTCTTTTAAATTGTTTTTACATTACAGAACCCTAACACAATGCGTCTCTTTTTTAATATCTCATTTTGTTTGGATTTTATTCTTATTGTCTTTGGAAAAGAAAAATGCTGTCACCCGACCAACCAATTGTGTCCCCACATTAAAGCAATGTTCCCTGTACGTTCAGGCTGAAACATTATTGGAGTGTTAGTTTGTCACTTACCTACTAATATATCAGCTTGGCAAGGGTAATGAGCATCTTGTTAGTTGAATCATGGATTCTAACCAGAGTAGAAGAGAGTCAGCTGGTCAAATTTTGAAGTTATTTTTGTTAATTTCAGTAGTATCTGTATTTATTGCTCTAATTTTGAAGGATATAGTGAAGGCTCTGAAGAGAAGAGCACATTGGATTCCTGGTGATTTTCTTGTGCTCAGCGCTTTCACAATCCAGTTGCTAAACTTGCTGAGTTCTCAGGGTGAGCCATTGGATGCGAATCCCGGAGATGCGATAGGTTGGGGTGAATTTTGGATGATCCATACCAGTCGAGTGATGCTGTGTGTAATTGTAGCCTATATGATGCCTGGAATGGCTAATCCTGGTTCTGAGGATTCCTGGGGTAAGTTGATGGCTTTGGTATTAACCATCTTTCTCCATGTAAGCTCCGAATATTATATTGTACATCGTCGTGGTGAGGTTGCTGTTCATGAGCCTCAAGGTTACTATTGCTCTGTTTGGTTATGCTTTCCAGAAAAGGAGATCAACGAGCCTCTCTACATTGCGTTTGCGACGCTAATATCCCTCTGCTTTGCTATGCTCATTCTTCTTCTTGGTTGCGCTAATATTGCCGGCAGAGGCATTGAGCGAATCGTAGCCCAAAAGATTCCTCTAGTTCTCAAGGATCAAAGGGATTTGTATTCTGAAATAGGTGAGCAGGGCACTGAGGCTCACCACCATCGCCACTATTACCATTACCATCACTCCTGTTGCCAGACAGTCGTAAAGGCTGTGCTGAGAGCTCAGAACAGGGAGAAGGATCTCCCTCATGATCACTCCTGTTGGCAGACAGTTAAAGATTTGGTGCAGACAGCGAATATGGAGAATGAGGATCGCCAGCAAACCTGTTGGCGGATAGTTGAAGATGTTGTGGAGAGAGCGGACAGGGAGAAGGCGGACGAGCTACACAAACACTCTTGTTGGCGAAGAGTTGATGATGCCCTGCTCAGAGCAGAGAAAGTGGAGGAGGAACACCATCACAGTCACTGTCAATACTGCTGGCGCTCAGTAGAAGATGCTGTGTTGAAAGCTTGGATAGTCGCTCGCGCCTACTCCCTGTAATATATCATTGCCAGGTCACCCTTGGCAGCAGCCGCTGCAAGCATAGTTACAATTCAGATTGTGATTACAATCGTTGGAGGGGTTTTAATTAGCCCCAAACTGAAGATAGAAACTATATATGGCTGGTTGAGGTTTACTGCCACTGTGTTGCAGTGTGTATTCATTTCCATAGGATGGTCTATGATCGAATGGAGGTGGGCTACAGCGGTGGCTTATCACAGAAGATGGCAACCTGATACCTGGCGTAGGCATTTCAAGCTAGAGGATTTCTGGACACGACACCTGAGAGAGTTGCAGCAAGCCCAGGAGCCCAGGCTAGAACAGGCAGAATTGATGGACAACAAAATCAGAGGAATCGTTGCCAAGGAGAAGACAACATTCACTTTACCAAGACAGTTACTGTATGCAGTGATCGGGCTACAGTGGGTCACAGTTGCATTCAGCAAAGCTTGTTGGTTCGTGTCTTTGATGATTTTCCATAGCAAAGTAATGGGTAAGTTCTTGTCATTTATACTATCGAAGCACGACATGCATGCATTTGAAGACTACTCAAAATACAAAGAAACATTGACGGATGTGCAGATGTTAAAGCGGTCTCCACAAAGTCTGTGGGTAGCTAACCGCAAGTCCATAACAAAGGCTAAGAAACTCATTCTTCAAGGTAACGAAGACGGTCCATACATGTGCGAAACTCTGGTAGAGTTTCTGGCTAACAAGCCTCAAACAGAATTGAAGTACCTGTGCAAGAAAAGGTCGATTAAGAGAACTCCGCATCGACAGGAGGCGAGCGACTTGGAAAAGCAGCAAGCACAAGAAAAAGATAAGGGGTCATTAGCTGTGGAAGAGCATTTGACAGACGTGGGTACAAAGTCATGGAAAATGACTGCAGTGTCCCTTCTCAGTGTCATCGTTCACCTCTCTTCAAAATATGGGGAGTCTGATAAGAAGCAGCCGCATACGGCAATGCCGTGTACAAGTTATGTAACATTATTCAGTTTAATGATGAAATATATGTCAATGAACTACTCAAAGAACTAGAAAGCTCCTTGGCCAATATAATTCGCGAATGCCTAGAGAAAATCCAATATCTCCTCTTGTTGAATTCCAAGAAATGGGCGCGAAACAGTGATGAGAAAAGAATGGGGAAAACACTTTATACAGCAGGAAAAGCTAGGATAATCATGGATAAGTTAGATAGGAGAGGTAAGACAAACATGGAAGAGAAGAACGATTTAGCAATAGTTCCAGGACAGTAGATGGTTTGTCGTCTATTAAAATGGATGTAATAGCTTATATTTCTTAGGCATGCTTTTAAATGGAGTGTATCATGTAATTCAATAAGGATAGGTGAACTAACTGCTATCTGTGTTAGAGGAGGGCGTCGGGTAATTATTAGGTATGTAATTCCTAAGTGTTGATTGTTGAGTGTAATGCGTTTGAAATAAGGGAAGTACTATGTAATTCAGATGCATGCTACAATATCGATTTTCTAAATGTAAATTGCAGCTACTATTAAACTTCTATATTTTTAGATTGTTTGATGTTATAAGAGAATAAAATTCCTTCGGAAAAATCTACGGAGCTGGTTTTATAGACTATTCTCAAAAATAAAATATAATATATTAGTTTTTAGTTTTCATTTTAATAATAGATTATGAAGATTGATGTACAAAATTAATTAATCATGATTTGAATAATTATGGTGAAGATGTGTTTATTATCTTCAAATCATAGAAACTTATAATATTTCTTTGATCAATTATGAATGGTTTGAGTTCAATTGCAAAAACCTAGATTTGGACATTTGTTAGAAAAAATTGATCTAGTAATTAATAAACTTTTGAAACTTGATTCAATAGAATTCATGATATCTTTTAATGAGTGTGGATGGTATTGTTTAAGAATGTCTTTTGTGAAGTTATTACATATTTAGATTCAAGTTCTCAAGGTCAATCCTTATTTTTTAGTAGTTTTATAGCTCTAAGGAAATGGTTTCGGACAACATCTAAAGACGTTTAGATGACTTTGTGATTCTAATGCAGATTAGTATTTCTTTTAAGCTTCAAATCAAAGTTATCCTACAATGAATGCTCTTTGTTTGACCATATAAATTACCATGACATTGAATGTCTTTAGACAATAAAACATAATAATATGTTGGACAAAATATGTGCTTGGTCCACTCACAATGTCTAGTGAAGTGGGATAGGAAAGTTACAATTTAGCCTTGGGGTCAATAATGGGCCCCTTGATAATGAACCCAACAAGCTCATAATCAATCCAAGGTAATAGGGTATTGATTTTATTGTCTAGGTTGAATGTCTAAATATATGTATGAATGTAGGTGTCATAATGAATGGTAATGATGAACATGTGTAATTTTTTTCTAATTTTAAAAAATTAAAATTTTAAATCAATTCACCAAAAATTTTATGGATATAACTAAAATTAAAATCTAATTTTTATTAAAAATACAAACTGTAAAACATCATTAACAAAATTGAATTAATTTTCAATTTCCATAATTTTCGAAAAAAAATAATTTTATGATATAACGGCCATCAAATTTACCAACTAATCAGTACTAAAAATGCGAAACATGCATACTTTGGGGTCCAAATACCTTTCCCAATGTAATATTGCAAGTTTTTACTAAAGTTTGATGGTCGTATATGCGTATTTAATGTTTTTTGAAAGCATAAGATTAACTAAATAACTGAAGAGAAGAAAGCTTCTGACAGATTCTTAAGAAACCATTGAATTAGACAGTACAATTGGCTCCCAAAATTAATCCCAATCATGATAGTTATCCAATGGCTTCATATACCAAATTGTTAATAGTTCATCTAAGCAATTGTACCAACGGTCTACATTCATGAGAAACACAATATCCTACATGCACCAGGAAGTCGTGTCGAATCATATTTATATACACCGACAAGACCATCTTCAGTGTCCAAGTGTTTACCTTTTGGACTCTGTTTCGAGCACACACCCGTAGGTGGTCTTTACTCCATTAGCCATAGTGTTACTCCCTAATTCATTCATGCATCTCATTGGGTGCCACCTGACCTGCCACTGAACCGCCACCTCATCAATCGCTATGTCATAGGGAATAACTAGTGTATCTTCATCATGCAGTATAGCGACAATCATTCAATCATCTCGGACTTGATCACCCATTAACTCGCTTGAGTTTCTCTCTTGTCGGGTCCCACCATGGTTGCCAAGTCGTGGGGAATAACCTTTGTGCATCTTCGTCATGTGGTATAGCGACAGCTGTTCGATCATCCCAGACTTACTCACCCATTAACTCACCTGATTTTCTTTCTTGCCGGGCCCTACGATGGTTGCCAAGTCATGGGGAATAACCTTCATGCATCTTCGTCATGCGATATAGCGACAACCGTTCGATCATCTGTTAACCTCCATAGTCATTAATTCGCCTATTTTTGCACATTCTTTGTCTCCAAGTCATGAGGGTTATCTGACAATCATTTTCCCATCGCGGTATAGCAATAGCCATAGGATCATCCACGATCACCATCCGAATACAGGTCAAGTTAATTCGAGGAACATTTCCAACATTGTCTTTCTTTGACTGACACCATGGATGAAGCTTCCAAGAATTCACCTTAGTCACTTAGCACATAGGACGAATCCTCCAACTATTGACAAAAGACACATACATCAGTATCCTCATGACATGAACCATAATTGGTTCATTTTCCATGGCCACAAGCACGTTTAGTCTTAGGATTTATTGCTTCTCCTGTAGCAGAGCATTCTCTAGTTTGCTCCACTAAAGCATTTTCTAGTAAGAGACATAACTTTTAATTATCATTTTATGAAATTTCAAGCAATCTTCAAAGTTTTACATTCTCTGCTTGGATGCTCTGGTTGATTTCCTCCAATTCCAAGAGCCTTTCACACTTCAACCATTTACCCATCTTGCAAAGCCAACTTGTTAAACATCCACCGCTTGTAATTTTTCCTATCAAACTACTCTTATACCACTTGATTTGTACTTAAGACTTACAAATTAAATTGTGCTTAAACCAAATTACGTGGATATGTTCTTTAACTATTGAAATTATAGAATTGGGTTCATTTAATTAGTTATCAAGTTAATGACATACCAATTAACAACTCATGTAGTCAAATCAATATACTGAAATCAACAAGAAAAGAAGAAAGAAACAAAAATCAATTTGATAACGAAGTTCACCTAATGATTAGGCTACGTCTCTGGGCTCACTCAACTATGGCATTGCTCCATTATATGTTGCAAAGCTCAAGAGGCTTTGTTACATCACAATCTAGTCTTCAAATTGCAAATTTATCCTTTGCAACTATATGGAATATTGTAGAATAATCGATGTACTTTCCAATTCACGTTTTGACAAAGAATCTCTAATTTTCTTGTACATAAACCAACATAATAACAAATGGAGAATAAATATAATCCATTTGCATACCTTCAATCTGTACACAGTTCAGAGACGCCTTTATCTTGCCTCTATGTTTCTCTTCAATCTATCAGAATAAACAAAACAATATCTATGAGCAATACTTCATCTGTTGGATTACATAACACTCCCCCCTTCAAGATCTCTTTATAATAAGAGTTTTTGCCCTTTTAAAAGGGGCCTATGTTGTTTACATTCAACATTATTTTCTCCGTCTAACAGTATTATATTTCTCTAACATATCCCAATTCTCTTCCTAAGAATTACTCCGGGATTGATTTTACAAAATAATAACAACCCCCCTTTTATACATTTAAATATGCTAATAAGGGGTCTGAACAATAATATTTCCAAAATCCCCTTTATCACCTATTTTAAGCCCCTTCAGATTTTAAATCAAATAATTTTTTTTTGAAAATCAAGCTTATAGGTTGATCATTATCAGGTTTGTTTTGTATTTGTGAAAAATGGGGGCTCAAGCCCCTTTGTTTATGGGCCATCACCATTTAGCATGCCCAATATAATTTTTCCCTTGCTTATCTCTGAAGAGCCCACATAGTGTAGTGGTAGGGAGTGAAAATAGGGGATGTGGTGTCAACGGTTCAAACCGTCAGCCTCCCCATTTAGTTCGATAGAACCTTTCAAACTGTTTAAGTAAAACTACATCAGATAATTAATGTATTAAAGGTAGATGCTTGGTCTAGCAGATGAGAGGAAAAGTAGCAAGGGAGAGGTCACGAGTTTGACCCCTCCAACTAACTTATTTTGCCACAACCAAATCCAAAATTGTTGAAGATCTAGGTGGATCAATCCTCCCCGCTAAGAGGCTTTTCGACCTCCAAAAGGTTCTTAACCAGACACCAAGTGAGGGAAACACCTCCCCACTTTTCCAGTATCTGTCTAGCTTGTTTTGTGTACCTGCTTCATCTCAAAAAGATACACAACAATAATTATGACAATTAAAATCATATTTCTAGCCATTTTCATTTTCCCACATCCTTCTACATTTATTTATTTAACTACATCCCATGTACAACACATTAGAAGCATTAACAAATACAAGGATATTAATGAAATAAGCTATCAAGATTTTTCATCCTCTTAATCTAGGTTCCCTGAACAAATTTTCATGTTGTGGTGCGGATGTTTCTTAAAACACATGATAATTAGACTTACATGCAACTACTTCATTTTGGTGCTTTAGATCCTTCTTATTACACCTTTGTAGACATGAGTGAAGGATTTTTTCTTACACACATGAGCCTCTTCAATTGCCCTGTGTTTACCGATGTAGAATCATCTTCAATCTTCTTGTCCCTTTTTAGAAGAAGCTCCAGATGGAATTTCCAACACTTAAATTCTTGATGTCCACTCATGTTACAATGGTACAAAAAAAATTTCTCTTTGAATTCTTCTTGCCATTCTCCTTTTTCCAATGGGGATGATGGTCTTCTTGTCCTATTTCTCTTTTGACAGACATGACCTTCCTATATAATTCCTTCTATTTTTTACACTTGGCAACACAATGGTTATCCATGCGACAAAAAGAACAAGAAAAAGAATGCTATATGATACTTATTGCATTACTAGTAGTAGCATAGTTCAAAAAAACTTTAGAGAAATCAAGTTTATACCTTTGTGGACTTTTGCTGCCACTAGATTTCTCAAGAGATTTGGATATTCTTAGGGATCTCTTGATAGATCTATCACTTTTTACAGGTGACTTACCCTTCTTTTGTTGAATAGACTTTGGTTCCAAGTCAAATTCGGAAGAGCTTCCTTCTAGAGCCTTTTCTAGGCTTTCTCTATCATTATATCTGAGACCTACAAATCGAGGTCTTATTGTAACCTCCATTTGTTGAACTATACCTTGGCCATTATTGCCAAGACCACCTCCTTGATACCCCATTTTAGTTATATTCTTTTTACCAATTCCTAATGTATGCTTTTTGAAAACACCAGAAGAAGCATCATTATTATCAAAAAAAGGAATCAAACATGGAGTATCTTTTATCTCCTTTCCTGTAGGGGACCCTTGGTCCATCTCCTAAGGTTATGCCAACTACTCCTATCTTCTTTCTTTGACTGAGACCATGGATGAAGCTTCAAGGAATCCATGTTGGTCACCTGGCACATAGGACAAATCCTCCAATTTTTGACAAAGGAAACATACATAAGTATCCTCACGACATGAAACATGATTGGTCCATTTGCAATGGCCACAAGCACATCTATCCTTAGGAATTATTACTTCTTCTGTATTAGATATTTTTCTAGTTTTCTCCACTTAAGTGTTTTCCAATAAGGGACATAACTTCCACTTCTCATTTTCTGCAATTTCAAGCAGTCTTCGAAGTTTGACATTCTCTGCTTGGATCCTCTAGTTGATCTCATCTAGTTCCTAGAGCTTTTAATGCTTCAACCTTTTAGCCATCTTGCAAAGCCATCCTATTAAACATCCACCACTTGCAATTTTTCCTGTTAAAGTGCTCTGATACTACTTGATTTGTAATTAAGGCTTACAAAGTAAATTGTGCTTAAATCAAATTACATATTTTCTCAATCGCAAATAGAATTGCATGGGTATGTTCTTTAACCGTTGAAATTACATAATTGATTTCATTTAATGAGTTATCAACTTAATTAAATACTAATTAACAACTCATGAAGTGAAGTCAATATACTAAAATCATCACGAAAAGCAGAAGAGATGAAAACTGATTTGATAACATAGTTCACCCAATGTTTGGGCTATGTCTCTGGGCTCTCTCGACTGGGACATTGCTCTGTTATTTGATGCAAAGCTCAAGAGTCTTTGTTACATCACAATATAGTCTTCAAATTACAAATTAATCCTTTGCCACTATATGGAAATATTGTAGCATAACCGATGCACTTTCCAATCCAGGTTCTTACAAAGAATCTCTAATTATGTACATAAACCAACATAATAACAAATAGAGAATACACATAATTAATTTGCAAACCTTCAATCTGCATATAGGTTGAAGATGCCTTTAGATTGCCTTTTTGATTCTCTTAAATCTTGGAGAATGGATATAACGACCTCTGTGAGCAATACTTTGTTTGTTGGATTACAAAATGCTTCCCGATTCAAGCTCTCTTTATAATAAGATTTTTCCCTCTTTTAGAAGGGGCCTATGTTGTTTACATTCAACTTTATTTTCTCCATCTAAGAGAATTCAATTTTTCCAACATATTTCAATTCTCTTCCTAAGAATTCCTCTAGGATTGATTTTACAAAACAATAAGACCCCCTTTATATACATTTAAATATGCTAATAAGGGGTCTCAACAATAATATTTCAAAAATCCCCTTTATCACCTAATTTAAGCCCATTTAGATTTTAAATCAAATAAAAATATTTTGAAAATCAATTTTATAGGTTTATCATTATTGGGCTTGTTTTCTATTTGTCAAAAATGGGGGGTCGGGCCCCTTTGTTTACAAGCCATCACCATTTACCATGCCAAATATAATTTCCCCCTTTCTTTGATGAATAATGATGAATCAGTTAGTGACAAACCAGTACTGAGAGGGGGGGGTGAATCAGTACAGGCAAAAAAATTTCCTGAACCAGTTTGACTGCAAAGACTGTACTTAACTGGTAAACAATATAACCGGTCTAAATCAGGGCACTGTCGGTTACACACAGTGAGAGTATGAATGACATAAACAGGTAAACACTTAGATCTCTACACAATCTAATATCTCATTTCCACTTCACCCATATGCATAAACAAGTAATATATCATCAGAAATATAATGACTACCAATTCAACATGCTTTACCACTTTGATAGAGAATATTAAGCATCACATGAAAAGCATCACAAATGACACACTTATTTTTCATGTGGAAACCCAACTGGGAAAAACCATGGTGGGGATGAATACCCACAATTTGTTCTTTGAACTCTTTTGAAGTCTGCTCTATTAGGATCCTAGTCTGGTTAAAGACTTTTACAATAGGTTATGCTAGGAACTGATCCTGATAGGGATCACCCGGTAAAGGGCTGGCTAAATACCTAGTTAAAGGTTAGAACCCTATTAAAGGTTACCTTGCAAGAGGATTTGAAGAACTCATTGAGTTGAGTCACCCTATTAAAGGATTTACACAAAAGCCTCTTAAAGCTACCTGGTTAAGGGATTTTCCAACTGCTGAAATGGTTAGAAGTCAACAGGTAATACACTAATATGATAACAACACTTAATGCCAAGGCAAATCCACTTTAGCTCCTTTTCTTCTGCAATCATACTCTGCAGGTATCACCACACTTCTCTAGTCTGACAATAATCAAGTATCATTCAATGGGATACACACATAACATTTGCCAACAACTTCAAAATAAAAACATCATTGACCTTATAGGAAACAGAGGTCGGTAGCATAAACCCTAAACCCTAAAAAAATTAGATTTTACAATTCAATCGGTTCAATCCTGACCATTAATCATAT
The DNA here is from genome assembly GCF_030272615.1 of Cryptomeria japonica. NCBI lineage: Eukaryota > Viridiplantae > Streptophyta > Pinopsida > Cupressales > Cupressaceae > Cryptomeria > Cryptomeria japonica. The sequence goes on along the minus strand of NC_081412.1, from coordinate 496,516,798 downwards.
TTCATTGAATACAATAGTCTTGAATAGATCTCAAGACATTCTCCAACGTTCATTCTTTGCCACTTCAGGAGGTTGATAACCCATCACACATTCTCCACCATTTACAGAGACTTTGCGCATTCCCAAGGTAGATAAGATCAATCTTCATGCAAGATCCTCAAGGAAATCCTTCACGTGCACAAGGTTGATGTGGCAACACTATCTAATCTTTATTACAATGCTAACTCATCACATGATGTCATCGGTTGAATCACACAGGCTTGGAATGCATCAACCGAAAATCCTGAAATTGAGACTACCAACCAGTAGTCATGCCAAGTGAAACCTCGATACAAAACTTCCCATATACCGGTTCTCATTCCAACATACCGCTTCACTTTTTCACATATACTAGTTCACATTATCATACCAGTTCTCACATATACCGGTTTTCTTAATTCAATATATATGTTTATAATTCAACATATTGACATCAATGACAACATACAATATCATCATGCCATCAAGTTCTACACATATGCCAACAATCTCTCCCTTTGGCATTGATGGCAATATACAAAGATATTTCTTTGCTTCACATCTTCTTCCTAATACTACAAATATCTTCTCCACTTCACATCTTCTCCCCCTTTGACAACAATGCCAAAGTGAAGGCATAAACAACTATGTTCCATTGTGCTGCTCCCCCTAAGGAGTAGCATCCTTCTACACACCAATCATGAAATAGATTTATTAATGTAGTACCTGACTAATGTGGAGCACACACTTTTAGTTCACCTCTTGAAGGGACAACACCCCTAATTCACCTCTTAGATAGGTAAATGTAGCCTTCAGTAGAGGCTTGGTGAATATGTCTGCTAATTGCTCCTTACTGGAAACATGTTCCAATACAACTTCTTTGTTCTGAACCTTCTCCCTTAAGAAATGATACTTGAGCTTGAAGTGCTTGGCTCTAGCATGTAAAACTGGATTCTTGGAAATGTTAATTGCACTTGTGTTGTCACAAAATATACTTATTAGTTCAAATACAGGAACTTTGAAGCCACTTAATACATGCTTCATCTAGATTGTCTGGGTGCAGTTCATAAATGCTGCAACATATTTTGCTTCTGATGTGGACTGAGAGATACAACTTTGCTTCTTACTCATCCATGAGACCAGTCTACCACCAAGAAAGAATGCACCACCGGTTGTGTTTTTCCGATCATCCACATTAGCTGCCCAATCAACATCTGTAAACACTTTCAGGTTGAAATCATTACTGTATGGATACCATAATCCATAGTCAATAGTTCCCTTTAGATATCTAAGAATCCGGTTGACTACTACCAAGTGGGATTCTCTTGGACTTTTTTGGAACCATGTAGTAATGCCTACTGCATGTGCAATGTGTGGTCTGCTATGTACTACATAGTGCAACTTACCAGTCATTGATCGGTATTCCTTCTCATTCACCAACACTGAGTCATCTTCTTTTGACAATTTACAACCGGTCACCATCGGTGTACCAACCGGTTTGCTGTCTTCCATGCCAAAGGTCTTCAACACCTCCTTGACATACTTGGACTGAGTGATAAAGATACCATCTTTCATTTGTTGAATCTGTAGTCCAATGAAGAACTTAATCTCCCCTATAAGTGACATCTCAAATTCCTTCTTCATCTCATCTGCAAAATCATGACTCATCTTGTCATCTCCACAAAAAATTATGTCATCAACAAATACATCATAGATTATAATTTGATCTCCTTTTGGCTTAAGATAGATATTGCTATCTTCACTTATTCTTTCAAATCCAATCTTCACAAGATGGGAGTGTAAGCATTCATACCATGCTCTAGGTGCCTGCTTCAATCTATACAAGGCTTTATGTAGCCTGCACACCATGTCATTGTCTTCTGATAGGGCAAACCCATCTGGTTGCTCTATATACACTTCCTCTTCAAGTATTCCATTCAGAAATGCAAATTTTACATTCATTTGATATACTTTGAATCCCTTGAAGGCTGCATATGCAAGAAGCATACGAACTCCTTCCAATCTGGCTACTGGAGCAAAGGTTTCTCCATAGTCTTCTCCTTCTTCTTGAGCATATCCTTTACACACTAGTCTAGCTTTGTTTCTTACCACTGTGCCATCTTCATTCAGCTTATTTTTGAAAACCCATTTGGTGCCAATGACATTTTTATGCTCAGGTCTAGGTACCAAAGACCATGTACAATTCTTTTCTATCTGGTCAAGTTCCTCTTCCATTTCTTTGATCTAGTCTTTATCTTTATGTGCCTCTTTAAATGTTTTAGGCTCAAATTCAAAGATCATGCAAGAGTTTTCTCTGACCTTTCTTCTTGTAAGAATTCTTGCATCCTTATCTCCTATGATCTTCTTTGGATCATGATTCAACTTTACATACCTAGGAATGATCTTAGTTGTTTCCTCTTTCTTTTCTTCTTCATCCTCATCTTCATCAGCATCAACATCTACCAGTGTAGGAGCACTATTACTGGTACTAGGCGATTTTGCAACCAGTTACCACGGGTTCATCTACCACTTGCTCACTATCGGTTTCCTCAGGTTTCTTAGAAGCTTCATCAACTCTAACATTGATACTTTCAATAATTCTCTGAGTCCTATTGTTGAAACACTTGAGAGCTTTGCTTTTGGTGGAATACCCTAGGAATATTCCCTCATCACTTTTTGCATCAAACTTGCTCTAGTATTCACTCCTCTTGATATAACATTTGCTACCAAACACTCTAAAGTAGCTTACTACTGGTGTCTTAACGATCTAATACTCATAAGGTGATTTATCATTCCTTTCTTGATGAGTACCCAGTTCATACTGTAGACTACAGTGCTCATCGCTTCCCTCCAGAAGGTGTGAGCAACCTTCCCTTGAATCAACATCATTTTGGTTGCTTCAACTACAGTCTGGTTGTTCCTTTCTGCTAGGCCATTCTATTGTGGAGTCCGGGGGGCAGATAGTTGACTCTTGATGTTGTTCTCTTCATAGTACTTGTTGAATTCACTTGAAGTGAATTCTTCTCCTTGATCATTTCTAAGGCACTTAATCCTCTTACCACTTTCCTTTTCAACTAGTACTTTGAAAGCTTTGAACTTTCCAAAAGCTTCAGACTTCTCTTTCAAGAATGTGACTCACATCATTCTTGAGTAGTCATCAGTGAGAATCATAATGTACCTATCTCCCTACAAACTCTTAGTTTTCATAGAACCACACAAATCAGTATGCACAAGATCAAGTAAATTGTCTGCAGTGAAAGGTTTACCTTTGAAGATTGAGGAAGACATTTTCCCTAGTTGACACTCTCTACACAAAGGATTCTCCATTTTTCTCAGCACATGCAATCCTCTGTCTGCCTTGATCTTACTGGCCTTCACAATGTTATCAAAGTTTACATGGCAGAGTCTCCTATGCCATATCCAACTATCATCAAACTTAGCCATTAGACATGTACTGATATTTGCATTTAGCTGAAATAAGTTACCTCTGGTGTGCATACCAGTGGTCATCAGTTCACCATTCTTTCCTTTGATTTTGCACACTCCATCTTTGAATTCTAGAGTGAGTCCATTATCATTCAGTTGGGCAACACTCAAAAGGTTATTGTTGGTGTAAATAATTATTCATCATGGATATTATTACACTTTACTTAGGTTTACTTAGGAAATTCATGTCATAGTAGTTTGGGTATGAGACACTTGGGTGTTTGTGCCACATTGGGATAGTGTGTGTAGGAGAATTTCCACCTTTTATGGTGTTGATCTTGTTGTTACACTCCACATTCAGTGGGTGATCCACCTCATGTGGACTATTGTATTGTTTCTCCTACCTACCCACACCTATTTTCTACCTACCCTTGTTTCTTATTGAGCCACATGTCATGTTTGTGTGCTCACATATCCATAAGCCTTGCCTATATAAGCAAGCTCATCTACATTGTATGAAAATTGAACAATTGATCATTTATCTACTGATGAGAATACAATTTATTCTTATCCTATATTTTGTCTCTCTATTGTACTTTTCATTGAGTCTTAGTCTTGGCAAAATCTCACATGATATCAAAGCCATTGGGGCTCATTGATTGGTTTTTGGAGACATTGTGGAAGACTTCTATTTTTGGATCTAAGGGACTGCATTTTTTGGAGGCATCTTAGAGCGTTTTTTACCTCACCATTGCGTCCGGAAGGCCATTTCCATAAAAATTGAGTATAAATTTGACCCATTTTGGCGAAAACCAATTTTTGCATGTGGAGGAAATTTTCTGCCCAATTTGGGCGGTACAGTACAAAATTTTTGGATTTTTTTTCAAAAAAAAAAAAAAAAATTCTGAAAAATTATTTTCCAGTTTGAAATTTTTTTTGAAAAAAAAAATAAAATAAAATAAATTTTTTGGAAATTATTTTTGGGATCCGTAACTTCTGCCCAGTCAGCAACGCACAGTCAACACCACGTTAGCAACTTAGTTGGCTGCCACATCACCTACCAAATCACTTGCATAGTCAGTGCCATGTCAGCACCCAATCAGCTGTGAAGTTTGGGCGATGATCATACGGCCGTCAAATTTAACCCCGCAGTCCACTGACGTCATCATTTTCTCAAAACTTTTGCAGGCCCCTCTCATTGAGATTTTTTATTTTGCTATTCAACTTCAAATGGCCATATCTTGCTCATTTTTGCTCCTTTTTTGGAGCAATTTTTTTTGAAATGGGATAGAATTTCATGTACTTTCACATGGTGGAATTATTTTTTGATTTTTATGGAAAGATTTTTCACAATTATCAATTGTTGGTGACTATACCTGTCTAATCCCTGTTTCTGCAACTCCTAGGTCTCCGTTCGGGCTCATACGAACTCCTTTTCAGGTGCCGTTTTTTTTTAAAGTGCATTATTTTTTGTCTATGCTCAAAATATGCTATCAGTTTGTAGCAATTGTGGGTAGACATTGTACTTTCATCATATGGTCTTATTTGGCCAATTTGGCATTTGTATTGCATAGATCTATCTTTCTGATCTTTTGCTTTGAATTTCATAGCCTATTGGGGCAGTTGTAAAACAAAATCAGAATTCCACCTTGCCATTGTTTGCAAGTGGCCTACTGTACACGCACTACATATAAAGTGCCAAAATCATCATTTTTTGGGGGGTACTTTGATTGAGTGAATTTGGGAGGGTGTCTCTTGTGATTTTATGCTCTTGTGTTCCTTCCTTTCTACTGCTATGGGTTCTTCTAAGTTTCCTCTATTAACTCCTCATAATTATGCTACTTGGAAAATTGATGCACGGAGTAAACTTATGGAAAAATGACTAACTCATTACATTGACAGAACTATTGTTGCTCCCGCTGATCCTAAGGTTGATCCAGTTGGTCACTTGGATTGACTCACTAAAAATATCATGGCAATTGGTACCTTAAGAAAGTATGTATCAAAGGATCTCATTTTTCATATTGAGAAGAGTACTCTAATCAAGAATGCTTGGCAGAAGTTTCAAGACTTGTATGGTCAAGTTGATGAGATTAGGGGACATTAAATTGATAGTGATCTCACCATGTTAGATCCCAAGAACTTTGATACTATACAAGATTATGTCACTAAGACAAATGAGTTGAGGGCACAACTCAAAGATTGTGGCATTGATAAGAAAGATACTCAATTGATATTCAACTTGATAGGCAAGCTTCCACAAGAATATGCAGCATTTGTTTCTAGTTTCCAAACCCATAGGATGACAATGGATTCAAGCTACACAATGCCTACATTTGATGCTTTCAATGAAATGTTGATGATGGAACAAACTAAGTTGATAAGCATGGGCATTCTTAAGGCTTCTAAGTCTCAAGCATTAATGGAAAATCAAGGGAACAAAGGAAATCAAGGAAAGGACAACTCAAACAAGAAGAAATGGCAATCAAAGCCTAAGGACAAAGCATCATCCTCTCCACAACAAGGAGATTCATCCTCTTCCAAGAGGGATAACTCACCAAAGAGGGAGAGACCTACTTTTGCCTATTGTAAAAATTTTGGTCATGAGGAGAATCGTTGCCATTCTAAAAAGATTGATGAGCTAAGAACGAAAGAGAAGGAGGAAGCAGCACAGAGCACTTAAGTGGAGACCCCAAAGACAACGAGTAGTCAAGCCAAATTGGCTAACATTACCAGTCCATTGACCTCCAATCTGCAAATGAATCAGAGCTGCTGCAAAGCATTAAACTTGCTCAAGAATGCCTGAAGGTGATAAGGAGGAAGAAGGAGCAAGACGTGATCCAAGCTGCAGTGGACACTCTTACCGGATTGATACTCGGTACCAACCTTCCTAGTATCGATTCCTCTCTGGCCTAGCTAAAACTCTTATGCATAGTGGTGGAGGACCAGGTACAAAGCCTGGAAGAAGTTGTTGAAGCCAGTGTACAAAAGAAGCATCAAAAGGCTCTGAACACTACCTTGGTGAAGAAGTTGAATGAGCTTCGGGCAGAACTTTAGAAAGCATAAACAGACATTAGGGATGCAATGGATGAGGGGAAATTACTGCTCAGTAAGATAAGCCAACCCCATCTATTCTGTGATGATGTGCTTACTCAAAATGACAAACTGCAAACTGATTTGCAGACATTCTTAAGCACCTTCAAGATACCATATGATTCCTTTACTGCTTATGGGCAAACTGTTCACCGGTTTCAACTCCAGTCTGCAAGAATAGAGGCAGAGATAAGCAACCGGATATGAAATTTGTAGAAACTTCAACTGGTCCTACTGCCAAGACTGCAAATACTCCAGAAATTCTATCTCAATCTAGATGCCCTAACGGTCACTCAAGAGATGAGTACCCTGTATGCCATGGAAGAACAGGTCTATCAGATGCAAACAAAGAATGAGGTTGCTACCTTATTACTTGAGTCATGGTCCTTATCCATGAAGCAATTTATGCAGGACTTTAAATCGGTTTTTGACAAGTTTCACTCCTTATTGTCATAAACACTTATTTAGCTAATAGAAACAGGGGTTATTCAGCTCTATTTTGTCATTGTTGACAAAGGGGGAGAAGTATACTAGTATTTAAAATTTTGATGCATGCTATGTATACTTTCATGTTTATCTCTGTAAGGGAGTAGTATGCATTGTATTTTCTACAAAGGGATAGTGTATATGCTTAAGGGGGGTAATTTTGATTATGACATATTTTTTTTGTAAAACACTTAGATGTCAAAATTTTCCTAAGTAATGCCATCAATGCCAAAGGGGGAGATTGTTGGTATTTTTGATGATTATGTTGTGATTGTCATTGATGGACACACACTTGCTATGAGATCACTTTTTGAATGTATGAATTATGCTCAACCGGTATTTGTTCCAAACCAGTACAATGTATTATAGTCTTTAGGCTATTGGTGTTTTGCAGAGTGTTTACTGATCTCAAGCGGCATGAAGACCTGAAGCGGTTCAAGGATCTCAAGCAGAACGGAGCAAAGGAACTAAAAGCAGCAGTTATCATTTTTCTAGTCTTCATTTTTTGTCAATTGGTAATCTGTTTAAAAATTAAACCGGTATTACTCTGAGTTACCAATGGGTAATCAGTAAAGTTGTATAAACTGGTAATGCTCTATGATGAGTTACCAACCAATATATTTTTGTGATGAGTTACCATCCACCGACACTTTGACGGTGATTTTGTGTCGTGTTACCAAATGTGTCTAGATACACTGAACCTAGGAACTTGCAATGTAATCCTATTGGACCAACATAAAATTATATTCCTTTTTTAAGGACATCATGTTTAGTGTTTTGGTGGGATGTTGGATAGATGTTAGGGTTTGTGGTGATTGATGAGTTTTTGTATGTGTGATCTTAGGAGAGAAGATCAATTCTATGTGCTATAACAGACTCTGGATTTACTGAAGACTGAAGTAATGCTGGAATGCATTAACAATGAGCTATCAGGGATCTAACCAAGCATACTGTGCTAACTTGTAGATCATTCACTTGTTGATTACTTACATCTTCGATAAGTTTGAAACCCTTAACCGGGTAGGCTTGGCAAAGCCTTTGTAAATCCTCTAACAAGGTGGTTCACAACTATGGTTTTGAAATCCTCTTACAAGGTAGTCTTTAATTGGACTTATCTCCTAACAGAGATTGAGATTCCTAATAGGATTTGTTCTAGTGAAGAACATTGTATGACCTTAACCGGTCTTGTTACTATTCTGCAGATAGTTACTTGTGAGTTTCATCTCACTATGGTTTTTCACATTTGGGTTTCCATGTCAAAATCTCTTGTGTTATGGTGATTGTGCTTCTATGGGTGAATGCCTTATTTGTTGTTTGGTTTCCATGTGTTAACTGGTGTGTTTGCAAAACTATTTTATCAGTTTACTGCCAAACTATTTAAGTGTTTGAGTTCAGTATTTTTTGGTATACTAATTCACCCCCTTCTTAGTATTCATCAGTATGTTGGTAGAAGACTAATTGGTTGAAGGATAAATAGAGTAGCTAAACAGTCAGTCAAGCACCCGATAGGTGTTGAGATCAGTTTCTTAAAATTGGCAGATGAAATGATGATGTGGTCACAAGAGGTGACTTAGATTTCAATTTAGTAGTCTTATGCATGACCAAAACACTTTGGATAGATAGGTGATCAGTCTAATTGATGATCAATGACCGGTGGCAAAAGATGAAGAGTTACACTGGTGAACCGGTGATACAGGTTAAAGAATGCTATCCACCGAGAATCATAGAGTGGTGACCGGTAAGATGGACATAATAACGAAAGCAGAGTGAGGCATAATGAGATATCATCAAGAAAACACATACCAAAGTCTACAAAACTTAACAGCTAGTTAAGGTGAGATTTGTGTGAATTTTTTGGTCCACATTAAAGAGACAGAACACTTCCCAGAGGTTGGTGAAATTATGAGTTTCGAAGGCAAATAAGGATGAGCTGCTGGTGAGATTAATGGAGAGTAAGAAGAAAAAGTGCAAGAAGATTTGGGAATATTTGAATTTCAAATCTCTTGAGTGTTAGGTGTAAAATCAATAAGAAATCAGCTAGTATGTGTTGGCAAAATGGTATAAAGGTTTTTGGCGAAAACCAAAAAGTCTGATCATAAAATTTGCAAAGTGCAATTTTTATGAGAGGCGATCAAGCAAGGTGAGAAGAGGGCAGAACTTCTAAGTGAATAGAAATATGGTGAAGAGAGTTTGCAGAGATCAAATAGTGTGAAGAGCAGAGAAAGAATGCAGAGCACCAATAGAGTGTAGAGAAAGTGTAATGCAGAGCACTAGTAGAGTGTTGAGAAAGTGTAACTGGTGATCAAACTGAGGAGCTTTATTTGTATCTAATTAAGCTAAGAGTATTTATTACAACAGATCATTCTCTCTATTATTTTCTAATTACTACAATAGTAAAATCCCTTAACTGGGTGGACTTTAACAGGTCCCTTTGTAAAATCCCTTAACCGGGTGACATCTTAAATGATGATCCTAAGTCCTTTAACAAGGCTACCTCTAACAGGGTAAAGGTTCTAGCAGGCGTTAAAGAAAATCCCTTAACTAGGTGGCACCTAACAATGTCTTTGTAATCCCCTGATAGGGATGGCTCCTCATCGGGCGTACTCTAGAAGAGTGCAGATTTTGTGAGTTTCTACTCACATCATGGTTTTCTCCCATTTGGGTTTCCACGTGATAAGTTTTGGTTGTCATGTGTGTTTGATTTCATGTGTGCGTATTTCTTGTTAAATGTTGCTTATACTGAAATTGTTAAGTTTGAATAGAGGTTTAGATTAAGTTTAAATCTGAAAGAAACCAATATAGTGTTGATTCACCCCTCCCCTCTCAACACTGGTTTGGACTAACACTATTAACATAAATCCTTGAGCTATCATTCTTCTAAATTATAATTATAATAGGATGCACCCTAATCAACTTTGGTTGTGGCTAAACTGGCTCCAAAAAGTTGTTATAAAACTCATGTTATTGATTTTTCCAAAAATCATAGATCATTGATCGTGATCAACAAAATTTTCTACAGATTTGATTTTCCAAATTAAAAAAAAAACTCAATAACACAAATTTTATATCCCCATTTTGGAGCCAGTTTATCCACGTCCATTAACTTTACCATGTACACATGTAAATATCTATTAGCACATATAATATTTCATATGCCACACTCATAGTTTTATCTTACGTTCAAACAACAAGGTTGAAAAATACTAGATTATATTTTATTTTAACAATGATGATCATCTCTATAATATGACTTTCATTTGAACCCCCTATAAAAATTATTTTTAATATTAAAACAATTAAATGGCTTAGCTAAATATACTTGATCAAATGCTGTAGGCTTGAAAGAATGAAACAAGGTGTCCAATAGCTAATAAGAGTATTCAACACACAAATGACACACATAACACTCTTTAGACATAATTTAATCCAACCATTAGTGAAAAATGAAGAATCTAGCTAAATTAATTATATTATAGTTGCATAAAGGGATAATATGTCACCTTTAATATAAGAGAACAAACTTGAAAAATTCACAACCTAAAATATCTAGTTAACTTTGATTCATAATGAAACCACATAACTTAGTAAAAAAATTTATTAAAAAAAAAAAGGTTTTAGGGGAACCGAAACCCCTTACAAAAGGTTTTGAAGGAATCCAAAATACTCAAATTTTACCAGGATCTGGAACCCACCATACCACATTTCCAAGAGGAATAATCATAAAAACAGGTAGCCCAACCTCAACTATACAGAAAATACCAGTACCTATCACATGCAAAAGCATTTTAATAAGGCTCCCTTAACCTTCAACAGATGCCATGGGTGATTCCAAGCACCCATAACCTTTGAAAATAGAAGATTATAATAGATAGTCATACATTCACAATCTGTCACCCAAAAGTAGTAGAGAAGGGTTTTCCCAAGCTCTCTTAACCTATAACATAGTTCTCAGGCCGCCAAAAGGAAAACATATCCTTAACCAAAAACAACATCTAACCAAACTAGGCCCTTGAAAACTACCAGCATCCATCCAGCCTATGGGTTCTACAAGCCTCCCATGACCTGGAATAGGAACCAAAAGGATAAACATAGAGAAAAAGTCATAAAGAAAGGGATTTTGAAAGGCATCTATAACTTTCGAGATGGGTTTTATAGTGGCTCCCATAACCAATAGGAAGAAGCTTGCCACCACACAACATTTGATCATTGTTCACCTTCCAACACATTACCTCTTCACCTCTATAGGACATGGAACCACCTCAATAGGAGCTAAGAAGATGGAGACCATCAACAAAAGAAGACAAGCTTTAAACCACAAAATAGAGTCCAGCAACCAAGAAACTAACTCTAAATGCATAGCTAGACATACGGGCTTCAAAAAGACTCCCAAAACCTTGAAAAAAAAAGAGGTCTAATCCACATAGACTCCATGTAGATGAGCTTTACCAGTATCTCAACTACTATAGGAGAAAAGGAAAAGAAACTCGGCAACAAGGAGAAATAAAAAAAAAGCACACCCAGACTCAAACAACAAGGCATCCAAAAACCTTAGCAGGAGCCATCCCACAAAGCTCAGCCCACAACTCTTTCCTTGTATAGAAGAATGGTCCACCTCAATAGGACAGACTGAGATAAATGGTAAGATGATAGCCTAAAAGTCAACAAAAAGCCTCTTAAAAAGAATAAGAAAAGAAACGCACACATTGTCATCAAGAGGAGATCCAACAACACTACACCAAAAAGACAAGGGGACCTTCCACAAAAAGGGCCCCTACAATATTTAAACCCTTCCAAAGGGAAAGGAATGGCCCAAGGGGAGAGGAGAAACCAAAAACCCAAAGAAGATCTACACACCAGAAGCTCCACCTAGATCCTGAACAAGTCCCCCACGACTAGTGAAGTAGTAAGCAACTAGATCAAGAGGGAGAACACACTGATAAGGAGCTACCACTGTTGGGTACAAAGAATGAACCATTGGACTCACGAGAGGCAGGGGCAACTAGACCTCGCCCAACACTACAAACACTGATACATCTTCATTATCTTCTACATAACTTAGTCATGTTAGACCATATCATAATCCATTTATTAGTTGAAACTGCATTAAGATTAATAAATGGGGATTGAATGTAGAAATAAATAATGCACATAATTTTATCATTTGTTTTAACCTTCATTGTGAGATTTAGAATCATGCTTATGTGTCTGAATTTTATTTGTAAAATGGTTCTTCATTGTGAGATTTAGAATCATGCTTATGTGTCTGAATTTTATTTGTAAAATGGTTAAGGCAATTTGTGACACAAAACTATTCCACACAAAGAAAAGTGCAATTGCTTCTATGTGTGTATTGAAACATCGTTGTAACATATGATTCAAATTGTATGCCAATTACTTGGGTTTGATCTAAGAAACATCAACCCTAAAATACATGTCAAATATAGCAATAAATGCTCATACTAAATAGCATGTAGTTTGCCCTATACAATTGGATATTGTATCTTTGTTTCTCACCTTTATATGAGCACAAGACTTGTTTAAATTATATCATGACTAAAAAATAGTGAAATAAATTTTATTGTCATTTTTTATGAGCACAACGATTTCAAGTCACTACTCAATGTATCTATTTATCATATGAAGGGATATGTCAACCAAATTCTCCCAGATTGTGCTACTATGTCTTCTGTTGCAAAAAACACATAGACTGGCCAATTATCAATTGAACTTGATGACGATACTAAGCTTGATATTGAGTCATAATACATACAAAAAATAGATTACTTAATAAATTTTGGTTTTAAAACTTATATTTGATGTTGCTAGCATTCATGTTAAGTGACTTAGCAAGTTTTTATGTCCGTGACTCTGTGATGCATATCCTCATTGGGGTAGTTACCTTATGGGCTCTATGCCCTCATTAGGCTACTCTATTTGTGAGTTAGGACTACGAAATTTAGAAAACATCTTAACAATTCTAATAGAAAATTTTTTGTATTAAAGATTGTATACCCAAAAGTATAATATTACCAACCAAGTATATTTTCCATATCATCCTAGATTTACTATAAGACCACAGGGTCTATTCTTCTATCTATATTGTGTTGTATATCTTTACAAAAAAGGAGTCATGTAGTATATCATAACAAAAAATATTAATCAAACATATCCTAGATTCTCGTAATAAACATCCTTTTGAGTAAGAAAACAATCTTACTAGCACAAGATGAATCCAAAGTATTTAGAGGTCGGTCAATGGTTGATATATCATTATTAATTTTGTCTACTTCAACTATAAATTAATCTCCTTGGTTGATGTGAATTCATGGACATCTTTTGAAATCAAGGTCATTCTCAAAAACTTTGGAGGTGTGAAATTTGTTATATCTCTTTTGGAATTCTAGATAGCTTTGCATATATTGAACATCATCAATCTCATTGAAAGTTAGTTGCCTCTCATTGTTTATCTATTCCCTATTGATGGCCACTACTCCTTCTTTAAGTAAGGTCTAAAAACTTTCTTTAGAGATTTCTATCATTTGAGTTACCTACACAACAATTGAGTTTTATGTTAGTCTTTTTATAGACCTAATATATTAGTTGACAATATAAGCCAAAATTTAAAATTTAAAAGATTGACTTAAAACATTGATATGACGCAAAACAATCTCTTGTAAAATTATTTTTTCGTTATCACCCCACCCAACCAAATCAAAAAAGAACATCAACATAGAAATATGTGTATGATATTTTCATGTTGTTTGAACATAAAGCAACATGAATCTACATTGCAAGAAAATAAAATTGAAGTTTTTTTCAATCGTAAATAAACATTTCAAACATGCAATTGTAGATTCTAAGATATCATTTCATAGAAATTTAAATATGCAACTCTTATTTTTATTATATGTTTTCTTATTCTATGTTTCATTTTGAATAATTAATTTATATACATAAATATCATTTAATATTCTTAAACATTAATCACACCATCATAATTTATTTATTTTTAAATCAAAATAAAAATAGTAATAAAATTTAGAGAATTTATATTGAAAAGTTAAAATTAATCATTACCGTAAGTATAAATATAAAATAAATATACGTAAATATATAACTAAATGTAAGGAATCCAATGATTAATAATATAAAGGTCGTTTAAACAAATTGTCACCTAATCTGTTGTGCGAGAATGATTAATAGACTTTTCTTTTTTTCTTTTGCTTTCTACCATTGAGCAAGCTGTCGTCTATGAAATGGTAGAACGAAAAGCAACGCAGTTAATCATCATTCAGGATTTTTTTGCAAACTCGTGATTTATGCCACTCCATGAATATGATATAATAATAATAATAATAATAATGCGATTTCGTTTTCCCTAAGCCTCATCTATCTGCGAACGCTCATTTCTTTGGAATCTCTTTTAAAATGTATAATAATGACCATACGCAAAAAGTAATGAATCCATAATCATGAAAATGCTCCATTATCATGAAAATGCGGTGGGTCCTTCAGTATGGAAATATATTAGAAGTTTTGAATGAAGCTTTTTGTTTTCGACTGAAGTGCGTTGCTTTACAAGATGCCAAATTCATTTGACAGTTTAGCTTCTACCATTACACTGACGACAGCTGGGTATGAAAAGAGGTACTATTAGTCTCCAAATTCCAAGAATGATCTCGTAGAATAGATTAGGTCATAATTTGTGAACAATACTTATATTTTATGTTCATTCTTTATATATATATATATATATATATATATATCTCATTCTTATATAACAATGTTAGGATTTTCTAGTCTAGATGATTTTAAAAATGACCCCCTGGTTTGGAACTCCTGTGTTGAAGGTGGGGTTGCCGATTTTCTGGATTGCCTGAAGGGTCATGATGAGCAACTCTTGGTTGCTTTCGCCTCCTCCTGGTCTGGGAGTCGGGTCTTGATTGGTAGCATTGCCTTTGATGTCACTGAGGAGACTATTGCCCAAGCTATGAAGCTGGCCCTTGATGGCTGTCGCTGGAAGCATACTAGTCATGTTGCTAATAGTGAAGGGTTGAAACAGATCTTTTGTAACCGCGAAGCACTCGTCATGCTGGAAGGCGAGTTTGCTTGGGAGGAGCTCAAGCACCCATGGAACATGATTTGCCTCATGATCATGAAGTACTTCACTCTTGAAGGCAGGTAGAAGGTATTCTACTACTACCATTTGCCCCTCCTCAATCACTTCCATAACAATGACTTGCTTTATCTGCCATTTTATTTACTGCACTCTATAGAGAGCTCTGTTAAAGACACTATGGACCCCAAGCATGGGGATAAGCCTCCCTATCTCCTCCACTAGGGCCTCATTTACAGGTTGTATAAATTCCATGAGGCTCTCTGCCCCCCCCCATAATCTTTCGCTCTCTCAACCTTCCATGCTGACTCCACAAAAGCTCGCGGCCCTATCCATGGCTTTCCCTAGATTCTTCCAATATCTCAATGAGGGCTTTGCTTTGGCCACCATCTCCCTGCTTGCTTATACCTCGGTTGTTTCCTTATCGATGGTCTCCCCTAATTTAACTCTTCCTACCTCTCCCAGTGCTTCTCGCTCTGTGTCTAAGGGCAAAAGAAAAACCTCCGCTAAGCACAAATGCATTGTCTTTGATGACAACTCTTGCTCTGAGGATGAGGAGAATGACAATCCTTCCCTAGAGTCCAAGGTTAAAAGAGGATCCTCTAGACTTGTGTCCAAAATCTGCAGAAAGAAGACCCCAGTGATCAAGAATCTGGACTCTGAGGAGGACCCCATTGGGAACAAGAATGAGGAGGGCCCTAATACCACTATGGGGGCCACTGATGGGTATGTTGTGGATGTGAATGTGATTAGGGACCCCATGGTCCCGACCACTGTTGGTGCCGCTGACATAAATTTTTGTGATATGAAAACCTAGGACCCCATTGATGACAAGGACACGACCCCTATGAACACAGACACTGAGGGTCTTATGGGCATGAGAATCCCCGATAGCAAAGCACTAGATTCTAGTAATTTAGTTTCAGATTCTAAAATGACTGAGTAGGTGATGCATCCTATCCCTCTGATGGGTCTGGTTAGTGATAGTGATAACTCCCTTACTGGTGGCGTGCCTAAAGAGATTGGAGCAAATACGAATGACTTGGCTCCTAAGAATCCCCAGGAGGTTCCTACTCTCCAACAAATGGAAAATTTGAGCATGGATGTGCTGGAAATCACACAAAAATTTGAAAACCTTGACCCTGTGCTTGATCTATAGACCATCAAGGAGGATGTCAACCAGCTCAAAAATAAGATGGAGGCTTGGGAAGCCCAAATGGTTGCCCTTAACAAATTCCATGTCCAGGTTTTACATAGTTTCGCACTCACCCTCTCTTTGTTGAGGGAACGCTCTATGGACATTGAGGAGGACAAACAGGAGACCATGGACCTCTACAAGTTCCTATCAAATGTGGTGGCTCATTCACTATGGAGATATATTAGAAGTTTTGAATAAAGCTTTTTCTTTTTTATTAAAGTTAATCACTTTACATGTCTAGTGTACAAAATTTGTAGGTGAGTTTGAAAAACAAATTGTTAAATTTGATCTATAAAAGCTTTTGATATTTATTTATGTATGAATATATAATATATAATCATATTTTCATAAATTTACACTATTCTTGGCTTTATATTATTTGTCTCTCTAATCTAGGATCTAATAATATGGTTTATACAAAATATAAAATCTAGTCAATAATGTTTATCCTTAGTTTGTTGTGGAAGAAAGACAGTTATATAAGAGTATATCATTGAATATGAGAAAAATATATGGTAGTTTGAATAGATTTTAGTGTTATCTATTAGTAATCTTCATTCTTATGCTCATAAATATTATAAATATTGTGTGTAAAATATGTCATATTATGATCCTCTTTGACACTTGGGGTCTACCACAATTTAACAATTTGTAATAATTTTTACTAATGTGTTAGGTTAATAAGGGACCTTATAAAATCACCAAATATATTGGACTTATATTAATATAATAAAATAAATATATTTATTATTTAAATTATCTAGAGAAAATGAAATACAATTTTCACTAATGAATGGTGGATTTGTTAAAGAGTTAGTGGTAATGTTTAACTTTCTTATCCAATTAAAGCTTGAAATATTTATTCTTCGAGAAAAAAAAACAAATATTCAACCCTCATAGATTAGCTAGACCTTCAGTTAGCTATTCCCTTTTTCAAAGAGTTGGTACATTTTCTCTCTAGATATCAAGTTGTGTTACAAACATGCCCTTTTGAGGTGAATCGAGAAAAAAATAGGGAGTTGTAGTACTAGGTCAAGGTGAACATGCATTTCCTTCAATATTTATATGTAGAAATTTTTTATTATAGAAAGTATAAGATTTAATGGTAGGAGTAAACCTATATCATATAAGCTATGTGAAGTTTAATATATTTATTTAAGCTTAGTATTAACATAAATCCTCGAGCTAGTGTTCTTCTAAATTATAATCATAATAGAATGCACCCTAATCAATTTTGGTTGTGCCTAAACTGGCTCCAAAAACTGGTTATATAACTCATGTTATTGGCTTTTCCAAAAATCACAGATCATTGATCATGATCAACAAAATTTTCTAAATATTTTAGTTTAAAAAAAATATTAAAAAGTCAACAACAAGAATTTTATAGCTCCATTTTGGAGCCAGTTTAGTCACGTCCATTAAGTTTCCCATGTACACGTGTAAATATTTATTGCTACATATAATATTTCATATGCCACACTCATAATTTTATCTTATGTTCAAACAATAAGGTTGAAAAATAATACATTATATTTTATTTTAACAAAGATGATCATCTCTATAATATGAATTTCATTTGAACCCCTCTATAATAATTATTTTTAATATTAAAACAATTAAATGGATTAGCTAAATATACTTGATCAAATGCTATAGTCTTGAAAGAATGAAACAAGGTGCCCAATATTTAATAAGAGGACTTAGCACACAAATGACACACATAACACTCTTTAGACATAATTTCATCCAACGATTAGTGAAAAATGAAGAATCTAACCAAATTAATTATATTATAGTTGCATAAAGGGATACTATGTCACCTTTAATTTGAGAAAAGACACTTGAAAAATTCAAAACCTAAAATATCTAGTTAACTTCAATACCTAATGAAACCACATAACTTAGTCATCTTTTTTATTAAGAAAAAAATAGGTTTTTAGGGACCCGAAACCCCTTACAATAGGTTTTGAAGGGACCCAAAACCCCCAGATTTTACCAGGATCTGGAACCCACAATACCACACTGCCAAGAGGAATAATCATTAAAAACTGGCAACCCAACCTCAGTTATACAGAAAATGCCAGTGCCTATGACATGTATAAGGGTTTTAATAAGGCTTCCTTAACCTTTAACAGATACCATGGGTGATTCCAAGCACTCATAGCCTTTAAAAATAATAGATTATAGTAGATAGTCATAAATTCACAATCTAGCACCCAAAAGCAATAGAGAATGGTTTCTCGAGGCTCTCTTAACCTATAACATAGTTCTCAAGCCACCAAAAGAAAAACATGTCCTTAACCAAAAACAACATCTAGCCAAACCGGGCCCTTGAAAACTACTAGCATCCATCCTGCCTGTGGGTTTACAAGGCCCCCACAACCTGGAACAGGCACCAAAAGGATAAACATAGAAAAAAAGCCATAAAAAAGGGATTTTGAAAGGCATCCCTAACCTTCGAGATGGATTTTATAATGGCTCCCATAACCAATAGGAAGAATCTTGCCACCACACAGTATCTGATCATAGTCCACCTTCCAACACAACACCTCTTCACCACTATAAGACAGGGAACCACCTCAATAAGAGCTAAGAAGATGAAGACCATCAGTAGAAAAGCCAAGCTTCAAACCACAAAATAGAGTCTAGCAACCAAAAAATTGACTCTAAATGATTAGCTGGATAAATGGGTTTCAAAAAGGCTCCCAAAACCTTGAGCAGAAAAAGAGGTCTAATCCAAGCAGACTCCATGCAAATGAGCTCCACTAGTATCTCCACCTCTATAGGAGAAAAGGAAAAGAAACCCAACAGCAAGGAGAAATAAACAAAAGCACACCCAGCCTTGAACAACAAGGCATCCAAAACCCCTATAAGGAGCCATCCCACAAAGCTCGGCCGACAACTCTTCCCCTCTGTAGAAGAATTCTTCACCTCAATAGGACAGACTGGGAGAAATGGTAAGATGATATCCTGAAAGTCACCAGAAAACCTCTTGAAAAGAATAGGAAAATAAACACACACATTATCATCAAGAGGAGATCCAACAAAGCTACACCAAAAATATAAGGGGACCTCCCACACAAAGGCCCCCTACAATAGTTAAACCCTCCCAAAGGGAAAAAGATGGCCCAAGGTTAGCGGAGAAACCAAAAACCCAAAGAAGATCTACACATTAGAAGCTCCATCCGAATCCCAAAAAACTCCCCCATGACTAGTGAAGAAGCAAGCAACCAGGCCAAGAGGGAGAACACACCGAGAAGGAGTTTCCAATGCTGGGCATAAAGAATGAACCCTTGGACTCATGAGAGGGTAGGGCAACCAGACCTCTCCCAACACTACAAACATTGATCCATCTTCATCGTCTTCTACATAACTTAGTCATGTTAGACCATATCATAATCCATTTATTAGTCAAAGGTGCATTAAGATTAATAAATGGGGATTGAATGTAGAAATAATTAATGCACATAATTTAATCATTTGGTTTAACCTTGATTGTGAGTTTTAGAACCCTACTTCATGTGTCTGAATTTTATTTGTAAAATGGTTAAGGCAATGTGTGACACAAAACTATTCCACACAAAGGAAAGTGCAACTTGTTCTATGTGGGTATTGAAACATCGTTGTAACATATGATTCAAATTGTATGCAAGGAACTTGGGTTTGATCTATGAAACATCAACCCTAAACTACATGTCAAACATAGGAACAAATGATCATACTAAATAGCATGTAGCTTAATCCTATACAATTGGATCTTGAATCTTTGTTTCTCATCTTTATATGAGCACATGATTTGTTTAAATGATATAATGACTACAAAAATAGTGAAATAAATTCTAGTGTCATTTTTGTGAGCACAACGATTTCAATTCAACTCAATGTATGTATTTATCATATGAAGGGATGTGTCAACCAACTTTTCCCACATTGTGCTACAATGTCTTCTCTTGAGAAAAACACATAGATTGGCCAATTCTCAATTGAAATTGATGACCATACTAAGCTTGCTATTGAGTCATAATACATACAAAAAATAGATTACTTAATAAATTTTGGATTTAAAACTTATATTTGATGTTGCTAGCATTCATGTTAGGTGACTTAGCAAGTTTTTATGTCTGTGACTCTGTGATGCATATCCTCATTGGGATAGTTACCTTATAGGCTCTATGCCCTCATTAGGCTACTCTATTTGTGAGTTAAGACTATTATAATTGTTAATACTAAAGATGTCTCACATAGTCTAAGCTAGGTTAAAAATATCACATTCACCAATCATAAATATATATACCATGAAATTCAGAAAACACCTTAACAATTCTAATAGAAACTTTGGTCTGTATTAAAGATTGTATATAAAAAAAGTATAATCTTACCAACCAAGTATATCTGTCATATCATCCTAGATTTACTATAAGAACACATAGGGTCTATTCTAATATCTATATTGTGTTGTATATCTTTACAAAAAAAAAAGTCATGTAGTATATGATAACAAAAAATATTAATTACGCCGAAGGCGTTCCTTTATATGAGATGGACAACCTTATTTTATCCATTGATAGTGCAAAATACATTTCATCTCATGCAAGACCATTGTATCAATCGCCTCCATCCATTCTTCTCGCCGAAATTTAATTTTGAATAAGGTTCTTTTTTCTGTCAGTCTAAAACTTATAAAAGAAGCTACGTACTAACAGCTACTTGGAAGCTATGAAGTAACAGTCCCTCAAATTAAATTAACCGTCAGATCATTGCAAGTACAATGACTAGCGTAACATTCATTGAATTACAATGCAATTTACAAGTTGTATTTAATATCATTTTGCACATTGCTCATAATTTGTATTGTTACATTGCTCATAATTTGTATTGTTAATTAGTAATTTCTTCTGAAATGCAGAAAGAGATCAAGCTTGGTAGAAAATGGTCAATATGGGAGCGATTCATTGGCATAATCATAACCAACACTAAATCAGTATTGTCGTATATAAGGATATCCTGTTCATGGTAGAGATGAAGAACGAGATGTCCGTGAAAGCTATGGATCTGGAAGATGCTCCTTATAGCTATCTCGACCTTGTCAAATAGGTTCGCTTGTTCTGCCATTTCTCTCCCATAAAAGAAAACCCCATCACTACGATACTAGTTCCAAATGTACACCTTCAATTCATCACACAAGCAAATTTGTCATGTTGTTTCATCTACAAAAGTTTTAAAGATAGTTTTTAGTTTCTCTCTAAATTTCTCTATCTTCACTGACATAGATAGCAGATGATCCAACAACAGTTGCTCCTTGTGGCAATATTGAGTTTGAATGATAAGGCTGGGGAAAATGACGTTGTTAAGCTCGAAAAGGTCAATTACAATATATTTGAATGCTCCATTCACAACAATGTTTGGTGTGTTTATAGGAAACATTTGGTTTCAAGTAATAATTTAAAGCGCTCATGAAGAATTGGTTTATCATTTTTTTACGGGGTGACACTTCTAACTATTTAATTTCCCGTGGAATTCTTGAAGGATGGTCAGGCCGATGGATTATAAAAATAGAGGATTCAAATCTTCTTTAGTCATCATGACATATAAAAAATTCATCCCTTCTTAGTGTCAAGACAATACAAATATTTGGAAAAATAAAAAGTTGCAGTTCAATGTTAGTATAACACCTCTTTCACCTTCCATTCAGCACATCACAAAATTAGGGAATGGCATAAATCACACACACTAAGCTTATACTTTTAGGCTTAAAAGTGTTAAACACTCAGAGTTGACTAACATTTTCTAGGCTTACTAAGTTGCTTAAGTTGTGTGGTCACAATAAAAATGCACTTCTATGCTTAAAAGTGTTAAACATTCAGAGTTGACTAACATTCTCTAGACTTAATATGTTGCTTAATGTGTGTGATTTAAGGTTGACCTAAAATTAGATCCTTTATTCATCTTCATATGCATTTCTAATGGTTGGGAATGAAAAATTCAAAAATGGGTGTAAGATTGCACAAATATAAGATCTATCTACAACAACACATCTTGTGGTTAGTTGAAATGCCATTCATTATAAGCCAAGAAACTAGTGATTTTATTCCATGTGAATTTCTTTGATATAATTAAGTATAAAAATCTTGTTGTATCTTTTTTTTTAAAGATTTTATGTCGTTGACAAGATTGTTTAGGTATCTGAAAAGGAATCAAGGGTTTTAGATTAAAATATCTTTGGCTCAAAGCCAAAGATTGAAGATTATCCATTCTACCAAAGTTACTCAAGACAAAATACCAACCATATCCCCTATGATGCTCAATTTTTCATTGAGATCTTTGTTAGATGAAAAACATCATTTTCTAAAAGGCCTACCAGTAGACCTCATGTACTACACAAATATTTGGAACTAATAGACCAAAAATTTTCCTCGATGACCTTCCATGTCTTTTCGGCGTACCCATTGCACACCAAGGTGCAATTTCTAGTTAAATATATCCTAGATTCTCGTAATAAACATCCTTTTAAGTAAGAAAATTGAATCCAATTTTAAGTAAGAAAACAATCCTACTAGCACAAGATGAATCCAAAGTATTTAGAGGTGGGTCAATGGTTGATATATCATTATTAATTCTGTCTACTTCAACTATAAATTAATCTCCTTGGTTGAGGTGAATTCATGCATAAATATATAACTAAATGTAAAGAATCCAATGATTAATAATATAAAGGTCGTTTAACAAATTGTGACCTACTCTGTTGTGCAAGAATGATTAATAGACTTTTCTCTTTTTCTTTTGCTTTCCACCATTGACCAAGCTGTCGTCACCCATCTGTCGTCTATGAAATGGTAGAATGAAAAGCAACGCAGTTAATCATCATTCAGGATTTTTTTGTAAACTCGCGATTTATGCCACCCCATGAATATGATAAAATTATAATACTGCGATTTCGGTTTCCCTAAGGCTGATCTATCTGCGAACGCTCATTTCTTTGGAATCTCTTTTAAAAAGTATAATAATGACCATACGCAAAAAGTAAAGAATCCATAATCATGAAAATGCGGTGGGTCCTTCAGTATGGAAATATATTAGAAGTTTTGAATGAAGCTTTTTGTTTTCGACTGAAGTGCGTTGATTTACAAGATGCCAAATTGATTTGACAGTTTAGCTTCTACCATTATACCATTACACTGACGACAGCTGGGTATGAAAAGAGGTACTATTAGTCTCCAAATTCCAAGAATGATCTCGTAGAATAGATTACGTCCTGATTTGTGAGCAATACTTATATTTTATATTCATTCTTTATATATATATACCTCATTCTTATATAACAATGTTAAGATTTTCCGGTCTAGATGATTTTAAAAATGACCCCCTAGTTTGGAACTCCTGTGTTGAAGATGGGGTTGCCGATTTTCTGGATTGCCTGAAGGACCATGATGAGCAGCTCTTAGTTGCTTTCGCCTCCTCCTGATCTGGGAGTCGGGTCTCGGTTGGCGGCATTGCCTTTGATGTCACTGAGGAGTCTATTGCCCAAGCTACGACGCTGGCCCTCGATGGTTGTCGCTGGAAGCATACCAGTCATGTTGCTAATAGTGAAGGGTTGAAACAGATCTTTTGTAACCGCGAAGCACTCGTCATACTGCAAGGCAGGTTTGCTTGGGGGGAGCTCAAGCACCCACGGAACATGATTTGCCTCATGATCATGAAGTACTTCACTCTTGAAGGCAGGTATAAGGTATTCTACTACTACCATTTGCCCCTCCTCAATCACTTCCATAACAATGACTTGCTTTGTCTATCGTTTTATTTACTGCACTCTATAGAGAGCTCTGTTAAAGACACTATGGACCCCAAGCATGGGGATAAGCCTCCATATCTCCTCCACCAGGGCCTCATTTACAAGTCGTATAAATTCCATGAGGCTCTCTGCCCCCCTAGAATCTTTCACTCTCTCAGCCTCCCATGCCGACTCCCTAGCAGCTCGCAGCCCTGTCCATGGCTTTCCCTAGATTCTTCCAATATCCCAATGAGGGCTTTACTTTGGCCACCATCTCCTTGCCTGCTTATGCCTCGGTTGTTTCCTTATCGGTGGTCCCCATAATTTAACTCTTCCTGCCTCTCCCAGTGCTTCTCGCTCCGTGTCTAAGGGCAAAAGAAAAACCTCCGCTAAGCACAAACGCATTGTCTTTGATGACAACTCTTCCTTTGAGGATGCAGAGAATGACAATCCTTCCCCCGAGTCCAAAGTTAAAAGGAGATCCTCTAGACTTGTGTCCAAAATCCGCAGAAAGAAGACCCCGATGATCGAGAATCTGGACTCTGAGTTGGACCCCATTGGGAACAGGAAGGAGGAGGGCCCTAATACCACTATGGGGGCCACTGATGGGGATGTTGTGGATGTGAATGTGACTAGGGACCCCATAGTCCCGACCACTGTTAGTGTCGCTGACATAATTTTTTGTGATATGAAAAACTAGGACCCCATTGATGACAAGGACACGACCCCTATGAACACAGACACTTAGGGTCTTATGGGCATGAAAATCCTCGATAACAAAGCACTGGATTCTGGTAATTTGGTTTCGGGTTCTAAAATGACTGAGCAGATGATGCATCCTATCCCTCTAATGGGTATGGTTAGTGATAGTGATAACTCCCTTACTGGTGGCGTGCCTAAAGAGACTAGAGCAAATATAGATGAGTTGGCTCCTAAGAAGCCCCAGGAGGTTCCTACTCTCCAACAAATGGAAAAGCTAAGCACGGATGTGCTGGAAATCATGCAGAAATTTGAAAACCTTGACCCTGTGCTTGATCTGTAGACCATCAAGGAGGATGTCAACCAACTCAAGAATAAGATGGAGGCTTGGGAAGCCCAAATGGTGGCCCTTAACAAATACCATGTGTAGGTTTTACATAGTTTCGCGCTCACCCTCTCTCTGTTGAGGGAACACTCTACAGACACTAAGGAGGACAAACAGGAGGCCAGGGACCTCTACAAGTTCCTGTCAAATGAATAGAATAGTGCTATGGATACCATGAGGGTACGCAAGGAACGCTATGGATACCATGAGGGTACGCAAGGAACCCCTGTAGTTTGTTTTTGTTTTCTACAGTTTGTTTCTGATTTCTAAAGACTTGGTTCCTCTTTGTTGTTAGTTGTTGTTAAATGCTATTATAGTGTTGTTTTTGCGCTATGTTTTTAATAGTTTTTCTATGTAAAGGGCCAATGCCCTTGTTCTCACTACTTTATTAATCAAAAACAACGTTAAGATTCAAATCTACAAGTACATTGGACAAGTCTTGCAATAAAAACTTTGAACCTTGCAGATCACAACAACAACACCGTCACTTAACCAACACACTATAAGAAAAACTCCTTATTTATTTATATTTATAATAATGATTAATTATAATTTATTATATAAGAAATGTAATTGTTATAAATATTTTAGAATTTGATTCATTTAAATAAATTTATGGTGTGACTAATCTTTAGAATATGAAATGACATGTGTATACAAATCAATTAAATAAAATCAAAAGAATAATATATAAAATAATGAATAAATATATTACAATTACTATTTGACTTTAATTTGTAGGCATTTGATTCATGAGTTTTCTTACAAACTAGTTAAGTGTTGTTTAAAAGAATACCTAGAAGTTTGTAGATCTATTGAATTTCATAAAATTTATAGAATCAATAGTCTTAGAAATGTTACAAGTTTGCTACTATTTATAAAATAGGAATTTGAATTGGATTTCTTAGATAAAATAATCCCATTTTTGTGTCCATTTGAAATTTGCTATTAACAATATAGATGATTTTTATTTTAATCTTAATTTAAGTGTAAACAATAACTTAATTATAGGAATATTTATACTACTAAAATTTTATAGTCAATAGATTGAATATCTAAATGCATGAATTATTTTATAAGATAGAATTTTAAATTATACTCGATAGTTATATGATGCCCTCACCTCACTTATTATGGATCTTGGGCATCAAAAATTTATGTCCAATCTTTTTAATTATGTTTTATTTTACATAAGCTACTTGCAAAGGTTTTTACAATTGAATCATTATATTGACATGAAAATGTAGAACACTTATCTATCATATGCTCTCATCTCACCCATTATAGATCTTACTGATAAAAAAGGTTAGTGTTCCTTTACAAAAAAGAAATTTATCAGTGTTTGGTATAAATGGTGTACTTGTTTCATGTTTTGATTGTGTCTAGTATAAATGGTGTCCTTGTTTCATGTCTTGATTGTCTCTAGTTTTGTTATTCACATGGTTGCATATTATTTAATTATCTTAACATTTTTATAATTATCATGTATTATTTTTTCTCCCTCCTATAATTCCTTCCATACTTTGTAGACACACAATTGAAGGGGAACTCACACTCGTTAGGTATTTAATCCTATAAGAAAAGTTTAAACTAAAAAAACTAAGGTTGACACAATATAAAAGTTTTGTGTAATGTGTATTTCAAAGATTTCTATGTCATGTGGGACTTAGAACATTTTATTTATTTTCTTTATGCATTGAATATGAATAATTGTCTGCCATTGTATAGAAATATGTATTAATAGGGTAAAAATGTATCAACTAAATTATTGTGTGTTCTAAAAACAATTGAAGATTGTAACAAATGTTAAAAAGAAAATACACTAAATTATCAAT
This sequence comes from Cryptomeria japonica, assembly GCF_030272615.1. Classification (NCBI taxonomy): domain Eukaryota; kingdom Viridiplantae; phylum Streptophyta; class Pinopsida; order Cupressales; family Cupressaceae; genus Cryptomeria; species Cryptomeria japonica. Next base: position 496,489,774 of record NC_081412.1, on the reverse strand, counting down.
AAGTGATTCATTTTTAATTTTTCAATTAAAAAATATATTTTAGCATTGTGTAAGATCAATATTTATTTTAGATAGTGTTTTGAATAATGTAATTATATTCTATTGAAATGAATGAAATTGTCCAAATTTATAACTTTTAAATTAATTTACAATTTTCACATGAAAAAATCTAATATAAACTTTAAGAAGCATTTATAGTTCAAATTTAACTATCTGTTTTTTCAAATTTATAAACGAATTTTATAAACTAAACCTGTAAAGTTATTTACTTTAATCAAAATCGGAATGCTTCATTCAAAACTTCTAATACTAACATACCTATATTTAGAGGAATTTAGATAAAGTAAACCAAAAGATGTCATATTTACTCATTTTTCCATTTTTTAAAAAATTATATTATGATATTGTAATAAGCATTAAATTATTATTAATATATGATTATATTGTTATGGCTTAATATATTCTTAATTGTATATTTTATTACCATTAATCTTTGTACAAAAGCAAAAAAGCTTTTAGTGCTATATTATTATTATATTTTTATTTTTCTAGTAAACTCTTGACTAAAGAAAAAAATCTATTAGGGCTACTAAGAAGCCAATAGATTGTTGAACTCAAATAAAATAATATGTAGGGGAGTGGTGGAAGTGAAAATATAATTTAAATAATTAAAAATTATATAATTGAATGTATGAAAGGAGAAATAAAATGTCTTTTTTGTTTTTCATGTATTTAAGTGTCACAAACACATCAAATTAAATGCTTCTAGTTTCTATTTTTTGTGATCAATTTTTTTATGATGATGGATTCACTACTTTATATATATATATATATATATATATATATATATATATATATATATATATATATATATATATATATATATATATATATATATATATATATATATATATAGTTTTTTAATGGAGGTCCAGACTTGCGAGTACGATAGTCTAGCAAGGGCATGAAGCCTACAAATTATCGATCCATTCCGCCAAATTCGCTCGGGCACGATCCCGGCCTCATCCTTTATGATGTCGGAGCCTTGCACTCAACAAGACTTGATTCCTAGTGGGCTCATTTGAAGCCATTCAACTTCACTAGTAGACCAAGGGCCCATTGACTATTATTATACTTTTTAAAAAAAAATCAAAATAAAATTAAATACACATTTTTTTAATCAAAATTTCTATCACAATAAACTACTTTCTATGTATGATCACGACTATATTTATAAAGAGATTCTGAAGAAATGAGCGTTCACACTTAGCTCAACCTTAAGGGAAAAGGGAAAGCGCATTATTATTACATCATATTCAAGAACATTGCATTTCGTTTCTATCATTTCATAGATGAGAGTCGGGTGGCAACAGCCTGATCAATGGTGGAAAGCAAAAGAAAAAGAGATAAAGTCTATTTGTAGATGATTGCTATAATTCTTGTACTACAGATTAGGTCACAATTAGTCGACATTACCTTTATATTATTATCGATTGGATTGTTTACATTTAGATATATATTCATGAATTGAGATCAAAGTTAAATATTCTTCTACTCAATTTATTTGTTTTATAACCACTCTTCTTATTTATTTATAGTTACAGTAATGATTAATTTTAACTTTTCACTATAAATAAGTTAAATTTTATCATTAGTTTTAAGTTTGATTTATTTAAATAAATTATGATGTTGTGATTAATCTTTTAGAATATCAAATGACATCTATGTATATAAATCAATTATGTAAAATGAAAAGAAAATTACATAAATAAGAAAAGAAAAATTAAGAGTTAAGTTTTTAGGTAAGGGTATCTTAGAACCCAAAATTATATGTTTGAAATGGTTATTTACTATTGAAAAATTTATTATTTCACATTCTTAAAATGTAGCTTCATGTTTTTCTATTAGCAAATAACTTGAAAATATGGAACACATATTGTTTTTATGTTAACATTTTTTTTAATCTGGTTGGGTGGAATGATTAAGAAAAAATAATTTACAACAGATTGTTATGTATAATATTAATGGTTTAAATAAATCCTTTTATTTACTTTGGCTTATATTGATTGGTAACATATTGTGGGTGTTATGGAAATCTAGCAACGAGGATGTGTATCAAGGAACTAGGAGATTGCTCACCGGGTCTTTAAAAAGACTCATATTTAACTCTAATGATGGAAATCTCCGAAAAGGATTTTAGACTATAGTTAAAGAAGGAACAATGGCTATCAACACGGAAGAGATAAAAAATGGGAGATAGTGGCCTTTCAGTAAGGTTGCAGATGTTTGATATATGCAAAGCTATCTGTCATTCATGAACTTTACATCTCTTAGGTTTCGAAAACGGACCTTAATTTATAGAAAGGCCCTATATTCCACATCAACCAAGGAGATGAATTTATATTTGAAGATATCTGATATAATGAAAATATATCAACTATTGACCCACCTCTATATACTTTGGATTAATTTTGTGGTAGTTGGAATTATTGGCATGAAGTTAAAAGGATGTTTATTACTAATTTCTAGGGTAGATCTTACTACACTTTTTTTTCTAAGATATACAAGACGACTCATTTTTTGTAAATATATACAACACAATAGAGATAATAGAGCATACCTTGGATGGTCTTATGGTAAATTTAGTATGATATGCTAGATATAGTTTGTTTGTAATACTATATTGTTTTGTATGCAATCTTTAATACAAAAAATAGTCTATTGGAAATTGTGAAGTTGTTTACTTACTTTCATAGTCTATACTAAAATTTGATTGGTGAATGTAATATTTTTAGCTTGGATTAGACTAGGTGAGACATCGTTTGCATGAACACTCATAATAATCTAAATTCATGAGCAAGGTCACAAGGCCCACGAGAACACTAGCCCAACAAGGGTATGCATCATAGAGGCAAACATAAATGCGTACTAAGTCAACTAACATGAATGCCAAAAGAACCATTCTTAAGGTTTAAACCCACAGCCTAGAACAACAAGAGCAGTAGTTCACAATCACAATAGTTAAATAAGGGTTTGAACCTCGGTGGCAACATGATTAGTGCAAAAACTTAATCATTTTACTATGGGATGAATCGGGCAACATGAATAATTTGTAGCCTAGCCTATTTTTTATATTGACATTGTGACTAAATATCAAGCTTAGTATAGCCATGAAGTTCAATTCACTTTGGTTAATCTATGTGTTGTTCCCAAGTTAATACATTCTAGCACAATCTAGATATAGGTGGCATACACATCCCTTCACAAACTAAATAGATACATTGAACAATAGCTAGAAATAATTGTGTTCAAATCAAATGACACTAGAATATATTTAACATTTTTTTTTAGTCATTATATCCTCTAAATAACTCTTGTGTTGAGCTAATTATGAGGAGCAACCATGAATGGCAACAAGATCCTAAGAATAGAAATAAAAAATTGTAGAGGTAGGGAAAGTCGCTAGGGAAATGGGTTTTGAAGATGTTGATGAGTTTGAAGAACCATCAACAAGGAATATTCTAAGATGATACTTCTTAGTGTCCTTCCACCAAGTAGTAGTCAAGTGAGGATGAGTTGCACGTGGACAAGTAAAAGACAATATGCTTAGTGAAGAAGCAACATTTACAACGGAATGGGAGCCCCTCAAAATCCATGCACTATCACCACCAAAAATACACCAACCTCGATAAAACCCATAGCTAAAAGAAGTTTGGAGAGGTGTAGACATACTAAGATGCACACAGAGGAGGTGTGGGAGAAGAGACTTGTGTTGGGGTCAACTCTATTAAAGTGGCCTAGAATATTGCCAATAGATTTAAATATAGATTGACACAAGAAATGAAGAGGGAGATGTGGTAGCCTAACCCACATTGGGGAGACATAAGGGGGTTGAAAGATGTGGTCAAAGGCAAAGGGCTAGAGGATGATAATCTTATCTTGAGGGGCCTTGAGAAAGAATAACCATTTTAGCATCAATTTAATCAAAATAAACTACAAAAAACCCCAAATGCAGGGGTATATTTTTGACTTACCAAACACCAAAGTATTCTAGTGGGTTGAAATCCAAGAGTGGAGTGCTAGAAGAGATGGCTAAAGCTTCTTGAAACATCCAATAAGACCATATTTATTGTGGTATGTTATGCAATCTAGAACTGCCTAACCAAGGATCACTTCAGGGACCATTGAATAATAAGAAAAGCATTTAACTAGAGGAGTCAAAGACCCACATGGAGGTTTTCTAAGATAGTTTGTAAAGGAGCGCTTAAAAGGGCAATTAATTGAGGTTTACGCTTTGGAGTTTAATGGTAGTTTTTTTACAAGAGAGAGACATTTTTATATAAAAATGATTCAAATCATTTTATTAATGATAATATTATAAAATAACATTAAATACTTGTAGAATATTTAAATAGATGGATTGACCAGAAAATATGAACAATTGCAAGAAAAATTAAATGAAGGAGATAAAAGTTTTACAACTCCTATCATAATTTATTGTGAAGAATTAAATACATGCTAAAAGCATTGCAAATATTCACAAACTGTTTGTCATTTCCTTTACTAAATTTATTCAAAAATAAATTAAAAATTAACAATGAAATTAAAAAATTGTTAATTTTATTCGACAAAGTTTAATTTATAATATTGATGAGATGATAATGACATAAAAAAATCACTTTAAAATAAATAAATAAATAATGTTTAGAAGAAGGTTAAAAAATTTAAATTTATGAAGTTCATCTCATAGTGCAATGGTTGTGGCATCAATGGGAGCCATTGTGATTGTGGGCTTGTGCTCTCATTGATCTAATAAACTAGTGGGTTTGAACTTTAACATTAATATTGATGACATTCATGTTAAGTAAGCTCTATACCCTTACTATTTATGATTTTACTTAATTCAGATCACAATAAAAATTCTTCAACTACAAATAACCAAAAAAATATATATATCTTAAATAAAATAATAATAATCACACCAATATAGACCTGGAATATATTTAAGAAATCATTTTTTTTCAAATTTTTCAATTTTTTCATACATGATAGTGCTTTTGCTACAACAGGAACTACACAGCATAAGACATAAGAATACTAACAACACTTTTAATTAATTACATGCTTAGTAAATGGGACATTCCTGGAAGACACGCACAGAAATATGAGGCCAAGTATTAGCTATAACTTAACGGAAAAACGAGAGAGACACAAAACAGTCAATGATAAGAAACTATTGCCAACTTGTTGCACGCTATCTTCTCCATGATTGCCTGAGCTTTCCCTGCTGTATAGAGTGCTTTCGCCAGCCGTTTTTCATCCCTTTTTAAGGCCCATTTCCTGGAATTCAATAACAGAAGATGCTGGGTTTTCAGTAGGCATTCGTTTATTATATCTGCCAAAGAGCTTTCTAATTCTTTCAGTACTTCATTCACATCGGATCCCTGAGGGCGCTCAATGCTGTCCCATAAATTGTTCACGGCACTGCCTAATGCTTCTTCTTTCCAGTCTATGGAGTCGCCGCCCACCCATCCGTTTGGACGGCCTTCTTTTTTCTCTTTCTCTGTTTTGATTTTACTTTCTTCTTTCAGATTTTTCAGTTTCTCTGTTTTGCTTTTACTTTCTTCTTTTAACTTTTTCACCTTCTTTTGCAGAACTTGGAAGTGCTTGTCGGCTGCTTCACTGGTGATCCCATCATCTTCTGTATCTGCCTCCTCAACGAAATCTATGATTTCCCATGCTTGAGAATATGCCTCAAAACAATCGTTCATGACCCCTGAAGGAAAATCATGAGAAGTGGAAGCGTGTTCTTTGTCAATTTCAGCACAATTTGGAGAGAGCTGAACGATGATGCTCAACAGGGACACTGCTGTCATTTTCCATGACTTTGTATTCATGTCTGTGAATTGCTCTTCTACAGCTAATGGCTCCTTTTCTTGAACTCCTGTTTGCTGCTTTTCCACATCACTCTCTTCTTGTGCCTGCTGAAACCTCTGAATCGGTCTCTTCTTGCACAAGTACTTTAATCCTGTCTGAGGCTTGGAAGGCTCCAAACAGCTCAACCCTAGACCTTGGGCCGTTCTTTTGTTAATCAGAAACTCAACCAGATGTTCACAGTTATATTCACCATCTTGATTGCCCTGTATGATGAGGGTCTTAGCCTGTTTTATGGACTTTCGGTTAGCCACCCACAGGCTCTCAGGGCTCTCCCCTAACATCTGGACATCCTTCAGTATTTTCTCATATTTTGGGTAGTCTTCAAATACACACCTTATGTGCTTCTCGAACATGAAGGAAAATAACTTACGCATCAATTTGTTGTGGAAAATGACTAAAGAGAAAAGCCAACAAGCTTTGCTGAATGAAACGAGAAGCCACTGCAGCCAAATCACCGCGGACAGTAATATACTCGGTACAGTTGTTGTCTGCTTCTCGGAAACCAGTTGATCGATTTCCTTGTCGAGTGATTGTGACTCCTCCAGCGAGGACTCCCCCACCTGCTGCAGTTCTTTCAGGTGCCTTGTCCAGAAATCCTCCATCTTTAAACCACTACGCCAGCTATCCGATTGGCTTCTTCGGTGATAAGTCACTGCAGTAGCCCACCTTAAGTTGATAAGCGCCCAGGCCATCAAGATGAATATAGATTGCACAATAGTGGCAACCAGCTTGAAATTGTTTTTTGTCTGAGCTCCAGGCTCCTTTTTAAACACATCTGTAAACCCTCCCACGAGCGTAATCAGAATTTGAATTGTAACTATGATTGCAGCCGAGGCGGTCAACACTGATCTAGCAAGGACAGGCTGAACGGAATAGGCACGAACAATTATCCAAGCTTTGAGCACTGCATCTTCAACTGTCCGCCAACAGTAGTGACAGTGACGGCGATGGTGTTCCTCCTCTGCCATCTTCCCTCTTACAGCAGCATCTTCAATTGTCCGCCAGCAGGATTGATGATTATCCTCTTTCTTTTCCTCTCTCAGCACTACATCTTCAATTGTCCGCCAACAGGAGTGATGGTAATTTTCATCTGCCTTCCCAGCTCTCAGCAAGGCCTCTTCAACAGTCTGCAAACAAGAGTGATCGTGAACGTGATGGAGATGATAATGCTCACCGGCTCTGTTAACATCAATCTTGACATTCCGCCAGCAGGAGTGATGGTGAGCTTGAGGGTGAGGGTGAGTCTCCTGGGTCTTCTCAGCTAAGCCAGCAGAGAATTCTCCTTCGCCTCTTAGAACTTGAGAAATCTTTTTGGACACGATGCGCTCAATACTTCGGCCAGCAATAATAGCGCAGGCAAGAAGAAGAATTAGTAGAATGAAACAGAAGGATATTATTATAGCATATATATAATAGGGAACCCCAGGGCTCTTCACATTATTTGCTCGAGGCCATAAACGAAGGAAGTTAGAGGCTAACAGACTATTATCATTTACAATAGAGCTATCTTTTACACTAGGGGTACCATTTGCAGTAGGGGTACCTTTTACACTATAATACTGAGAGGTTACATGATGAAAGACAGTTATTACCAAAGCCACCCACCTAACCCAAGCATGTTCGAGGCCGTAATCGGCCATTGCTGGCATTACGTATGCTGTAAATACACACAATATAGTTCGACTATTATGGATCATCAAAATGTCCTTCCAACCGGCATACTGAGGAGCATTGGTGTTTTCAGCTTTAATACTGAGCCAACGTCCCGTTGTGGGGGAAGTCTCTAGCGCCTGATTCTGAGTATTCAGCATGTTTAGCATTTGGATTGAAAAAGCGCTGAGCACAAGGAAATCACAGGGAATCCAATGTGCTCTTCTCATAAAAGCCTTGTGTGCATCCTTTGCAATTAGAAAAATAAAAGAAAGCACTGCTGCCGCCACTAAGGCAGTCTTCAAATGGTCAATAGGAATCTCATCATTTCCATCTGACACCCTAATAACCGGGAAAGGCTTAACAGACGTGTTCGAAGGAGCTGTGGTCGAAGGACCATGAAGATCAGGTGACACCTCGAACTCATAAAAATCCGGCGGCTCATAGGCAGCCATATTCAATACCACAAGTGAGAAAGCTGAGCTCTATCGATGTTATTCGCCTGCTCAATCTCAAATAGGCAGTGACACCAAGAATCATCAATAGGCCAATTCTTTTATAGAGAAACACCCTGAAGAGCCTCAAATAATTTCTTCTGAAAAAGAAAACATTATGGTACTTTCCAATACATATATTTATCTAAACGTATCATATGAACCCCTTATCTTCACTTCACCGTTATTTTTATGAAGGGAATCTTTATGAAGAAATGTTCCCTGAGTAAAATGGACTGCAAAAGGGTAGCGATATGATTACTACATATCCAACAAATGAGGGAAAAAGAGACATCGTTATATTGGAACTCACCAAGCTCTCCCACTCACGTCAAAATTAAATCTTTATAAATAAATAATCAAACTTGCTACTCAATCTTTATTCAAAGAAGTATGAACGCTTTCAATGCTAACTATCATGTTTCTACTATTACCTACAAACTCCTTCGTCTTCATATCGCTATTTCACTCCTAGTGAAATGTTTGTAATTTTGTATAAGCACATTTTTTAAAATAAATAATTACATTCATAATGAGTTGTCTAAATTAATTAGATAAAGCGAGTACTATAATGTTATCTAGGAATATAATATGTAAGTTATTTGTACACATGTAAGAACTTCATAAAAGATTATTTATTCTTCTTTCTTGATCTTCAAACCTTCCTTTTCTTTTTAGGTTTATCAATTCTTCTTATATATTATTTGTCAAACCTCCCTCTTGATTAGGAATAGTCTCTTCATGCTTGAATCTCTCTCATGCTTGAAACTCTTTTTTAGAAATGCTTAGTGTGGTTAAAAGCTTTACAAAAAGAAATTCAAATATGTTTTCATCTATAACCTACTTATAGAATACTCTCCTAAAATACCTAATTGTAGAAACCATGGAAATAGAAGAGCTTGAATTCTCTAAATCCTTTAGATTGGTAATTTTCTTCGTAGACTTCATGAAGCTCAAATCAAGGATTATAAAAGGAAATATATGACCATCTATTCAAGACAAATCTCTTACACAAGGAATCTCTATCCTTAATTATATTAGTGGGGCATGTTTTAGGAAATATATGACTGTCTATTCAAGACAAATCTCTTACACAAGGAATCTCTCTCCTTCATTATATAAGTGGGGCATTTTTTTTTCTACGAAACATAGACTTGTGGAAATACCTATCAACAAAAAGGAAAGGGGAGCAAATAGTGCACTTATCTATAACAATCTCTAAAGGGAAAGCTCGTGCACTCTGAACATGAGTAAAAGTAAATGCCAACTAATTCTATGTACCATATTACTTGATAAATGAGAGAATAAATGTGAGAAGGGGGAAGCAACCAAATTTCATGTCTTTTAGTGACTTTTCTTTATTTAGATCTAATATTCGCATGAAAGTAGAAAAATTGTATTTATAAGAACACTCTTCTCTATTATAAAATATTTATTTTTTATAGTCAACACCTAATATTTTTCTTATATATTTTCCTAGTAGACCCTTACCCTAATCAACCAAATACAAATCACCTAAACAACTTATGTATTATTACTTAATTTTAGCCTCTTTTCCATTTCATTTCACATAGATAAATAAATTTATTATTGTTTTATCAAGTAATTGCTTCTAGATTTGACTGTGTCTTTTTTGCATCAATGATTTGGATCACACTTCATGATTCATCATTAGGATGTAAGAGATTTTTAGGAGATGTAAGAATGTAAATTGCAAACTTAGACTCTTTTAAGGATATATTAAAAGGGGAAGAGAGATGTGAAGAAGCACAGCAAAGGAGGAGGTGGAAAAGAGGCCAAAAGAGACATATGGAACATAAAAAGACCATCTAGGAAAAATTCACCTATTTTCACCTATTATTATTTACATCTATTTTCACATCACACATGGCTAAATTATTTAAATATCATTATTATTTAATTATAATTATATTCTCTCCACATCCATAAATAACATCTATTAATCTTTTTATCGTGGTTCTAATATTCTCTTCGATAATACCAAGAATGATAGGACACCTAGAAAGACAATTCCTCATGGTTTTAATATTCTTGCAGCCAATTCCAAGGGCAGATGAATCCTAGGTAAATTTTCTCTTATATCTCTCATGGTTGCAACCACTTACTAAATTTAGTAGATGTATTATAACCTTTCACATTTCAACAACCTTTAACTCAACCCTTCGTCCTCTCCACAATCATAGGGAAATACTTCCATTTATCCTCCAATATTTGTGTCTCCATCACATCTCAATAATTCATTGCCTCTCCCCAAAAAAATATAAACATAAGCATCATTCCCATACATTTGATTATCACAATTTGAACTAACTACACATTGTCAAAATAAATAATTTCCAAGAAAAAGTACTCACATACCAATCATTGGATAAATTCAAGACATATTGGAGCTTTTACTAATGGTTTCTTTGATTTTTACTATTGGTTTGTTTCAACTTCATTGTGAGCTTGTGATATTTATAATAGATGTTATTGCATCTTTGATGTCTCAATTGAGGATGATAAATTCTCTTTTTATCACCTCTTACCTATTTTGAAGGTTTTGTGTTTATTAGATAAGCATGTTATTAACGAAATTAGCACATATAGTTATCAATAAGCTCTCAAATTGATGCAAGAGCACCAAGCAACTTGGATAAAAGTAGCCCAAATAATAATAGAATATGAGTATTATTGATGGCATATATGTAACTTTGAGGGTGCTAACATCATGTGAATTAAAGAGGTTGCTTTGAGTTTGAAGAAAAGAAATTGAAAGGACATGGAAATATGAAATGTTAATATGTCAAAACAAAGGATTTAAAAACTTGTGTTGTTGTGTAGAAGTTAATAAGAGAAAGCAAAGAGCACCAGGAAGAGTTTGAAATGCAAAGATTAAAAGAGGACAGAGAGAACCAATTGAGATGACCCTTAGTGTTGAGCCAAAAGACATCCACTAGAGCATAAAAGAAGGAGGATTTTGTTAGATATTGTATATAATAATGCTCAGGAAAACATGTATCCAAAATCTGGAGAATAGACACAAGGTGCAATAGATTGAGGTATGAGTGAGCAATAAATAGAGATTTAAATAAAATCCATGTAATTCAGAACCTACATAGAAAGAAAGGGACTAGGAATAGTGAAGGCATAGCTAAAGTGGACAAATGGAGTGCTTGCAAAAATAATGAGTTTGGGAAGAGATAAAGTGTGCAGAAAGTGAGCAGAGTAGCATTTATTTTTGTTCACAGGGAGTTTAGAATTTTTATTAATAAAAATTTGAAAATGTTAAAGGCTATGTGAAAAAGATAGATGGGAAATTTTATCTTAGAGGAGAGTACTTTAAGAGAGAGGGAATAATAGATAGATAAAGTGGGATGCCAGAAAAGGGAATTAACTTTCCCAAGAATGCAAATGCTAAAGTATTGTATATTGAAGGAAAGAACCACCACATAGGATCACATAAGTTAAACAAAATAGACGATAGTGTAGATTGCAATAATAGAAGTTTTGATTTATTCTTTGTGTTTCAATAATTTAAGAGTTGTGTTACAGAAATCATCACAAAATAACAGTTCTTTCAGTAATAGATTTCAATTCATTAAAGACTTCAATGTGAATTAAATATTTATAATTTCATATTATATTGAGTTTAGGGCTATTAGTTGTGAGGTCAAACTTATCTCCAATATTGTTTGCATTAAGTGGTATCATAGCCACAATATCTTGAGAGTGCAATGTATATTGAGAGAGAAATGTATGCACAAGGACCTATAGGTAATATTGGTGAAGAGTGGAGAAGCCATTAGAAACAATTGATTCTATGAGAGATGACGTTGGGTAGAAGGTGTGTAGATTTCTTCCACTAAAAGAAAGTGGTTAGAAAAGGCATTGGAGATGTGCATCTTCTATAATGCTATTGGGTACAAGATAGCAGTGACAATTTTATTGCACGGTGAATCTATAATTACAGAGACCATTGGCTTAAATTGTTTGTAGTCATAGATTGAGAGTCTGCAACAATTATTTGACAAAATTTTTTGGAGACAAGGATAATTTTTTTTGATAAAGGATGAAGTTGTGAAGAAATTGAAAGAGAAAAATGAGCCCATTCTAAGGAGTGATTTATTCCAAGTTTACAATTCCAATGGAAAGTGTTGCAAGCTGATGGTGGACATCAATAGTAGAGAAAAATTGGTTGCATTAGAAATGGTTAAGAAGATGAACCTGAAGAGGATGAAGCATCCTAGGTCATACTACATTTGTTGGTTAGAAAGAGGTCACCAAATTTGGGCAAGTGGAGAAAGCATTGTAAATTTTCACATTGGAAAATATAAGAATGAAATTGTATGTGACATAGAACCCATGGATGTTTGTCACATTATACTGGGTCAACATTGGCTTTGGGGTAGAAAAGTTGTACATAATGACAATGATATCACATATAGCATAACTAAGGATGGGAAGGAATATGTGTTGAATCTATTGTGGGATAAACAAGAGGAAGTGGTAAAAGAAATTGCAACAATATGTTGTAAAGAGTGTATGAAAGAATAAATCAACATCAAAAATACAGTAGGTGAGAAAGAAATGACTGAGAATAATTTTAAGGATATAGAGAAGAAAGAAGAAGGATTTTCAATAGATGGAGAAGTTGGGATAATAGAGTTACAAGGCCCTAAATAATATGACAAGCTAATGGGAAAGGAGGAGAATGATCTTTTATGGATAGAGAAAATGAAGAAAATCAGCATGTGTTTGAAAGGAGATTTGATAGATGAACTTGAAGAGTTGAATGGTGTAGCCAGAAAGAAAAAAGCACAAGAAGTTCGAGCACCAAAAAGAGATGAGGTAAAATTTGAGAATTTTGTGTCTAATTTGTTGAAGATAATGAATGCAATATTGGATAAGGAGCAAGAAGAAAGTAGATACATGGAGAGCTTAAATTTCCATACAGATTTCTATAAGGATGATGCATATTTAGTTGTTGTTGAAGAGCATGACTTTCTTGAGGAAGAGATTGAGAGGATTGAGATGTTGTTAAGGAATGAAAACTTGAGGGAGAATGAAGGTGCAATAGAAAAACTGGTGAAAGAGATTGTTGTAATAGTCAAGCATGTAGAAGTAAGGTGTATTTTTTCTAAAATATATGATGAAGGAATGTATGTACAATTGTTCATTTCTTAATTAAATAAAGAATTAGTACAAGTAGAAAGAAAATCAGTTTAAGTGGCGGCAAATGGTGTGTGGATAGTTCTCATTTTCATATAGAAGTTGTGGAAGATGCTACAAGTGAGACATGGTGGAGGTATTCGACATGTAGTGGGTCAAAACCTACAAAAGAGAAGAATGAAAATAGTTTTTGGTGAAGGAGTTCAGGGAGTGGTGAGATTGATCCCCAAAAGGAGAAAAGGAGAGGACAAAGTTTTTGGTGGAGGATGGTATATGGTGGGTGCAAATCCATCAGAGGAGAGAAGAGTGGTAAGCATAGTTGTAGAAGAATAATAAAAAATATTTCATTGAGATGTTGGAAGAAGAGAAAAAATAAGCGACTTTTGTAGCGTCATAAATTACACCCCATGCAATTCTAAGTCACATTATTGCCTTCAATTTAGATTGATTGGAGTCATTCTTCGTCAACTTATCTTTTTGTCCACATGGATCACCTTGTCAAATTAGAATCTAGCCTTTTTCCTACCATGTTGACCATTTGACTTATGGACTCTAGCACATCGTGGAGATGTCCACGTTCTGCACAAGCATCCTAAGAAGATGTTAGCCTACAGGTGGTCATTTGAGTGTTACGGTTGTCCTTGGAAGAGTTTGTAATGCCTTTATCTATGGCCATTGATGTCGAGATTCTTATCTAGGCTCTATATCTCATTCATTAGAGATTATTTTGGGCCTTCTTGATCATTTTGGGAATTGTAGAGCTCTTGGCATTTTTTTCTTCATCTTTCATAGGTTTTTCCTATATTCAACATCCACCATTATCACAACTTGTACAAGTTTTAATAAAAGCATAAACAAAATTAAGAGGACATTAATATTTTACAAAAAGCGTAAATTTGAAATAGGTGCCCATTTAAACACATTAGCTAATCGTAACAAAAGCTTTAGAAACTTCAACTTTCTTTTCACACGGTGCATCTTCTAAAGTAAAGCATTAGCTTTCTTTGTTTTTTTCTCAGCTACTCGGATCAGCTACTTTGAATTTACATTTCTTCAATTTTAAAGTATTTAGGTATTCAATAATCATCAAAGTATACTTCAAAATTACAACGATTTTTGTTTTCGAAAAATTAGTTTTTAAAAATTGGAATTTTTAGGTTATTTTAATATTTTAGTGGTGACATTTTTTGTTCTAACCCAATCATTTATTCTAATTGTAGCAATTATGATATTTTAATTTACAAACATAAGATTTTGGTGTCAAAATTAAAATTTATAAATAATACAATCATGCAAGAGAAAGTAAGTTCATTCTTAAATTAAAAATCAAGTGTTCAAAGTGTACTTACTATTTTTCATGGATTTATCAAACAATTTTGTTGAGATTAGTGATGACAATGCTAATTATGCCTTGATTCATTCTTTTTAACTCCTTTTTGTGACAACTGTGTTGCTTGAATGTTCAAACTCTTTTCTTTCAATTTAGGATCTTCAAAATGTTTAAGTGAAGATTAATGTTATAAAATGTTTATTATAATACAAGAAATGATTTAATGGGATTAGTTCACATTCAATTTGCAAAGTAGTTAGGTGGGCATTGATTGTTTAAACATGGGAAAAGACTGTGGGTTTTCATTATCCATCTAAAACTATTTTTTTTCAAGTCTTATGTCCTATTTAGGTAGAGAATAAATTTTGTACAGAGGAGTACTAAAATGCTTTAGAAATGAGTCTACATCGTTATGTACATTTGTTCAAATAGAACTTCATTCTTTACACTACTACACACTTTCTTTATATTTTACACCTTGCAGGAATTTTCAAGTAAATTAGATTCTATCATGCCCCACCATGAGGCCCAAAGGACTAAACAACCATGAACAAGAAAGTGTGCTTTTTTTTATTAACATATACATGTGCTAAGAGATAAATAATGAAGTTTAATTAAACGAACTAACAAATGTCCTCAAGGCCCCATAACGATGCAACACAAGGTTAAACATCATCACAAATATTTAACAATGAACTACTATACTAATTACAATATAGATCATTACATGGATACAAGATTCTCATTACATTGCTTGAGAATTTACATAAGAATTTTATATACATAATGATGGATCCTCAATATACAAATCTCCAAAAAGTCCTATGAAGGGAAGAATACATAAATATAGTACAACAATAGCAGTCTTCAAACTTCTCTTGAGCCATCACAGTCATGAAGCTGAAGGAGCCAAACCCAATGGATGCGAAAAGAACTCCACCCAACCATGTGGCACCAAAAGGTCCACCCCCCCTCGTGCTAGGAGGTACCTGCTAGACCCACTAGGCGGAAGGAAGACATACAAGGGTACCAACATGACTCACAGGAGAATCAACATAACAATACTAACAATGAATCAATTAAAATTAACATATATGAGGCTCACAAGAGAACACCACAAAAAAAATATGAGAACAACATCTAGACACCAGAGGCCACAAGCAAACCACATATTGTTAAAAAACATGAGAAAACCAACCACTTCTGAAAACTCAACAAAACATGGAAGGATAAAGATGTGGGTTACCACTAGGAAGCAAAAGGGAAGAGTTCCATCACTAGGAAGTCATGAGTTACCCTAGTAGGTCTTCACTAGGTCTCAACCCCCATCCAGGGTTACCCTAGTGACCTCTCCCGACCCCCAACCCCCATACATACACTAGTGGACCACCAACCTTTCGAGGAGACAAGATTGGTGGAATCCTTTCTAGGCCCTTCTCTATTTACTCC